>NC_086444.1:134238140-134853140 GCF_028390025.1 Pseudophryne corroboree
CACACCTCACAATATTATTTTTAGTCCTAAAATTTGCACCGAGGTCGCTGGATGGCTAAGCTAAGCGACACAAGTGGCCGACACCAACACCTGGCCCATCTAGGAGTGGCACTGCAGTGTCAGACAGGATGGCCCTTCAAAAAAATACTCTCCAAACAGCACATGATGCAAAGAAAAAAAGAGGCGCACCAAGGTCGCTGTGTGACTAAGCTAAGCGACACAAGTGGCCGACACAAACACCTGGCCCATCTAGGAGTGGCACTGCAGTGTCAGACAGGATGGCCCTTCAAAAAAATACTCCCCAAACAGCACATGATGCAAAGAAAAAAAGAGGCGCAATGAGGTAGGTAGCTGTGTGACTAAGCTAAGCGACCTAAGTGGCCGACACAAACACCTGGCCCATCTAGGAGTGGCACTGCAGTGTCAGGCAGGATGGCCCTTCAAAAAAATTGTCCCCAAACAGCACATGATGCAAAGAAAAAAAGAGGCGCACCAAGGTCGCTGTGTGACTAAGCTAAGTGACACAAGTGGCCGACACAAACACCTGGCCCATCTAGGAGTGGCACTGCAGTGTCAGACAGGATGGCACTTCAAAAAAACACTCCCCAAACAGCACATGATGCAAAGAAAAAAGAGGCGCAATGAGGTAGCTGTGTGACTAAGCTAAGCGACCCAAGTGGCCGACACAAACACCTGGCCCATCTAGGAGTGGCACTGCAGTGTCAGGCAGGATGGCCCTTCAAAAAAATTGTCCCTAAACAGCACATGATGCAAAGAAAAAAAGAGGCGCACCAAGGTCGCTGTGTGACTAAGCTAAGCGACACAAGTGGCCGACACAAACACCTGGCCCATCTAGGAGTGGCACTGCAGTGTCAGGCAGGATGGCCCTTCAAAAAAATTGTCCCCAAACAGCACATGATGCAAAGAAAAATGAAAGAAAAAAAGAGGTGCAAGATGGAATTGTCCTTGGGCCCTCCCACCCACCCTTATGTTGTATAAACAGGACATGCACACTTTAACGAACCCATCATTTCAGTGACAGGGTCTGCCACACGACTGTGACTGAAATGACTGGTTGGTTTGGGCCCCCACCAAAAAAGAAGCAATCAATCTCTCCTTGCACAAACTGGCTCTACAGAGGCAAGATGTCCACCTCATCATCATCCTCCGATTCCTCACCCCTTTCACTGTGTACATCCCCCTCCTCACAGATTATTAATTCGTCCCCACTGGAATCCACCATCTCAGGTCCCCGTGTACTTTCTGGAGGCAATTGCTGCTGGTGAATGTCTCCACGGAGGAATTGATTATAATTCATTTTAATGAACATCATCTTCTCCACATTTTCTGGAAGTAACCTCGTACGCCGATTGCTGACAAGGTGAGCGGCTGCACTAAACACTCTTTCGGAGTACACACTGGAGGGAGGGCAACTTAGGTAGAATAAAGCCAGTTTCTGCAAGGGCCTCCAAATTGCCTCTTTTTCCTGCCAGTATACGTACGGACTGTCTGACGTGCCTACTTGGATGCGGTCACTCATATAATCCTGCACCATTCTTTCAATGGTGAGAGAATCATATGCAGTGACAGCAGACGACATGTTAGTAATCGTTGCCAGGTCCTTCAGTCTGGACCAGATGTCAGCACTCGCTCCAGACTGCCCTGCATCACCGCCAGCGGGTGGGCTCGGAACTCTTAGCCTTTTCCTCGCACCCCCAGTTGCGGGAGAATGTGAAGGAGGAGATGGTGACGGGTCACGTTCCGCTTGACTTGACAATTTTCTCACCAGCAGGTCTTTGAACCTCTGCAGACCTGTGTCTGCCGGAAAGAGAGATACAACGTAGGTTTTAAATCTAGGATCGAGTACGGTGGCCAAAATGTAGTGCTCTGATTTCAACAGATTGACCACCCGTGAATCCTAGTTAAGCGAATTAAGGGCTCCATCCACAAGTCCCACATGCCTAGCGGAATCGCTCTGGTTTAGCTCCTCCTTCAATGTCTCCAGCTTCTTCTGCAAAAGCCTGATGAGGGGAATGACCTGACTCAGGCTGGCAGTGTCTGAACTGACTTCACGTGTGGCAAGTTCAAAGGGTTGCAGAACCTTGCACAACGTTGAAATCATTCTCCACTGCGCTTGAGTCAGGTGCATTCCACCTCCTTTGCCTATATCGTGGCGAGATGTATAGGCAAGAATGGCCTTTTGCTGCTCCTCCATCCTCTGAAGCATATAGAGGGTTGAATGCCACCCCGTTACCACCTCTTGCTTCAGATGATGGCAGGGCAGGTTCAGGAATGTTTGGTGGTGCTCCAGTCTTCTGTACGCGGTGCATGAATGCCGAAAGTGGCCCGCAATTCTTCGGGCAACTGACAGCATCTCTTGCACGCCCCTGTCGTTTTTTAAATAATTCTGCACCACCAAATTCAAGGTATGTGCAAAACATGGGACGTGCTTGAATTTGCCCACATGTAATGCACGCACAATATTGCTGGCGTTGTCCGATGTCACAAATCCCCAGGAAAGTCCAATTGGGGTAAGCCATTCTGCGATGATCTTTCTCAGTTGCCGTAAGAGGTTTTCAGCTGTGTGCCTATTCTGGAAAGCGGTGATACAAAGCGTAGCCTGCCTAGGAACGAGTTGGCGTTTGCAAGATGCTGCTACTGGTGCCACCACTGCTGTTCTTGCTGCGGGAGGCAATACATCTACCCAGTGGGCTGTCACAGTCATATAGTCCTGAGTCTGCCCTGCTCCACTTGTCCACATGTCCGTGGTTAAGTGGACATTGGGTACAACTGCATTTTTCAGGACACTGGTGACTCTTTTTCTGAGGTCTGTGTACATTTTCGGTATCGCCTGCCTAGAGAAATGGAAACTAGATGGTATTTGGTACCGGGGATACAGTACCTCAATCAAGTCTATAGTTGGCTCTGAATTAACAATGGATACCGGAACCACGTTTCTCACCGCCCAGGCTGCCAAGGCCTCAGTTATCTGCTTTGCAGCAGGATGATGCTGTGATATTTCATCTTCCTCGCAAAGGACTGTTGGACAGTCAATTGCTTACTGGAAGTAGTACAAGTGGTCTTCCGACTTCCCCTCTGGGATGACGATCGACTCCCAGCAGCAACAACAGCAGCACCAGCAGCAGTAGGCGTTACACTCAAGGATGCATCGGAGGAATCCCAGGCAGGAGAGGACTCGTCAGACTTGACAGTGACATGGCCTGCAGGACTATTGGCTTTCCTGGGTAAGGAGGAAATTGACACTGAGGGAGTTGGTGGTGTGGTTTGCAGGAACTTGGTTACAAGAGGAAGGGATTTAGTGGTCAGTGGACTGCTTCCGCTGTCATCCAAAGTTTTTGAACTTGTCACTGACTTCTGATGAATGCGCTGCAGGCGATGTATAAGGGAGGATGTTCCGAGGTGGTTAACGTCCTTACCCCTACTTATTACAGCTTGACAAAGGCAACACACGGCTTGACACCTGTTGTCCGCATTTGTGTTGAAATAATTCCACACCGAAGAGCTGATTTTTTTTTGTATTTTGACCAGGCATGTCAATGGCCATATTCCTCCCACGGACAACAGGTGTCTCCCCGGGTGCCTGACTTAAACAAACCACCTCACCATCAGAATCCTCCTTGTCAATTTCCTCCCCAGCGCCAGCAACACCCATATCCTCATCCTGGTGTACTTCAACACTGACATCTTCAATTTGACTATCAGGAACTGGACTGCGGGTGCTACTTCCAGCACTTGCAGGGGGCGTGCAAATGGTGGAAGGCGCAAGCTCTTCCCGTCCAGTGTTGGGAAGGTCAGGCATCGCAACCGACACAATTGGACTCTCCTTGGAGATTTGTGATTTCGAAGAACGCACAGTTCTTTGCTGTGCTTTTGCCAGCTTAAGTCTTTTCTTTTTTCTAGCGAGAGGATGAGTGCTTCCATCCTCATTTGAAGCTGAACCACTAGCCATGAACATAGGCCAGGACCTCAGCCGTTCCTTGCCACTCAGTGTCGTAAATGGCATATTGGCAAGTTTACGCTTCTCCTCAGACGCTTTTAATTTTGATTTTTGGGTAATTTTACTGAACTTTTGTGTTTTGGATTTTACATGCTCTCTACTATTACATTGGGCATCGGCCTTGGCAGACGACGTTGATGGCATTTCATAATCTCGGCCATGACTAGTGGCAGCAGCTTAAGCACGAGGTGGAAGTGGATCTTGATCTTTCCCTATTTTTTTAACCTCCACATTTTTGTTCTCCATATTTTAATGTGTGGAATTATATGCCAGTATCAATAGCAATGGCCTACTACTAAATATACTGCGCACAACTAAAATGCACCACAGGTATACAATGTAGATGGATAGTATACTTAATGGATGACGAGTGATGACACAGAGGTAGGTACAGCAGTGGCCTACCGTACTGCTATATATAGTATACTGGTGGACACTGTCAGCAAACTGCTAAACTAGTCTAAAAAAATGCACCACAGGTATACAATGTAGATGGATAGTATACTTAATGGATGATGAGTGACGACACAGAGGTAGGTACAGCAGTGGCCTACCGTACTGCTATATATAGTATACTGGTGGACACTGTCAGCAAACTGCTAAACTAGTCTAAAAAAATGCACCACAGATATACAATGTAGATGGATAGTATACTTAATGGATGACGAGTGACGACACAGAGGTAGGTACAGCAGTGGCCTACCGTACTGCTATATATAGTATACTGGTGGACACTGTCAGCAAACTGCTAAACTATTCTAAAAAAATGCACCACAGGTATACAATGTAGATGGATAGTATACTTAATGGATGACGAGTGACGACACAGAGGTAGGTACAGCAGTGCACTCTGCACTGTACTACTCCTATATAATATTAATTATACTGGTGGTCCCCAGTCCCCACAATAAAGCAGCACACTGTGAGCACAGATATGGAGTGTTTTTCAGGCAGACAACGTATACTGGTGGTCACTGTCAGCAAAACTCTGCACTGTACTCCTGCTATAGCTGCTCCCCAGTCCCCACAATTAAGCAGTGTGAGCACTCAGCACAGATATATCATGCAGCACACTGAGCACAGATATGGTATGGAGCGTTTTTTTCAGGCAGAGAACGGACAAAAAAACTGGTGGTCACTTATCAGCAAAACTCTGCACTGTACTCCTAACAGCTGCTCCCCAATCCTCCCCACAATTAAGCAATAAAAAACAAACAAGAATCAACTGTCTTCTACAGTAAACGGAGAGGACGCCAGCCACGTCCTCTCTCTATCATCTCCAATGCACGAGTGAAAATGGCGGCGACGCGCGGCTGCTTATATAGAATCCGAATCTCGCGAGAATCCGACAGCGGGATGATGACGTTCGGGCGCGCTCGGGTTAGCCGAGCAAGGCGGGAAGGTTTGAAGTTCGTGGGGGTTCGGTTTCTCGGAAACCGAACCCGCTCATCACTAATATGGGTGTGGTTCGTTTTATCGACAGTATCTAGGTCGACAATGTTTAGGTCGACCACTATAGGTCGACAGTCACTTGGTCGACATGGATGGAAGGTCGACAGGGTTTCTAGGTCGACATGTGCTAGGTCGACAGGTCTAAAGGTCGACATGAGAAAAAAAAATTTGGTGTCGTTTTCTTCGTAGAGTGACCGGGATCCCAAATTAGTGCACCGCGTCTCCTCGCATGGCTCGCTCCGCTACCGCTTCGCTCGGCACACTTTACCGTTCCAATCGTAGTCCACATGAATCCTTAAGTATGAAAAAATCCCCCCCAAATTTTTTTAAAAAAACTCATGTCGACCTTTAGACCTGTCGACCTAGCACATGTCGACCTAGAAACCCTGTCGACCTTCCATCCATGTCGACCTAGTGACTGTCGACCTGTAGTGGTCGACCTAAACATTGTCGACCTAGACACTGTCGATCTTCAGACCGGATCCCCACTAATATATATATATATATATATATATATATATATATATATAAAATAAATATAATTCATCTGCCTGCCATTGTCTGAGGTGCCCCGGGCTCCCTATAGCCTTAATCCAGCTCTGATCTGCCCCCCCGTCTTCCCCGCAGTGCACATTTTCTGAATTAGGCCCTTGTTCAGAAACTCACACTTGTATTGAGCCGCACTTTCCGGAATGGAGCAAAAGAGATTATTTATTTATTTAGTATTGTGATCCATTTAGTTCCTCCTTGCCTTAGAGGGGAGATGTAAGGGGCAAGTGTAAGGTGTCTGGTGTCATGATGTGCATCATGACTAGAGATGAGCGCCTGAAATTTTTCGGGTTTTGTGTTTTGGTTTTGGGTTCGGTTCCGCGGCCGTGTTTTGGGTTCGAACGCGTTTTGGCAAAACCTCACCGAATTTTTTTTGTCGGATTCGGGTGTGTTTTGGATTCGGGTGTTTTTTTCAAAAAACACTAAAAAACAGCTTAAATCATAGAATTTGGGGGTCATTTTGATCCCAAAGTATTATTAACCTCAAAAACCATAATTTACACTCATTTTCAGTCTATTCTGAATACCTCACACCTCACAATATTATTTTTAGTCCTAAAATTTGCACCGAGGTCGCTGTGTGAGTAAGATAAGCGACCCTAGTGGCCGACACAAACACCGGGCCCATCTAGGAGTGGCACTGCAGTGTCACGCAGGATGTCCCTTCCAAAAAACCCTCCCCAAACAGCACATGACGCAAAGAAAAAAAGAGGCGCAATGAGGTAGCTGTGTGAGTAAGATTAGCGACCCTAGTGGCCGACACAAACACCGGGCCCATCTAGGAGTGGCACTGCAGTGTCACGCAGGATGGCCCTTCCAAAAAACCCTCCCCAAACAGCACATGACGCAAAGAAAAAAAGAGGCGCAATGAGGTAGCTGACTGTGTGAGTAAGATTAGCGACCCTAGTGGCCGACACAAACACCGGGCCCATCTAGGAGTGGCACTGCAGTGTCACGCAGGATGTCCCTTCCAAAAAAACCCTCCCCAATCAGCACATGATGCAAAGAAAAAGAAAAGAAAAAAGAGGTGCAAGATGGAATTGTCCTTGGGCCCTCCCACCCACCCTTATGTTGTATAAACAAAACAGGACATGCACACTTTAACCAACCCATCATTTCAGTGACAGGGTCTGCCACATGACTGTGACTGATATGACGGGTTGGTTTGGACCCCCCCCAAAAAAGAAGCAATTAATCTCTCCTTGCACAAACTGGCTCTACAGAGGCAAGATGTCCACCTCATCTTCACCCTCCGATATATCACCGTGTACATCCCCCTCCTCACAGATTATCAATTCGTCCCCACTGGAATCCACCATTTCAGCTCCCTGTGTACTTTGTGGAGGCAATTGCTGCTGGTCAATGTCTCCGCGGAGGAATTGATTATAATTCATTTTAATGAACATCATCTTCTCCACATTTTCTGGATGTAACCTCGTACGCCGATTGCTGACAAGGTGAGCGGCGGCACTAAACACTCTTTCGGAGTACACACTTGTGGGAGGGCAACTTAGGTAAAATACAGCCAGTTTGTGCAAGGGCCTCCAAATTGCCTCTTTTTCCTGCCAGTATAAGTACGGACTGTGTGACGTGCCTACTTGGATGCGGTCACTCATATAATCCTCCACCATTCTATCAATGTTGAGAGAATCATATGCAGTGACAGTAGACGACATGTCCGTAATCGTTGTCAGGTCCTTCAGTCCGGACCAGATGTCAGCATCAGCAGTCGCTCCAGACTGCCCTGCAACACCGCCAGCGGGTGGGCTCGGAATTCTGAGCCTTTTCCTCGCACCCCCAGTTGCGGGAGAATGTGAAGGAGGAGATGTTGACAGGTCGCGTTCCGCTTGACTTGACAATTTTGTCACCAGCAGGTCTTTCAACCCCAGCAGACCTGTGTCTGCCGGAAAGAGAGATCCAAGGTAGGCTTTAAATCTAGGATCGAGCACGGTGGCCAAAATGTAGTGCTCTGATTTCAACAGATTGACCACCCGTGAATCCTTGTTAAGCGAATTAAGGGCTGCATCCACAAGTCCCACATGCCTAGCGGAATCGCTCCCTTTTAGCTCCTTCTTCAATGCCTCCAGCTTCTTCTGCAAAAGCCTGATGAGGGGAATGACCTGACTCAGGCTGGCAGTGTCTGAACTGACTTCACGTGTGGCAAGTTCAAAGGGCATCAGAACCTTGCACAACGTTGAAATCATTCTCCACTGCGCTTGAGACAGGTGCATTCCATCTCCTATATCGTGCTCAATTGTATAGGCTTGAATGGCCTTTTGCTGCTCCTCCAACCTCTGAAGCATATAGAGGGTTGAATTCCACCTCGTTACCACTTCTTGCTTCAGATGATGGCAGGGCAGGTTCAGTAGTTTTTGGTGGTGCTCCAGTCTTCTGTACGTGGTGCCTGTACGCCGAAAGTGTCCCGCAATTTTTCTGGCCACCGACAGCATCTCTTGCACGCCCCTGTCGTTTTTTAAAAAATTCTGCACCACCAAATTCAAGGTATGTGCAAAACATGGGACGTGCTGGAATTTGCCCATATTTAATGCACACACAATATTGCTGGCGTTGTCCGATGCCACAAATCCACAGGAGAGTCCAATTGGGGTAAGCCATTCCGCGATGATCTTCCTCAGTTGCCGTAAGAGGTTTTCAGCTGTGTGCGTATTCTGGAAAGCGGTGATACAAAGCGTAGCCTGCCTAGGAAAGAGTTGGCGTTTGCGAGATGCTGCTACTGGTGCCGCCGCTGCTGTTCTTGCGGCGGGAGTCCATACATCTACCCAGTGGGCTGTCACAGTCATATAGTCCTGACCCTGCCCTGCTCCACTTGTCCACATGTCCGTGGTTAAGTGGACATTGGGTACAACTGCATTTTTTAGGACACTGGTGAGTCTTTTTCTGACGTCCGTGTACATTCTCGGTATCGCCTGCCTACAGAAGTGGAACCTAGATGGTATTTGGTAACGGGGGCACACTGCCTCAATAAATTGTCTAGTTCCCTGTGAACTAACGGCGGATACCGGACGCACGTCTAACACCAACATAGTTGTCAAGGACTCAGTTATCCGCTTTGCAGTAGGATGACTGCTGTGATATTTCATCTTCCTCGCAAAGGACTGTTGAACAGTCAATTGCTTACTGGAAGTAGTACAAGTGGGCTTACGACTTCCCCTCTGGGATGACCATCGACTCCCAGCGGCAACAACAGCAGCGCCAGCAGCAGTAGGCGTTACACGCAAGGATGCATCGGAGGAATCCCAGGCAGGAGAGGACTCGTCAGACTTGCCAGTGACATGGCCTGCAGGACTATTGGCATTCCTGGGGAAGGAGGAAATTGACACTGAGGGAGTTGGTGGGGTGGTTTGCGTGAGCTTGGTTACAAGAGGAAGGGATTTACTGGTCAGTGGACTGCTTCCGCTGTCACCCAAAGTTTTTGAACTTGTCACTGACTTATTATGAATGCGCTGCAGGTGACGTATAAGGGAGGATGTTCCGAGGTGGTTAACGTCCTTACCCCTACTTATTACAGCTTGACAAAGGGAACACACGGCTTGACACCTGTTGTCCGCATTTCTGGTGAAATACCTCCACACCGAAGAGCTGATTTTTTTGGTATTTTCACCTGGCATGTCAACGGCCATATTCCTCCCACGGACAACAGGTGTCTCCCCGGGTGCCTGACTTAAACAAACCACCTCACCATCAGAATCCTCCTGGTCAATTTCCTCCCCAGCGCCAGCAACACCCATATCCTCCTCATCCTGGTGTACTTCAACACTGACATCTTCAATCTGACTATCAGGAACTGGACTGCGGGTGCTCCTTCCAGCACTTGCAGGGGGCGTGCAAATGGTGGAAGGCGCATGCTCTTCACGTCCAGTGTTGGGAAGGTCAGGCATCGCAACCGACACAATTGGACTCTCCTTGTGGATTTGGGATTTCAAAGAACGCACAGTTCTTTGCAGTGCTTTTGCCAGCTTGAGTCTTTTCAGTTTTCTAGCGAGAGGCTGAGTGCTTCCATCCTCATGTGAAGCTGAACCACTAGCCATGAACATAGGCCAGGGCCTCAGCCGTTCCTTGCCACTCCGTGTGGTAAATGGCATATTGGCAAGTTTACGCTTCTCCTCCGACAATTTTATTTTAGGTTTTGGAGTCCTTTTTTTACTGATATTTGGTGTTTTGGTTTTGACATGCTCTGTACTATGCCATTGGGCATCGGCCTTGGCAGACGACGTTGCTGGCATTTCATCGTCTCGGCCATGACTAGTGGCAGCAGCTTCAGCACGAGGTGGAAGTGGATCTTGATCTTTCCCTAATTTTGGAACCTCAACATTTTTGTTCTCCATATTTTAATAGGCACAACTAAAAGGCACCTCAGGTAAACAATGGAGATGGATGGATTGGATACTAGTATACAATTATGGACGGGCTGCCGAGTGCCGACACAGAGGTAGCCACAGCCGTGAACTACCGCACTGTACTGTGTCTGCTGCTAATATATAGACTGGTTGATAAAGAGATAGTATACTCGTAACTAGTATGTATGTATAAAGAAAGAAAAAAAAACCACGGTTAGGTGGTATATACAATTATGGACGGGCTGCCGAGTGCCGACACAGAGGTAGCCACAGCCGTGAACTACCGCACTGTACTGTGTCTGCTGCTAATATATAGACTGGTTGATAAAGAGATAGTATACTCGTAACTAGTATGTATGTATAAAGAAAGAAAAAAAAACCACGGTTAGGTGGTATATACAATTATGGACGGGCTGCCGAGTGCCGACACAGAGGTAGCCACAGCCGTGAACTACCGCACTGTACTGTGTCTGCTGCTAATATATAGACTGGTTGATAAAGAGATAGTATACTCGTAACTAGTATGTATGTATAAAGAAAGAAAAAAAAACCACGGTTAGGTCACTGGTATATACAATTATGGACGGGCTGCCGAGTGCCGACACAGAGGTAGCCACAGCCGTGAACTACCGCACTGTACTGTGTCTGCTGCTAATATATAGACTGGTTGATAAAGAGATAGTATACTCGTAACTAGTATGTATGTATAAAGAAAGAAAAAAAAACCACGGTTAGGTGGTATATACAATTATGGACGGGCTGCCGAGTGCCGACACAGAGGTAGCCACAGCCGTGAACTACCGCACTGTACTGTGTCTGCTGCTAATATAGACTGGTTGATAAAGAGATAGTATACTACTAATATTATATATACTGGTGGTCAGGTCACTGGTCACTAGTCACACTGGCAGTGGCACTCCTGCAGCAAAAGTGTGCACTGTTTAATTTTAATATAATATTATGTACTCCTGGCTCCTGCTATAACCTATAACTGGCACTGCAGTAGTGCTCCCCAGTCTCCCCCACAATTATAAGCTGTGTGAGCTGAGCAGTCAGACAGATATATAATATATATAGATGATGCAGCACACTGGCCTGAGCCTGAGCAGTGCACACAGATATGGTATGTGACTGACTGAGTCACTGTGTGTATCGCTTTTTTCAGGCAGAGAACGGATATATTAAATAAACTGCACTGTGTGTCTGGTGGTCACTCACTATATAATATATTATGTACTCCTGGCTCCTGCTATAACCTATAACTGGCACTGCAGTAGTGCTCCCCAGTCTCCCCCACAATTATAAGCTGTGTGAGCTGAGCAGTCAGACAGATATATAATATTATATATAGATAATAGATGATGCAGCACACTGGCCTGAGCCTGAGCAGTGCACACAGATATGGTATGTGACTGAGTCACTGTGTGCTGTGTATCGCTTTTTTCAGGCAGAGAACGGATTATAAATAAAAGTGGTGGTCAGTCACTGGTCACTATCAGCAAAACTCTGCACTGTACACTACTGAGTACTCCTAATGCTCCCCAAAATTAGTAAATCAAGTGTCTAAACGGAGAGGACGCCAGCCACGTCCTCTCCCTATCAATCTCAATGCACGTGTGAAAATGGCGGCGACGCGCGGCTCCTTATATAGAATCCGAGTCTCGCGATAGAATCCGAGCCTCGCGAGAATCCGACAGCGTCATGATGACGTTCGGGCGCGCTCGGGTTAACCGAGCAAGGCGGGAAGATCCGAGTCGCTCGGACCCGTGAAAAAAAACATGAAGTTCTGGCGGGTTCGGATTCAGAGAAACCGAACCCGCTCATCTCTAATCATGACACCTTGGCTACAAAATTCTTGTATTCAAGTCATCACACAATGGCAGCATTGCCAGTAGAGAACTGACCATTGTATTAGTGATTTTTAGTGACCTTATGCAGTTACCTTACCTATCATACTCCAGTATACACCAGTTTTGACTAAAAAAATGATATGAATAATACAAAGAAGATACTGCATTTATCACTTATAAATAGGGTTAGCGTTATATTTAGGGTAACAAGTATATACTGCTGCACCTTTGTATAGTATCCACATGAACCATCAGGTTCATATATGTGTGTGTGTATATCTGACTCTGATACTAGCCAGTGCCTCCCCAGCCTTGGACCTCACCACACGTCACTGCCTTAAACACTTAACTAAAGACTTTTCTCTTCAAAAACGTTAATAAAATTGTTCTTTACTTTTTTTTGCAGTGGGTGGGGGAGGGGCGGTTGCAGAGGGGGCTTGGATGGGGGAGGGAGTCCAGAGGTACTGTGGGTGGGGGAGGGGTGGGTACAGAGGGGGCGTGGAATGTGGGAGGGGGTCCAGAGGTGCTGCGGGTGGGGGAGGGGTGGGTGCAGGGGGGCCAGGGTCGAGGGGGTATGTATATGCTGCTGGTGGGGGAGGGGCAGGTGAGGGGGATGCGGATGAAGGAGGGGGTCTGGAGGTGCTGGGCATGGGGGATGGGTGGATGCAGGGGGGTGCGTTTGGGGGAGGGGCAGGGTAGGATGGGTTTGGGGGAGGGGTTCCAGAGGTTCTGCAGATGGGGTCTGTAGATGGTGCGGGTGAGGGAGGGGTGGCTGTGGGTGGGCTGCAGATATGGGAGGGTGGCAGTAGGTGCTGTAGCTGGGGGAGGGGCGGATGGTGAAGGGGTCGGTGCAGAGGGGGTGCTGCGGATGGGGGAGGTGGTCGGGAGGTGTTGTGGGTGGGGGAGGGGCAGATAAGTGGGGGCTATGGATGAGGGATTGGTTGGCTGCGGAAGGTGGAGAGGCGGGGGTGCCCTTGGTGGGGGAGCGTCAGGTGCGTGGCTGTTGTGGATGGGGGGGGATACGGAGGCACTACGGGTGGGGAAGGGGCGGGGGTGCTGCGAGTGGGGTAGAGGTTTGGGAGGCACAGCAGGTAGGGGAGGGGTGGGGATGACACTGGTGGGGGAGTGGCAGGTGTGGGGGTGCCGCGGATGGGGTCCATAGGCACTGTGGGTGGTGGAGTTGCGGGAGCGGTGGGTGCAGGGGGGCCAGATTGGAGGGGGTATGTAGATGCTGCTGGTGGGGGAGGGGCAGGTGAGGGGGATACGGATGAAGGAGGGGGTCTGGAGGTGCTGTCCATGGGGGAGGAGTGGAAGCAGGGAGGTGCATTTGGGGGAGGGGCAGGGTGGGATGGGTTTGGGGGAGGGGTTCCAGAGGTGCTGCAGATGGGGTCTGTAGATGGTGCGGGTGAGGGAGGGGTGGCTGTGGGTGGGCTGCAGATATGGGAGGGTGACAGGAGGTGATGTAGCTGGGGGAGGGGCGGATGGTGAAGGGGTCGGTGCAGAGGGGGTGCTGTGGATGGGGGAGGTGGTCGGGAGGTGTTGTGGGTGGGTGGGGGAGGGGCAGAGAAGTGGGGGCTATGGATGAGGGATGGGTTGGCTGCGGAAGGTGGAGAGGCGGGGGTGCCCTTGATGGGGGAGGGTCAGGTGCGTGGCTGTTGTGGATGGGGGAGGGGATACGGAGGCACTACGGGTGAGGAAGGGGCGGGGGTGCTGCGAGTGGGGTAGGGGTTTGGGAGGCACAGCAGGTAGGGGAGGAGTGGGGTTGACACTGGTGGGGGAGTGGCAGGTGTGGGGGTGCCGCGGATGGGGTCCATAGGCACTGTGGGTGGGGGAGTTGCGGGTGTGGGGGTGCCACGATTTGGGTAGGAGTTCTGGAGGCACCACGGATAAGGGAGGGGGGGTGCCACAGATGGGGATGGGGGCCCGGTGGCACTGCAGGTACAGGAGGGGCGGGGGTGCTTTGGGTGGGAGTGAGGCAGGAGTGGGGGTGCCACGGGTGGGGAAGGGGCAGGGGCGGGAGTGCCACGGGTGGGGGAGAGGCAGGTGCGGGGGTGCCGTCGGTTGGGGAGTGGCGGGTGCATCAACTACTCACCAGAAAGTAAAAGGATCATGGCCTGCATCCAGCCACCTCTCCTATATATTTGTGCAGATCTGTGACTCTATGACTAACTCCGCCCAGCATTAGGAAATGAGTCGAAGAGTCACAGATCTGGGCTAATATATAGGAGATACATAAATGTGTGTATATACAGTATATATATATATATATATATATATATATATATATATATGTATATTAGTGATGAGCGGGTTCGGTTCCTCGGAAACCGAACCCCCCCGAACTTCACCCATTTTACACGGGTCCGAGGCATACTCGGATTCTCCCGTATGGCTCGGTTAACCCGAGCGCGCCCGAACGTCATCATCCCGCTGTCGGATTCTCGCGAGATTCGGATTCTATATAAGCAGCCGCGCGTCACCGCCATTTTCACTCGTGCATTGGAAATGTTAGGGAGAGGATGTGGCTGGTGTCCTCTCCGTTTATTAATAATATTTGTGCTTATTGCTTAATTGTGGGGACTGGGGAGCAGCTGTATTATATAGGAGGAGTACAGTGCAGAGTTTTGCTGACAGTGACCACCAGTATACGTTGTCTGCCTGAAAAACACTCCATATCTGTGCTCAGTGTGCTGCATATATCTGTGCTCACACTGCTTAATTGTGGGGACTGGGGAGCAGCTGTATTATATAGGAGGAGTACAGTGCAGAGTTTTGCTGACAGTGACCACCAGTATACGTTGTCTGCCTGAAAAACACTCCATATCTGTGCTCAGTGTGCTGCATATATCTGTGCTCACACTGCTTAATTATGGGGACTGGGGAGCAGCTGTATTATATAGGAGGAGTACAGTGCAGAGTTTTGCTGACAGTAACCACCAGTATACGTTGTCTGCCTGAAAAACACTCCATATCTGTGCTCAGTGTGCTGCATATATCTGTGCTCACACTGCTTTATTGTGGGCACTGAGGACCACCAGTATATTATAATGTAGGAGTACAGTGCAGAGTTTTGCTGACCAGTGACCACCAGTATACATTGTCTGCCTGAAAAACACTCCATATCTGTGCTCAGTGTGCTGCATATATCTTTGCTCACACTGCATAATTGTGGGGACTGGGGAGCAGCTGTATTATATAGGAGGAGTACAGTGCAGAGTTTTGCTGACAGTGACCACCAGTATATATAGCAGTACGGTACGGAAGGCCACTGCTCTACCTACCTCTGTGTCGTCAAGTATACTATCTATCCATACCTGTGGTGCATTTCAGTTGTGCACAGTATATATAGTAGTAGGCCATTGCTATTGATACTGGCATATAATTTCACACATTAAAAAATGGAAAACAAAAATGTGGAGGTTAAAATAGGAAATTATCAAGATCCACTTCCACCTCGTGCTGAGACTGCTGCTACTAGTCATGGCCGAGACGATGAAATGCCATCAACGTCGTCTGCCAAGACCGATGCCCAATGTCATAGTAGAGAGCATGTAAAATCCAAAAAAGAAAAGTTCAGTAAAATGACCCAAAAATCAAAATTGAAAGCGTCTGATGAGAAGCGTAAACTTGCCAATATGCCATTTACGACACGGAGTGGCAAGGAACGGCTGAGGCCCTGTCCTATGTTCATGGCTAGTGGCTCAGCTTCACATGAGGATGGAAGCACTCATTCTCTCACTAGAAAAATGAAAAGACTTAAGCTCGCAAAAGCACAGCAAAGAACTGTGTGTTCTTCTAAATCACAAATCCACAAGGAGAGTCCAATTGTGTCGGTTGCGATGCCTGACCTTCCCAACACTGGACGGGAAGAGCTTGCGCCTTCCACCATTTGCACGCCCCCTGCAAGTGCTGGAAGGAGCACCCGCAGTCCAGTTCCTGATAGTCAAATTGAAGATGTCACTGTTGAAGTACACCAGGATGAGGATATGGGTGTTGCTGGCGCTGGGGAGGAAATTGACAAGGAGGATTCTGATGGTGAGGTGGTTTGTTTAAGTCAGGCACCCGGGGAGATACCTGTTGTCCGTGGGACGAATATGGCCATTGACATGCCTAAAAAATACAAAAAAATTCACCTCTTCGGTGTGGAATTATTTCAACACAAATTCGGACAACAGGTGTCAAGACGTGTGTTGCCTTTGTCAAGCTGTAATAAGTAGGGGTAAGGACGTTAACCACCTAGGAACATCCTCCCTTATATGTCACCTGGTCCGCATTCATCAGAAGTCAGTGACAAGTTCAAAAACTTTGGATGACAGCGGAAGCAGTCCACTGACCACTAAATCCCTTCCTCTTGTAACCAAGCTCCTGCAAACCACACCACCAACTCCCTCAGTGTCAATTTCCACCTTACACAGGTAAGCCAATAGTCCTGCAGGCCATGTCATTGGCAAGTCTGACGAGTCCTCTCCTGCCTGGGATTCCTCCGATGCATCCTTGAGTGTAACGCCTACTGCTGCTGGCGCTGCTGTTGTTGCTGCTGGAAGTCGATCGTCATCCCAGAGGGGAAGTCGGAAGACCACTTCTCTACTTCAAGTAAGCAATTGACTGTCCAACAGTCCTTTACGAGGAAGATGAAATATCACAGCAGTCATCCTGCTGCAAAGCGGATAACTCAGGTCTTGTCAGCCTGGGTGGTGAGAAACGTGGTTCCGGTATCCACCGTTAATTCAGAGGCAACTAGAGACTTGATTGAGGTACTGTGTCCCCGGTACCAAATACCATCTAGGTTCCATTTCTCTAGGCAGGCGATACCGAAAATGTACACAGACCTCAGAAAGAGAGTCACCAGTGTCCTAAAAAATGCAGTTGTACCCAATGTACACTTAACCACGGACATGTGGACAAGTGGAGCAGGGCAGACTCAGGACTATATGACTGTGACAGCCCACTGGGTAGATGTATTGCCTCCCGCAGCAAGAACAGCAGCGGCGGCACCAGTAGCAGCATCTCGCAAACACCAACTCGTTCCTAGGCAGGCTACGCTTTGTATCACCGCTTTCCATAAGAGGCACACAGCTGACAACCTCTTACGGAAACTTAGGAACATCATCGCAGAATGGCTTACCCCAATTGGACTCTCCTGGGGATTTGTGACATCGGACAACGCCACCAATATTGTGCGTGCATTACATGTGGGCAAATTCAAGCACGTCCCATGTTTTGCACATACATTGAATTTGGTGGTGCAGAATTATTTAAAAAACGACAGGGGCGTGCAAGAGATGCTGTCGGTGGCCCGAAGAATTGCGGGCCACTTTCGGCATTCAGCCACCGCGTGCCGAAGACTGGAGCACCACCAAACACTCCTGAACCTGCCCTGCCATCATCTGAAGCAAGAGGTGGTAACGAGGTGGAATTCAACCCTCTATATGCTTCAGAGGATGGAGGAGCAGCAAAAGCCCATACAAGCTTTTACATCTGCCCACGATATAGGCAAAGGAGGGGGAATGCACCTGACTCAAGCGCAGTGGAGAATGATTTCAACGTTGTGCAAGGTTCATTCCCCTCATCAGGCTTTTGCAGAAACAGCTGGAGACATTGAAGGAGGAGCAAAAACAGAGCGATTCCGCTAGGCATGTGGGAGTTGTGGATGGAGCCCTTAATTCGCTTAACCAGGATTCACGGGTGGTCAATCTGTTGAAATCAGAGCATTACATTTTGGCCACCGTGCTCGATCCTAGATTTAAAACCTACGTTGTATCTCTCTTTCCGGCAGACACAAGTCTGCAGAGGTTCAAAGACCTGCTGGTGAGAAAATTGTCAAGTCAAGCGGAACGTGACCCATCAACATCTCCTCCTTCACATTCTCCCGCAACTGGGGGTGCGAGGAAAAGGCTAAGAATTCCAAGCCCACCCGCTGGCGATGATGCAGGGCAGTCTGGAGCGAGTGCTGACATCTGGTCCGGACTGAAGGACCTGGCAACGATTACTGACATGTCGTCTACTGTCACTGCATATGATTCTGTCACCATTGAAAGAATGGTGGAGGATTATATGAGTGACCGCATCCAAGTAGGCACGTCAGACAGTCCGTACGTATACTGGCAGGAAAAAGAGGCAATATGGAGGCCCTTGCACAAACTGGCTGTATTTTACCTAAGTTGCCCACCCTCCAGTGTGTACTCCGAAAGAGTGTTTAGTGCAGCCGCTCACCTTGTCAGCAATCGGCGTGCGAGGTTACTTCCAGAAAATGTGGAGAAGATGATGTTCATCAAAATGAATTATAATCAATTCCTCCGTGGAGACATTCACCAGCAATTGCCTCCAGAAAGTACACAGGGACCTGAGATGGTGGATTCCAGTGGGGACGAATTAATAATCTGTGAGGAGGGGGATGTACACAGTGAAAGGGGTGAGGAATCGGAGGATGATGATGAGGTGGACATCTTGCCTCTGTAGAGCCAGTTTGTGCAAGGAGAGATTGATTGCTTCTTTTTTGGTGGGGGCCCAAACCAACCAGTCATTTCAGTCACAGTCGTGTGGCAGACCCTGTCGCTGAAATGATGGGTTCGTTAAAGTGTGCATGTCCTGTTTATACAACATAAGGGTGGGTGGGAGGGCCCAAGGACAATTCCATCTTGCACCTCTTTTTTCTTTCGTTTTTCTTTGCATCATGTGCTGTTTGGGGACAATTTTTTTGAAGTGCCATCCTGCCTGACACTGCAGTGCCACTCCTAGATGGGCCAGGTGTTTGTGTCGGCCACTTGTTTCGCTTAGCTTAGTCACACAGCGACCTTGGTGCGCCTCTTTTTTTCTTTGCATCATGTGCTGTTTGGGGACAATTTTTTTGAAGTGCCATCCTGCCTGACACTGCAGTGCCACTCCTAGATGGGCCAGGTGTTTGTGTCGGCCACTTGTGTCGCTTAGCTTAGTCACACAGCAACCTTGGTGCGCCTCTTTTTTTCTTTGCATGATGTGCTGTTTGGGGACTATTTTTTTGAAGTGCCATCCTGCCTGACACTGCAGTGCCACTCCTAGATGGGCCAGGTGTTTGTGTCGGCCACTTGTGTCGCTTAGCTTAGCCATCCAGCGACCTTGGTGCACCTCTTTTTTTCTTTGCATCATGTGCTGTTTGGGGACTATTTTTTTGAAGTGCCATCCTGTCTGACACTGCAGTGCCACTCCTAGATGGGCCAGGTGTTTGTGTCGGCCACTTGTGTCGCTTAGCTTAGCCATCCAGCGACCTCGGTGCAAATTTTAGGACTCAAAATAATATTGTGAGGTGTGAGGTGTTCAGAATAGACTGGAAATGAGTGGAAATTATGGTTATTGAGGTTAATAATACTATGGGATCAAAATGACCCCCAAATTCTATGATTTAAGCTGTTTTTGAGGGTTTTTTGTAAAAAAAAACACCCGAATCAAAAACAAACCCAAATCCGACAAAAAAATTTCAGGGAGGTTTTGCCAAAACGCGTCCGAATCCAAAACACGGCCGCGGAACTGAATCCAAAACCAAAACACAAAACCCGAAAAATTTCCGGTGCACATCACTAATATATATATATATATATATATATATATATACATACATATCATACGGCTGCACTCAGGACTGTATACTTGGAAATATATCCTACACATAATTATGTCTTCAACATTTCAGTGCTTCCGCACTTTTATCAAGATGTGTCACACGATACAATGTGACACATCTTGATAAAACGGCTCAATAATGCAAACTCACACACTGGTAGGGTTACCAACGTTTCAGTGGTGTGCGCCACTGTAGTCAGGTTTTTAATTGATGACAAGAGAAACATTACATACCTTTAAAAACAAGAAAATACCTTGGCGCACCAGGGGTTACAGAGAGAGTACCAGAAAGAATAGGTCAGACTGATTGAATCTAAATTTATTTATGTATTAAAACATATTAAAAAATCATGAAATTCCATTTATAGAGTTAACATAATTTTTTCTTAGCATAATCTGATAAACACAGTGGTGTAGTAATTATGTCAATTTACTGCCTTTCACAGATAATCATACATTGGTGTTAGTGTATCAATGCCTAATACTGACATAATTCAATAATCGCCCCAAAGGCGTAGGAAGAAGTCCCGAGACCTGCTCATCCCACATAGATGACACTCAATGTCCCTTAGAAGAACAGTCTCTATTTGTGTGGACTTTTTTATATATATATATATATATATAGCCGTGTGCCGCCTTGTCCCCGCAGTTCAATTTGGTGGCTCACAAACCTTTTAAAACGGTTACGGGTCACTTCACCCTTCTACTGCGGCCGTTTTTAGTGTACAGGTAACTCCCAGCACTCTCCTATATTGCCCACTATAAATGTGTGAGCTGGCGCTTGTTAGGTGATGGTACCTGTAGATTATTGCGTTTTGAGTCCTCCGTCCCCTCCTCTCCCGGGTCCGTACCTTGTTGTACCTCGTGGACCTCCGGTGG
Organism: Pseudophryne corroboree; assembly: GCF_028390025.1. NCBI lineage: Eukaryota > Metazoa > Chordata > Amphibia > Anura > Myobatrachidae > Pseudophryne > Pseudophryne corroboree. The sequence goes on from NC_086444.1 coordinate 134,258,843, forward strand.
GGCCGGCCAGCCGATTTCCAGAGCTCCGATACACCTTGTATCGCCTGGCCCGCAAGCGTGGAACGCAGGCCAGTGGCTTCCAGTTTCGCGGCTTCCGTCTCGTCAGCAGGTCAGCGGCAGGTCAGGTTGGGCTCCGGCTCCTATGATTAGCATGCAGCGATCCAACGCGTTGATTTCTGGTATCAGAGGGAGATCATTTTGCAGTCCAGCTCTGGCATTACACTGAGTTCCCCCAGGTGGTGGTCTCACCTGCATGGCATAGCCACAGAAGCAGAACTTCGCCCCTGCAAGGGAGGAAAGAGTTAACATATACAAAACGGGACACCATAGTAAGGACCAATCACTGGAAAGCTCCAGGCATATAAGACATTCTCTATGGCATGGCATCTATCCCTGACGAAGCCCTGTATGGGAGAAACGCGTTGGATCGCTGCATGCTAATCATAGGAGCCAGAGCCCAACCTGACCTGCCGCTGACCTGCTGACGAGATGTATCCCCGGAAGCCGCGAAACCGGAAGCCACTGGCCTGCGTTCCACGCTTGCGGGCCAGGCGATACAAGGTGTATCGGAGCTCTGGGAATCGGCTGGCCGGCCCCACCGGAGGTCCACGAGGTACAACAAGGTACGGACCCGGGAGAGGAGGGGACGGAGGACTCAAAACGCAATAATCTACAGGTACCATCACCTAACAAGCGCCAGCTCACACATTTATAGTGGGCAATATAGGAGAGTGCTGGGAGTTACCTGTACACTAAAAACGGCCGCAGTAGAAGGGTGAAGTGACCCGTAACCGTTTTAAAAGGTTTGTGAGCCACCAAATTGAACTGCGGGGACAAGGCGGCACACGGCTATATATATATATATATATATATATATATATATAAAAAAGTCCACACAAATAGAGACTGTTCTTCTAAGGGACATTGAGTGTCATCTATGTGGGATGAGCAGGTCTCGGGACTTCTTCCTACGCCTTTGGGGCGATTATTGAATTATGTCAGTATTAGGCATTGATACACTAACACCAATGTATGATTATCTGTGAAAGGCAGTAAATTGACATAATTACTACACCACTGTGTTTATCAGATTATGCTAAGAAAAAATTATGTTAACTCTCTAAATGGAATTTCCTGATTTTTTAATATGTTTTAATACATAAATAAATTTAGATTCAATCAGTCTGACCTATTCTTTCTGGTACTCTCTCTGTAACCCCTGGTGCGCCAAGGTATTTTCTTGTTTTTGACTCCAGTTTATGCTAGTAAGGGCACTAGTTTACCTGTCGGCTGCACCATTTCGGCAAACTATTGCACCTGACCACTATGGTCTCTCTCATTATCCATTCTTTATAAGTTTTCTATTTTTCTCTGTCCTTCACACTATCCCCTTCCCCACTTTTTCCAAACCAACGTTCTCCTAAACAAAAGGGGTTTGCGCAGATAGTATTTGTCCCTATAAATTACATACCTTTATAGCAAAACCACCATACACGTAAATTTCCACTGGCCCGCGGGCTGCTGCGGATGTGATGTAATAGTGCTGAGACTGCACTTTGGGCCTAAGTCAGACCTGATCGTAGCAGCAAATTTGTTAGCAGATGGGCAAAACCATGTGCACTGCAGGAAGGGGAAGGGGGAAACGGACGGACAGATATAACATGTGCAGAGAGTTAGATTTACTGGGTTATATTGCTTTATTTTTACACTGCAATTTAGATTTCAGTTTGAACACACCACACTCAAATCGAACTCTCTCTGCATATGTTATATCTGCCCCCCTCCCCCCCCCCCTTTCCCTGCAGCGCACATGGTTTTGCCCATCTGCTAACAAATTTGCTGCTACGATCAGGTCTGAATTAGGCCCTAAGTGAATGTATACCATCACCATGGAAACAAGACCGGAGAACAAACTCAAATATCTAAAAAGCTAATAAGAGCAAGATTATGCTTAGTTACACTGTATGCAATAAAGTTACATTATATGTATAGATATATATATATCTATATATATATTATATATCTATATACTGTATATATATCTATATATATATATATATATATATATACATATAGTGCATAGAAACAGCCCGGCACTCCGTTATCCCCGACGGGGTATCGCTCTGGTGCCCTCCTAGGGGTATGGTAGCCCCAATATGCAAGGTGGAGGGGAACGGCGGCACTCAGAGACTTTCACATCCAGGTAAATCAAAATAGAAAGTGCATTTATTGGTCAACGTTTCGGGGGACGGACCCCCTTCCTCAGGACACTGCAAACTAGTGACAATAATAAAGAACACAACTTAAATACCTTACCAATCCCGGGTACCTCCGGCTGTCTCCGCGTCCACGCCGTCCGGAGTGTGGAGCCCGCACTTCCGGCAACGTGCGTCAAGCGGCGCCCGGAAGTCGCGGCATCCAACCACACGGGCCCGTTGATGACGCGGCGGCAGCCAAAGGAACACCAGGTTACCATGGATTTAGATTTCAGTTTGAACACACCACACTCAAATCGAACTCTCTCTGCATATGTTATATCTGCCCCTCCTCCCCCCCCCCCTTTCCCTGCAGTGCACATGGTTTTGCCCATCTGCTAACAAATTTGCTGCTACGATCAGGTCTGAATTAGGCACTAAGTGAATGTATACCATCACCATGGAAACAAGACAGGAGAACAAACTCAAATATCTAAAAAGCTAATAAGAGCAAGATTATGCTTAGTTACACTGTATGCAATAAAGTTACATTATATGTATAGATATATATATATCTATATATATATATATTATATATCTATATACTGTATATATATCTATATATATATACATATATAGATAGATAGATAGATAGATAGATAGATAGATAGATAGATAGATAGATAGATAGATAGATAGATAGATTTATATTACAGTTTAAGATGGTAAAATAATTCTCACCACTTTTGAGAACATCCTTTACTAGGTAAGACTCATTTACGAATTCAAAACAACAAACCTGCACATTTAATTGTCTTAATAACGCATTTTACAATGCAGTCACTAAACTAGAACCACCTTTGGGTATTTACCCTTTGTCATCTTTAGTCGATATGTGATATTCTGCAACATGTGGGCAATGGCAAGATTTTGCCAATGTACTGTAGCTGCTGGATTTAATGTGTCAATTTGTTACAAGGTATAACCAACTCCACAGAAAGAGCTTACAAATTTTCAATATTTATTTTTTATATTTGGGGCCAGATGTGATGCCATGCGAGGTGACTGGAGCTCCGAGATTCCAGCCGAACTCGTACGTGTTTTTAAAGCGACAATCATTTACAGGACAAAACCAACCTAGTTTTGTCCTGTAAATGTTTGCTGCTTTAAAAAAATTTTACTAATTCGGCTGAAATCTCGGAGCCTCGGCCGTCTCGCACTGCATTACATCCGGCCCTTGTTTTTAATATTTCTGCATAGTGAATATCACAAACCTTTAAATACATAGGATATAGGGTGTTATTAAGGTTTGTTAGCAAACCAAAAAAGCACACTAATGGGCAAAACCATGGGGGTAATTCAGATCTGATCGCATGCTAGCTTTTTTCTCTGCGCTACGATCAGGTCAGAACTGCGCATGCGTATGCACTGCAATGCGCAGGCGTGTCACTCAGGTACAAAGCAGAGAGTTGCTGTGCGATGGGTTTTACGAAGAATCCATTTGCACAGCCAATCGCAAGAAGATTGACAGAAAGAAGGCGTTTGTGGGTGTCAACGACCGTTTTCTGGGAGTGGTTGGAAAAAAGCAGGCTTGTCCAAGTGTTTGTAGGGTGGGTGTCTGACATAAATTCCGGTCCCGGACAGGCTGAAGGGATCGCAACGGCTGAGTAAGTCCTGGGCTACTCAGAAACTGCAAAAGATCTTTTTGTACTGCTCGGCTGCACATGCGATCGCACACTTACACAGCTCAAATACACTCACCTGTAGGCGGCGACTATCTGATCGCAGTGCTGCAAAAAACTTCTAGCGAGTGATCAGTTCTGAATTACCCCCTATGTGCACTGCAGGTGGTGCAGCTGTAACATGTGCAGAGAGATTTAGATTTGGGTGGGTTATATTTGTTTGTCCATCGTAAATAATGACTGCTTTATATTTACACTGCAATTTAGATTTCAGTTTGAACACACCCCACTCAAATCCAAATCTCTCTGCACATGTTACATCTTCCCCACCTGCATAGTCTACTACCAGACATTCTTGTAAAAGTTTTATATTTTTTGCAGTGTTCTACTTACTGTATATGAAATTCCATTTACTATTTTTACAAAATCTTAACAGTCGACATTATTACAGTACAGTAAGTGCTGTTCCTCTTCTACTATTCTGGTCAAGATGTTCATGTATAGTGAATGATGATTGACTTAACACCCCTCTTAGCAGAAGTGGCAAAACGTACTGCATTGCACTTACCTTTCAATGATATCCTTTAAATGTTGGAGGCATTGGATGACCCTGCCAGCTGTTCATTTTTAGGGCAAATGAGATTTCATTTTGTGCCAGTATGCAGAATCCATACAGTGTATAGTTATGGTTATTTACTCTGTGAAAGAAGTCACAGCTGGTTCACTGCACAATCGATCAGTGACTACTGATATCCTGAAAAGGCTGTTAATGGTGCCTAATTCTCTTAAATTAATGCAAATGAAATCCTATGTTTATTGTACACAGTCAAGTGACTAACTGTAGTTTTCTCAAAGGAATATCCATTAAAGGATTAAGGGGGTCATTCCGAGTTGTTCGCTCGTTGCCGATTTTTGCTATGCTGCGTTTTGTTGCTAATTGCGCATGCGCAAGGCACGCAGTGCGCATGCGCTTAGTTATTTAAATAAAAATGTAGCAGATTTGCTGTGGATTCTGCGGCGCTTTTCAGTCACTCTGCTGATCGGTAAATGATTGACAGGAAAGGGGCGTTTCTGGGTGGTAACTGAGCGTTTTCCGGGAGTGTGCTAAAAAACGCAGGCGTGCCAGGGAAAAACGCGGGAGTGTCTGGAGAAATGAGGGAGTGGCTGGCCGAACGCAGGGCGTGTTTGTGACGTCAAACCAGGAACTAAACGGACTGAGCTGATCGCAATCTGTGAGTAGGTCTGGAGCTACTCAGAAACTGCAAAGAATTATTTAGTAGCAGTTCTGCTAATCTTTTGTTCGCAATTCTGCTAAGCTAAGATACACTCCCAGAGGGCGGCGGCCTAGCGTGTGCAATGCTGCTAAAAGCAGCTAGCGAGCGAACAACTCGGAATGTGGGCCTAAATACGTTTGGAAAGTTGCAGGAAATATTTTTCATCTGATAGCAAAATATATTATCTTAGATTATTCAAGATGGAGGAAGAGTATCACAATTCAAATTACTTTGGGGGTCATTCCGAGTTGTTCACTCGCTAGCTGCTTTTAGTAGCCGTGCAAACGCTAAGCCGCCGCCCTCTGGGAGTGTATCTTAGTTTAGCAGAAGTGCGAACGAAAGGATCGCAGAGTGGCTACAAAAAAATATTGTGCAGTTTCTGAGTAGCTCCAGACCTACTCCTAGCTTGCGATCACTTCAGACTGTTCAGTTCCTGTTTTGACATCATGAACAAGCCCTGCGTTCGCCCAGCCACGCCTGCATTTTTCCTGGCACGCCTGCGTTTTTTCAAACTCTCCCTGAAAACGGTCAGTTGCCACCCAGAAACTCCCACTTCATGTCAATCACTCTGCGGCCAGCAGTGCGACTGAAATGATTCGCTAGACCTTGTGTAAAAAAACATTGACCATTGTGAAAGTACGTCACGCGTGCGCACTGCGCTGCATACGCATGCGCAGAAGTGCCTTTTTTTCCCTTAGTCGCAGCGCAGCAAACATTTTTAGCTAGCGATCAACTCGGAATGACCCCTAATGTACTAAGGAAAGGAAGGGGCAAGTATCCTGCATAGATTTGAGCCAGTCATTTTTTGAGGTAAGCATAAATACAGTGACCCTTCATGACCATTATTCATGTAATGTAAGGTACAATGGGGGTCATTCCGAGTTGATCGTAGCTGTGCTAAATTTAGCACAGCTACGTTCATTCACACTGACATGCGGGGGGACGCCCAGCACAGGGCTAGGACGCCCCGCATGTCAGTACTGCCCTCCCCCCCCCCCCCCGCAGAAGTGCCAAGGCATTGCACAGCGGCGATGCCTTTGCACTTCAAGAGTAACTCCCGACCAGCGCAGCTTTAGCGTGCTGGCTGGGAGCTACTCGTCACTCCCCGGCCCGCAGCGGCTGCATGTGATGTCACACAGCCACCGCAGCCTGCCCCCCCAACAGTCTGGCCACGCCTGCATTGGCCGGACCGCTCCCCCTAAATGGCGGCTTATCGCCGCCGTCCAGCCCCCTCCCGCCCAGCGACCCAGCTAGGCAACAATGCAGTTCTGACCCGATCGCTGCGCTGCGAAAAACTGCAGCGAGCGATCGGGTCGGAATGACCCCCAATATGATCAATAATCATGAGGCACAATATGTCCAGCAGTCATAAGGTACAATATCATCACTAGACAGGAGGTATAAGATGACCAGTAGTAATAAGATACAATATAATCAATAGTGGTACAATATGAAAATATTTCTGAGGTACAATATGACACATATTGATGAACTACAAGATGACAATTATTCATGAGGTCAATATTCACAAAATTTTTTACGTACAGTCTAGCCAATGTACACGAGGTACAGTTCTTGGGCCAGTTGTAGACCTTGTGGCGCCAAGGGTGAAAGTTTTCCTTTGGTGCCCCCCTCCCCCATTTCAAAAAGGGTTAGTGAGCGCCAAGGAGCAGAGCAAAAGATAGGGGCATGGGTTCATGGGGAAGAGGCATAGCCATAGAATAGTACCAATTCACATTACACCACACAATAGTATCCCTTATACACATTACGCCAGATAGAGCCCCTTATACAACGCAGGCAAAACAAAAACACAGGGAAAAAACAAAAACCTGATTCACGACCTTAACATAATTTTGTCATTTTTCCTTCTTATAGTAATGCTACTTACACATTATGCCACACACCGTAAAGCCCATTACACAGTATTCCACACACCATAATAACCCAATACACATTATTCCACACACTGTAATGTCCATTGCGCATTATGCCACACACCGTAATGCCCATTACACATTATGCCACACACCAAAATGCCCATAACTCATTATGTCGCACATCGTAATGCCCATTCCACATTACGCCACACACCGTAACGCCCATTTCACGTTATGCCACACACTGTAAAAACCCCTTTCACATTATGCCACACACCGTAATGCCTATTAAACCTTATGCAATACCGTAATGCCCATTATATGTTGTGTCACACATTATGCCATACACTGTAATGCCCATTACACATTATGCCACAAACAGTTATGCCCCTGACACCATTTTTTGCCCCACACACAACAATGTCCCTTACAATTTATGCCCCACAGTAAGTCTTCTAATTACTTTTAAATTACCTTCTCATTGCCGGGGGTCTAATGCTTGTTGCCAGGGGTCTAATGCTCATTGCCAGCGGTCTCATGCTGATTGCCAAGATTTTTCTGCTCTGGGTTCCATTCTCATTGCCAAGGGTCTCATACCCATTGCCAAAGGTTTCCTGCTCTGGGTTCCATGCTCATTGCCAGGGATTTCCTGCTCATTTCCAGGGGTCTCATGCTCATTGCCAAGGGTTTCATGCTTATTGTCAGAGGTTTCATGCTTACTGCCAGGGGTCTCATGCTTGTTGCAATGGGGTTCATGCTCATTGCCATGGGATTAATGCATCTCCCACCTCCTGCTGCCCACCTACACACCCCACACTGGCTGCAGCAGGTGCCATGGGCTGCGTGGGCGCCCACTGTAGCTGACACCATTGAGTGTGACCCCTAGTGTCTGACTTAATGGTGTCATCTGCAGCAGGTGCCCATGTAGCCCATGGCACCTGCTGCAGCTGGTGTGCGGGGTATGGGAAGGTGGCGGGCACCTGTGAGGTGCCCCGGGCACCGGCCCTGCTTGCCTGCACCTATAACCGCTCCTGACAGTACAGTATGACCAATATTCATGTTACAGGAAGCATACGGTATGCTTGCCAGAATATTACTCAGAATTTCAGGGCTAAGTACCTGGAAGAAAATATCTTTCCAATATAAGGTCTTAAGTGTTACTTGCTTAGTAATTATAGCCAAATCCTATTATCAAATACATTTTTTTCCTTTGACTATTGGGTTCAGGAGATTTACAGCAGCATGAATTGATTGGCAAAGTTACAGCCATCTGTCAACAAAGTTACAAAGTTTTTTACTTTTTCTTCCCTAGATTGGTACATGAAATGCACTTTGATTCTTAATAACAGCAGATTGTGTGTTGGCCAAACCATAAGGAATGTATGACAGAAGTGCACTGATTGATTCAGATGTAATGATTGCTGACAAATTTAAAGTCTTCACAGTTTTACAACTGCATATGTTTCTTACACTTCAGTTATAACTGAAATGTTAAGTAAATTGTTAAATAAGATCTGTACCCAGGGCTGGTGCAAGGTCTCTCTGCACTCTAAAATCTTCAGACTAGCACCCCCTAACCTGCAAAACCCCCCTTCCCCACCACCACCACCTCCCGGAGTGGAGATACAGATGGCAACTAGGTGGGCCGGGGTTAATTGCATCATTATAGATATACAGAGAAAAGGGACAACACTGAAATTTCTAAAATACACCAGTATTTTGAACACTGGGATCCTGTCCGCTGGGATGCCAACTACATCCCTTTAATTGTATGTGTATACATATATATTTATGCAGAGACATACATATATTTGAATGCTCTTCATTGTGTTCCAACCCCCCATCTGTAAGTTCATTACTGACACTCCCCCCCCCCCCACTCCATTTGTACTGTATTATGCCCAGTACCCGAGTTTTCCTTATTATGCTGCCACAAGTGCTATCCACCCACCTGGCTGTAAGATCTGTACTGTCTGTGGTCCCGTGGAAACCCCCACAGGTTACTTACCTTAAGTTGTTTTCTTGCTTTTCACTCCTCATTAGCAGAATTCCTCATACAGGCGGCAGCAGCATTACTGTGAAGCTGTGGGTGCAGACATGTTGTGAGGTGCTGCTTGCTGCTGGAGACCCGGGATCCAGGGACCTGGAGGAGATGCATCAGGGCAAGGAGGAGGGGCCGCGGGGGCATCCCTCGGTAGCAATAGTAACATATACCTCCTATGTGCCTTAACATGACTTGATGCTGCATGTGTCGGCACGGAGGAAGCGCTGTGGCGCTATGTGGTACAGCACCTGATTAGACTCGCAGCAGCGGTCAGCTCAGTGTAAAAGGAGGAGGTCGCATATAGAGACAGCCTTCATTTTTTTGCTAGATAAATTCAGAGGTGCCCTCCAGGGGCTGGCACCCCTAGGCAGGTGCCTAAAGCTGCCTAATGGTATAGCCGGCCCTATCTGTACCTTATCTAGTTTAATTCAGAATTTTTCTGTTACTATCTATATATTAACAGCAGAAGGATGACTTTTATGAGTGACATATTTCTATGATGCCTTTGTCTGAGCATGTACGTCACATACCAAAATTAAAGGTTTTGGGACCTGATTCAGTAAGGATTGCAAATTCTGCTAAGTATCCTTTGGATCGCATGCTGGGGGCCACCCCTCACAGGGCAAAGATGCCCAGCATACTAACCGCCACACCCAAGCCCCCCCCCCCTCCGCCCTTGACCGCGGTTGCACTGCAATTTCAGCAGGATCGCTAAAAATAGGGTGGCCTCCTGCCGGCGCAGCCTGGCTGCACCCACAGGAGGGCTGCCACCATTTTAGTTATCGCAGCAGTTGCGTGTGATGTCACTCAGCTGCCTCTATCATGCCCACGCAACGCACCCATTTTTACACTGCACCCCTTCCATCTTCGCCATGGAAATGGAGTGTTGCCACTGTTATGATTCTGATACTCAGGTCAGGGGTGATCTTATACGGTAGGACCTGAATACCAGAACGTAATGCTGGGAAAGGGGAATGGAAAGGGAATAGCCCCTGACACCCTATCTCCGTTGTCTCGCCCGTGCTGTCAGTACACTCTTTCGAGACTATGGTTGCTTGGGCCCATGGCAGCCGCGTTTGAAGTTCGGATTACGTCTGCCCAACTCCGATGCCCCCTCAGGTCTTAATGAGAGACAAAGAGTGAACCGAGACAGGGTGATAACAAGGGGCCCTCTAACTGAACAACAAAGCCAGGGGCTACTAACAAAGCTGAAACTAAAGTATGCGCGGATTTCCGCCAGGGAAAAGAACAACAAAATACTCCACTTGTCCAATCTCCTACACGGCACCGCCGAGTACCGGAGAGGACTGTGGAAGCGGATACCTCCGCAAATGCTCCAATAACAGAAAAACAATATAAAGCAACTCGTGGCGGAGCCGCCACTCACGAAACCAAGCAAGAACCTCTATCGACTGCCACAGGTAAACGAGAACCAGAAGAACTCCTTAGGATAAGACGGCTACACCAATACTCAGGAACTCAGAGAACTGGAAAGACCGGGCACAGCAGACCAGGAACAGACGTTCACCAAACATGAGCAGCATGCAGGAAGCTATCACCGGCGTCTGTGTGAGGCACTGAGGAGGCTTAAAACAGGGAACCCTCCAATCAGAGTCCAGAGCCTAATTACCCAAAATGTCGTGCAGCTGCCTTGCTGCACGACCAGAGAACATGTGTAGTGCATATTAATTAACAGCAGCAACGGGGAACGCGGTCCGCCTGTGGCGTCCCCGTTGCTATGGACCCGGCGGCTCGAAACGCACGCGTCCTGGCGTTGCTAGGGACCCGGCGGCTCAGCGCGCATGGCGTCCTAGCGTTGCTAGGGACCCTGCGGCTCAGCGCGCACAGCGTCCTTAGCGTTGCCAGGCGCCATGCAGAAAGGGGAGAAGGTGCAGCGGCCGGCTACGGACCGCTGCGCCTAACAGCCACCCTGCCCTGCGTACGCTTCTGCTTGATTGACAGGCAGAGGCTTTCGCATTTTCAGGATGGGCACTGCGTATGTGTCCGTGGTGCAATCATAAAAATTCTGGTGGATCACTCTTTGTGATCCAACCTGAATTTGCCCCTAGGTCCATAGATTTGCAAAAAAATATTGGCACTGTAATTGATTGCTTCATTTAGTTATGTGTCAAAATGTCTGTCTGCCATTTACAATGCATCACCATTGTGCTCTAGAAAATGTGACAGTTGGTGAACTCTTCCTGTGCACCTGCTGAGTGACCTGAAACATGTGACCAGGGTGGTCTGAAAACTGTGGCAGTTATTTGCAGCCACTCATTCAACAGGGATTTTTTGAGATTCGACTCCTAAAGGGGCGAAAAGGGGTAAAATGTTCCGCCTGGCAAACCTTTGCCTGGTTGAAACTGTGCACATCAGCTAGTTTTAATTATTTGCATTATTCTATTTCTTCTAAAATGATGTTTACTATTTATTGTTATACTGCAAAGTGTGCATGATGTTATTAAGAAGCAGCTTTGGCTCTCTGGATACATAGCTAATTGGTATAATGTTAGGCTATTTATTCATCATGATCTTCCATGCTGCTTTTATCTTACTTGTATTGTTAGCTAAACATCTACTTTACCACTACCAATCTTACTTATAACTTTATTTAACTACAGATACAAAATTGAGTCTACTTCTGTTCTGTTTCACTGCTTCTGTAGAACAACTGGCTTAGGTGTTATCACAAAAATGATGATTCCTTCTCCCCACACGTTTGTCCTTCCATCTGTAAGCCCGGCAAGACACAATGCAATTGATTTTTTCCTGGGGTACATTGCATTACATGTCCATAATCTTTCTCTAAGAGAAGCTTGTTCTTAGTAAGTTAAAAGTTTCCTGTCAATATGCATTTTCAGTTATTCGCAATGATGTCGCAGAAGAAAACATTGCTGTCACTAGAATATAGTCAGTGTTATTCTTATCTTCATCATCTTGTGTCATCTTGTCTACAAATGAAAATACTGATAGTATATTGCATACAGCAGGTTGTACTATATGGTTACTTAAAGAGGTAGGATTGGGCTACCCTTTGAATAATAATGTCATAGAAAAAGAAGATCTTCTGGGTTGGGTTGGGTTGAATGTTCAAAAGAGATGCTTGCAGTTTCATCATCAAAATCATCATCATCATCAACAACCATCATCTTCCATCTCACACGCAGAAATATTTTCATGCCAGGACACTTATTACACACAAGCATGTGTTTGGTTATACTAGTTAAATTTAAAACTGTATATTTTATTTGGCAGTGTCTGCACAGATTTTTTTTTTCTTGTTTAGAGGAAATTGCCCACTTGTAATGAAACACATAATACAGATCTGATGAACTTGCTGCTCATCTAATCAGTGTCTGAATAGAGCAGTGAGACTAAAGGGCCCCATACACTAGAACGATAATGCCCGATTTCATCCAATTTCGGGCATTCGGGCCGATATATCGGGTGAAATCGGGCATTTTTAATGTGTTTCCGATCCGATGCGCATTCCCGCGAGGGTCGGTTCGGCTCCCCTAGATCGTTAGTGCCGCACTCGTGATATGTCGGTTCCTGCAGGCATGGCTGGGATCACATACGATATATCACATGCAAAATGTACCAAATCATATGGAATCATATGGAACCACTCCTGGGAAGCTCCCGGGAGAGGTCAAGGGAAATCGCCTCCGATTTCAGCCTCAGACATATCGTTGAGTGTATGGAGCACTTAATAAACACACCATGGGCCCATATCCTATGTCCTGCCCTGATGCAGCAAGAAATTGGAAAATAAATCAGGGGCTTATTTTGCACTCAAACTGTGTGCATGAAAAAATGCATATATTCACCTACATGCAGAGTTGTATACTGTACATGTTGTGTTGCGCACACCTACTATGTGTATGCTTGGTTTGCTAATAGTCATCAACATCAGTGCATACCAGGCCTATACAAGGTGCAAAAAAATACCTGGAAGCAGACATATTTTTGCTTATGCTGAAAGAAAAGATGTACAGGTGCGCTGGTGTTCATTCAATTGAGCATTCACAGTTCACAGGTGATGAAACCTTATGCTGTTAGCACTGGTGTGATGAGCACCGCAGCAATTCCCCACAGGCTCAGAATCCCTTTGAGCAGAAAGATACCTGGAAAAAGAATTCAGGAGAATGCGCCCATAGTGCAGATCATTTTTTATTTTATGAATGCATCATTAGACACAGGCAAGTAAAAGGTAAGTGTATTCCCGTACCAAATAAGACCCACACTTTGGGCCAGTTAAAAAGCATAAAACCATCCACCAGGCAAACCTCCACCTCTGTGTACAGACGCCAGGACCATGCACCGCGCCGATACTCCGGACCCGTCTGGCCACTCGCAACGGACACAGGGAGAAGAAGGCCGAGTGAAAAGAAGCACACACGTCTGGCAGGCTCCGGCCCAACGCGTTTCGTGGATACTTCGTCAGGAGGCTGGCCTGTCAGACATCAGCACACTATTTAAAACCCCATCGTAATTTAACACAGGAGGTATTAATCATCATAAGTAATTTGTCATAATTGCAGACACAAATTACTTATGATGATTAATACCTCCTGTGTTAAATTACGATGGGGTTTTAAATAGTGTGCTGATGTCTGACAGGCCAGCCTCCTGACGAAGTATCCACGAAACGCGTTGGGGCGGAGCCTGCCAGACGTGTGTGCTTCTTTTCACTCGGCCTTCTTCTCCCTGTGTCCGTTGCGAGTGGCCAGACGGGTCCGGAGTATCGGCGCGGTGCATGGTCCTGGCGTCTGTACACAGAGGTGGAGGTTTGCCTGGTGGATGGTTTTATGCTTTTTAACTGGCCCAAAGTGTGGGTCTTATTTGGTACGGGAATACACTTACCTTTTACTTGCCTGTGTCTAATGATGCATTCATAAAATAAAAAATGATCTGCACTATGGGCGCATTCTCCTGAATTCTTTTTCCAGATATTTTTGCTTATTTTCAACTCTGCATAACCTGCAGTTCAATCAACATGCCCACACTCAAATTTGCTTGAGAATTCCCCATTACAGCCCAGTTTACACCTCCTTGGTCATAAGTGTAGAGACCATTAAATTATGCATGAAACTACACCACCCTTACATGCATGTGCTCAGTTTTGGTATATGCGCATTTCAACAACAGGGATAATTCACTTTGCAAGCAGACATATTGAATGTTCAACTCTTCCAATGTCACATTTTCACTTTTTTTTATTCTATTTAATTCATATTGAAAAGTGGCACTATGCATTAGTTTCAGCGCTGCAAGTGTGCGGGTACGGGTGGGTACGGTGTACCCTTAAGAATTTAGCGGTGGGTATGCCGTACCCACACAGTCGGGCCGCCGCTCCCTCCCTCCCTCCCCTGCTGCTGCTCACCGCACCGCTGCTACCTTCAATTCGGCGCCGGCCCGTGCCTAACTGAAGGCAGACACTGAGGGGCAGGAGAGGCGCACGCTGCGCTCTCCTCCCCTCACACACTGGAAGCAGCAGCGCTGTAAGCAGCATGTGTATCTGGCACTGGGGCATATCTGGCACTGCGAGGACATATGTTTCTGGCACTGGGGGCATCTTTGTATCTGGCACTGGGGGCATATCTGGAACTGGGGGGCATTTCTGTATCTGGCACTGGGGGCATCTCTGTATCTGGCACTGGGGGGCATTTCTGTATCTGGCACTAGGGGCATCTCTGTATCTGGCACTGGGGGCATATCTGGCACTGGGGGCATTTCTGTATCTGGCACTGGAGGCTTATATGGCACTGGGGGGGGGGCATTTCTGTATCTGGCGCTGGGGGCAATGTATATCTGACACAGTGGGAGCATTTGTGTATCTGGCACTGGGGGGCAATGTATATCTTACACAGTGGGGGCATTTGTGCATCTGGCACTGTGAGGCAATGTATATCTGGCACTCTGGGGGCATTTGTGTATCTGGCACTGTGGGGCAATGTGTATCTGGCACTGTGAAACAATGTATATCTGGCCCTCTGGGGGCATTTGTGTATCTGGCACTGTGGGGCAATGTGTATCTGGCACTGTGAGGCAATGTATATCTGGCACTGTGGGGCAACATGTATCTGGCACAATTTGGGTCATATGTGTATCTGCTCCCCCCATATGTGTATCACTCCCCTATTTTCATTGGCCACGCCCCATGTGGCATTTGGACACACCCATTTTTTGGGCGCACGCGCCTTCGTCGTGTGCACACAGTACCTATAAGACATTTTTTCTACTTGCACCACTGATTAGTTTATAAAATAAGCATGGCTGAGACAGGAATACATTTATCCTAGGTAGAAAATAATGTTCTATCCAATAGTTAAATGTATGAATACATGCAGATGCTAAAAGTTTTTATCCATAATGGATTTACCAATTTGAACTGACTAAAAATTTTATATCGCACTTACTGTAATCAAATGGGAAGTACGGTAATGTAATATCTGTACCTCTTAATAAAGAATTATGTTGAAACACATTGGAAAGGTCTCCTGGTATGTGACAGAGATATCTGGAGGACTACTCATAGGTTTAGCTGAACCTGATCTTTGGGGGCCATTCAGACCCAATCGCATGCTAGCTTTTTTTGCAGAGCTGCGATCGGGTCTGAACTGTGCATGCGTATGCTCCGCAGGGGCGTCGGCCGCCGGCAACGGGTATCGCCGGGCAACAATGGATTTAAAAAAGAAAGCGATGGCAACGGCGCTCGCAAGAAGATTGACAGGAAGAGGCCGTTTATGAGTGTCAACTGACCGTTTCTATGGAGTGTCTGGAAAAACACAGACATGCCAGTCGTTTGGTGGGAGGATTCCTGTCCTCAGCTCCTGGCCGGATCATCACAGCAGCTGAGTAAGTTCTGAGCTGTGCAGAGACTGCACAAACTTCTGTTTATGCAGCTCTCTGCACAAGCGCTCGCACCCCTGCACATCAACTACCCCCTCCCCCTGTATGCAGCAGCTACCTGATCGCAGCACTGCAAAAAAACGCCTGCGTGTGATCAGGTCTGAATCACCCCATTTGTCCCATGAAGTTACATTTGCAGGGCTGGTTTCTTTGCTGTTGAATTGATACAAAGCTCAATTCCATTTGTACATGATTGGGAATACCTTTCATTTTGCTTCAGAGCTATTAACTTTCTGTATACAGTACTATGCTTCTGAACTAATTATTCTGTTTATTTATGCTTTGGAAGTAATTACTGCGTGTGTTTTTCTGTTTGCTAGTTTTTCTCATAAGCTAATTACCTAGCATTTATTTGGTTCTTATAAATACCTTTTACTTTATTCCACTTGTGTGATAAAGTTATCCAAATGCCCAAAGGGTCTCGAGTGATGTGCACCGGACATTTTTCGGGTTTTGTGTTTTGGTTTTGGATTCGGTTCCGCGGCCGTGTTTTGGATTCGGACGCGTTTTGGCAAAACCTCACCGAAATTTTTTTGTCGGATTCGGGTGTGTTTTGGATTCGGGTGTTTTTTACAAAAAACCCTAAAAAACAGCTTAAATCATAGAATTTGGGGGTCATTTTGATCCCATAGTTTTATTAACCTCAATAACCACAATTTCCACTCATTTCCAGTCTATTCTGAACACCTCACACCTCACAATATTATTTTTAGTCCTAAAATTTGCACCGAGGTCGCTGGATGGCTAAGCTAAGCGACACAAGTGACCGACACAAACACCTGGCCCATCTAGGAGTGGCACTGCAGTGTCAGGCAGGATGGCACTTCAAAAAAATTGTCCCCAAACAGCACATGATGCAAAGAAAAAAAGAGGCGCATCAAGGTCGCTGTGTGACTAAGCTAAGCGACACAAGTGGCCGACACAAACACCTGGCCCATCTAGGAGTGGCACTGCAGTGTCAGGCAGGATGGCACTTCAAAAAAATAGTCCCCAAACAGCACATGATGCAAAGAAAAAAAGAGGCGCACCAAGGTCGCTGTGTGACTAAGCTAAGCGACACAAGTGGCCGACACAAACACCTGGCCCATCTAGGAGTGGCACTGCAGTGTCAGGCAGGATGGCACTTCAAAAAAATTGTCCCCAAACAGCACATGATGCAAAGAAAAAAAGAGGTGCACCACAGGTATAGAATGTAGATGGATAGTATACTTAATGACGACACAGAGGTAGGTACAGCAGTGGCCTTCCGTACTGCTATATATAGTATACTGGTGGTCACTGTGTCAGCAAACTGCAAAACTAAAATGCACCACAGGTATAGAATGTAGATGGATAGTATACTTAATGACGACACAGAGGTAGGTACAGCAGTGGCCTTCCGTACCGTACTGCTATTATATATAGTATACTGGTGGTCACTGTGTCAGCAAACTGCAAAACTAAAATGCACCACAGGTATAGAATGTAGATGGATAGTATACTTAATGACGACACAGAGGTAGGTACAGCAGTGGCCTTCCGTACTGCTATATATAGTATACTGGTGGTCACTGTGTCAGCAAACTGCAAAACTAAAATGCACCACAGGTATAGAATGTAGATGGATAGTATACTTAATGACGACACAGAGGTAGGTACAGCAGTGGCCTTCCGTACCGTACAGCTATTATATATAGTATACTGGTGGTCACTGTGTCAGCAAACTGCAAAACTAAAATGCACCACAGGTATAGAATGTAGATGGATAGTATACTTAATGATGACACAGAGGTAGGTACAGCAGTGGCCTTCCGTACTGCTATATATAGTATACTGGTGGTCACTGTGGCAGCAAACTGCAAAACTAAAATGCACCACAGGTATAGAATGTAGATGGATAGTATACTTAATGACGACACAGAGGTAGGTACAGCAGTGGCCTTCCGTACCGTACTGCTATTATATATAGTATACTGGTGGTCACTGTGTCAGCAAACTGCAAAACTAAAATGCACCACAGGTATAGAATGTAGATGGATAGTATACTTAATGATGACACAGAGGTAGGTACAGCAGTGGCCTTCCGTACTGCTATATATAGTATACTGGTGGTCACTGTGTCAGCAAACTGCAAAACTAAAATGCACCACAGGTATAGAATGTAGATGGATAGTATACTTAATGACGACACAGAGGTAGGTACAGCAGTGGCCTTCCGTACTGCTATATATAGTATACTGGTGGTCACTGTGTCAGCAAACTGCAAAACTAAAATGCACCACAGGTATAGAATGTAGATGGATAGTATACTTAATGACGACACAGAGGTAGGTACAGCAGTGGCCTTCCGTACCGTACTGCTATTATATATAGTATACTGGTGGTCACTGTGTCAGCAAACTGCAAAACTAAAATGCACCACAGGTATAGAATGTAGATGGATAGTATACTTAATGACGACACAGAGGTAGGTACAGCAGTGGCCTTCCGTACTGCTATATATAGTATACTGGTGGTCACTGTGTCAGCAAACTGCAAAACTAAAATGCACCACAGGTATAGAATGTAGATGGATAGTATACTTAATGACGACACAGAGGTAGGTACAGCAGTGGCCTTCCGTACCATACAGCTATTATATATAGTATACTGGTGGTCACTGTGTCAGCAAACTGCAAAACTAAAATGCACCACAGGTATAGAATGTAGATGGATAGTATACTTAATGATGACACAGAGGTAGGTACAGCAGTGGCCTTCCGTACTGCTATATATAGTATACTGGTGGTCACTGTGGCAGCAAACTGCAAAACTAAAATGCACCACAGGTATAGAATGTAGATGGATAGTATACTTAATGATGACACAGAGGTAGGTACAGCAGTGGCCTTCCGTACCATACTGCTATTATATATAGTATACTGGTGGTAACTGTGTCAGCAAACTGCAAAACTAAAATGCACCACAGGTATAGAATGTAGATGGATAGTATACTTAATGACGACACAGAGGTAGGTACAGCAGTGGCCTTCCGTACTGCTATATATAATATACTGGTGGTCACTGTGTCAGCAAACTGCAAAACTAAAATGCACCACAGGTATAGAATGTAGATGGATAGTATACTTAATGACGACACAGAGGTAGGTACAGCAGTGGCCTTCCGTACTGCTATATATAGTATACTGGTGGTCACTGTGTCAGCAAACTGCAAAACTAAAATGCACCACAGGTATAGAATGTAGATGGATAGTATACTTAATGACGACACAGAGGTAGGTACAGCAGTGGCCTTCCGTACCGTACTGCTATTATATATAGTATACTGGTGGTCACTGTGTCAGCAAACTGCAAAACTAAAATGCACCACAGGTATAGAATGTAGATGGATAGTATACTTAATGATGACACAGAGGTAGGTACAGCAGTGGCCTTCCGTACTGCTATATATAGTATACTGGTGGTCACTGTGTCAGCAAACTGCAAAACTAAAATGCACCACAGGTATAGAATGTAGATGGATAGTATACTTAATGACGACACAGAGGTAGGTACAGCAGTGGCCTTCCGTACTGCTATATATAGTATACTGGTGGTCACTGTGTCAGCAAACTGCAAAACTAAAATGCACCACAGGTATAGAATGTAGATGGATAGTATACTTAATGACGACACAGAGGTAGGTACAGCAGTGGCCTTCCGTACCGTACTGCTATTATATATAGTATACTGGTGGTCACTGTGTCAGCAAACTGCAAAACTAAAATGCACCACAGGTATAGAATGTAGATGGATAGTATACTTAATGACGACACAGAGGTAGGTACAGCAGTGGCCTTCCGTACTGCTATATATAGTATACTGGTGGTCACTGTGTCAGCAAACTGCAAAACTAAAATGCACCACAGGTATAGAATGTAGATGGATAGTATACTTAATGACGACACAGAGGTAGGTACAGCAGTGGCCTTCCGTACCATACAGCTATTATATATAGTATACTGGTGGTCACTGTGTCAGCAAACTGCAAAACTAAAATGCACCACAGGTATAGAATGTAGATGGATAGTATACTTAATGATGACACAGAGGTAGGTACAGCAGTGGCCTTCCGTACTGCTATATATAGTATACTGGTGGTCACTGTGGCAGCAAACTGCAAAACTAAAATGCACCACAGGTATAGAATGTAGATGGATAGTATACTTAATGATGACACAGAGGTAGGTACAGCAGTGGCCTTCCGTACCGTACTGCTATTATATATAGTATACTGGTGGTAACTGTGTCAGCAAACTGCAAAACTAAAATGCACCACAGGTATAGAATGTAGATGGATAGTATACTTAATGACGACACAGAGGTAGGTACAGCAGTGGCCTTCCGTACTGCTATATATAATATACTGGTGGTCACTGTGTCAGCAAACTGCAAAACTAAAATGCACCACAGGTATAGAATGTAGATGGATAGTATACTTAATGACGACACAGAGGTAGGTACAGCAGTGGCCTTCCGTACTGCTATATATAGTATACTGGTGGTCACTGTGTCAGCAAACTGCAAAACTAAAATGCACCACTGGTATAGAATGTAGATGGATAGTATACTTAATGACGACATAGAGGTAGGTCAATTTATGTATAACACAAATCTAAGAGGTAATAGGGAAAAAAAGTAGAAACAAGTTCTCATTTTCATGGCCTTTAAATCTTTTGGTTTGACCAATATTCATGTGTCATTGGTATCTAGTAAATCAATGGCAAGGGTCAGCTTAAAGAAAATATATCCAAAACTGGAAAGTAGCTGAAATGATTTTCATTATGTATCTTTCAAGAAATGTTTTGCACAGTTCAATGTTCTGGAAATATCTGGAGAGGTGATTTAACTAATTATCTGCAAGTGGTTAATACAAAATTCATAGAGTATTTTCTACAAAAGCTATATGGTTCTACACGGTTACAGTTTTCTCAACAAAAAGTTGAATGACTCCCAAACACTGTTCTATATGTACACAAATTTCTTCCTGACGGACTTCAAATTTAGGTATCCTCAAAAGAAAGAAGACAATTGAACTGCATACACATACATTATTCTATTTCTTCAGTTTATTGGTGCAGATACTCCTCAAATAACCTGCATACAAAGCCCTATGTTCCTATAAAGGTTTCTTTAGATCTTCATCATCAGAAAACTAAAACACGCTCTCATTTCTTGTCTTATTGGTATATAGCTCACCTTCGGATTTTACATGCTCTCTACTATGACATTGGACATTGGCCTTGGCAGACGACGTTGATGGCATTTCATCGTCTCGGCCATGACTAGTGGCAGCAGCTTCAGCACGAGGTGGAAGTGGATCTTGATCTTTCCCTATTTTTACCTCCACATTTTTGTTCTCCATTTTTTAATGTGTGGAATTATATGCCAGTATCAATAGCAATGGCCTACTACTATATATACTGCGCACAACTAAAATGCACCACAGGTATAGAATGTAGATGGATAGTATACTTGACAACACAGAGGTAGGTACAGCAGTGGCCTTCCGTACCGTACTGCTATATATATATATATATATATATATATATATACTGGTGGTCACTGTGTCAGCAAACTGCAAAACTAAAATGCACCACAGGTATAGAATGTAGATGGATAGTATACTTAATGACGACACAGAGGTAGGTACAGCAGTGGCCTTCCGTACTGCTATATATAGTATACTGGTGGTCACTGTGTCAGCAAACTGCAAAACTAAAATGCACCACAGGTATAGAATGTAGATGGATAGTATACTTAATGACGACATAGGGGTAGGTACAGCAGTGGCCTTCCGTCCCGTACTGCTATTATATATAGTATACTGGTGGTCACTGTGTCAGCAAACTGCAAAACTAAAATGCACCACAGGTATAGAATGTAGATGGATAGTATACTTAATGACGACACAGAGGTAGGTACAGCAGTGGCCTACTGTACCGTAATGCTATATATTATATACTGGTGGTCACTGGTCAGAAAAACTCTGCACTGTACTCCTCCTATATAATATTATACTGGTGGTCCCCAGTCCCCACAATAAAGCAGCACACTGAGCACAGATATGGAGTGTTTTTCAGGCAGACAACGTATACTGGTGGTCACTGTCAGCAAAACTCTGCACTGTACTCCTGCTATATAATACAGCTGCTCCCCAGTCCCCACAATTAAGCAGTGTGAGCACAGATATATGCAGCACACTGTGAGCACAGATATGGAGCGTTTTTTTCAGGTAGAGAACGGTCATTGATCAGCAAAACTCTGCACTGTACTCCTCCTATATTATACAGCTGCTCCCCAGCCCTCCCCACAATTAAGCAATAGTGCACAGCACAATCAAGTTCAACAATAACGGAGAGGACGCCAGCCACGTCCTCTCCCTAACATTTCCAATGCACGAGTGAAAATGGCGGCGACGCGCGGCTGCTTATATAGAATCCGAATCTCGCGAGAATCCGACAGCGGGATGATGACGTTCGGGCGCGCTCGGGTTACCCGAGCCATACGGGAGAATCCGAGTATGGCTCGAACCCGTGTAAAAAGGTTGAAGTTCGGGGGGGTTCGGTTTCCGAGAAACCGAACCCGCTCATCACTAGTCTCTATATGGTCAATTCCATATGTGATTGGGTAAGTGCGGTTATGTATGCGTGTCCCAATTTGCCAGCAGATTACATTATAAATATTTTATGTTTAGTTCACCTTGGAGACGTATCCCTACTATTTGAAAGAGAAGCAAACATTGAAGTGATATTGTTTTTTTTTAAGTGTTTTGAGATGTTGTATTTATAATTCTAAAGAAAATGACAAATTGATTTATTTTTCCATAAATGTGACATTTTTGTAAATTTATGTATAACACAAATCTAAGAGGTAATAGGGAAAAAAAGTAGAAACAAGTTCTCATTTTCATGGCCTTTAAATCTTTTGATTTGACCAATATTCATGTGTCATTGGTATCTAGTAAATCTAAGGCAAGGGTCAGCTTAAAGAAAATATATCCAAAACTGGAAAGTAGCTGAAATGATTTTCATTATGTATCTTTCAAGAAATGTTTTGCACAGTTCAATGTTCTGGAAATATCTGGAGAGGTGATTTAACTAATTATCTGCAAGTGGTTAATACAAAATTCATAGAGTATTTTCTACAAAAGCTATATGGTTCTACACGGTTACAGTTTTCTCAACAAAAAGTGGAACGACTCCCAAACACTGTTCTATATGTACACAAATTTCTTCCTGACGGACTTCAAATTTAGGTATCCTCAAAAGAAAGAAGACAATTGAACTGCATACACATACATTATTCTATTTCTTCAGTTTATTGGTGCAGATACTCCTCAAATAACCTGCATACAAAGCCCTATGTTCCTATAAAGGTTTCTTTAGATCTTCATCATCAGAAAACTAAAACACGCTCTCATTTCTTGTCTTATTGGTATATAGCTCACCTTCAGTCAGTGCTCCATGTGCACCAAAAGGTATCTTTAATTCTCCTACACTGTGATTGCGATATATGGATGTGGTCTCCCTCACAGTGTCACAAAAACCGGCAACTGCCTGCAGGCTGCACACAATCCTCTGGACTTCTGGAGATCCCACAAAACTAGTATATTCTCACTTTTGATTGACTGATACTGAAGTAGAGCATGGGTGTGCCTCTATAGATATTTTAGTCAGAAAGCATGCTTGTGCTTCGAAAAGTGCATGCTCAGATACTTTTTATGAATTCAATGTGGAATTAAGAGATAACAAAAACATTTTATGTTATATGTTATTTTTTCTTATTCAGTTTTCTGTTCCATTTTGAGAAGTCTTTGTTGAAGACCTTCTAACTGAAATTAAACTTTAATTATCCAAATATATGTTATTGTATCATTTAGTACAAACATAAAAATCACTGTTGATTTTTCAGAGCTTATATTTGATGTTGTTGCTTTTTTTCATCACAGAATAATGTAAAATTAGGATAAAAAATTCTCATCCTGCATTTCTTGCAGCAATTTCACAGCACATCAATATACTGAAAATATTTTATTTATGTCACTTTTGTCAAACTGTCAGCTGCTGTTATAAAGTGAATAACCTATTGGCCATGTTTTTATTGCTAACCTTCCTTTACCCTTGTACAATATACTGAGACTGTTCATATTGTTGTTTTGTAGTCAGTGATATATTTGTTCTAGTTTAAAGATTTTACATTTTTGCCATCAAAAAATTAATTAAAATTGGCAAAATAATCTTGAAATTGCAAACAACACATCAATATACCACAGCAGTGTTTATATTAATAATACTGTTAATAATGTCATAATAGTTTTATATTAAAGCCTTAATTTTTTTATTTTTCTTATCAAAAATAACAATAAAAAATAGTGTACTGTGCTACTCAATAAAATTTTGCCTGACAAAAGGGTCACAACAACCAAAAAGTTTAGAATTGCAATATTTTGAATTTTAGTGTTTCATTTTGGGTTTAAAAGAAAAACTTTCATGTTTCTTGTTTTTATTTTTATCAGTTCACCATATCCACTTTTAAATACTGTATATTCAAAATATGTAACATTGTTATCCCGTTTTCTAACTTGTTGCAAAAAATATAATTAATTTTAACAGTTTAGATTTCACACAATATACAGTATTATGCAGTGTTTTAATTAAAGGGATATTGTAAGCCATATAAAGTGACTACGAATATTTTTTATATATTTCAGTTGGGTATGTAATATACCTGATAACACAAGTTGGTGACATCTGTTATGACATCAGATCTCATTTCTGATAAGTAATGAAATCAGAACACATCAAACTGCACAGATCTTATGCACAGGATTTGATGCTTTTTTATCATTGCGTTTGCGTGTGTATTATACATTTATAAAAATGTTTGAACAGTGGAAAAGAAAAATAATGTTTACTGTTTCTTAACTTATGATCATTTAATAATTTAAATCTAATAAACCTAAGAAAAATATTTCCTGTGCCTCCTGAAAAGAAGCTTAAAAAAACTACATTTCCGATGGACACAAGAGACATTCTTTGCTGTCTCAGTAAGATTGCGAGCACAGCCTTCTGAACTGCAAGGTCATTGCTCAACTGATAGCTTCTTAGTTTTGTGACTTCCTAAAATTTGTTTGCACATGTCTTGTTTGACTACAAATGAATATTTAACTATAGTGACCATGAAAATTCAGCCATGTAAATAAATACTCAATATGTGTCCTGATGCAGGCAGTTGTCACAAGGCAGTGGAGCTCTATGTCATTGGCATTTGGACCCATTGCCATGAGTCTGAATCCACATTTTAAGATTCATGACCCCAACATGACATGTGTACTGGTTTTTGTTAAAACCTGGATAACTGTAATATTTTATATGTAGACATAATCGCTATATAGCCAGACAAAAAGGGTAAAAAAATGCAGACTATTAAGTTTATTATTCTATTATTACTATTATGAAAATAGGTATAGGAAGAGTTCAGAGTCTATGGATTGGTGGAGGCAGTCAAGATGACTGTGCTTACACCTCTATTTCTTATACCTTGCTATAAGGTCTATTGCAGCAAATATTTACATTACTGTAAGGATGCCAAAACACATCTAATTGTATAACTGTACTTAGGTTTCCTGTGCAGATTACTAAAACAGTGTTTCTCTGACGTCCTAGTGGATGCTGGGGACTCCGTAAGGACCATGGGGAATAGACGGCTCCGCAGGAGACTGGGCACACTAAAAAAAAGATTTGGTACTACCTGGTGTGCACTGGCTCCTCCCTCTATGCCCCTCTTCCAGACCTCAGTTAGATTTCTGTGCCCGGCCGAGCTGGATGCACACTAGGGGCTCTCCTGAGCTCCTAGAAAGAAAGTATATGTTAGGTTTTTTATTTTACAGTGAGACCTGCTGGCAACAGGCTCACTGCAACGAGGGACTAAGGGGAGAAGAAGCGAACCTACCTGCTTGCAGCTAGCTTGGGCTTCTTAGGCTACTGGACACCATTAGCTCCAGAGGGATCGACCGCAGGACCCGTCCTTGGTGTTCGTTCCCGGAGCCGCGCCGCCGTCCCCCTTACAGAGCCAGAAGCATGAAGATGGTCCGGAAAATCGGCGGCAGAAGACTTCAGTCTTCACCAAGGTAGCGCACAGCACTGCAGCTGTGCGCCATTGCTCCTCATACACACTTCACACTCCGGTCACTGAGGGTGCAGGGCGCTGGGGGGGGGGGCGCCCTGAGCAGCAATAAAAACACCTTGGCTGGCAAAATAATCACAATATATAGCCCCAGAGGCTATATATGTGATAATTACCCCTGCCAGAATCCATAAAAAAGCAGGAGAAAAGTCCGCGAAAAAGGGGCGGAGCTATCTCCCTCAGCACACTGGGCGCCATTTTCTCTTCACAGTGCAGCTGGAAGACAGCTCCCCAGGCTCTCCCCTGTAGTTTTCAGGCTCAAAGGGTTAAAAAGAGAGGGGGGGCACTAAATTTAGGCGCAATATTGTTTATACAAGCAGCTATTGGGGAAAATTCACTCAGTGATAGTGTTAATCCCTACATTATATAGCGCTCTGGTGTGTGCTGGCATACTCTCTCTCTGTCTCCCCAAAGGGCTGTGTGGGGTCCTGTCCTCAGTCAGAGCATTCCCTGTGTGTGCGGTGTGTCGGTACGGCTGTGTCGACATGTTTGATGAGGAGACTTATGTGGAGGCGGAGCAGATGCCGATAAATGTGATGTCGCCCCCTGTGGGGCCGACACCAGAGAGGATGGATAGGTGGAAGGTATTAACCGACAGTGTCAACTCCTTACATAAAAGGCTGGATGACGTAACAGCTGTGGGACAGCCGGCTTCTCAGCCCGCACCTGCCCAGGCGTCTCAAAGGCCATCAGGGGCTCAAAAAACGCCCGTTACCTCAGATGGCAGACACAGATGTCAACACGGAGTCTGACTCCAGTGTCGACGAGGTTGAGACATATACACAATCCACTAGGAACATCCATTGCATGATCTCGGCAATAAAAATTGTGTTACACATTTCTGACATTAACCCAAGTACCACATAAAAGGGGTTTTATGTTTGGGGAGAAAAAGCAGCCGGTGTTTTGTTCCCCCATCAGATGAGTGAATGAAGTGTGTGAAGAAGCGTGGGTTCCCCCGATAAAAAACTTACTGCTGGCGTACCCTTTCCCGCCAGAGGATAGGTCACGTTGGGAGATATCCCCTAGGGTGGATAAGGCGCTCACACGTTTGTCATAAAAGGTGGCACTGCCGTCTTAGGATACGGCCACTTTGAAGGAGCCTGCTGATAAAAAGCAGGAGGCTATCCTGAAGTCTGTATATACACACTCAGGTATTATACTGAGACCTGCTATTGCCTCAGCATGAATAGTGCTGCTGCAGCAGGGTCTGATACCCTGTCAGATAATATTAATACCCTAGACAGGGAGAATATGGTGCTAACACAGAGCATATTAAAGACGTAGTCTTATATATGAGGGATGCACAGAGGGATATTTGCCGGCTGGCGTCCAGAATAAATACAAGGTCCATTCTGCCAGGAGGGTATTAGAGACCCGGCAGTGGACAGGTGATGCTGACTTTAAAAGGCACATGGAGATTCTGCCTTATAAGGGTGAGGAATTGTTTGGGGATGGTCTCTGGGACCTCGTATCCACAGCAACAGCTGGGAAGAAAAATTTCTACCTCAGGTTTCCTCACACCCTAAGGAAGCACTGTATTATCGGGTACAGTCCTTTCGGCTTCAGAAAAGCAAGGGGGCCAAAGGCGCTTCTTTTCTGCACAAGGGAAGAAGGAAAAAGCTGCACAGACAGCCAGTTCCCAGGATCAAAAATCTTCCCCCGCTTCCTCTGAGTCCACAGCATGACGCTGGGGCTCCACAGACAGGTGCGGTGGGGGCGCGTCTCGGGAACTTCAGGGACCAGTGGGCTTGCCCACAGGTGAATCACTGGGTTCTGCAAGTAGTATCACAGGGATACAAGCTGGAGTTCGAGGTGACTCCCCCTCGCCGTTACCTCACATCAGCCTTGCCTGCTGCCCTCGGATATAGGGAGTTAGTACTGGCGGCAATTCACAAGCTGTACTTCCAGCAGGTGAAATCAAGGTACCCCTCCTTCAACAAGGCCGGGGTTACTATTCCAAAAATGTTGTGGTACCGAAACCAGACGGTTCGGTGAGGCCCATTCTAAAATTGAAATCCTTGAACACTTATATACGAAGGTTCAAGTTCAAAATGGAATCGCTCAGGGCGATTATTGCAAGCCTGGAGAATTTCAGGGTATCGCTGGACATCAAGGATGCTTACCTGCATGTCCCTATTTACCCTCCTCACCAGGAGTACCTCAAAATTGTGGTACAGGATTGTCATTACCAATTCCATACGTTGCCGTTGGTCTGTCCCCGGCACCGAGGGTATTTACCAAGGTAATGGCCGAAAGAATTATCCAGTACTTGGACAATCTCCTTATAAAGGCGAGGTCCAGGGAGCAGTTGTTGTCAGAGTAGCACTATCTCGGGAAGTGCTACAACAGCACGGCTGGATTCTGAATATTCCAAAGTCGCAGCTGGTTCCTACGACGCATCTACTGTTCCTGGGGATGGTTCTGGACACAGAACAGAAAAAAGTGTTTCTCCCGCAGGAGAAAGCCAAGGAGCTGTCATCTCTAGTCAGAGGCCTCCTGAAACCAAAACAGGTGTCGGTGCATCACTGCACGCGAGTCCTGGGAAAATTGGTAGCTTCCTACGAAGCAATTCCATTCGGCAGGTTCCATGCAAGAACTTTTCAGTGGGATCTCTTGGACGGGATCGCATCTTCAGATGCATCGGCTGATAACCCTGTCTCCAAGGACCAGGGTGTCTCTGCTGTGGTGGCTGCAGAGTGCTCATCTTCTAGAGGGCCGCAGATTCGGCATACAGGACTGGGTCCTGGTGACCACGGATGCCAGCCTTCGAGGCTGGGGGGCAGTCACACAGGGAAGAAATTTCCAAGGACTTTGGTCAAGTCAGGAGTCGTCCCTACACATAAATATTCTGGAACTGAGGGCCATTTACAATGCCCTAAGTCAGGCAAGACCCCTGCTTCAAAACCAGCCGGTACTGATCCAATCAGACAACATCACGGCAGTCGCCCATGTAAACCGACAGGGCGGCACAAGAAGCAGGATGGCGTGGCAGAAGCCACAAGGATTCTCCGATGGGCGGAAAATCACGTCTTAGCACTGTCAGCAGTGTTCATTCCGGGAGTGGACAACTGGGAAGCAGACTTCCTCAGCAGACACGACCTACACCCGGGAGAGTGGGGACTTCATCTAGAAGTCTTCAAACTGTTGGTAAACCGTTGGGAAAGGCCACAGGTGGACATGATGGCGTCCTGCCTCAACAAAAAGCTAAAGAGATATTGCGCCAGGTCAAGGGACCCTCAGGCGATAGCTGTGGACGCTCTAGTGACACCGTGGGTGTACCAGTCGGTTTATGTGTTCCCTTCTCTGCCTCTCATACCAAAGGTACTGAGAATAATAAGAAGGCGAGGAGTAAGAACGATACTCGTGGTTCCGGATTGGCCAAGAAGAGCTTGGTACCCAGAGCTTCAAGAAATGATATCAGAGGACCCATGGCCTCTACCGCTCAGACAGGATCTGCTACAGCAGGGGCCCTGTCTGTTCCAAGACTTCCCGCGGCTGCGTTTGACGGCATGGCGGTTGAATTCCGGATCCTAAAGGAAAAGGGCATTCCGGAGGAAGTCATTCCTACGCTGATAAAAGCCAGGAAAGAAATAACCGCAAACCATTATCACCGCATTTGGCGAAAATATGTTGCGTGGTGTGAGGCCAGGAAGGCCCCTACAGAGGAATTTCAGCTGGGTCGTTTTCTGCACTTCCTACAGTCAGGAGTGACTATGGGCCTAAAATTGGGTTCCATTAAGGTCCAGATTTCGGCTCTGTCGATTTTCTTCCAGAAAGAACTGGCTTCACTGCCTGAAGTTCAGACTTTTGTAAAGGGAGTGCTTCATATTCAGCCCCCTTTTGTGCCTCCTGTGGCACCTTGGGATCTCAATGTGGTGTTGAGTTTCCTAAAATCACATTGGTTTGAACCACTTAAAACCGTGGATCTCAAATATCTCACGTGGAAAGTGGTCATGTTATTGGCCTTGGCTTCGGCCAGGCGTGTGTCAGAATTGGCGGCTTTGTCATGTAAAAGCCCTTATCTGATTTTCCATATGGATAGGGCAGAATTGAGGACTCGTCCCCAGTTTCTCCCTAAGGTGGTATCAGCTTTTCACTTGAACCAACCTATTGTAGTGCCTGCGGCTACTAAGGACTTGGAGGATTCCAAGTTACTGGACGTAGTCAGGGCCTTGAAAATTTATGTTTCCAGGACGGCTGGAGTCAGGAAAACTGACTCGCTTTTTATCCTGTATGCACCCAACAAAATAGGTGCTCCTGCTTCTAAGCAGACTATTGCTCGCTGGATTTGTAGCACAATTCAGCTGGCGCATTCTGCGGCTGGATTGCCGCATCCTAAATCAGTGAAAGCCCATTCCACAAGGAAGGTGGGCTCATCTTGGGCGGCTGCCCGAGGGGTCTCGGCTTTACAACTTTGCCGAGCTGCTACTTGGTCAGGGGCAAACACGTTTGCTAAATTCTACAAATTTGATACCCTGGCTGAGGAGGACCATGAGTTCTCTCATTCGGTGCTGCAGAGTCATCCGCACTCTCCCGCCCGTTTGGGAGCTTTGGTATAATCCCCATGGTCCTTACGGAGTCCCCAGCATCCACTAGGACGTCAGAGAAAATAAGATTTTACTCACCGGTAAATCTATTTCTCGTAGTCCGTAGTGGATGCTGGGCGCCCATCCCAAGTGCGGATTGTCTGCAATACTTGTATATAGTTATTGCCTAACTAAAGGGTTATTGTTGAGCCATCTGTTGAGAGGCTCAGTTGTATTTCATACTGTTAATAACTGGGTTAAATATCACGAGTTATACGGTGTGATTGGTGTGGCTGGTATGAGTCTTACCCGGGATTCAAAATCCTTCCTTATTGTGTCAGCTCTTCCGGGCACAGTATCCTAACTGAGGTCTGGAGGAGGGGCATAGAGGGAGGAGCCAGTGCACACCAGGTAGTACCAAATCTTTCTTTTATTGTGCCCAGTCTCCTGCGGAGCCGTCTATTCCCCATGGTCCTTACGGAGTCCCCAGCATCCACTACGGACTACGAAAAATAGATTTATCGGTGAGTAAAATCTTATTTTTTAAATAGCTTTGTGGATAATTCATGTGGGTTGTTTGAACAGGGCTGTATTGAAAGCAGTATGGCCAGTGTCACTTTCCAGGGGAAAAAAATGAGGGTAGAGGCACAGTTGTTGCCTCGTGGGATCTGTCTCCATTAATGAGATGCCTAGTGGAGTCACAATGCGTCATGTATGCTGGGGTGGCAGCGTTCCTGGTGTGGCACCAGCTCTGATCTCATAGTATAGCTCTATATTTTCAGTCATGAGCTAAAGTAGCTAAAGGACTTGCACCTGTACAAAGTAAAGTTTAATGCAATGGTTGTAAATTGTATTATACTAGGGTGTGCCCCAAACCAAACCCTATCCAAACATATTAACCCCTTCCCTGGCATCGCATCAGATTTCTGGATTTATTAGTAAGTGTAAACATGGCCTATAATACAGTGCAAAGTTTCTCCACAAAGATAATGTGTAGCACCCTAAGGTACACTTTTTATCTTGTTGCCCAGCACTTCTCTAGAGCTGCAGTCTCCATGTAGCTCGCAAAGGGATCTATGCATTATTGAGAGCTGACTGGCCCCCTGATAAATAAGTATCCAATTCTGCTGTAAATTGTGGCCATGGATGCTAAAGTACCAAAGCAGTTATGTATTGCTACAGTTGCCGGACAGCTTCTCCAGAAATCCGCTGTCCTGCAAGATTTACCACTTACACTTACAACACTGCTTTACTTCCAATGAAAGTTTACATTGCCCAGCAGTGCAAGTGTGCAAGCGAAAGCTAAGTTCAAGCATGCACACAGAGAGAGCTGTTGGTGGTGGAGGGATTCATTCTGGAACTCTTTCTAATAGGGGGAAGCAGACGATGGGGAGCTAACGCCATCTAGGCGTATGGCCAGTTACTGCATGTTTTTCTAATCTACACACATTCCCAAAACTCTGGGTCTATTTACTAAGCCTTAGATGGAGATAAAATGGACTGAGGTAAAGTACCAGACGATCAGCTCCTAACTGTCATTTTTCCAACCCAGCCTGTGAAATGACAGTTCGGAGCTGACTGGCTGGTCATTAATCTCCGTCCACTTTATCTCCATCAAAGGCTTAGTAAATTAACCCCTTTATCACTGAACTACTGTATTTCAGGGTCAGAAATTTGGGAAAATATTCTATAATTGATGCAAATTACTCTAGTCTGTTTATACTAAAGGTCAGGCATATTTATGAATATCTGCATTTTAGCCCCTTTGAACCTAATTTCATACGTCTGCATATCACGCCAGTAAGAAATTATGTACCGTGGCAAATGTATTAAAACACATGCAGGGACAGGAGCTCAGATAGGTAAAAAGTAAAATAATTACTAGTGCGATAAAGCTACTACAGTGCATGTATGGACATCCACACATGTGCAAGCAGAGAGAGATCCAAAAAGAAATGCAGAATTGTAACCTATAGACTTCCATAGCGAACACCATCTAAAGATGTTACAGACAGAGACGATTCCTCTGGAATACTGTAACTGTTACCTAACCCCTGGAGCAGTGAAGTGCTAAATCAGAATGGTTTTCCCTGAAACATAATGTATAGCTAAACAGTAGAGCACCAATAGATTGTGAGCTCTCCATACCGGGGCCCTCTGTTGTTATTATTATTATTATTATTATTATTATTATTATTATTATTATTATTATTCTTTATATGGTGCTAAAAGGGTTCAGCAGCACCTTACAAAGTACATAAACATATGAGCAAACAAGAAAACACTGGCTTACAGTACAAGACAATGTATGACAGGTACATGGTTTATAAATATTGCTGCATCAGCAGTCATAACAATCAAATTAGCAGCAGGGTGACAGAAAGCAAGGGTTAGGTGCTGTTGTAGGGTGTATGGAGTATATGATAATATATGTAAGGAAGGAAGGAAGGAAAAGCACATGAGGGAAGAGGACCCTGCTTGTGAGAGTTTACATTTTAAAGGAGAGGGGTAGACAGAGGTGACACAGATGGTGTAGACAGTGAGTGTGGAACAGAGGGTTAGGATGAGAGATGGCTGGGTTTGTTGAAGAAGTGGTCTTGAGAGCCTATTTGAATTTTTGATTGAATGAGGGCTTTGTAAGTGAGTGTGAGATCTTGAATTGGGTTCTGAAGGTGAAGGGGAGCCAGTATAGGGCTTAAAGGAGAGGGGAGACATATGCAGTATGTTTGGAGAGGAAGATGGCAGCATTGAGGACTAATTGGAGTGGAGAGAGGTGGGATTCAAGGAGGCCAGGTAGGAGAAGGTTATAGTAGTCCAATATGGAGATGACCAGTGAGTGGATGAGAGACTTAGTAGCATCCAGGTTGAGAAAGGGTTAGATCCTAGAAATATTTTTGAGATGTAAACAGCAGGACTGTGAAAGGTACTGAATGTGTGGTAGAGGGAGGAGTCAAGTATAACAAGACAGCACACTTGGGGGTAGAGGAGATGAGGTTATGCAGGAATGTGGGAAGATGATCAGCTCGGTCTTAGACATGTTAAGTTTAAGAATGCGCTAGGACATCCAGGAAGAGATAGAAGAAAAACAGTTGGAGATACAAATGAGGAGATAGAGGCATAGGTTAGGGGAGAAAAAGGTAGATCTAAGTATCATCACTATAGAGATGATATTAGAGGTCAAAAGAGCTGATGAGCTCACCTAAAGAGGATGTATAGAAGGAGAATAGAAGTGGTCCAAGAACAGAACCTTGGGGGACACCTACCGTTAATGGAAGTGTGGGTGGGGAGTGTTGTCTTCTATTTTGCTGCCACCTCGTCCACCTGTGCCCTTACCTCTCGGCTCCTACATATTCTTTGCAATACCTATATTATACAGATGTGTCCTCACACATCTTTGTCTAAAAATGCAGCATGGCGTGGCACCGCCAAGAAACCTTTGAACTGCTAACGGCCATGGAAACTAACTTATAACTACGGGTAGCAGGAGCATAACATCCTGCTACGTGTTCCCATACAGTGCCGCTCCCATACAGTGAACGTATCCACGAACACCACACTATGCCAGAACTTTTTTTGCCTATAATGCGTTCACATAGCAGGCAAAGATGTATAGGGACACATCTTAATTCTGCCTATTATGCATTGTAGACAGTATAATGCTTCCTATATCTCTATATTGCTTTCCTTATTGTTATGTCTTTGTTATATGCTCTGCTTTCCCGCTGCATTCGATGATGCAGATTTTTGTGGTGCTCTACAGTATAAATACAATTATTATAATAATAACAAAAAGTTTCCATAGACCCATGGATACATTTTGTTTTCAAGGCCTCAGCTTAGAGTAACAGGAGGAAATAAAATAAAAAAAATTGTTGTCATAAGGTGGACAATGGGCCAAATTCAGGTTGGATCGCAAAAGGCGATCCAACAGCAAAAATTACTAAAAGGATGTATCCGCAGAAAATTCAAATGGCTCTGCCTGTCAATCAGGCAGAGGCATTCGTGGGGCGGGTGGGCGGCAACGCTCTGTTTCCTAGGTGAAGACGGAGCATTGCAGGGGTGGAGGCGGAGAAATGGGGGCAGTGTCATCCAAACAGGCGCGTGACGTGGATGTGATTGCGGCGGCTGTGACATGCAGCCGCCACGATCAGAAAGATGGTGGCTGGCCTCCTGCATGTGCAGCCTAGCTGCGCTGGCAGGAGGCAACCCTAATTTCTGTGATCAAGCAGAAATTGTGGTGCAATCACAATTTCTGCTTGGTCAAGGGGCCCCTGGCCAGAGCTGCTTTACCTCAGCCCTATTGGAGCTGTCTGCCCTCTCCAGCCTTCACTGGCAGCAGCAGAGGCTGGAGATTACAGTTTCAATCCGCGTGCTTCCCAAGAGGAGGTGGGGGAGGGTGATGCTGCATGCCTGACAACACACTGCCACGGTGCCTGCATGTGAGTCACTACTCTCCTCCCCCGTGGCAGCCTGAAACCCTCTCTCCCCGACAGCCTGTCCTGAAATCTCCCCAAACCACCACACACCCCACAGCATCAACTCCACCCTTCCTGAAAGTATGCCTCAAACCACCACCACCTTCCACACGTGTGCTGGTTGCCCACCCGCATTCTGTTCCACCCTTGCGTGGAGACTCACCAGCGGCCAGCCCCAGCAAATCAGTGAGGAGCAGGAAATGGTGCAGCGCCAGGGAGAACCTGTTCTGAAGGTGTGTTCAGTTATCAGCCTCATTGTGTTGGAAGGGAGGGAGGCAGTGGTGGTTTTCTCACTAGGCACATGAGGCACGTGCCCATGGGAGGCACTTGCTGGAGGTCAGGTGATTCTTTTTTTTCGTCATTCTGACTTTTTTTTATATTTTATTTAGCAAATGATGGGAGTGGGACAATGGGCAGCAAATTGTGGTCCAGGAGGTGGTAGTAGGATGATGTTGGGGCTGCTTTGGCATTCTCAAGGCATCCTGACTGGCCCTGAAACAAAGGGGGAAATACCATTATTTGGTAAGAAGGGGGGCAGCCAATAATGTGCCTAGTGGTGGCCTGACCTCTAAATCCACCCCTGGGGGTGGACACAGCGGGCACATCCAGGGGGTAGTTGCTGACAAGAATGGGAGGGCCCCCCTGCCTCAAGTGCCCTGGGCCCCCTGATTTCTTAATCTGGCCCTGTGCCCAGTAAACACACGCTGCTGAGGCCAGTGGAGCCAAATCCGAGGACGCAGCAACTGGCTTTGGTATGCCCAGAAATCAGGGCCAATACGTCCCCACTTTCTGCAATGCTGCACCCCCATACCCCAGCAGAATGTCAATCATGCTGACGCTTTTGGGTCACTGCAATCGACATTGCATCTCCAGATCTGCACATGCACAGATCATTAAACATTAGCCAGCTGCGGAACACATCTAAATAGCATCCACCCCTGTATAAGCCATTTCTCTATCATGGCACATCAGCTGTGATCTGGGTTTTTATTTTGATGTACATTTTACTTTGACGCACATTATACCAACACCTGGAATTTATATTTACATTAATTTTGATGCCAGCGCTCTCTCCACAGTTTCCATCATACTTTGCACAAATATAATATTACATGCTTCACTATTCCCCTTTAAAGAACAATAAATCTAACACTAATATTACACAGTAGAAAGTAAATATATAGCAGATACTCAAGAAGCACAGGTCCCTTTCTTACTATAGCTTTAATAATGCTTAAGTTGAGCAAGTTGTCAAGTAAATCAAGCTGCCCTGGATTATACATACCCGAGCATATTTATCATTTCATCTCTGATAATGCATTAGTCGTGAACAGGGCCGGCTCTACCATTAGGCAGCTTTAGGCACCTGCCTAGGGGTGCCAGCCCCTGGAGGGCACCTCTGAATTTATCTAGCAAAAAAATTAAGGATGTCTCTAAATGCGACCTCCTCCTTTTACACTGAGCTGACCACTGCTGCGGGTCTAATCAGGTGCTGTACCACATAGCGCCACAGCGCTTCCTCCGTGCCGACACATGTAGCATCAAGTCATGTTAAGGCACATAGGAGGTATATGTTACTATTGCTACCGAGGGGTGCCACCATGGCCCATGGCCCCTCCTCATAGCCCTGATGCATCTCCACCAGGTCCCTGGATCCAGGTTCTCCAGCAGCAAGCAGCACCTGACAACATGTCTGCACCCACAGCTTCACAGTAATGCTGCTGCCGCCTGTATGAGGAATCCTGCTAATGAGGAGTGAAAAGCAAGAAAACAACTTAAGGTAAGTA
The DNA here is from genome assembly GCF_028390025.1 of Pseudophryne corroboree. NCBI lineage: Eukaryota > Metazoa > Chordata > Amphibia > Anura > Myobatrachidae > Pseudophryne > Pseudophryne corroboree. The sequence continues at coordinate 134,295,830 of NC_086444.1, forward strand.
ACCTGTGGGGGTTTCCGCGGGACCACAGACAGTACAGATCTGGGTGGATAGAACTTGTAGCACCATAATAAGGAAAACTCGGGTACTGGGCACAATACAGTACAAATGCGGGGGGGGGGGGAGTGTCAGTAATGAACTAACAGATGGGATGGAACACATTGAGGAGCATTCAAATATATGTATGTCTCTGAGTAAATATATATGTATACAGTACACATACAATTAAAGGGATGTAGTTGGCATCCCGGCGGACAGGATCCCAGTGTTCAAAATTCCGGTGTATTTTAGAATTTTCTGTGTTTTCCCTTTTCTCTGTATATCTATAATGATGCAATTCACCCCAGCCCACCTAGTTGCCACCTGTATCTCCCCTCCAGGAGGTGGTGGTGGTGGGGAAGGGGTATTTGCAGGTTAGGGGGTGCTAGGCTGAAGCTTTACCTAGAGTGCAGAGAGACCTTGCACCGGCCCTGGAATGTAACCCACTCATCAGTTAGCAAGCAGTACATGGATTTAATGGATACAAAAATATTAGAATTGTTTCATGAGACTTACAAGAAGACTTGTAATTTATACTCAAGATGTAGGCCTATTATTAAATATCCTAAATTAATTTTATATATTTTTCTGTAGAAAAAATACTTTAATTTGGTAGCATCTTGGCCTAAATATCTATATGTATACAAATGCGAAAGCCCTCCCTCCCTCCCTCCCTCCCTCCCTCACTCACTCACTCACTCACTCACTCACTCACTCACTCACTCACTCATCACTTATTCTCTTACTTCCCGATATAATAGGAAGCTGAAATTTAACATAGTAATTCTTCCGATGGGAAACTACATAAGTAGAATTTTAATAAACCTCCCATAAGGGGATGAAAAGGGGCTGACATAATGACGTCATTACCGTTGCGTGGCTTGCATTGCGTGAACGATAATGCCCAAACAGACAATCAGATCAAAATTGGGATTGCACCTCCAGTGTGTATTTAATAAACTACAAAAATGGTCCTGTCCCTTTTTACCGTATCTGCTACGGGTGCACCTCGGGTAACACCAAGAAGAAGAACACCAAGAACCATGGATTAATATTTACTTACATTAGCATGTCTCAAATTTACATCTGCATAGATTTACAACAGTGAAAATCAGAAACTCCCGTGCGAAGAATGGGTAGAACAGCTAGTAATATTATAAAATATAATAAATATATGAATATACGTTTATCAGCTGGGACAAATCAGGCACTGATTATACAGTCAAGGGAAAAAGTAAATTTCTGGTACAGTTAATATCTACAATGTAACACCAACATTAATATTAATAATTAGAATCCGTAGACAGTTGATTGTCTTTAATGTACTTCATTGCTTGACTATTAATATGTGCCTAAATTCTATGAGAAAAAAATTGTGTGTAAATAAGGTGGAATAATAATATTGATGTAACAAGTAATATTTAAAATTGGGACCTGAAAAGCCGTATTCTTCTCATTTGCGAGATTTTCTATGCTTGAATTACAGTACCACATATAGGCCCTCATTCCGAGTTGTTCGCTCGCAAGCTGCTTTTAGCAGCTTTGCACATGCTAAGCCGCCGCCTACTGGGAGTGAATCTTAGCGTATCAAAATTGCGAACGAAAGATTAGCAGAATTGCGAATAGACACTTCTTAGCAGTTTCTGAGTAGCTCCACACTTACTCGGCAACTGCGATCAGTTCAGTCAGTTTCGTTCCTGGTTTGACGTCACAAACACTCCCAGCGTTCGGCCAGACACTCCTCCGTTTCTCCAGCCACTCCCGCGTTTTTCCCAGAAACGGCAGCGTTTTTTCGCACACACCCATAAAACAGACAGTTTCCGCCCAGAAACACCCACTTCCTGTCAATCACATTACGATCACCAGAACGAAGAAAAAACCTCGTAATGCCGTGAGTAAAATACCTAACTGCATAGCAAATTTACTTGGCGCAGTCGCACTGCGGACATTGTGCATGCGCATTAGCGACTAATCGCTCCGTTGCGACAAAAAAATAACGAGTGAACAACTCGGAATGACCCCCATAATTATGATTCTATAATTATTGTACCTTATGTGTATATATACAGTATGTAGTATTTTTCAGAGCACACTAAATGTTTGTTATGTGCCACCCATTTTATAGTAAGATAAGGTAAATAAAAGCTAAGTTTTAATCTTTAAAGTATTTTCAACCAACATAATTGTTTATAAAAAAACATAAAGGAGTGCTCCAAAGAGGGATTCTATCTCTGTGATCAATTTTCCTTTTGTTATCTCACTTGCTCTAAGTATTAGTACTTGATCTCGTGGAGCACCTCCAGCGCTCTCTAATGTGATAATTTTGACATTTAATGCATCGAATATGCTGGTTTAAAGATACATTATTAACTAATTTTCCTGTGCGGGATAACTACTGGTTTCTATAGTGAACTCTCTGACTGTCATTGACAGTGTCGGGCCATACATAAAGGTGGTAGCAGTAGCATCTGACTTATATTTTCTGGTAAAAGTAAGTAAATCAAAAAGCAAGCAACAGGGTAAAACCATGCTGCACTGTGGGTGGGCCAGATGTAACATACAGTATGCATAGAGAGTTAGATTTGGGTGGGTTCAGGCCTGGTGACAGGGGAAATCAAACGGTCAAACCGTCTCGGGCCCCAACATTGTGAGGGGCCCCAAGGTCCAGTGGTGGCAGCAGCAGGACGCGCATGGATTTAAATAATTATATAGCTCATGGTGCAACAGCCGCGACCTGCCCACTGTGTACTTTAAAGCATTTATTAGTAACAGCACCCCCCTCTGTGGTCACCCTTCACTGCCCCCAGCCCAGGTCAGCTGTCCAGAACTCCGAGTCCTGCAGCCAGTCCCTGTGTGCAATGACGTCGCGCTTGGCTATGACCAATTTCTGCTATGAGGAGAAACCAAGCAGGACTGCGGCTAGAGTGACTGCCAGGCCAGCGTGCAGACACTCAGGCAAGTTGGCAGCTTGTTGCGGCTTGCGGGGACTCAGAGCTTGGTCTTGATTAGCAGCAGCTGTGTGTTGATTGTAAGTGTGTGGCTGCTGCGCTCGGCTATCCAGGAGTTTGGGGCTTTGGATTTGGTTTGGGGTGGGCACATGTCATGGATGCATGCATGATGCATGCATGCATGTCAGATCAGAGTAGAATGTCTGTGGTGGCTGGTGCAGCTCAGCACAGACAGTGCAAGACAGCCTGGCCATTTCTGGGAGTCTTGATTTTGGAATGTGATGATCCATTATATCAGTATTGTATTGGAGAGGTGCATGTGACCACCTGAGTCTGTGTGCTGACAAGTGCTGGGGAAGAATGTAGTGCCTTTGACACTGTAGATAATCCTCTCCTCCACCACACTCTCGAGACTGTTGGCCTCACTAGCACTGTCCTGGTCTGGTTCACCTCTTACCACACTAACCGCTTCTTCTTAGTGTCTGCCCCTGGCTCCACCGCACCCACTTCCATCCTCCCCATCGGTGTCCCACAGGGCTCTGTCCTGGGTCCCCTTCTCATCTCCCTGTACACCTCTTCCCTTAGTGTGCTCATAAGCTCCTTCGGCTTTCAATACCACCTCTATGCTGATGATACAATACTGTACCTCTCCTCTCCTGACCTTTCCCTCTCTGTCCTCTCTCGGGTGTCCAGCTGCCATCTCCTTCTGGATGTCTGAGCACTCTCTGAAGCCCAACATGGACAAAACTGAACATATCATCTTTCTCCCAGCCAGAGTCTCCACCCTCCCTAATATCTCTGCCACTGTTGACAACACCATCATCCTCCCTGTTCCCAAACTCCGTTGCTTGGGTGTCACACTTGCCACCTCCATCTCCTTCACCCCCCACGTTCAGTCACTGGCTCAATCCTGTCGGTTTCAGCTATGCAACATCACTTGGATCAGGCCGCTTCTCTCACATAGTGCGAATAAACATATTATCCACTCACTGGTCATCTCATGGCTCGACTATTGCAACACTCTCCTCACTGGCCTCCCATGCTCCCATATTGCTCCACTCTGATCTGTTTTCAACTCTGCAGCTTGACTTATCGTCCTCTCCCGCCGCTCTACATCTGCCACTCCTCTTCGACAAAACCTGCACTGGCTCCCATCCCCCACAGAATCCTCTTCAAACTCCTCACCCTAACGTACAAGGCCCTCTCTAACACCACTGCTCCCTACATCTCCAAACTCATCTCCCTACATACTCCTGCCTGCCCACTCCAGTCGGCCAATGACTGCCACCTCTCCTCTACCCTGGTCACTGCATCCCATGCGTGAATCCAAGATTTTACCTGTGCTGCCCCCCTTCACTGGAATGAGCTCCCTCGCTCTAGGAGACTCTCCCCAACCTTGCAAAGCTTCAAATGGGCACTGAAATTGTTCATTAAAGCGTACCCTTCAGCATAACCTAGTTTTGAGGCCACTCTCCCCCCTGCCTCATGCCTTGTCCTTCTATGCATCGCTTACTTCCTGCCATCAGGCTGCCTTTTGCTTGCTCGCACCTCAGGTCACCTGTCTGTCTCCCCCCACCTACTAGATTGTGAGCTTCTTGTAGCAGGGCCCTCTTCCCTCCTGTTCCCACCACCCTCTTCTCTCACACTTCAATTACAGCCTCCGTAGCGAAAGTCTATACCTGTATCTCCTCTCACTCATTACTGTTTATCTCTTCCAGTGGCTGCCTGCCCCCAGTAGTATGATGCCTTCTCCTTTGCTTCCTTTCATCTCAGCTGTAGTCTGTACTGAGAACTGTGTTGTTAATTGTTACCTGTGCTCTGTTTTAGTTTTTCTGTTACTGTAATGTTATGTTCTGTGTACCCTGTATTGTTCTAATGTGTGCCACATGTACGGCACTGCAAAACACCTGTGGCATCCTGTAAATAAAATGTAATAATAATAATAGGTGGAGCCCCTGAAAAATGGGCTCCAGGTAGGCAGGGAGAGATGTGTGGGTCTGAGGTAAAGGGGAAGTTGGGCCACGGAGTGTTTAGGGGGTTTACCGGGCCCCAAGATTTCTGGTGCCGGCCCTTGGTGGGTTATAGTGTTTCTATGCAGGGTAAATACTGGCTGGTTTTGTACAGTATGTAGACCACAAATGTTGGACAACTTTACACTGCAATTTAGATTTCAGTTTGAACACATCCCTCCAAAATCTAATGCTGGGTATATACTGGTAGATATATCTGCAGATCAATGGATCTACAGATATATGTATAGCTGGATCAGGCAGTGTGTTTTTCATACACACAGCCTGATCCATAGTGACTGATGACAGGAACTTGGCAGGCTGTCAATCAATGCTGGCTGCTGCAGGAAGTGTGTGGGCAGCCAGCTGACCGCCTAGTACAAACACAATGATGCACCAATATATCTGTAGATAATATATTGGTCATCGTGTGTGCAGAAGGATCAACTTGATATGTCTGTGAACGACAGCATTCACAGACATATTGTTGGTATACACTGGATGATGGTCCCGCAATATATCGGTCATTCAATAGAACGGCCGATATATCGCCCAGTGTGTACCCAGCTTAAATCTCTCTGTACTTTACATCTGGCCCACCAGTAATGCAACATGGTTTTACCCAGTTGCTTACTTTCTTTGCTGTATTTACAGACATGAATCAGGCCATATAAACAGAACAAGAGAATCAAGTACATACTCTCCAGCCACCTACATATGGAGGACTGATGTGGAAACATTAAAACACTTGATTTTACATTTTGATCCAAAAATTTTAAAACATGCCAAGATTTTGATGTCAAGTCACAAATTTTGATTTGGAAAGCCAACAAGCCAATATGAACAAAATCCAAAGTAAAATTGATTGTAAATGATTTACAAATAATGATATCATTGTATGGAATAACATTTCATGGAAGCATGAAGCAAAAATGAACTCCTACAACTTTGCAAACCCTAATTTTAGCTAGCATCTGAATAGTCTACAGTAATTCAATTTAACTCTGCTAATAAATCCTCCTGTATATGTCAATGGGCCTAATTCAGACCTGATCGTAGCCGTGCAAAATTTTGCACGGCTACGATCAGGCACACTGACATGTGGGGGGACGACCAGCACGGGGCTAGTTCACCCCGCATGTCAGGCCCTCCCACCCCATCCCCGCAGAAGTACAAAAGCATTGTACAGCAGCGATGGTTTTGCAGTTCAGGAGTAACTCCCGGCCAGCTCAACTTTTGCATGCTGGCCGGGAGCTGCTCGTCGCTGGCCGGGTCACAGCGGCTGCGTGTGATGTCACCCCGCTCGGTCCGGCCGCGCCTGCGTTGGCCGGACCGTGCCCTCAAAACGGCGACCAAGTGCTGCCATGCCAACCCCCTCCCAACCAGCGACTGCCTCTGCCTGTCAATCAGGCAGAGGCGATCGCTAGGCAACGGCAGCTGTCAGCCATGTGCTGGCGCACTGCGGCGCCAGCGCACTTCTGACCTGATCAGTGCACTATGATGAACGGCAGCATGCAATCAGGTCAGAATGACCCCCAATATGTTCAAAGAGTTAATGAAAAATTATGCTAAGCAAAAATACCGTTCATTTTGTTTAATCCTGAAATTGGCCAAAGTCTAATTCAAACTCTTAAAATGGTCATTACACGTGTCATTCCATATATAGTACTTTACATTTGAATATACAGTAATTTAATATAATATGACATTCTGAAAGCTTGATTCGGTCTACTTACTGGAATCTTTGAAGCAACCGTGCATTTCTGTCAACTTTTCTAAAATTCCTTGAAAGAAAGAGTACAGTACATATATCCAGATGGATCTTTTTTTCTGTTATTAAAAATGCTATACAATTTTGCTTCGTCTCACTTTCAGGAGCTTAGAAAATTAGGCACTTCTTACTATCCATGCTCCTGGCATTTGCTAAAGAAGCGCTCATAAGTGTTTTTGAAAAATTTTCTTTTGAATCCAATTCAAGAGCAGAAAAATGATTTCTTAAGAGCACCTTAGGCACATACTATATGTGAAGTGGCAAATTTTTACATTCCTTACAGGGAGCATCTCTCCAGCAATTGGTGAGGGAGCCCACTCGCAAAGACTCAATATTAGATTTAATTCTTACAAATGGTGACAGGATATCCAACATATATGTGGGTGAGCACCTGGGATCCAGTGATCATCAAGCAGTATGGTTTAGTATAAAGACAGGATCCAACTCCTGTCACACAAAAACAAAGGTGTTGGATTCCAGAAATGCTGACTTTGCAAAAATGGGGAGATGTTTAAGTAATTCATTGGCGGTTTGGAGGAACTTGGAAGGAGTGCAGGAGAGGTGAGAAAAACTAAAAAGTGCACTACTAAGTGCAACAGGCCTTTGTATCAAAAGGGTTAGGAAAAGCACCAGGAAAAGGAAGCCAGTGTGGTTCACAAAATAAGTACCAACTAGTGTGAAATCAAAAAAGATGGCTTTTAGGAACTACAAACAGACAAAGAGGTGTATCTTGACAGACGGAAGGATGCTAAGAGAGTGATCAGACGTGCAAAGGCAGAAGCTGAGGAGAAAATGGCCCAGTCAGTAGATAAAGGGCGCAAAACTTTTTTTAAGTATATAAGTGAAAGGAGAAAATCAAATGGGGGAATAATAAGACTTAAGACAGAGAGTGAGCATTTGGTAGAGGACGACAATGCAATAGTAGATCACTTAAATAATTATTTTTGCTCAGTATTTACTACAGAAGGAGAAGGGATGGGGCCACAGTTAAGTTGCAAGGACATTCATAAAAATAAGGTAGATGAAAGTACATTTACAGAGGAGAAGGTCCTAACAGAACTTTCAAAACTAAAAGTGGATAAATCAATGGGGCCAGATGGGATACACCCAAGGATACTCAAAGAGCTAAAAGATGTGCTGGTTTTACACCTTTAACAGAATTATTTAACCAGTCACTAAATACAGGTGCCATTCCAGAGGACTGGAAAAGAGCAAATGTAGTTCCACTGCACAAAAAGGGGAAGCAAGGAAGAAGCAAGAAACTACAGACCAGTAAGCCTTACATCAGTAGTAGAGAAAGTAACGGAAAAACTATTAAAAGAGAGAGTTGTGGAATATCTTAAATCAAACAATTTACAGGATCCAAAACAGCATGGATTTACTGGTGGGAGATCATGCCAAACAAATCTTATTGACTTTTTTGACTCTGTGATGAAAATAATAGATCAAGGGAGAGCTGTAGATATAGCATATCTAGACTTTAGTAAGGCATTTGACACTGTCCCACATCGTAGGCTGCTAAATAAACTTGAAAGCATGGGGGTGGATTATAAAACAGTTAAATGGATAAAACCTGGTTGCAGGATAGGAAACCGACAGTTGTAGTAAATGGAGTGCAATCTATGGAGGGAAATGTTACCAGTGGAGTACCCCAGGGATCTGTACTTGGTCCAGTTCTCTTTAATATCTTTGTTGGTGACATTGCAAATGATATTGAAGGGAAAGTATGCCTTTTTGCATATGACACAAAGATATGCAACAGGGTAGACAAACAGGGAGGGGTAAAACAAATGATTGATGACCTAGGTAGGCTTGAGAAATGGTCAAGAACATGGAAACTACAGTTTAATGTTAAAAAATGCAAAATCATGTACTTGGGTCTCAAAAACCCAAAGGCAAATATAGTATCAAGGGTACTATAATGGAAACTACTGAGGAGGAAAGGGATTTAGGAGTCACTATTTCAAGTGACTTGAAGGCAGGAAAGCAATGCAACAAAGCAATGAGGAAGGAAAGTCAGATGCTTGGTTGTATAAGGAGAGGAATCAGTAGCAGGAAAAAAGAAGTGATAATGCCACTGTATAGGTCAGTGGTAGCCAACCCTGGTCCTCGAGAGCTTCCAACAGTTCACGTTTTCCAGCTCACTTAGCAGGTGCACAGGTGTAGTCATTACTAACTGACACATTTTAAAAGATCCACAGTTGGAGCTAATTACTTCAGTTGTGATTCTGTGAGGAGACCTGGAAAACGTGAACTGTTGGTAGCTCTCGAAAACCAGGGTTGGCTACCCCTGGTATAGGTCATTGGTACGGCCCCATCTGGAATACTGTGTCCAGTTCTGGAGACCATATCTCCAGAAGTATATAAATACATTAGAGAGTGTACAAAGAAGGGCAACTAAAATGGTGCATGGCCTACATCACAAAACTTACCCAGAAAGGCTAAAAGATCTTAACACGTATAGTTTGGAGGAGAGAAGGGAAAGGGGGGACATGATAGAAACTTTCAAATATATCAAGGGTCTTAAAACAGTTCAGGAGGGAAACATTCTTCAAAGGAAGAGAAGAATTAGAACTCAATGACATACACTGAGACTGGAGGGGGGGGGGTTCAGGGGAAATTTAAGGAAAAATTACTTCACAAAATGGGTAGTTAATAAGTGGAATAGCCTACCATCAGAGGTGGTAGATGTTAAGACTGTAGAGCAATTTAAACATGCTTGGGATAGGCATATTAATATCCTTACAAAAAAATAAGGATAAAAAAGGGTTGAGATTGCCTAAAGGATAAAAAAAAGGGGCAGACTAGATGGGCCAAGTGGTTCTTATCTGCCATCAAATTCTATGTTTTTATGTTTCTATGTTTAAATACACTCCAAAAACCTCTTAATATGTGTTTTGTCTAAAACTACTATGTTACAGTCCTTATTAGGTCATGCCTGTAGTAATGCTAAAATGAAACATTAATTGGCACTTTTTTAAAGTCGAACATACAAAACTACATTTAAAAAAAATGATATCACGCAATTTGCTATTTTTGTCACTAATGTTATGATTAATGCAACTGTAAAATTAATTGTAACTAATGTAATTGTACAGTGCATCCAGAAAGTATTCACAGAGCTTCACTTTTTCCACATTTTGTTGTGTTACAACCTTATTCCAAAATGGAATAAATTCATTTTTTACCCACAAAATTCTACACACAGTACCCCATAATGACAACGTGAAAAGTTTTTTGAGATATTTTCAAATTTATTAAAAATAAAAATCTAAGAAATCACATGTACATAAGTATTCACAGCCTTTGCCATGAACCTCAAAATTGAGCACAGGTGCATCCTGTTTCCACTGATCATCCCTAAGATGTTCCTACAGCTTAATTGGAGTCCACCTGTGGTAAATTCAGTTGTTTGGACATGATTTGGAAAGATACACACCTGTCTATTTAAAGTCCCACACTTGACAGTGCATGTCTGAGCACAAACCAAGCATGAAGTCAAAGAAATTGTCTGTAGACCTCCAAGACAGGGTTGTCATGAGGCACAAATCTGGTTAAGGGTACAGAAAAATATCTGCTGCTTTGAAGGTTCCAATGAGAATAGTGGCCATCATCCATAAATTGAAGAAGTTCGGAACCACCAGAACTCTTCCTAGAGCTGGCCGGCCGTCTAAACTGAGCGATCAGGGGAGATGGGCCCTAGTCATGGAGGTGACCAAGAACCCGATGGTCACTCTGTCAGAGCTACAGCATTCCTCTGTGGATAGAGCAGTTTCTTCCAGAATAACAACCATCTCTGCAACAATCCACCAATGAGGCCTGTATGGTAGAGTGGCCAAATGGAAGCCACTCCTTAGTAAAAAGCACATGGCAGCCCGCCTGGAGTTTGCCAAAATACACCTGAAGGACTCTCAGACCATGAGAAAAAAATTCTCTGGTCTGATGAGACAAAGATTAAACTCTTTGGCGTGAATGCCAAGCATCATGTTTGGAGAAAAACCAGCACCGCTCATCACCAGACCAGTGCCATCCCTACAGTGAAGGATGGTGGTGGCAGCATAATGCTGTGGGGATGTTTTTAAGCTGCAGGAACTGGGAGACTAGTCAGGATAGAGGGAAAGATGAATACAGCACTGTACAGAGACATCCTAGATAATAACCTGCTCCAGAGCGCTCTTGACCGCAGACTAGGGCGATGGTTCATCTTTCAGCAGGACAACAACCCTAAGTGCACAGCCAAGATATCAAAGGAGTGGCTTCAGGACAACTCTGTGAATGTCCTTGAGTGGCCCAGCCAGAGCCCAGACTTGAATCTGATTGAACATCTCTGGAGAGATCTGAAAATGTCTGTGCACCAACACTTCCCATCCAACCTGATGGAGCTTGAGAGGTGCTGCAAAGAGGAATGGGCTAAACTGCCCAAAGATAGGTATGCCAAGCTTGTGGCATCATTTTCAAAAAGACTTGAGGCTGTAATTGCTGCCAAATGTGCAGCAACAAAGTATTGAGCAAAGGCTGTGAATACTTATGTACATGTGATTTCTTAGTTTTTTATTTTTAATAAATTAGCAAAAATCTCAAAAACACTTTTTTCATGTTGTCATTATGGGGTATTGTGTGAAGAATTTTGAGGGGAAAAATGAATATATTCCATTTTGGAATAAGGCTGTAACATAACAAAATGTGGAAAAAGTGAAGCGCTGTGAATACTTTCCGGATGCACTGTAAGTGGTAGGTTTGCTGCTTTGTCAGTGACGTGTGGTGGGGTAAAAACTGGGGTGGCACTGAATATATCATATAAGTGCGCCCCCCCCCCCCCTTACCCCTCTTCACAACCTTCACCTGCCCGCCCTCCTGCACCCCCTGGCCCTCCAACTATCAGCACAGAGTGCGTGTCTGCATGTAAACTGGGGGCGGGCCGCGGGCTGAACGATGGCAGCACTGCTTACCTGGCTGGACACAGCAAGCAGCGGCTCAGCTGTGCGAGGCAGGGAGACGCTGCAGCGCTGAATCAAGGCGGAACTTCCTGGTTTGGCTGGGGTACTGTCTGTCACCGGCCACCACTTCCTTGTTTGCTGCCTCGCCACTCACGCGAGTATGTAGGCACAGCCCCCACAGTAAGGCATGCCTCAAACTATGCTTAATTCAATGCAGTATTTTTAAGTGCGCATGGCCCCACCCCCAGCTGCTCCAGGCAGTTTCTGATCGCGATGGGAGGCATATCTATCGCTTCCTCACATCCCCTCTCCCTAACATATGCTAATGGAAAAAAAGACAAATTTGTATAATTTATAACACAGACTGTCTTATAAATACACAATACTGTAAATATGATATAGCTTAGTGGGAAAATCTGTTCTTTTCAGTGGAGTATGACAGGTGAGGCTCTGCCTCCCCTGCCTACCCCGACAGCACGTCCCTGTTCTTGTTGACTGCTGAATCAGATTGAAAAATGAAATAGGCACCAAATATGTTAAAGGGATGCAGTTAGCATCAGGGTGGTCGAGATGTTATTGGTCATGTGACTGATGCCAGGATCTCAACACAACTTGGAATGCCATCGACGGAACACCGGCCAAAGGTGTGTATCGGGGTGACGGTTAGGGTTAGGTTCCGGCATAGGGGGGGTCATAGACACTAGAGAAGGAGTTAGCCTAGCTGACAGCCGCTGAGTCTAAGCCCTAGCCGCACCCCTTCCCTGGTGTCTTAGTCATAGCCACCATTCACCCCCTCTGAATCTTAGCCCTAGCTGCCGCCCCAGGCGAGTTAGGGTAGGGGGCTGGAGAAGTGTTAAAATAATTACCCTGTCCCCTGTCGGGATGCTGGTGTCGGTTGTGTGACTGCCGGCATCCCAACTGCCGGTATAATGTACCACACCCATATTAATGGCTAACTTCAATAAAAACTTTAAATATAAACAAATAGTTACAGATCGGATTAGGAGACCTGATTATATACAAGCTTTAACTTTGCAGCCCTTGATGGCAGCAATACACTTAAGAGGAGGAACATTTTACAAAAAAATCTTGCTATGCTTGAATCACCACCCCTGATGCTGGCAGCCCCTTGGTCTCAGATGCTGCCTATTGCCAGCCATAGAGAAGTTGACACATGTCCACTTAGTTTAAAGAGCATTGACACCACCCTCTAGCACCACTAATGTCACCTCCGCATCCAGCAGTGACAACAGCCCAAAAAGCATGTAGATTTATTAAGCCAATGTTGCTTAATCTGATTATTGAGCACACTGCATACCTCCCAACATGACCCTCTCCAGGAGGGACAGAATGCTCTTTTTCTGGACTTCCCTCTTAAGATAAAATTGCCATCACCTGTGCTGAAACACCTTTCTTATATACTAGCCTGTTCAACACAGGTGCCCGTAATCATGATTTAAGGGAAAATCCAGGAGCAGAGCATTTTGTCCCTCCTGGAGAGGGTCATGTTGGGAGGTAAGACACTGATTGTTTCAATGTATCAGTGCACAGAAGGTGTCTATAATCACTGAGAGGACATGAGCAGAATCAGAGAGAGTAGAGCCTGAAATAACTTTCCTTTGTCCCTGCTATCAATAGAGGTAGGTTTGTTTTACGGGGGTCATTCCGAGTTGATCGCTCGCTAGCTATTTTTTGCAGCACTGCGATCAGATAGTCGCCGCCTATGGGGGAGTGTATTTTCACTTTGCAAGTGTACGAACGCTTGTGCAGACAAGTGGTACAAAAAAGTTTTGTGCAGTTTCTGAGTAGGTCTGAACTTACTCAGCCGCTGCCATTACTTCAGCCTGTGCAGTCGCGGAATTGACGTCAGACACCCGCCCTGCAAATGCTTGGACACGCCTGCGTTTTTCCAACCACGCCCTGAAAACGGTCAGTTGCCACCCATAAACGCCTTCTTCCTGTAATCTTCTTGCGATCGGCTGTGCAAATGGATTCTTCATTAAATCCATCGCCCAGCAACGATCCGCTTTGTACCCGTACAACGCAACTGCGCATTGCGGGGAGATTGTGAAAGCACTACCTACAAATGTGGCGGTACAATGGACGTGTACTGCCTGAGAGGCATGTCATAAAAGTGACCTACATCCAAATGTACGCAAGCCCCAAAGCTGTTATAGATGTGCAGTATATTGCATATATTACAGTTGTTGTTCAGTAAAATCTAGTTGATGAAAGCACACTGTTAGTTTTCATATAAGTGGCCCTAAACAGGGCCTTAACTGGGGGGGGGGGGGTCGGCACTTGTACCTGTAGTAGCTAGCAGTGCGGCTGCCAGGAAGGCTCCACAGTAGTTAGCAAGCAGCCATAGTGCTTCTTGATAGGGAAGCATGATTCCTGTAAAGGGCTGTGATGAGAAGCACAGCCAGTATCTTTCAGAGAGAGTAGTCGGGGGAGCACTATACATATAGTCAAAAAGTCTGCACAGGATGTAAGTTAATGCACTGTCACCTATACCCAGAATCACAGCTGCAGATGAAGTACAATTAAAGTACACTCCACTGCAGTTGAAGTTGCTTACAAGCATAGCTGCAGCTAGCATCTTTGTTTAAGACCAAAACCTTAGGCGCACTACTGTTGTTGACATTATGTGTATAAGGAGCATTACTACTGTGGAAATTACTTGTAAAAGGGGCACTACTACTGTAGATATTGGGGGTTATTCAGTTTTAATAGCAAACCAAAATAGCACACTAATGGGCAAGACAATGTTGCACTGCAGGTAGTGCAGATGTTACATGTGCAGAGACATTTAGATTTAGGTGGGTTATATTGATTCTGTGCATAGTAAATAATTGATGCTTTATTTTTACACTGCAATTTAGATTTCAGTTTAAACACACCTCACCTAAATCTAACTCTCTCTGCACATGTTACATCTGCCCCACATGCAATGCAACATGGTTTTGCCCAGTTGTGTGCTTTTTTGGTTTGCTAACAAACCTAAATAAGGCCCATTATGTGTATTAGGGGTACTACTGTGTGGCATAATGTGCTGTAAAGGGCATTACTACTGTGTGGCATAATGTGTATAAGGGGTACTACTGTGCTGTGTAATGTGAATAAGGTTGCACTACTGTGTCGTGTAATTTGAATTGAGGGGTGCCAAATTACTGTCTAGCATCAGGTGACAAAAATCCTAGTTTCGGCCCTGCCATGGGAAACCTTATTTGATAATGCATGGATGGGATCATTGTACCTTACAACCAAAGCAGAGAAATGGCAGAGATGATCCCATTTGAATGTGTATGTCTCTGGTTTCTTTTTTCACAAGTATATAAAAGATACTTAATGAGGGTAAGGTGTAATCTGGGAGATAGCTAGACTTTTCAGGGAGTCAGGGAGATTGCTGCTACAGTATTTCAGAGAGTTCGCAAGTATGGATTAGGTAATAACCAATCAGCTTCAAATTGTAATTTAACAGGCTGTGGGGCAGATGTATTTAGCCAGGAGAAGTGTGAGGTAATAATGTACCAGATAGTAATTTTTAACTGTCAAGTTACAGGTTGGGGGGTAAATGTGCGCTGCTATAACACTTCCTGCATTGCCTCATTACCGAGGCAAAGCATGAAAGGACATTGACAAGATGTAAGAACATTTTGTCTGCCGAAGTGAGGGAGCTAAAGCTCCCCCATCTGGCGATGTCCTCCTGAGCACACAGCGCATCAGCTCAGTGCTGGCGTGCTGTGTCTCCTTCCCAGCCAGCTCCTTTGCACATGCGCAGGATCTCGCTACTCATGTGCGAACCCCAGCGTAGTCCGGAGCCGGCACTCGCCACAACCAGGGACAGCTCTGTACATTGCCCGCACATATCAACCTGATATGGACAGTGGCCGACTCCTCCAGTGTCTTCCATGTGCGCTGATACTGCTTTTTCCCTCATATATGAGAGTAATACATTTACCCCTGGGTTTGTAAAATAACAGTTAGGAGGTGACTGGCTAGTGCATTATCACCTTCCACTTTATCACTTATCCAGGCTTAATGTATATGCCACAGTGTTTGAAAAATGCCACTTAGGAGCTGATTGGTGTCAGATTTAGAGTTTGATTTGGTCTCTGCTTTGGGCAAAGCCGTAACTACAGTAGACTTTTTGGTGCCCTTTGTCAGAAAGAGAATTGGTGGTACCCCATATTTAAAGTAGGGCCAGTGGGTGCCAAAGGCGTGTGGCAAAAATATAGGGGCATAGCTTCATGGGGCAGTGGTATGGTCACAAAATAATAGCAATTCATATTACACTGCACAGTAGTCTCCATTATTCAAATTACGATGCACAGTTGTAAAAGGGGGCTCTGTCTGATGTAATGTATCTAAGGGGCTTTACCTGGTATAATGTGTATACATTATACCAGGTAAAGGCCCTTATATACATTACGTCAGACAGAGCCCCCTTTTACAAATTATTCCAGGTAGAGCCCCACCATCACACACTTTTACACATTACACCAGGCAGAGCCTCCTTTTACAAATTATTAAAGGTAGAGCCCCTGTCACACATTATTCCAGGTAGAGCCTCCTTTTACACATTACGCCAGGTAGAGCTTCTTACATACATTAGGTAGAATCCCCTTTTACACATTATGCTAGGTAGAGTCCCCTTTTATACATAATGCCAGGTAGAGTCTCCTTTTACACATAACTCCAGGTAGAGCTCCTGTCACACATTAATCCAGGTAGAGCCCCTGTCACACATTATTCCAGGTAGAGACCCCTTTTACACATTATGACAGTTTGAGCCCCTTACATTATGCCAGGTAGAGTCTCCTTTTACACATTATACTAGGTAGAGTCGCCTTTTACACATTACGCCAGGTAGAGCCTCCTTTTATACATAATGCTAGGTAGAGTCCCCTTTTACAAATTATGTTAGGTAGAGTCCCCTTTTACACATTACTCAAGGTAGAGTTTCTTACACACATTACACCAGGTAGAGTCCTTTTTTACACATTATGCCAGGCAGAGCCTCCTTTTATACATAACGCCAGGTAGAGTCCCCTTTTACACATTACACCAGGTAGAGTACCCTTTTAAACATTACACCAGGTAGAGTCCCCTTTTACATATTACACCGGGAAGAACCCCTTAGACACATTACACCAGGTAGAGAACCTCTTTACACATTACTCCAGATAGGGCCTTTACCTGGTAGCTGAAACCTTGAACACAGGTATAACAGGAGTGCTCTCTCTAGGTGATGTGGGTCACTAACACACAGGTATTAGTGCACATACCTGAGTGTCACTAACCCATTGGCATGTAACAGAATGTATTTGTACTCTGCAGGTTGTGAATGGTGATGCATGCTGGTATTTGATGTGCATTCTGCAGGCTGTGAATGGTAATGCATTCTGGTATTTTGTGTGCCCTGTGCAGGCTGTGAAAAGTACAGTAATGCATGCTGGTATTGCAACAACTGGAGCCAGTAACAGGTAAAATACAAGTTGTACTGGCAATGAGCAAGTACAACTGAGGGGTTTAAATAAGGTGCTCTGATCAGTCATTGATAGCTCAAGTCATGTGGGAGTTAGCTACACACCATTTGGATAACCCAGAGTCAGTTGATCAAACCAATATGGCGCCATCCATGCAGCGCCAGCTTCAGGAGAAATGCCAACACGATACAGCATGTTTACATTTACTATTCTGATCAGCGGAAGCACTCAAGCAGATGAAATGACAGCATTGTCTGTGGTAAGAGGGACTCAGAGCGCGTTATGTGACAGTTGGTACTTTATCTCTCTCCACTATCTCTCTCTCCAAGATTTAATAAATCTCCCCCTCTGTCTCATATGTTTTATGTGTGTATCACTCTCCGTCTCCCCCATGTATTTTATGTGTATCTGTCTCCCTCTGTATGTCTTTGTATTAGTGTGTAAATGAATATATACATCTTATGAGCACATCTCTCTCCTTTGGGTGTGTGAGTGTGTGTGTGTCCCTAGCCCCCTTTGTCTGTTTCTCTCTACCACTTTGTGCCTGTGTGCTTCTGCCCATTACTTTCCCTACAGTAAGTTGTGTGTGCACAGTACTGTATGTCCATCACCTGAGATGGTAATACAAGAACAGGTATTGCTGGGGTTATAGTACAGTCACATTACTTGACAAATAGGCTTCTCCATGCAAACATTTGGAAACCCCGCACTTAGGAAGAGCTGTGTTTGGTCAACCATCAATTTAGCATGTTCCTTGATGTGTTATTAAGTCAGAGCAACAGATCACTTCTCATGCTCGGTGGGGAGTGCTTGTTTATGCTATCAAAGCCTCTAAACATAGAAACATAGAATTTGATGGCAAATAAGAACCATCTACTGTAGTCTGTTCATGTACCTACACACACTTGCACACTAGAATTAATTTTTGTTGGAAGCCAAATAACCTACCAGCATATTTTTGGATTGTGGGAGGAAACCATGGTACTCAGTAGGAAAAAACAATGTGTTCCCTAATGCACACCGAGTGAAAAATATTACTACATAATAGTCAGATAATACGGAGATCTTAGTTGCGTATATCTGCAGATATAGGGTTAAGCCCCCAGGCCGATCGACAAGGCTTCTCCGTCACTGGGGGTCCCTAATACTAGGTATGGGTCCGGGGTGCAGGACCCCATAACGTCGGCACAGGTCGGCTACCCCAGGTCAGCACACAGGTGAGAATTAATAAGGGTTAATAAGAAGCACAGAAGTGCTATGTAAGTGGTGTGATTAAAATAATACAAAAATAGATACTAATAAAGTGTTAGGCTGTGCCGACCTGAAGCAGCCCAGCCATACCGACACAAGGGCCTCCGCACCCCACACCCACCCCATGAATAATTACAAATATGTCTGGGTTAAATTCCCAGTGTAAGGCCACATGGTAATGGCTCCTACAACACCATGGTACTCAGATGAACCTCACGCAAGCACAGGGTGAATATACAAACTCCACACAGTTATGTCCAGGGTGGGAATCAAACCCATGACCTTAGCACTGTGAGGCAGTAATGCTAGCCATTATACCATCCATACTGCCTTGGAAACTTATCAATCTGATCCTTTTATTAGAGATTAAGTGGGTTTGGTTCTCAGAGAACCAAAACTCCCCCCCCCCCCCCCTGAACGTCACGCTCCGAGCTGGGATCCGAGTCCGGCTTGGGACTTCTCACCATACTTGGAAACCAGAACAAGGTAAAATGTCATCATCCTGTCAGATTCTCGTGGGTTTTGGATTCCATATAAACAGCCACGTGTCACTGCCATTTTCACTTCAGACTTGGAGAATGAGGGAGACAAACCTATGTCTCTCTGTGGGTAGTGGCGTCAGTGGGGTCAGTGTGTGCTCTGTAGGGGTGCAGCTCCTGTCTCTGTGGTGTAACTGTGCTGTTAGGGGTGCAGTCCTGGCTGTCCTGGTTGTCACTAGTGTTTCATGTGCTGTTAGGGGTGCTGCAGCTGTACATGGGTGCTGGCCCAGTCTTGTATGCTGTAAAAATTCAGGGGTGCTGCTGTTGTTAAAAAAAAAGCACACTGGTCATGTATACTGTAAAAATACAGGGGTGCTGCTGTTAAAATAATATTACACTGGCCTTGAATGCTGTAAAAATTCAGGGGTGCTGTTGTTAAAATAAAAGCACACTGGCCCTGTATGCTGTAAAAATCAGGGGTGCAGTTGTTAAAATAAAATCACACTGGTCCTGTATGCTGTACAAATACAGGGGTGCTGCTGGTAAAATAATATTACACTGGCCCTGTATGCTGTAAACATTCAGGGGTGCTGTTAAAATAATAGCACACTGGCCCTATAAGCTGTAAAAATACAGGGGTGCAGTTGTTAAAATAAAAACACACTGGTCCTGTATGCTGTGAAAATACAGGGGTGCTGTCCCAGTCTAGAATGCTGTAAAAATTCAGGGGTGCTGATATTGTTAAAATAAAAGCACACTGGTCCTGTATGCTGTAAAAATGTAGTGCTGCAGTTGTTAAAATAATAGTACACTGGCCCTGTATGCTGTAAAAATTCAGGGGTGCTGTTGTTAAAATAAAAGCACACTGGCCCTGTGTGCTGTAAAAATACAGGGGTGCTGCTGTTAAAATAATATTACACTGGCCCTGTATGCTGTAATAATTCAGGGGTGCTGTTTTTAAAATAAAAGCACACTGGCCGTGTATGCTGTAAAAATGCAGGGGTGCAGTTGTTAAAATAAAAACACACTGATCCTGTATTCTGTGAAAATACAGGGGTGCTGGCCCAGTCTTGTATGCTGTAAAAATTCCGCGGTTCTGCTGATGTTAAAATAAAAGCACACTGGTCCTGTATGCTGTAAGAATACAGGGGTGCTGTAAAAATAAAGGGGCACTGTTTTTTGTGCTGTAACAATAAAGGGGTGCTGTCCTGTGAAATGGAGAACAACAATTTGGAGGAAAAAATAGTGGAAGATCAGGAACCACTTCCAGTTCCTAGTACTAGTGCTGAAGCTGCTGCTGCCACCTGTCTTGACATTGACAATGCAATTCCATCAACATCGTCTGCTAAGGTCAATGTCCAATGTCATAGATGCTATGTTAAATCCAAGAAGCAAGAATTCATTATCAGAAAAAAAGAAATGATCTGATGACAAATGTAAAATTGGCAAAATGCCATTCACGACATGAAGTGGCAAGGAAAGGGTAAGGCCTTGGCCTATGATCATGACTGGTGGCTTAGCTTCTCATAAGGATGGAAGCCCTCCTCCCTCTCGAAAAATTAAAAAAATTAAGCTTGTTAAAGGACAGAAAAAAACAACTGTGCATTCAGAGATATCACAAATCCCCAAGGACAGTCCAAGTGTGTCCGCAGTTGCGATGTCTTCCCAAGACTGTTGGAAAGAGAAGGCTCCTACCACCATTTTCAAGCCCCCTGCATGTGCTGGGAGGAGCACCGCCAGTCCAGTTGCTGTTATTGAGATTCAGGATGTCACTTTAGATGTACACCAGGATGAGGAGGATATTGGTGTAGCTGGCTCTGAGGAGGAAGTTGAAAATGAGGATTCTGATGGTGATGTGGTTTGTTTGAATAAGGCACCAGTGGAGACAGTTGTTGTCCATGGGATGAGAAAGCCCATTGTCATGCCTGGGCAAAATACCAAAAAAGCCACCTCTTTAGTGTGGAATTATTTCTCCACAAATCCAGACAACAAGTATCAAGCCATGTGTTACCTTTGTCAATCCGTAACAAGTAGGGGTAAGGATGTTAACCACCTAGAAACATCCTCCCTTATACGTCACCAGCAGTGCATTCATCAGTAGTCATTGTCAAGTTCATTAATAAACTTTAGGTAAGAGCGTAAGCAGTCCACTGACACCTAAATCCCTTCTTCCTGTTGTACCCAAGCTCCTGCAAGCCACACCACCAACTCCCTCAACGTCAATTTCCTCCTCAGTCAGGAACATAAGTAGTACTGCAGGCCATGTTACTGGCATGACAGATGAGTCCTCTCCTAACCGAAATTCCTCCAGAGGATCCTTGAGTGGTACGCCTTCTGCTGCTGCCACTACTATTGTTGCTGCTGGGAGTCGATCATCATCCCAGGGGGAAGTTGGAGGACTACTTGTACTACTTTAACTAAGTAATTGCCTGTCCAACAGTCCTTTGCGAGGAAGATTAAATATGACAGCAGTCATCCTGTTGCAAAGCAGATTACTGAGGCCATAACAACTATGCCGGTGTTCGACGTGCATCCGGTATCTGCCATTAGTGCAGTGGGATTTAGACAGTTGATGGAGGTACTGTGTCCCCGGTATCAAATCCCATCTAGATTCCACTTCACTAGGCAAGCGATTCCCGGACTGTACAGGGACATTAAGAAAAGTGTCCTCAGCAATCTGAAAAATGCATTTGTACACACTGACCTCTTAACCACGGACATGTGGACAAGTGGAGCAGGGCAAACTAAGGACTACATCACTGTGACAGCCCACTGGGTAGATATATTGCCTCCTGCATAAACAACAGCAGCCCAGTAGCAGCATCTCACAAATGACAACTAGTTCCTAGGCAGGCTACGCTGTGTATCACCGGTATTCATAAGAGGCACCCCACTGACAACCTCTTACGGAAACTGAGAGACATCATCACACAATGGCTTACCCCAATTAGACTCTCCTGGGGATTTGTGATATCTGATTCCACCAATATTGTGCGTGCATTACATCTGGCAAATTCCAGCACGTCCCATGTTTTGCACATACAAATAAGTTGGTGGTGCAGAATTTAAAAAAAAAATTACAGGGGTGTGCAGGAGATGCTGTTGGTGGCCCGAAAAATTGCAGGCCACTTTCGACATTCAGCGACTGCGTGCCAAAGACTGGAGCGCCAGCAAACACTCCTGAACCTGCCCTGCCATCACCTGAAGCAAGAGGTGGAAACGAGGTGGAATTTAACACTCTATATGCTTCAGAGGATGGAGGAGCAGCAAAAGTCCATTCCAGGCTATACATCCACCTACGATATAGGCAAAGAAGGGGGAATGCACCTGACTCAAGTGCACTGGAGAATGATTTCCGTCTTGTGCAAGGTTCTCCAACCCTTCGAACTTGCCACACGTGAAGTCAGTTCAGACGCTGCCAGCCTGAGTCAGATCATTCCCCTCATCAGGCTTTTGCAGAAGCAGCTGGAGAAATTGAAGAAGGAGCTAATACAGAGCAATTCCGTAAAGTATGTGGGACTTGTGATTGGATCCCTTAATTCGCTTAACCAGGATTCAAGAGTGGTCAATCTGTTGAAATCAGAGCACTACATTTTGGCCACTGTGATTGATCCTAGGTTTAAAGCCTACTTTGTATCTCTCTTTCTGGCAGACACAAGTCTGCAGAGGTTCAAAGACTTGCTGGTGAGAAAATTGTCAACTCAAGCGGAACGTGACCCATCAGCAGCTCATCCTTCATTTTCACCCGCAACTGGGGCTGCGAGGAAAGGATAACATTTCCTAGCCCACCTACTGGCGGTGATGCAGGGCAGTCAGGAGCAAGTGTTGACATCTGGTCCCGACTGAAGGAGCTGCCAACAATTATTGACATGTCTACTGTCACTGCATATGATGATGTCACCATTGAAAGAATGGTGGAGGATTATATGGGTGATAGTATCCAAGTAGGCATGTCAGACAGTCCGTTTGTATAATGGCAGGAAAAGGAGGCAATTTGGAGGCCCTAACACAAACTAGCTTTATTTTACTTAAGTTGCCCCCCCCCCCCCCCCTCCAGTGTGTTCTCCGAAAGAGTGTTTCGTGCAGCCGGTAACCTTGTCAGCGATCGGCATTGGAGGTTACTTACACAAAATGTGGAGAAGAGGCTGTTCATCAAAATGAATGATAAATTCCCAGAGGAAGACCTTTACCAGCAATTGCCTCCAGAAAGTACACAGGGACTTGTGATGGTGGATTCCAGTGGGGACGAATTAATACTCAGTGAGGATGAGGATGTACACACTGAAAGGGGTGAGGAATCGGAGGATGAGGATGAGGACGACATCTTGCCTCTGGAGAGCCAGATTGTGCAAGGAGACATTAATTGCTTCTTTTTTGGTGTGAGGATTAATTGCTTCTTTTTTGTGGGGACCCAAACAAACCAATCATTTCAGCCACAGTCGTGTGGCTGACCCTGTCACTGAAATGATTGGTTTGTTAAAGTGTGCATTTCCTGTTTATACAACATAAAGGTGGGTGGGAGGGCCCAATGACAATTCCATCTTGCACCTCTTTTTTTCTTTGCATGATGTGCTCTTTGGGGCTTAGTTTTTAAAACTGCCATGGCGAGCAAAGCATGTTTTGACTGTGAAAGCTACACAATAAAAATGAAAAAAAAAAGGAGATTTATGGTAGACTTACCAATGTTAAATCTCTTTCTGCGAGGTACACTGGATTCCACAGGGAATAACGTCGGGGTGTAGAGTTGGATCTTGATCCGAGGCACAAACAGGCTAAAGCTTTGACTGCTCTCAGGATGCACTGCACGGCCTCCTCTATAGCCCCGCATCCAGGCACTGGAGCTCAGTTTTGTTAACCAGTCCAATGCAGTAGCAGGTAAAAGAGACAGTAGATGTTAGTCACATAGACCCACATTCTCACGACAGGAGAAGGGACTAGCGGCTAATGCCATACAAACCCAAAGAAGCTAAGTGCGTCAGGGTGAGCGCCCTTTGGATTCCAGTGTACCTCGCAGAAAGAGATTTAACAATGGTAAGTCTATCATAAATCTCCTTTTCTGCAGCAGGGTACACTGGTATTCAACAGGGAATAACATTGGGGATGTTCTCAAGCAGTTCCTCATGGGAGGGGATGCACAGTAGCGGGCACACAACCTGGCGTACAAAGGAAGCATCCTGGGAGGCAGAAGTATCAAAGGCACTGAGGACCATGTAGCCGCCTTGCACAATTGTTCTGCGGACGCGACACAGCAGGCTGCCCAAGAAGGTCCAACAGACCAAGTAGAATGGGCCTTGATAGCAGCAGGAGCTGGGAGCCCAGCCGGCGCATAGGCTTGTACAATCACCATTCTAATCCATCTGGCCAAGGTTTGCTTATTCGCAGGCCAGCCACGTTTGTGAAAACCAAAAAGTACAAAAAGGGAATCTGACCTCATGATAGAGGCAGTCCTTTCCACATAAACATGGAGAGCCCATACTACATCCAAAGACCTTTCTTTGGAGGACAAACCAGAAGAGATTAAGCCGGAACCACAATCTCTTGGTTAAGGTTAAAAGATAATACCACCTTAGGCAAATAACCTGAGCGAGTTCGAAGAACTGCACTGTTACGGTGAAAAATCAGAAAGGGTGGACAACAGGACAAAGCGCTAAAGTCCAACACCCTCCTAGCAGAGGCAATAGCCAACAGCATTTAAGGTCGACCGACTCAAGAGGTTCAAATGGAGACTCTTGCAGGGCATTTAAGATGACAGACAGATCCCATGGAGCCACAGGAGGGACATAGGGAGGCTGAATCCATAGAACACCCTGAGTGAAAGTGTGAACGTCAGGAAGAGACGCAATTTTTCTCTGAAACCACACCGACAAGGCAGAGATATGAACCTTGAGGGAGGCCAGACGAAGGCCCAATTCTAGGCCTTGTTGTAGAAAAGCCAAAAGTCTGGAAGTTTTGAAAGTATATGCATCATAATTCTTAGCAGCATACCATGTGAAGTAAGAATTCCAAACCCTAAAATAAATCCGAGCCGAAGCTGGTTTACGGGCTTTCAACATAGTTTGAATGACCGCCTCAGAGAATCCTTTTGCTCTCAGGAGTGATGCTTCAAGAGCCATACCATCAAAGCCAGTCTGGCCAGGTCCGGGTAGACACAAGGGCCCTGATCAAGGAGGTCTGGGCATTGAGGAAGTAGAAGAGGACGCTCGATCAATAGAACCTGCAGGTCTGAGAACCAATGCCATCTGGGCCACGCTGGAGTTACTAGAAGTAGTATTCCTTATTCTTGCTTGAACTTCCGTATTACCCTGCGCAGGAGTGACACTGGAGGGAACACATATGGCAGCCAAAAGTTCCATGGAAATTGCCAGTGTATCCACGAACACTGCTTGAGGATCCCTTGTCCTTGCTCTGAAGACCAGAACCTTGTAATTGTGTCGAGATGCCATCAGGTCTATATCTGTTAGGCCCCACTTGTCCACTAGGAGTTGGAATACTTCAGGATGAAGACTCCACTATCTGGCGTGCACGTCCTGACAACTAAGGAAGTCCGCTTCCCAGTTGAGGACTTCCGAAATGAACATTGCCGATATGGCTTGCAGATGGTGTTCCACCCATTATAGGATTTTTTACACTTCCACCATTGCCATGCAGCTTCGAGTGCCGCCGTGATGATTTATGTACGCCACCGTGGTGGTGTTAACTGATTGTACTTTAACAGGCCTGCTCTGTACCAGAGGCAGGGCCAGTGTCAATGCATTGAACACTGCCTGCAATTCCAGAGTGTTTATCGGGAGGAGAGATTCCTCCCTGGTCCACTGACCCTGGAGAGAGTGTTGCTCCAACACTGCGCCCCAACCTTGCAGACTGGCATCCATTGTCAGTAGGACCCAGTTGTAGATCCAGAAGGGATGGCCCCTGCTCAACTGTTGATCCTGTAGCCACCAGCTCAGTGACAGACGAACCTCCGGAGGAAAGGAGATCATTTGAGACCTAATCCGATGAGTAAGGCCGTCCCATTTGGAAAGGATTAACCTCTGCAGGAAACGTCACCATTTGATTAAACACACACTGCAGGGTTTTTTGCGTTCACCAATGTCCAGTCTCTGAGTGCCGCCCGCTCTATTGAATATATATATATATATATATAATATACACATACAGTATATTATCCACCCCCACATATATAGAGATTGCTTGATATAGGCAGATAGATAGACAGACAGATAGAAACTGTACAGAGATAGATAGATAGATAGATAGATAGATAGATAGAAAGATAGATAGATAGATAGATAGATAGATAGATAGATAGGGTAAGATAGATAATCACACAGAAAACAAACTCACCCAGTTGAAGTTCCTCACACACTCACAGCAGGGTCCCGGGCTGTCTCTCTATCTATTGTTCCTTCAGGCAGGTGGAGATGGGGGCATCTAGTGGCTCCTGGCAGTACTGCAGTCTGCAGTAACAGAAGCTGTCTGCTCCCGGAGCCATCACTAGTTACGGCCGACCCTTCCAGCTCCCCTTCTCCTCCCGCTAGCGCCACTGCACTGACACAATGATCAGCGGAACGGGTGGATTAGAGGAGCCGCGCCTCATGCTGCCACCTCTCCGCTGTCTGCCACAGTGTGACAGGTACAGTGGCAGCTGACAGAACAGTGCACAGCACAGGGATGCAGAGCAGGCAGACGCCTCTCATGCCTTGCGCCTCCCTGCTTTCCATTCCTTTCCTGAGCGGGTTCAGCCGGCACTGCATCTGATCTTGTCCTGAAGTTTCGGGACCTTCTCCGGAGACCGAAACTGTTTTTGGCTGTGTGTGTCCAGCAGCACCCCCAGGTGCACCATGCTCCGAGCAGGGACCAGTGAGAACTTTTTCCAGTTGATGAGCCACCCGTGGACTTGAAGGAATTGGACCGACATCTCCAGTTGACTGAGGAGGATATCTTGGGAGTTTGACAAAACCAGCAAGTCGTCCAGATATGGCAGGATCTTGATTCCCTGACGATGGAGGAAAGCCGTCATCACGGCCATTACCTTTGTGAAAATCCAGGGTGCCGTGGCCTGTCCAAATGGCCGAGCCTGGAATTTAAAATGAAGGTTGCCAATAGCAAACCGCAGATATTGCTGATGCGAAATGGCAATAGGTATGTGCAGGTAAGCATCCTGTATGTCCAGGGATACCATATAGTCCTCGGGTTCCATTGCCAGCACAATAGAGTGCAGGGTTTCCATATGGAATTTGGACACTCTTACAAACAATGATTTGAGGTTGAGGATAGGCTGGAAAGACCCATTTGGTTTCAGAACTAGAAACAGGGTCGAATAGTATCCCCTGCCTCTCTGGGACAGAGGTACCGGCACTACCACTCCTGTTTCCAGAAGGGATTGTACAACCAGGAGTAGAGCTTGCGCTTTCAACGAATCCGAAGAGATAAACATTGAACAGAACTGGTGAGGGCGGCGTCTCTTGGAAGAGATTACATATCCATGAGAGACAGCTTCCCACACTCAGGCATCTGAAGTGGTCTTTAACCAGGCCTGGGCGAACTGCAGAAGTCGGCCTCCTACCCTGGGGTCCCCCAGGGGGGAGTCCCACCCCATCATGCAACAGGCTTGTCTTGTTTGGAAGCTGGCTGATGGGCGGTCCAGGATTGTTTAGATTTGGGCTTAGTGGTTTTGGAAGTACGAGCCTGTCTCGAGTACGCCTGACCTTTAGCTTTGCTTGGAGGCCGAAAGGAATGAAAGTTGTACTCTTAGCCTTCTGAGCAGAAGGATTAGTACTTGGGAGAAATGCAGTCTTGGCCATCGCCAAGGCAGTCAAAATCTTGTTTAGATCCTCCCCAAATTATATGTATCCCTTGAAAGGACACACCTCCAAGGTCTTTTTAGAGTCCAGGTCCACTTTCCAGTACCTCAACCACAGAATCCAGCGAGCCAGGATAGACGTATGGCCGCCATGACCCCTGCATCAGAGGCCGCCTCCTGAATATAGTGAGAGGCTATGGTAATATACGACAGATATTGTCTGGCAGTGTCAGGAAAATCCTCAAGTGCCTGAACCCATGCTTCAATGCCTTTTGCCGCCCAAGAGGGAAAATTTCTTTCCTGGAGATGACCAAGATTCCTGATGTATGTCAATTAAAAGGTCAGAATGTGGTAAAACTACTTTAGCAACCTTCTGACACTTAAACTTATCCGGTTTCTTAGATGTAACAGGAGGCTCAATATCATCATCAATCTGGAGAATCAGCTTGATAGCCTCCACAAGGTCAGGAACATCAACCTGGGTTGTAGATTCCTCATCAGAAGCATCTATATCAGTGTCTGACGGATCAGTATATTCCCCATCCTCATTGGAAGAATTATCCAAAATAGTGGATTGTGAGGAAGAAATGGCCCTTTTAGATGACCCCCTGGCCCCAGAGGGGTGTGGGGTGGACTTTTGTCTTACCAAAGTCTGATTTAATTGCTGTAACTGGGTAGACAGAGTATCCACCCATGGTTGATTGACTACAGGGACAATATGTGGCTGTATTGGCACAGGTGGCCCCACAGGGGGCGTAACACACGTTACAAGCGTAGTCAGCATACTTGAAAAAGCTGCCCAAGGTGGGTCCTGATTGGCCACAGGTGTCGCAGGTGGACTGGGAGATGTTTGACACCCAGCTCCTGAACCAGCAGCTAACACTTCCCCCACTGGGGAATCCGTAACGACATCACTGCATGATGCAGGAGCGTCCGTGGATGTCCCGCTCTGTGTAACAGACATTGTATGGGATGTAGCCTTAGGGCGTAATAGTACATTATAGCCAGACAAACACAGAAAAACAGCAAATAATCCCGTGTTTTGTGACAGTAAACACAGAGCACAAACAGAGGATTTAAGCGGTGTGGTGACTGAAAAACACAGTGAAAATACAAACAGCATACCCTGTGTAGTACTATATATTATATGAGACTCTGACGCACTTAGTTTCCCAGGGTATAGAATATAGTGATAGCAAAACGTGTGATACACAAGAAAGGAATCCACACAGCTATAGGCACACTCAGTCACAGGTACAATGCAGGAATTATTACATATAAACAATAAAACTGCACTGGACTAGTAAATTACATATAAGTATGTATGTATACAGATATATCAATGCACAGTAAACACTGGATGTATATCACAGAATACTTGTACTAAATATTCAGATAGCAGGACACATGTTCTTAACTAACACTGTCTAAAATGACATGTAGAATACTCAAGTGCCTGTAAATGCACAGCGCTGAATATACATGCGTATTTACAGAGGAGACAGTGCCCAGCAGTCCCAGAGATCAGCCCAGCTATGTAATGGCGCCAAAATCTCTGTAGAGAGTGAGGGAGAGAGAACTGCAGCTCCAGGGCTGGAACACCAGCAGTAGATAGCACCCGGAGCTGGGGAAGGGGCTACAGGTCAGAGCCTTATCCCCTCTGCTGGACTTCACCACCGGGTACTGTGGAGCCTTTTATAAATGGATTTTAGTAAATCCGACCTGTGCTCCATGCCCTGGTGGATATAGTGGGGTCCCTGTGCGAAACAGTGTCCACACAAGCGTCGCGGTCCGTCTCCTGGGACCGCGACCGGATTGCGATTTACCTGGGACCCTCTTACCTCGTCCCGTTAGTGCAGCCACACGATCCTGGAGAGTGACAGCGGTGGTGTGCCTGAAAACCGGTGTGTCTCCGCTGCAAGTACCCGGGAAACAGGTTGCGGGAGTATGCAGCGCCACTGAGTGAGGTGATGGAGCCGCAGCACAGCATGTCATAAAGACATAGAAAGTGCTGTGGCCCTTGAAGTCTTCTAAAAAGCTCTTTTCAAGGATGCCTAGCGCAGCCCCACCTGTTAGTGACCTGCACTTACAAACTGAGCTCCAGTGCCTGGAGGCGGGGCTATAAAGGAGGCGGTGCAGTGCATCCTGGGAACAGTCAAAGCTTTAGCCTGTTTGGTGACTCGGATCAAGATCCAACTGTACACCCAGATGTTATTCCCTGTGGAATACCAGTGTACCCCGCTGCACAAATTAACTTTTTTGTGTCCAACCATTTGGCATGTTGACCTTTCCCAGTGTTGACCTTTTGTCCCCATCAACCTTTTCCAGGGTTGACCTTTTAACCATGTCGACCTTCCACATGCAACCTTTGTTTCATATCGACCTTTGCCATGTCAATCAATAGTGGTCGACCTAATGACTGTCCTAATTAGTGTCGACCCTGTGATCTATATCCCCTTTATATATAGTCACCGACCTTTTATCCCACTGTGCCTGTGAGCGACCGGCAATCTCCTGACTGCCGGTCACACATAACCAACGCCTGTGAGCTAGGTCTCTGACTCCCCGAGAATGATCATGAGGAGCTTATACAAATGTCTCCCTTTGTGCCTGCTTTCCAACATTACCACAGATGTATCCTCATGCATGTCAATGCTGCATGTCGACCATTAGTGTACGACCTAATGATTGTAGACCTTTGTTATGTAGATCTGATGATACATACCAGTTCTTGCTGCTGTACTTCTTGCTGTTTCCTGCTCTTCACCAGCTGAAGAATGAACTTCCACCTTTTTGTTTGTTTTTTTAAATGTTGGTGACACAGGCATTGATTGCTGCCATATCCAAGATATTGTAAAAAACATGCATTGGACATCTCCTACTTGCAACCTTAGTAGTGTATTTACGACTATGGAAGGGAATAAAGGATGAAATGACAAACCGCTGTAGCAGAGAGAAAATGTGTCTGTATTCACTTATCCTAGGCAGGTAACTGTGAATATGTAATTAGAATGCTTTCTATATTTGGTGATCTGTATAATTGTCAGTCTAGTGCAGGCATTCCCAACCACGGTCCTCAAGGCACACTAACAGTGCAGGTTTTAGTGATATCCAGGCTTCAGCACAGATGGTTAAATCAAAATAACTGAGGTACTAATTAAGTCACCAGTGTTCAAGC
The DNA here is from genome assembly GCF_028390025.1 of Pseudophryne corroboree. Classification (NCBI taxonomy): domain Eukaryota; kingdom Metazoa; phylum Chordata; class Amphibia; order Anura; family Myobatrachidae; genus Pseudophryne; species Pseudophryne corroboree. The sequence goes on from NC_086444.1 coordinate 134,326,731, forward strand.
CTGGATATCACTAAAACATGCACTGTTGGTGTGCCTTGAGGACCGCGGTTGGGAATGCCTGGTCTAGTGTATAGTGGTGACCAGAATGATCTCTGTATGGTATGTTGGTGACCAGGGTGATCTCTGTATTGTATGGTGGTGACCAGGATGGTCTTTGTATTATAGAGTGGTCCTGAAGATGCGCTCCGTGTAGCCCCCTAAAGTTTTGATGGCCCCTAAAATGGCCCCAGGGTGACCTTGAAGTTGACATAGCTGCACTAATCTATTTCGGATAACAATAGCTATCACTCGTTAATAAAGTTGCTAATTTTTTCCAAAAGAGTATATACAGTGCACCTGGAAATATTCACAGCGCTTCACTTTTTTCACATTTTGTTGTGTTACAGCCTTAGTCCAAAATGGAAGAAATTTATTTTTTCCCTCAAAATTCTACACACAATACCCCCTAATGACAATGTGAAAACATTATTTTTTGAGATTTTTTTTTAAAATTTATTAAATTTTAAATTTATTAAAAATAAAAACTAAGAAATCACATGTACATAAATATTTACAACCTTTGCTCAATACTTTGTTGATGCACCTTTGGCAGCAATTACAGCCTAAAGTCTTTTTGAAAATGATGCCACAAGCTTATCACACCTATCTTTGGGCAGTTTTGCCCATTCCTCTGTGCAGCACCTCTCAAGCTCCATCAGGTTGGATGGGAAGCGTTGGTACATATCCATTTTCAGATCTCTCCAGATATGTTCAATCAAATTCAAGTCTGGGCTCTGGCTGGGCCACTCATGGACATTCACAGAGTTGTCCTGAAGTCACTCCTTTGATACCTTGGCTGTGTACTTAGGGTCGTTGTCCTGCTGAAAGATGAACCGTCACCCCAGTCTGAGGTCAAGAGCGCTCTGGAGCAGGTTTTCATCCAGGATGTCTCTGTACATTGCTACATTCATCTTTCCCTCTATCCTGACTAGTCTCCCAGTTCCCCAAAACAAGATGCTGCCACCACCATGCTTCACTGTAGGGATGGTATTGGCCTGGTGATGAGTGGTGCCTGGTTTCCTCCAAACATGACACCTGGCATTCACACCAAAGAGTTCATTCTTTGTCTTATCAGACCAGAGAATTTTGTTTTTCTTGGTCTGAGAGTCCTTCAGGTGTATTTTGGCAAACTCCATGCAGGCCGCTATGTGCTTTTTACTAAGGAGTGGCTTCCGTCTGGCCACTTTAGCATACAGTCCTGATTGGTGGATTGCTGTAGAGATAGTTGTCCTTCTGGAAGGGTCTCCTCTCACCACAGAGGAATGCTGTAGCTCTGACAGAGGGACCATAGGGTTCTTGGTCACCTCCCTGATTAGGGCCCTTCTCTCCCAATCGCTTAGTTAAGATGGCTGGCCAACTCTAGGAATAGTCCTGGTGGTTCCGAACTTCTTCCATTTACAGTTGATGGAGGCTAGTGTGCTCATTGGGACCTTCAAAGCAGCAGATATTTTTCTGTACCCTTACCCAGATTTGTGCCTCGAGACAATCCTGTTTCAGAGGTCTACAGACAATTCATTTGACTTAATGCTTGGTTTGTGCTCAGACATGCACTGTCAAGTGTGGAACCTTTTATAGACAGGTGTGTGTCTTTCCAAATCATGTCCAGTCAACTGAATTTACCACAGGTGGACTTCAATTAAGCTGTAGGATCAACTCAAGGATGATCAGTGGAAACAGGATGCACCTGAACTCAATTTTGAGCTTCATAGCAAAGGCTGTGAATGCTTATGTACATGTGACTTCTTAGTTTTTTATTTTTAATACATTTGCAAAAATCTCAAAAAAACTTTTTTCACGTTGTCATTCTGAGGTATTGTGTGTGGAATTTTGAGGACAAAATGAATTTATTCCATTTTGGAATAAGGCTGTAAAATAACAAAATTTTGAAAAAGTGAAGCGCTATGAATACTTTCTGGATGCACTGTACTCCTGTAATATTGTTCTCTCAGCTCCCAACATACACAGAATACATACACGTCTTCTTTTTTTCTTTTTTTTAAGAAAAAAATTGTTTTCTTTTTTATGAATGGTTGACATTATAATCATTTGAACTATATTGCTGTAACTATATTTCTCTACAGTATTTCTATCTATTTATAATTACATATTTCTATGTAACTATATTTCAACATTTTGACAATTTATATTAATTGTTATTTATGCTATAATGCTATTTTTAGCATTGAAGTAAAATTATTTTATGGTGGTTTTGCAATATATTACTTGATCGAACTTGTTTCTTTTTATTAAAAAAAGATCTGGATGCACATACTGTAAAACAATTTTGCCATAATCATTTTTCAGAAATGTTGTTAGGAGTTAGGGTCATAAGAAAAAAAATATTTTAATAAAACATTTTTATGTTAGTTTTATCATTATTGAAATGTCTAAAAATTAGATAAGTAGCTTTTTGTTTCATTTTTTCCTTTTAATAAATACAAATAATAATTGATAAAGCAAAACAAAATTTAATGTATTTTATTTCTAATTTTCCCAACCTGATTTTACCTTTGAAAAATGTATGGGGAAATGTATTAGTTTTGAAAGAGATAAAGTACCGACCAATCAGCTCTTATTATTTTTCAATCACAGTCTACTATAAAATGGCAGTCACAAGCTGATTGGTTAGTACTTTATCTCTACTCACTTTATATCTCTCCACTCTGAGTCATGTGTGGGACTGTGACTTATTGGTCTATGTTGCTGGTTTATAATAGGGATAAGGAGCCACAGTTGGAAAGGGTAGGCTTGTCTCCTAAAAAAAAGCACAAACACACATGTGTGGTTCAATGGTTTCCTAATATAGACACATTAAAGTCTCTGAAATATGTAACTTTAGAGGCGGACAAAATGATCTAAAATATTTTATAAAAGGGTCAACTAGTTACATTTTGATAACTATAGTGCATAGGTCTGCAAACTCGGTCCTCATTACCCCACACAGTACATGTTTTGCAGGTAACCCAGCAGGTGCACAGGTGTATTAATTACTCACATACACGTTTTAAAAGGTCCACAGGTGGAGTTAATTATTTCACTTGCGATTCTGTGAGGAGACCTGCAAAACATGCACTGTGTGGGTTAATGAGGACCAAGTGTGCAGACCTATGCTATAGTGCTATGTGTTCATTAACGCTTACATTACAAAGTCATGCTCACTAACAGCCAGATTTAACAATGTTTAGTATCCTTGTTATCACTCATTATAAATGACAAATGGTGCTCCAGCCAATACTTGTTATCACTCATTATAAATGATAAATGGTGCTCCAGCCAATCAGCTCTTAACTGTCATGCTATTTGAAAAATAACAGGAGCTGATTGGCTGGAGCCCCATATATCACTCTTTGCTAAGTCTGCCAGTAAGTTCTAATAGAAAACATCATAATCTAATAGCCATGTGAGGTCGCCTTGCCTCTGTGTTAATTTATTCCGTATTACTGATTTCTACATACTGTAATAAAAAAAGTTATGGGCACTACCTGGAAATTTGACAACAATGCAAATGGTTTGTATATAGCGCATGTGCAGAAGTCAGACGGAACTTGGCTGGTCATGTCTTTCAGTGAACTTTGTGGTAGCAAATCAGTTGCATGGAGCCATCGTGACTTGTGGAGTGTCATGGACCTGTATCAAAAGCTCTGTGCGATTCAGGAAACAGTCTGTTTTGTATCAATTATGGAGCTGGTGCAAGTACAGACAACAATGATGATAGTTGCTGCAGCCGGCATAAAATCAATGGTCAGCATGGGTTTTTCCTCTTGCATTAGTACTTGCCTTAGCATAAAGTAGTGAGACAAGCTTCTGCAACTGCCCATAACTACAGCCACTTTGCTTTCACTCAGAATGAGTCCCATAGATATTAATGGAATGAAAATGATTACAAATAATTTCTTCCCAGTGGTACCAGGACTACTGTACATGAGAACCATCCATTGCCCCTATGACCTGTGGAAATTAAGAAATGATGTAAACTTGCTGCGGTTTATATGGTCTCCCTGTCCTTATGTGGGTATCCTCTGGGTACTCCAGTTTTTTCCCACAATTGAAAAATTTACTGGTAGGTTAATTGGCAGCTCACAGAAAACAAAAGTTAACCCTAGTTCCATAGAAGACTAGATGGGCCAAGTGGTTCTTATCTGCCCTAAAATTCTCTATTTCTATGTTACCATTTCAAGTATAGTTTTTAAATAGTACATGGAGAAGCAGACATTTTTGCATGATCCCACGGATACAGTAATTTTATACTTAGCCACATTTACCTCTGTTGATTAGAAACAGCTTTGCTAGTCAAACAGCCAGACACACAATAGAATCAGAAAGAGACTGGCCAAGTCAAATGACATATCAATTGAGCGCATCCCCATGTACAGGCAGTCTCACATCTCTCTTCACTTTCTGTACATTTCTAATGGAGTTCGATACAATTTTGTTAAATATGGGAACATAATGTAATAGGAAGCTTGTATCAGTATTACTGTATGCAGGGGTTAAAGTCAGCCGCAATGGGGCGGAACTGCATTCCGTTAGTTCCATTTGGAGATAGACGGCAGTTCTGCCTCCTCAGGATCACCTAACCCAATGTTAGACCAGTGCCGCAGGGAAATGCCGGGGGCCAGCTGAGATTGTGTTACCAGAGAGCGCCCGGCTCCCTCTCCACAGCGGCAGCTGGAGGCTAGAGCTCTGGCTTCCAACTCTGGCAGTCTGCGGCTGTGCGCTATGGGAGAGACGTCATGACGTCTCTCCCATAGTTCCAAGGAGCGGGTGCCAGATGGAGGACCATAGGGATGGCCATTGGTGTGTTTGCCATTGATGGTTGCCATCGATGGTGAAACTGAGAGGGTCATCGATGGTCACTAACTATGCTATAGGAGACCATCGACTGTTTCTCTCATCGATGGCCATCCTTGTTATTTCTGTGAAAGGCCCAATCACAGCCCGGGGGCGGGGCTTTGTGGGTGGCAGGGGCAGCGCTATGCTCAGTGTCCCGGTATCTTGTGAAAAAAAAATTGTTTTGGCCTAGCCATCGATGGAGGGAAACCATCTGGTTCTCCCCCATCGATGGTAAAAGTATGCGACATTGGTCATAGACCATCGATGATTTTGAATCATCAATGGTCGATGGCCATCTCTACAGGGCAGCAGTCTGGAAGCAGGAGGGCTGGGTAAGTATTGTGGAGTTTTTTTTGTGTGTGTAAGTGGCTTCTACAGGGGGCATTACCAGTGAGGGCTAAACTACTGGGGGCTAAACTACAGGGGCTAAACTACAGGGGACATAACTACAGGGGGGTTAAACTACAGGGGGGATAAACTACAGTGGCAATAACTACAGGGGCTATAACTACAGGGGGCATAACTACTGGGGGCATTGCCACTGGGGGCTAAACTACAGGGGGGCATAACTACAGGGGTTATAACTACAGGGGCTAAACTACAGGGGCAAAACTACTGGGGGCATTACTACTGGTGGCTAAACTGATGGGGGCATAATTACAGGGGCTAAACTAATGGGGCATAACTACTGGGGGCATTACCAGTGGGGGCTAAACTACTTGGAGCATAACTATGGTGGATAAACTACAGGGGGCTAAACTACAGAGGGCAAAACTACAGGGGGCTAAACTACAGGGGGGCTAAGCTACAGGGGACAAAACTAATAGCTAAACTACAGCATGGCTAAACTACAGGGGCTAAATTACAGGCGACATAACAACTAGGGGCTAAACTACAAGGGGGATAAACTACAGGGGGATAAACTACAGGGGCTATAACCACAGGGGCTAAAGCACAGGGGGACTAAACTACTGGGGGCATAACTACAGGGGCTATAACTACACGGGCTATACAAGAGGGGGCATAACAACTGGGGGCATTACCACTGGGGGCTAAACTACTAGGGGCCAAATGACTGGGGGCTAAACGACTGGGGGCATTACTACAGGTGTCACTACTACAGGGGAATTACTACTGGGGGCAACACTACACAGGGGAATTACCACTAAGGGCACTACTACTTCGGGTACTACTAATGAGGGCATTGTATAGGGGGCACTTCATAAGAGGCAACACTCCTGGGGACATAAGAGGCACTACTACTGGGGGCATTGCATAATGGGCACCACTACTATGGGCTCTATATAAGGAGCACTACCACTACAGTGGACATTGCATAAGGGGCACTATTACTGTGGGCATTGTATAAGGAGCGCTAATGCTGTGGGCATTATGTGTATTGGGGGTGCTACTACTGTGGGCATTATGTGTATTAGGGGTGCTACTACCGTGGGCTTTGTGTATAAGGGGCACTAATGTGTACCATAACATGAATAAGGGACAATACTATGTTGCGTAATGTGAATAAAATTGTGCTATTGTGCGGCATAATTTTAATTGGGGATACTATTGCGTGACCACACCCCTTTCTTTTTGAGACTACGCCCCTTTGGGGGATGCAAATCCCTTTATTACATGGGTGTGGAGGGGGGTGGAGGTGAGTTCCACCACCTCTCTAGGACCACTTTAAACACTGACTGCATGTGATTTCTGTGAGCCTTAGAACAATACTAGATTATGGGGGTCATTCCGAGTTGATCGCTCGCTAGCTGTTTTTAGCAGCCATGCGAACACATAGTCGCCACCCACAGGGGAGTGTATTTTAGCTGTGCAAGTGTGCGAACACCTGTGCAGCCGAGCAGCACAAAAACAGTTCGTGCAGTTTCTGAGCAGGTCTGAACTTACTCAGCCACTGTGATCACTTCAGCCTGTCCGGTCCCGGAATGGACGTCAGACACCCGCCCTGCAAGCGCTTGAACATGCCTGCATTTTTCCAACCACTCCCTGAAAACGGTCAGTTGCCACCCATAAACACCTTTTTCAGTCAATCTTCTTGTGATCGGCTATGCGAATGGATTCTTCTTTAAATCCATTGCCCAGCAATGATTCACTGTGTACCCGTACAACATGCGCAGTAGTAACCTGATCGCTGCGCTGCGAAAAACGGCAGCGTGCGATCAGGTCGGAATGACCCCCTATGTATGTTGTGAGATGTGGTGGAGGCAGCCAATCAATGCGGCAGGCCTGAATCCAGATTCAGACACTGTCCAATGATACAGCAGGGTCTGGCAGAGGCCTCCAGCATGATGGCAGGCCTGAATCTCTGGAAATTCAGGCCCCTGACAGCCAATGCAGGAGATTAGGGGGTCACAGTAAGATCAGCAGCAGTCGTCTCCTATTGCCGCCCCACAGGCACAATGGTGGGCCTAAAATTGAAGAGATTCAATCACAGTGGCACTTTTTTTTATAATCCAAGATGGCTGTTTATATTATCCAGTGCAAGGCAGTGTGGCTCAATTCATTACTGGATAGCAGTGAAGAGCTATCAAAGGCCATGAAAGCCAGAGGAGATGCAGGAAGAGGTGCCAAAGACGACAGAAGTCCTGGGATAATTGTCGCCCAAAAAAAAAGGTGCTTAACCAAACCACCACTACTCAGATGAAGACAGAAGAACCATTGTCAAAAGAGTCCAGACCCAGATGATGTAGACAGAGCCATCGGGACAATAGGTTTAGCTGTGGAGCAGCATGTCTATTCAATAGTCAGTGGGAAAGTGTCAGCTAGGGACATGTGGCTAGCCCTGCAAAATGCCTATGAAGATAAAGGTGTAATGAGAAGGATAAGTTTAAGACACCTGCTATATGGAACAAAACTGAGTGCCTACAAGTACATGAATGATTACATCGATGTTATTGTCGATATCTCAGCAGTTGGCACCTGTGGGGGCACAGGTGGATGAGGAAGAGGTCGCAATGGCTATGTTACAGAATCTGATGCCAGAATTTGATTTTTTGGTGGTTGCGATAGAGTCAAACGACACTAAACTGACAACGGAGATTGTAAGAGCCAAGTTGCTGCAGTTCCAAGAACGTATTCCTGTCGAGACCATAGCTGAGGGTTCTGCCTTGATCACAAAGGGCACAAATTCCAGAAAGCACAAATTCAAGTGTTTTGTATGTCACAAGATAAGCTACAGTTTCAAGATGAGAAATTCCAGTGGTGCGCAGAAGCAGCGTGACAAACCAAACGAGTCAGCATTGAATTTAGCAGACAGTCACAGGAAGGATTGCTAGTACATGGACTCAGGGGCCACTAGACATTTCAGTTACAATAAGCATTGGTTAAATTCTTTAAAACCGTGTATTCCCATTACAATTACAGGGATTGAAAAGAAGGTCCTTACTGCATTGCAAGCAGGGACAATCACAGTACATTTAAGAATTGGAGGTGAGACAGTTGTCACAGATATCCAAGATGTGTTGTACGTGCCTGATTTAGGAAGTAATCTCATTGCTATCAACGTCCTAGAGAAAAAAGGCTACAAAGTCCAATTTCAGAAGGGCAAGTGTATGGTGCATAATAAAAGAGGGCCTGTTATTGCTTCAGCAACCCGGTGCAACCAACTATATGTCATGTACTGCAATGATGGCTACTGAGGAAAAACAGTCAATGGAGCTGTGGCACAAACACTTGGGTCATCTGGAATATGACAACGTCCAGAAACTGCTACATGGTATGGTAACAGGGATCACCGAGAGCAATGCTGAAAGACCCATGTGTGAGAGTTGCATCAAAGGCAAGCAAACTTGCAACCCATTATCACAGTCAGTTAATAGAACAAAGACACCATTAGCTCTAGTGCACACAGAAGTGTGTGGTCCAATGAAGGAAGAATCAATCAGTGGCTACAGGTATTTCATGACTCTCATTGATGATGCCACAATAATGACACACGTGTACTTCCTTAAGGAGAAGAGTGAAGTTGTCAACAAAATTGTGGAGTACAAACACCTGGTGGAGAATCAGACAGGTCTGAAACTAAAGATCCTGATATCAGACAATCGTGGAGAGTATGATAACAAAGTCTTAGCCGCATTCCTTAGGAAATATGGCATAAAGCATCAGCTAACAATGGCCTACACATCGGAACAGAATGGCGTGTGTGAGCGGGCAAACCACACGATTGTTGAGAGAGCACGAACTATGTTAAGTGATGCTGGCCTGCAAAAGAAGTTTTGGCTAGAAGCAGTATCTACTGCAGTATACCTAAAGAATCGTGCACCTACAGTGGCCGTCAAAGGTAAAACTCCACTGGAGGCATGGTCCAGAAAAAAGCCAAGTATCAGTCATCTTCATATCTTTGGGAGCAAAGCTTTTGCACATATACCAAAGGAAAAAAAGGAGAAAGCTAGATCCAAAATCCATAGAATGTATAATGCTCGGATACTGCGATGAAAGCAAAGGATGCAGACTTTGGGATGTTACAAGTAAATGTCTTCTTAAATCCAGAAATGTGGTATTTAACGAGACAGTACCACTAACTGGAGCAGTGGAGCAACAACAAAACGTATTATTGGATGTACAGGCAGCAGAAAGCGTGTCTGAATCTGAGTGGAAATACAAAAGATAAAGAACCAGTGCTTCAAACAATAGTGCTGCAGCAACGGCAAGGGTGGTCACACACCCCAAACAGGATTCTACAAAGTCAAATACTTGCAATTGCACGCACCCCTGGGACAATCAACCTTAATGGATGGTAGAAATCACAGTCAATTTGATAGAATCCGGGATAGTCTCTGGGAGATCTTATAATAATAACTATCCTCATCTTGTAAATTTTCAATTTAAGAGATCTTATTTTCCTTTTGGTGGTGTGATCCTTATTTTTGCTATAGGGTCCACACTCATCCACATATAAAAGGAAAAAGGAATATAATAGTGAAGTACATTTTAATTCATTAAAATTCTACAATATGTAGATACATTCAAAATCCACCAATATTTATGTTACCGAACTCTGTGGTGTGTCAAGCATGCCCACCCACAAACAGCATACGATATTTGATACCCTCCCCGGTCAAAGGTACCGTATCACTGCATGGATGGAGCCTTCCAATCCTCCCCACAAAAGAGCTGGTAGGTATGGTAGGATATACCCTAGAGACCTGGATCCACCTTACACCTTGAAAAAGGCTCCTGGAGAGCAGAAAAGTATTGGTAACCAGACATACCTACCAGCACTTTTGAGGGGAGGATCGGGAGGCTAGTGCCAAGAGTCACTCGGAGGCGGAGTCATATGATGTAGTTTCCTGTTCCTCCATCTCAGAGAGAGTGAGGAGATTGTGACACACAGAAAGACTTAGAGACAGAGTCCTGGTGTGTACAAGTGTGCAGAACTGAGACCGGGAGCGGATCTCAGCTACAAAGACTCATAGTGTTCCAGTGCATGCATCATCTTCTCTACAGGAGGAGTCAGACTGCACGGCTGTGCAGTCCTCCATGCGTCACCACCACAGACATCTCCTGATAAGTACCACTACATAATGCTGTTACCTTGTGTGACATATGGGCTCCTGATTACATATGAGTCACCTGTGTACACTAAATAAACCTGCATTTAAGTCTTCAAGTGTGTGGACTGACATCACTGCACCAGATAGCCCAGTACACTCTGCCAACATGTATGACCTTACTGTACTCCTACCTTCCAACAGCCAAGTGTTAAAAAGAGATACCCAATCACCCCCAGACCACCAAATTGATAACCCCCCTCCTATTATGCTATATAATAAAAGGTGAACGCTGCTCCTCACCCCTGTGGGGGGAATCAAGTGTTTTGCGCACTGGCGGCCACTAGATGCTGCCTCAGGCAGCTCGGGCATGCACACACGCCAGCACTGACATTACTGTTGTGTTGTTGCATCATTTTTGCGGACTGGTAACTAATATAATACATAAATCAGGACTGTCTGACAGATCATTAAATCAATATAACGTTCATACTGTACCAGACATGCACCAGTCTGCATCCATTAATAGCCTGCTATGCATCCCACATTGTGATCCACTTACAGTATCACACTACTCCTTCATCTGGAGGATAGGGTAGCCAATGCAACTTATGTTTTTAGGAACTCCACATGGTTTAGGTAGAGATGTGCACTTGAAATTTTTCGGGTTTTGTGTTTTGGTTTTGGGTTCGGTTCCGCGGCCGTGTTTTGGGTTCGACCACGTTTTGGCAAAACCTCACTGAATTTTTTTTGTCGGATTCGGGTGTGTTTTGGATTCGGGTGTTTTTTTCAAAAAACCCTAAAAAATAGCTTAAATCATAGAATTTGGGGGTCATTTTGATCCCAAAGTATTATTAACCTCAAAAACCATAATTTCCACTCATTTTCAGTCTATTCTGAATACCTCACACCTCACAATATTATTTTTAGTCCTAAAATTTGCACCGAGGTAGCTGTGTGAGTAAGATAAGCGACCCTAGTGGCCGACACAAACACCTGGCCCATCTAGGAGTGGCACTGCAGTGTCACGCAGGATGGCCCTTCCAAAAAACACTCCCCAAACAGCACATGACGCAAAGAAAAAAAGAGGCGCAATGAGGTAGCTGTGTGAGTAAGATAAGCGACCCTAGTGGCCGACACAAACACCTTGCCCATCTAGGAGTGGCACTGCAGTTTCACGCAGGATGGCCCTTCCAAAAAACACTCCCCAAACAGCACATGACGCAAAGAAAAAAAGAGGCGCAATGAGGTAGCTGTGTGAGTAAGATAAGCGACCCTAGTGGCCGACACAAACACCGGGCCCATCTAGGAGTGGCACTGCAGTGTCACGCAGGATGGCCCTTCCAAAAAACACTCCCCAAACAGCACATGACGCAAAGAAAAAAAGAGGCGCAATGAGGTAGCTGTGTGAGTAAGATAAGCGACCCTAGTGGCCGACACAAACACCGGGCCCATCTAGGAGTGGCACTGCAGTGTCACGCAGGATGGCCCTTCCAAAAAACACTCCCCAAACAGCACATGACGCAAAGAAAAAAAGAGGCGCAATGAGGTAGCTGTGTGAGTAAGATAAGCGACCCTAGTGGCCGACACAAACACCTGGCCCATCTAGGAGTGGCACTGCAGTGTCACGCAGGATGGCCCTTCCAAAAAACACTCCCCAAACAGCACATGACGCAAAGAAAAATTAAAGAAAAAAGAGGTGCAAGATGGAATTGTCCTTGGGCCCTCCCACCCACCCTTATGTTGTATAAACAGGACATGCACACTTTAACCAACCCATCATTTCAGTGACAGGGTCTGCCACACGACTGTGACTGAAATGACGGGTTGGTTTGGACCCCCACCGAAAAAGAAGCAATTAATCTCTCCTTGCACAAACTGGCTCTACAGAGGCAAGATGTCCACCTCATCATCATCCTCCGATATATCACCGTGTACATCCCGCTCCTCACAGATTATCAATTCGTCCCCACTGGAATCCACCATCTCAGCTCCCTGTGTACTTTGTGGAGGCAATTGCTGCTGGTCAATGTCTCCACGGAGGAATTGATTATAATTCATTTTAATGAACATCATCTTCTCCACATTTTCTGGAAGTAACCTCGTACGCCGATTGCTGACAAGGTGAGCGGCGGCACTAAACACTCTTTCGGAGTACACACTTGTGGGAGGGCAACTTAGGTAGAATAAAGCCAGTTTGTGCAAGGGCCTCCAAATTGCCTCTTTTTCCTGCCAGTATAAGTACGGACTGTCTGACGTGCCTACTTGGATGCGGTCACTCATATAATCCTCCACCATTCTTTCAATGGTGAGAGAATCATATGCAGTGACAGTAGACGACATGTCCGTAATCGTTGTCAGGTCCTTCAGTCCGGACCAGATGTCAGCATCAGCAGTCGCTCCAGACTGCCCTGCATCACCGCCAGCGGGTGGGCTCGGAATTCTGAGCCTTTTCCTCGCACCCCCAGTTGCGGGAGAATGTGAAGGAGGAGATGTTGACAGGTCGCGTTCCGCTTGACTTGACAATTTTGTCACCAGCAGGTCTTTGAACCCCAGCAGACTTGTGTCTGCCGGAAAGAGAGATCCAAGGTAGGTTTTAAATCTAGGATCGAGCACGGTGGCCAAAATGTAGTGCTCTGATTTCAACAGATTGACCACCCGTGAATCCTTGTTAAGCGAATTAAGGGCTCCATCCACAAGTCCCACATGCCTAGCGGAATCGCTCCCTTTTAGCTCCTCCTTCAATGCCTCTAGCTTCTTCTGCAAAAGCCTGATGAGGGGAATGACCTGACTCAGGCTGGCAGTGTCTGAACTGACTTCACGTGTGGCAAGTTCAAAAGGTTGCAGAACCTTGCACAACGTTGAAATCATTCTCCACTGCGCTTGAGACAGGTACATTCCACCTCCTATATCGTGCTCAATTGTATAGGCTTGAATGGCCTTTTGCTGCTCCTCCAACCTCTGAAGCATATATAGGGTTGAATTCCACCTCGTTACCACTTCTTGCTTCAGATGATGGCAGGGCAGGTTCAGGCGTTTTTGGTGGTGCTCCAGTCTTCTGTACGTGGTGCCTGTACGCCGAAAGTGTCCCGCAATTCTTCTGGCCACCGACAGCATCTCTTGCACGCCCCTGTCGTTTTTTTAAAAATTCTGCACCACCAAATTCAAGGTATGTGCAAAACATGGGACGTGCTGGAATTTGCCCATATTTAATGCACACACAATATTGCTGGCGTTGTCCGATGCCACAAATCCACAGGAGAGTCCAATTGGGGTAAGCCATTCCGCGATGATCTTCCTCAGTTGCCGTAAGAGGTTTTCAGCTGTGTGCGTATTCTGGAGACCGGTGATACAAAGCGTAGCCTGCCTAGGAAAGAGTTGGCGTTTGCGAGATGCTGCTACTGGTGCCGCCGCTGCTGTTCTTGCGGCGGGAGTCCATACATCTACCCAGTGGGCTGTCACAGTCATATAGTCCTGACCCTGCCCTGCTCCACTTGTCCACATGTCCGTGGTTAAGTGGACATTGGGTACAACTGCATTTTTTAGGACACTGGTGAGTCTTTTTCTGACGTCCGTGTACATTCTCGGTATCGCCTGCCTAGAGAAGTGGAACCTAGATGGTATTTGGTAACGGGGGCACACTACCTCAAGAAATTGTCTAGTTCCCTGTGAACTAACGGCGGATACCGGACGCACGTCTAACACCAACATAGTTGTCAAGGCCCCAGTTATCCACTTTGCAACAGGATGACTGCTGTGATATTTCATCTTCCTCGCAAAGGACTGTTGGACAGTCAATTGCTTGGTGGAAGTAGTAAAAGTGGGCTTACGACTTCCCCTCTGGGATGACCATCGACTCCCAGCAGCAACAACAGCAGCGCCAGCAGCAGTAGGCGTTACACGCAAGGATGCATCGGAGGAATCCCAGGCAGGAGAGGACTCGTCAGAATTGCCAGTGACATGGCCTGCAGGACTATTGGCATTCCTGGGGAAGGAGGAAATTGACACTGGTTTGCGTGAGCTTGGTTACAAGAGGAAGGGATTTACTGGTCAGTGGACTGCTTCCGCTGTCGCCCAAAGTTTTTGGACTTGTCACTGACTTATTATGAATGCGCTGCAGGTGACGTATAAGGGAGGATGTTCCGAGGTGGTTAACGTCCTTACCCCTACTTATTACAGCTTGACAAATGCAACACACGGCTTGACAAATGTTGTCCGCATTTCTGGTGAAATACTTCCACACCGAAGAGCTGATTTTTTTGGTATTTTCACCAGGCATGTCAACGGCCCTATTCCTCCCACGGACAACAGGTGTCTCCCCGGGTGCCTGACTTAAACAAACCACCTCACCATCAGAATCCTCCTTGTCAATTTCCTCCCCAGCGCCAGCAACACCCATATCCTCCTCATCCTGGTGTACTTCAACACTGACATCTTCAATCTGACTATCAGGAACTGGACTGCGGGTGCTCCTTTCAGCACTTGCAGGGGGCGTGCAAATGGTGGAAGGCGCATGCTCTTCACGTCCAGTGTTGGGAAGGTCAGGCATCGCAACCGACACAATTGGACTCTCCTTGTGGATTTGGGATTTCGAAGAATGCACAGTTCTTTGCTGTGCTGCTTTTGCCAGCTTGAGTCTTTTCATTTTTCTAGCGAGAGGCTGAGTGCTTCCATCCTCATGTGAAGCTGAACCACTAGCCATGAACATAGGCCAGGGCCTCAGCCGTTCCTTGCCACTCCGTGTGGTAAATGGCATATTGGCAAGTTTACGCTTCTCCTCCGACAATTTTATTTTAGATTTTGGAGTCCTTTTTTTACTGATATTTGGTGTTTTGGATTTTACATGCTCTGTACTATGACATTGGGCATCGGCCTTGGCAGACGACGTTGCTGGCATTTCATCGTCTCGGCCATGACTAGTGGCAGCAGCTTCAGCACGAGGTGGAAGTGGATCTTGATCTTTCCCTAATTTTGGAACCTCAACATTTTTGTTCTCCATATTTTAATAGGCACAACTAAAAGGCACCTCAGGTAAACAATGGAGATGGATGGATACTAGTATACTTATGGATGGACGAGCGACTGCCGACACAGAGGTAGCTACAGCCGTGGACTACCGTACTGTGTCTGCAGCTAATATAGACTGGATGATAATGAGATGAAATCAATATATATTATATCACACTAGTACTGCAGCCGGACAGGTAGATATATTTATTATGTAATGACTGATGACGGACCTGCTGGACACTGTCAGCTCAGCAGCACCGCAGACTGCTACAGTAAGCTACTATAGTAGTATGTATAAAGAAGAAAGAAAAAGAAAAACCACGGGTAGGTGGTATACAATTATGGATGGACGAGCGACTGCCGACACAGAGGTAGTTACAGCCGTGGACTACCGTACTGTGTCTGCTGCTAATATAGACTGGATGATAATGAGATGAAATCAATATATATTATATCACACTAGTACTGCAGCCGGACAGGTAGATATATTTATTATGTAATGACTGATGACGGACCTGCTGGACACAGTCAGCTCAGCAGCACCGCAGACTGCTACAGTAAGCTACTATAGTAGTATGTATAAAGAAGAAAGAAAAAAAAAACCACAGGTAGGTGGTATACAATTATGGATGGACGAGCGACTGCCGACACAGAGGTAGCTACAGCCGTGGACTACCGTACTGTGTCTGCTGCTAATATAGACTGGATGATAATGAGATGAAATCAATATATATATATATATATAATATCACTAGTACTGCAGCCGGACAGGTATATATATTTATTATGTAATGACTGATGACGGACCTGCTGGACACTGTCAGCTCAGCAGCACCGCAGACTGCTACAGTAAGCTACTATAGTAGTATGTATAAAGAAGAAAGAAAAAAAAAAACCACGGGTAGGTGGTATACAATTATGGATGGACGAGCGACTGCCGACACAGAGGTAGCTACAGCCGTGGACTACCGTACTGTGTCTGCTGCTAATATAGACTGGATGATAATGAGATGAAATCAATATATATATATATATATATAATATCACTAGTACTGCAGCCGGACAGGTATATATATTTATTATGTAATGACTGATGACGGACCTGCTGGACACTGTCAGCTCAGCAGCACTGCAGACTGCTACAGTAAGCTACTATAGTAGTATGTATAAAGAAGAAAGAAAAAAAAAAAACACGGGTAGGTGGTATACAATTATGGATGGACGAGCGACTGCCGACACAGAGGTAGCTACAGCCGTGGACTACCGTACTGTGTCTGCTGCTAATATAGACTGGATGATAATGAGATGAAATCAATATATATATATATATATAATATCACTAGTACTGCAGCCGGACAGGTATATATATTTATTATGTAATGACTGATGACGGACCTGCTGGACACTGTCAGCTCAGCAGCACCGCAGACTGCTACAGTAAGCTACTATAGTAGTATGTATAAAGAAGAAAAAAAAAAAAACACGGGTAGGTGGTATACAATTATGGATGGACGAGCGACTGCCGACACAGAGGTAGCTACAGCCGTGGACTACCGTACTGTGTCTGCTGCTAATATAGACTGGATGATAATGAGATGAAATCAATATATATATATATATAATATCACTAGTACTGCAGCCGGACAGGTATATATATTTATTATGTAATGACTGATGACGGACCTGCTGGACACAGTCAGCTCAGCAGCACCGCAGACTGCTACAGTAAGCTACTATAGTAGTATGTATAAAGAAGAAAGAAAAAAAAAACCACGGGTAGGTGGTATACAATTATGGATGGACGAGCGACTGCCGACACAGAGGTAGCTACAGCCGTGGACTACCGTACTGTGTCTGCTGCTAATATAGACTGGATGATAATGAGATGAAATCAATATATATATATATAATATCACTAGTACTGCAGCCGGACAGGTATATATATTTATTATGTAATGACTGATGACGGACCTGCTGGACACAGTCAGCTCAGCAGCACCGCAGACTGCTACAGTAAGCTACTATAGTAGTATGTATAAAGAAGAAAGAAAAAAAAAAAAACCACGGGTAGGTGGTATACAATTATGGATGGACGAGCGACTGCCGACACAGAGGTAGCTACAGCCGTGGACTACCGTACTGTGTCTGCTGCTAATATAGACTGGATGATAATGAGATGAAATCAATATATATATATATATATATATATAATATCACTAGTACTGCAGCCGGACAGGTATATATATTTATTATGTAATGACTGATGACGGACCTGCTGGACACTGTCAGCTCAGCAGCACCGCAGACTGCTACAGTAAGCTACTATAGTAGTATGTATAAAGAAGAAAGAAAAAAAAAAAACCACGGGTAGGTGGTATACAATTATGGATGGACGAGCGACTGCCGACACAGAGGTAGCTACAGCCGTGGACTACCGTACTGTGTCTGCTGCTAATATAGACTGGATGATAATGAGATGAAATCAATATATATATATATATATATATATAATATCACTAGTACTGCAGCCGGACAGGTATATATATTTATTATGTAATGACTGATGACGGACCTGCTGGACACTGTCAGCTCAGCAGCACCGCAGACTGCTACAGTAAGCTACTATAGTAGTATGTATAAAGAAGAAAGAAAAAAAAAACCACGGGTAGGTGGTATACAATTATGGATGGACGAGCGACTGCCGACACAGAGGTAGCTACAGCCGTGGACTACCGTACTGTGTCTGCTGCTAATATAGACTGGATGATAATGAGATGAAATCAATATATATATATATAATATCACTAGTACTGCAGCCGGACAGGTATATATATTTATTATGTAATGACTGATGACGGACCTGCTGGACACAGTCAGCTCAGCAGCACCGCAGACTGCTACAGTAAGCTACTATCGTAGTATGTATAAAGAAGAAAGAAAAAAAAAACACGGGTAGGTGGTATACAATATTATATATATATATATTATATACAATTATATATATATATATGTATATATTAAACTGGTGGTGACTGGTGGTCAGGTCACTGGTCACACTATTAGCAACTTGCAAGTAGTACTCCTAAGCAGACAATCACAATATATATTATACTGGTGGTCAGTGTGGTCACAATGGCAGTGTGGCACTCTGGCAGCAAAAGTGTGCACTGTACGTTATATGTACTCCTGAGTCCTGCTCTCAGACTCTAACTGCTCCCCACTGTCAGTGTCTCCCCCACAAGTCAGATAATATACAGTCACACTATCTATCACTTCAGCAAGTAACTAGTACTCCTAATGCTCCCCAAAATTACTACTGTGTCTCTCTCTACTGTCTCACTCTCTTCTCTATAAACGGAGAGGACGCCAGCCACGTCCTCTCCCTATGAATCTCAATGCACGTGTGAAAATGGCGGCGACGCGCGGCTCCTTATATAGAATCCGAGTCTCGCGATAGAATCCGAGCCTCGCGAGAATCCGACAGCGGGATGATGACGTTCGGGCGCGCTCGGGTTAACCGAGCAAGGCGGGAAGATCCGAGTCGCTCGGACCCGTGTAAAAAAACATGAAGTTCGGGCGGGTTCGGATTCCGAGGAACCGAACCCGCTCATCCCTAGTTTTAGGGGCAAAATGCTCCAGTACAGTATATGACAGAGTACCTCATGAAATAATAGATGACTTGCCAGTTTGGTTTTCCTTACATGCTTTACCCTGAGCTACCTGTCAGCACTGCAGGTCTGTGCTTGTGAGATTTTTTTGTCATTGCATGTTGACTGGGGTCTGGTGAAATGTGTATCTCTCTGATAGTAACTCTCTGATTACAGGGATACACTGTTCTGTCCATGCCAGTACTGTGATCTTTCCAGTGTCGTGCAGTGCTTTCTATTGCAATCCTATTGGAATCAGTCGTGATTTTGGGGTCTATTTACTAAGCCTTGGATGGCGAAAAAGTGGATGGAGATAAAGTACCAGTCTATCAGCTCCCAGCTGTCAGTTTTCAAATACAGCCTGTGACATGGCAGTTAGGTGCTGATTGGCTGATACTTTATCTCAGGTCTGGGACTCAAGGTTGACACCAATAAGGTCAACACCACTTAGGTTTACACCAATTGGTCAACACACCTTAGATCGACACCTGAAATAGGTCAAAATGGACAACAGGCCGACATGGACAACAGGTTGACATGAACAAGGTCAACATGGAAAAAGGTCCACATGAGTTTTAAAAAAAATATTGGTGTCGTTTTCTCCTTAATGTGACCGGGAACCCCAATTAGTGCACCGTGTCCCCTCGCATGACTCGCTTCGCTCGCCATGCTTCGGGCATGGTGCTCTGTTACCGCTGCACTCTGCACAGGTTACCGTTCCCAATTGTAGTCCACGTGGATCGTAAAGTATTAAAAAGTAAAAAAAATGAAAAAAGTGTGAAAAACTTATGTCGACCTTTTTGTCCATGTCGACCTATTTCAGGTGTCGACCTAAGGTGTGTCGTCCAATTGGTGTTGACCTAAGTGTTGTCGACCTTATTGGTGTCGACCTAGAGTCCGGATACCCTTTATATCCATCCACTTTATCTCCATGCAAGGATTAGTAAATAGTCCCCTTACAGTCTAAAATATAAGTATTTACTATGCATTGGTTTGTGTGTAAACATTTCTCCGCTCTGGGAGAAGCCTAGAAGGGAGATGCAGCTGGTACAGCTCGGGACAAGGCCAGACTTTTTGTGTCATTAGGCCCTACTCAATCTTGACATAAAGTTGTGAATAGTAAATCTATGAAGAGGGGATGGGGCCAAAGTCGCACCATTCTTATAGAATCGTATCATATTACTGCCTCCCTATGGAATTTGTTGCATTTTTGCCCATTTCACTAGGACGTGTAATCATACTGACAGAGACCAGATGAAAATGCTAGTAATCTATATGTAAATAAAATGGATGAGATTCAAATTCATTGGCAATTGTATGATAAGACACACATCAAGGTGCTTCTGCTAAGGGTGGTGCTGACTCTAGTCAATGAGCCCCTTAGTAGTGGGTGAATTTACCTATCTGTAAATGTGCAGGTAATTTACCTGGAGGTACCCCAACACTCTCTAATATAGCACTATAATGACCAGAACAACCTGTCAGCTACTGATCCCTAATATACCTTTAGGGGCTAGAGGGTCACCTGCTATCTACAAGGTGGAACAGGTGAGTAGACTGTGAAGTCTACGGGAACGTGTGTACTCTCTGCACCTATTATAGATATGCCACTGTATGCCTTTGAAAACATTGATATACAGTATGCAAATTTCTCAATTAATTTACAAGTTTAAAACAGAAGCACATAAGGGAGGGATTTCTCTAGTTAGGCAGTGGTGGATTTCCCACTAGGCACATGCCTACGAGCACCACCTGCCAACCTGAAGGATTTACAGATACTGTAAATCCTTCTTTATTTGCTGCCTCCTGCCGGCACCGCTGCTGTGATCAGCAGGCGTGTACAGGTGCTGCTTTGCGATTACTGCAGCACTCATGTCATCACATTGTACCGCTGTGCTGATAGGCAGAGGAGCCACGGCGCAAAGAGTATCAGTTGCCAGGGAAGCCTCACAGGAAGGTAAGTGACTGGGGATAGAGCTGGATGGGCATGAGGGAAGGAGCCGGAAAGATAGAGTAGGGCTGGAGCTGGAGAGACAGAAGGGTGCTGGAGAGACAGATGAGGGCTGCTTATGCAGAGTCACCTGTAACAGCTACTGGGTGGCTCTGCAGCTATTCTTTACCCCCCCCCCCCTCCCTCCAGCCTCTGCTGCACCTGAGCAGCTTCTGATCCTTTTTTGTATATAGCAATGGCAGCACCAGTGTGGAGATAAGGGCGGGGCTATGGGGCAATAATGTTGTTCATAAGGGCGTCCTGACCCTTAAAGCCACCACTAAAGACAGGGGAAAATTTTCTTTGTGTCTTATCCTTTTCTATTCTACCTCTCCAAACATATAGTATTCAAGTGTCAGATATCACCTAATTTGCAAACCAGAGTATGAGTGCACTTTTTCTTGGGAATGCTCAGCAGGTACGTGCCTCACCCCACCGCGCGTCACTGATGCTCAGTACAAATTTGTGGATTTGTAAAACAAAGGACTACATGACTTTGGCTGCCCATTGGATAACTGTATCACCTTGTATCACCATAAGGGGGCCATTTATCAATCACTGCGTTTGCAATGCCATCTGGGCGCGACCTTAGCACCCAAAATTGCACTGCAGGATGAGCATACACCGGGTAGACGTATAAAAGCACCAACAGCAGGGACAGCGATGTGCTCTCTTCAATGCAGAGAATCCTGCACATGCACAGTCCCACTGACCACACATGTGTGGCAGCTATTGCCGGGGAGGGTTCTAGGGAAACCTGTCCCAGGGATTCTTGCATAGTTTAGCCCATAAGCTACAATGGGCTAATGCAATCTTTAGATGGCATTAGTTGCTGGAGCCAGTCTCCAGAATACTTTGCATTCTGTAGCTTGGTACATCAGACAACATCGTTTCCACTAGAGATGAGCGGGTTCAGTTCGTCGAGATCCGAACCCCCCCGAACTTCCCCTATTTTACACGGTTCCAAAGCAGCCTCGGATCTTCCCGCCTTGCTCGGTTAACCCAAACACGGCCGAACGTCATCATCCCGCTGTCGGATTCTCGCAGGATTCGTATTCTATATAAAGAGCCATGCGTCGCCGCCATTTTCACTCGTGCATTGGAGATTGAACAGAGATGATGTGTCTGCGTTCTCTCCCTGAAAAGCTCCGTATCTGTGCTCAGTGTGCTGCAAATATCTGTGCTCAGTGTGCTGCAAATATCTGTGCTCAATGTGCTGCAAATATCTACGTTCTCTGCCTGAAAACGCTCCATATCTGTGCTCAGTGTGCTGTAAATATCTGTGCTCGGTGTGCTGCATTGTGGGGACCACCAGTATATAATTATAGTAGTACAGTACAGTAGGCCATTGCTGTATCTTGCAGCTCTGTGTCAAGTATACTATCTCTGTGCTGCCTTATTGTGAGCAGTATATAGTAGGACAGTGCAGCATTTTGGTGACCAGCAGTATACATATAGTACAGTACAATAGGCCATTGTTGTATCTTGCAGCTCTGTGTCAAGTATACTATCTCTGTGCTGCATTATTGTGAGCAGTATATAGTAGGACACTACAGCATCTTGGTGACCAGCAGTATACATATATAGTACAGTACAGTACAGTAGGCCATTGCTGTATCTTGCAGCCCTGTGTCAAGTATACTATCTCTGTGCTGCATTATTGTGAGCAGTATATAGTAGGACAGTGCAGCATTTTGGTGACCAGCAGTATACATATAGTACAGTACAGTAGGCCATTGCTGTATCTTGCAGCTCTGTGTCAAGTATACTATCTCTGTGCTGCATTACTGTGAGCAGTATATAGTAGGACAGTGCAGCATTTTGGTGACCAGCAGTATACATATATAGTACAGTACAGTAGGCCATTGCTGTATCTTGCAGCTCTGTGTCAAGTATACTATCTCTGTGCTGCATTATTGTGAGCAGTATATAGTAGGACAGTGCAGCATTTTGGTGACCAGCAGTATACATATAGTACAGTACAGTAGGCCATTGCTGTATCTTGCAGCTCTGTGTCAAGTATACTATCTCTGTGCTGCATTATTGTGAGCACTATATAGTAGGACAGTGCAGCATTTTGATGACCAGCAGTAGTAGTACAGACAGTACAGAAGGCCATTGCTATTGATATATTACTGGCATATAATTACACACATTAAAAAATGGAGAACAAAAATGTGGAGGGTAAAATAGGGAAAGATCAAGATCCACTTCCACCTCCTGCTGAAGCTGCTGCCACTAGCCATGGCAGAGATTAAGAAATGCCATCAACGTCGTCTGCCAAAGCCGATGACCAATGTCATAGTAGAGAGCATGTAAAATCCAAAAAACTAAAGTTCAGTAAAATGACCCAAAAATCTAAATTAAAAGCGTCTGAGGAGAAGCCTAAACTTGCCAATATGCCATTCACGACACGGAGTGCCAAGGAACGGCTTAGTCTCTCTCATATGTTCCTCATGACTAGTGGTTCAGCTTCACATGACGATGGAAGCACTCGTCTTCATGCTAGAAAAATGAAAGACTTAAGCTGGCAAAAGCACAGCAAAGAACTGTGCGTTCTTCTAAATCACAAATCCCCAAGGAGAGTCCAATTGTGTCGATTGCGATGCCTGACCTTCCCAACACTGGAAGAGGTGGCGCCTTCCACCATTTGCACGCCCCCCGCAAGTGCTGGAAGGAGCACCCACAGTCCAGTTCCTGATAGTCAAATTGAAGATGTCACTGTTGAAGTACACCAGGATAAGGATATGGGTGTTGTTGGCACTGAGGAGGAAATTGACAAGGAGGATTCTGATGGTGAGGTGGTTTGTTTAAGTCAGGCCCCCGGGGAGACACCTGTTGTCCGTGGGATGAATATGGCCATTGACATGCCTGGTCAAATTACAAAACAAATCACCTCTTCTGTGTGGAATTATTTTAACAGAAATGCGGACAACAGGTGTCAAGCCGTGTGTTGACTTTGTCAAGCTGTAATAAGTAGGGGTAAGGACGTTAACCACCTCGGAACATCCTCCCTTTTACATCACCTGGAGCGCATTCATCAGAAGTCATTGACAAGTTCAAAAACTTTGGGTGACAGTGGAAGCAGTCCACTGACAACTAAATCCCTTCTTCCTCTTGTATCCAAGCTCCTGCAAACCACACCACCAACTCCCTCAGTGTCAATTTCCTCCTTAGACAGGAAAGCCAATAGTCGTGCAGGCCATGTTACTGGCAAGTCTGATGAGTCCTCTCCTACCTGGGATTCCTCCGATGGATCCTTGAGTGTAACGCCTACTGCTCCTGGCTCTTCTGCTGTTGTTGCTGCTGGGAGTCGATCATCATCCCAGAGGGGAAGTCGGAAGACCACTTGTACTACTTCTAGTAAGCAATTGACTGTCCAACAGTCCTTTGCGAGGAAGATGAAATATCACAGCAGTCATCCTGTTGCAAAGCGGATAACTCAGGCCTTAACAGCTGTGTTGGTGTTAGACGTGCGTCCGGTGTCCGCCGTTAGTTCACAGGGACTTAGAGAATTGCTTGAGGTAGTGTGTCCCCAGTACCAAATACCATCTAGGTTCCACTTCTCTAGGCAGGCGATACCGAGAATGTACACAGACGTCAGAAAAAGAGTCACCAGTGTCCTAAAAAATGCAGTTGTACCCAATGTCCACTTAACCACGGACATGTGGACAAGTGGAGCAGGGCAGACTAAGGACTATATGACTGTGACAGCCCACTGGGTAGATGTATTGCCTCCTGCAGCAAGAACAGCAGTGGCGGCACCAGTAGCAGCATCTCGCAAATGCCAACTCGTTCCTAGGCAAGCTACGCTTTGTATCACCGCTTTCCATAAGAGGCACACAGCTGACAATCTCTTACGGAAACTGAGGAACATCATCGCAGATTGACTTACCCCAATTGGACTCTCCTGGGGATTTGTGACATCGGACAACGCCACCAATATTGTGCGTGCATTACATGTGGGCAAATTCCAGCACGTCCCATGTTTTGCACATACATTGAATTTGGTGGTGCAGAATTATTTAAAAAACGACAGGGGCGTGCAAGAGATGCTGTCGGTGACCCGAAGAATTGCAGGACACTTTCGGCATTCAGCCACTGCGTGCCGAAGACTGGAGTACCAGCAAATACTCCTGAACCTGCCCCGTCATCATCTGAAGCAAGAGGTGGTAACGAGGTGGAATTCAACCCGCTATATGCTTCAGAGGATGCAGGAGCAGCAAAAGGCCATTGAAGCCTATATATCTGCCTACGATATAGGCAAAGGAGGGGGAATGCACCTGACTCAAGCGCAGTGGAGAATGATTTCAACATTGTGCAAGGTTCTGCAACCCTTTGAACTTGCCACACGTGAAGTCAGTTCAGACACTGCCAGTCTGAGTCATGTCATTCCCCTCATCAGGCTTTTGCAGAAGCAGCTGGAGAGATTGAAGGAGGAGCTAAAATGGAGCGATTCCGCTATGCATGTGGGACTTGTGGATGAAGCCCTTAATTCGCTTAACCAGGATTCACGGGTGGTCAATCTGTTGAAATCAGAGCACTAAATTTTGACCACCGTGCTCGATCCTAGGTTTAAAGCCTACGTTGTATCTCTCTTTCCGGCAGACACAAGTCTGCAGAGGTTCAAAGACTTGCTGGTGAGACACTTGTCAAGTCAAGCGGAACGTGACCGTCAACAGCTCCTCCTTCACATTCTCCCGCAACTGGGGCTGCGAGGAAAAGGCTAAGAATTCTGAACCCACCCGCTGGCGGTGATGCAGGGCAGTCTGGAGTCAGTGCTGAAATCTGGTCCGGACTGAAGGACCTGCCAACGATTGCTGACATGTTGTCTACTGTCACTGCATATGATTCTGTCACCATTGAAAGAATGGTGGAGGATTATATAAGTGACCACATCCAAGAAGGCACGTCAGACAGTCTGTACGTTTACTGGCAGGAAAAAGAGGCAATTTGGAGGCCCTTGCACAAACTGGCTTTATTTTACCTAAGTTGCCCCCCCTCCAGTATGTACTCCAAAAGAGTGTTTAGTGCAGCCGGTCACCTTGTCAGCGATCGGCATACGAGGTTACTTCCACAAAATGTGTAGAAGATGATGTTCATCAAAATGAATTATAATCAATTCCTCCGTGGAGACATTCACCAGCAATTGCCTCCAGAAAGTACACAGGGACCTGTGATGGTGGATTCCAGTGGGGACGAATTAATACTCTGTGAGGAGGGAGATGTACACAGTGAAAGGGGTGATGAATCGGACGATGAGGAGGAGGTGGACATCTTGCCTCTGTAGAGGCAGTTTGTGCAAGGAGAGATTGATTGCTTCTTTTTTGGTGGGGGCCCAAACCAACCATTCATTTCAGCCACAGTCGTGTGGCAGACCCTGTCGCTGAAATGATGGGTTTGTTAAAGTGTGCATGTCCTGTTTATACAACATAAGGGTGGGTGGGAGGGCCTAAGGACAATTCCATCTTGCACCTCTTTTTTTTATTTATCTTTGCATCATGTGATGTTTGGGGCTAATTTTTTTAAGTGCCATCCTGCCTGACACTGCAGCGCCACTCCTAGATTGGCCAGGTGTTTGTGCCGCCCACTTGGGTCGCTTAGCTTAGTCATCCAGCGACCTCAGTGCAAATTTTAGGACTAAAAATAATATTATGAGGTGTTCAGAATAGACTGGAAATAAGTGGAAATTATGGTTATTGAGGTTAATAATACTATGGGATCAAAATTACCCCCAAATTCTATTATTTAAGCTGTTTTTGAGGGTTTTTTGAAAACACACCCGAATCCGACAAAAATTTTCAGGGATGGTTTGCCAAAACGCGTCCGAATCTAAAACATGGCCGCGGAACCGAATCCAAAACCAAAACACAAAACCCGAAAAATTTCCGGTGCACATCTCTAGTTTCCACCATAACATGCGGGAGTTGCAGCTGCAGTCAGGAATGGAGGGATTGCAGCAGGTATCGGAGGTATACAGTATGCTGCAATCAGGGGCATAGCCAGAACTTTGTGGGCCCCATAGCAACATTTTGAAGGGCCCCCTGTCGCAATGCTTCTAGAGAGATACTTTTCTCCAGCAGTTGTTCAGTGCATGCCCCATAATAGTGCCCTCGTTTATTTACTGAACTATAGTAGTGCCTTAATGTTATCCCCCATAGTACTGCCCCTGTTTATTATAGATCCCACAGTATGTCACATTGTAGGGCTGCCAGTACATATTATACAACACAGTACTCCTAATTCATATTACTATATACAGTGCCCCCAGTTCATATTATGCCACATTAATGTGTCCCCCATTTTATATTATGCCACACTATAGTGCCTCCACTTCATATTGTGCCACATTACTGGAAATAAATAATAAATAAATTCCAGTGCCCCATTTCATATTACAGTATGTAACATTATACATATTACTGTATGTAACATTATACTTCACTCCAGTTCATTTTATACCATGGTACAATGAGCAAATCCAGGGGTGTAACTAGATATATTGTAGGCTGAAAGGCAAATGTTTGTAAGGGCTCCTATGTACCACCCAAAGGTGGAAAATGTATACAACACATGTAACTTTGACAGGGAAGGTGGGCGGTCCCCATAGCAGCTGCACTGCCTGCATCTATGGTAGCTATGCCCTTGTATACTGTATAACAGATGTAGCTGCAACAGGGAAGGTGGGCCCTCTCAGCTCTGGGCCCCATAGCAGCTGCACTCCCTGCACCCTTGGCTGTAATCCCTCCTTCATACATTTAGGTGATACAATATATTTGTGGTTACACACTGAAAATGTTTGTTTTTGGGGAATAAGCCACAAATATATTTTTGATAAATGGGTCCCTTAGCAACAGCAGATCCTCTAGAATCGTTATCATCCTAAACAACAACTTGTGCTATATCATGCTTAGCAGTGCCTTGGGCAACATTATCCCCAGCAGTGCCTCAAGCATCATCATCTTCCTCCTCTCAGTATAATGCTACAAGCACACAACAGCAGGATGTTTAATAGAAATGTGTAACAAAAAGAACAAAGCAAAGAAAAAAGACATTTGGCGCCTTGTGGAAGACAAAACAGATGGGAAAAGAAGACTGAAATAACAGGGTAGGAAATAAATCAGACATTCTGTTGTAGAAGGGAATTCCTTGTGTTTCCCTACAGACTGAGATACTGTAAAGTGAAGACTAGCAGACAGAGCAGTGCTGCGGTGTGGTATTTCATTCATTTCATTGATACACATATTCATCTGGAATACAGATATGCAGATAGTCAATGCAAAATAATTAAGTAAAAGAATTTCATATCTGCCAAATATATTCTGTATAAAATATTTTTCTCAGAATAAAATATTGTTATTCGCACAAACTTTATTAATGATAAAACCTTTAATTGCACAGATGATGATGATGATGATGATGATGATGATGATGATGGAAAAAGATGAAAAAATGCACAGTGCAAAATCCATAATCTTTTATATTATGGGGGGGCAGGCAGGGGTATTTAAAGAGAGGAGTGGACCAGTGTGCAGTCTCCGTGTAGGCCCCCTCCTCTCAGGTGGATATATACATGAACAGGTCTACAGGAACATGGGCCCTCATTCCGAGTTGTTCGCTCGCAAGCTGCTTTTAGCAGATTTACTCACGCTAAGCCGCCGCCTACTGGGAGTGAATCTTAGCTTCTTAAAATTGCGAACGACGTATTCGCAATATTGCGATTACACCTCTCTTAGCAGTTTCTGAGTAGCTCCAGACTTACTCGGCATCTGCGATCAGTTCAGTGCTTGTCGTTCCTGGTTTGACGTCACAAACACACCCAGCGTTCGCCCAGACACTCCTCCGTTTCTCCAGCCACTCCCGCGTTTTTCCCAGAAACTGTAGCGTTTTTCCGCACACACCCATAAAACGGCCAGTTTCCGCCCAGTAACACCCACTTCCTGTCAATCACACTACGATCACCAGAACGATGAAAAAGCCGTGAGTAAAATTCCTAACTGCATAGCAAATTTACTTGGCGCAGTCGCACTGCGGACATTGCGCATGCGCACTAAGCGGAAAATCGCTGCGATGCGAAAAAAAATACTGAGCGAACAACTCGGAATGACCCCCATGGCACCTGCAACGTGTTCCCAGGTGAGTCTTCAACTGCACATGCGTAAATCACCTGGAAAATGAACATTGTGATGTTTTCCCAGTGATTTATGGAACACTGCTTCTGCCGACACCGGAGAGGTGAGTATTATGGGGTCTATTCATGAAGCAGGGAAAAGTGTGGAGAAGTGAGCCAGTGGAGAAGTTGCCTATGGCAACCAATTAGTGTTGAGGTAACATTTATAAAGTGCATTCTATAAAATTATACGTAGCAGCTGATTGGTTGCCATGGACAACTTTCCACTGGCTCATTTTTCCACATTTTTCACAGCTTTATGAATAGACCTTTAAATATGGGTGTGTGATGTGTGCCCACCTGGACCAAGGGGCCTGTTTGCATCTCACATCCAGTATCAATTAAACATATGCCAAGTTGTGGCACAGGTTACAGTAAACAAAGTCCTACAGCCTCAAAAAGTGTAGTAGTCACTGAAGTTCTTGGTTTGTTAAACTATGATGCCCTGTTTAATCTTCAACATACAGTACAGTATGAGTGGGTGGCAGGACCCATGGACAATTTACCAACTTGTACCTTTTAAGTTACCATGCTATCTGCCTCTGCTCATCCTCTCTGTTTAATTTGTGTCTAATGCCATCTTCTTTAGCTGGTAAGAAATACTGCACTTTTGTCCTACAGCATCTTTTATTAAATTGCTATCCTTTCTGCTTCTGCTCTGACACTGGGTCATATGTATCAAAGCTTGCAGAGAGATGAAGTGGAGAGATAAAGTACCAACCAATCAGCTCCTGTCAGTTCACAGGCTGTGTTTGAAAAATTACAGGAGTTGATGGGTTGGTACTTTATCTCTCTTCAAGCTGTGATACATATGGCCCCGACCCTATGCTTCATCTGCATCTTGTGCGCTTTCCTTCAACTAGTAAGACATTGGGTTCCAATTCAATTATGTTCCGTAATAACCTCAAGCAATGGGTTTCTACACAAAAACAGCCAGTTATGGTACAAAATCTATTACTAATTTATGTTTACCCCTCAAAGATCATTATTTAAACATCATGCAGAGACAGAGTGCATGGTAAACATTTCTTATAAGCAGGATGAGCCAGGGGCCAGGTGAGAGGGGGTCTGCAAATATTGATTATGTCCCTGCTCAGTACCTAAAGGGTTAATACCAGTGTGAAGACATTGACCTAACAGATAACAGATATAGGGGGACATTTACTAAGCAGTGATAAGAGCGGAGAAGTGAGCCAGTGGAAAAGTTGCCCCATCAACCAATCAGCAGCTCTGTATAATTTTATAGTATGCAAATTATAGATGTTACTCCAGTGCTGATTGGTTGCCATGGGCACTTCTCCACTGGCTCACTTCTCCGCTCTTATCACTGCTCCCCATAGTGAGAGACCCAGCATCGGGGCCAGAAGAATATGCTCTGAGGCCAGATTAAAGGAAATTATTACCGATGTAGTTGTAAGCAAAGTTTTCTTAAAACTGCCCAAATGTTGGGCTTACAATACAACTGCATGATTTTTTCCTAGAATTGCGCAAAGTGATTACAAATGCACACGACATTATCCCCTGCATACACTACACATCTTATGGAGCTGTCACAGAGGCCCTGTTGCTAGAAACCTATTTAATTTTGTTTGATCAAACAAACTAAGCACTTTAACCCTGGATATGACAGTTTAGAGAAGCCAAGGCGCGAAGTCATCTTATTGTATGTATACTTACCTGCTTCCAAACAGCGCAGACATGTCCTGATGAGCTCTCCATTGAGAACCACCTTCAAACATCTGGATTCCTTAATCCTTGGGGCAGCCAAGGTGTTGTTCTCCCCTCTTATCCTCCTCTTATGATCACCCAGGTCCTGCCTGTTCTGAGCTATGCTTTGTCCTAGCTTCCTTCCTAACCAGACTGTGGTTTTGACAAAGTCACCATCCTAGCCTCCAGCTTTTGTCTATTCTGGATCTAACTAACTGTGCCTCTCAGATCCTCTATCTCTCCAGATCATTTTTGTTTGAGTACTCAGGTCCTGTCCACTTTAAACTATACAATATTTGGCCGGAACCTAATCTAGACAGAATTTGGTCTAGTTACTACAACCAAGCCATCCAGCTACTGTACCGCTCATATCCACCTACCCTTTGATGCCTCTCCTTCTTCCCTCACCTGGATCTCACTGAATGGCACAACTTGGATCTTCTAACTGCTTGCCTTAATTAGCCACCACTGCTGACTCTCATACAAGCTCCCCACTTCTCATCATGAACCCCCTGGGTCCTCCAGCCTCCTAGGTTCTCCATGGTACCTAACTGCTGATCTCCCTGTTCTCAAAGTTTCACTCTTCCTTGACAAGTTGCTGAATTCTTCATATACAGACTATCTTCTCACCATCCATAATTCTACCTCAAACTGGGTGGACCTCTCCTTCACTGAAACCTACATGTTAATTCCTTCAAAGGCCTGCATACTGGACCACTGTTGCCCTTTAATCTCACTGGAAACAGAACTCTAATACAATTTATTTTGCTGGTTCTGTCTGCTGCCATGCTGCTGCCATGAACCCACTACTTATTACATTCCCTGTTTACCTGCTTCATTTCCCCAAATCTCTACTGGATCTCCCTGGACTGTATTTTCAAGGGTCTGTAATCCCCTCCTGTTGCTACTCACAAGCCTCTCACAGCCATTCTCTGTTCTCACATCTCTGTCTCCATATTAGAGTTGAGCTATTGTCATTTTTAACTGCACTGTCATAGTCATTTTACCTGCACTGCCATTGCATCTCACCAATGTTATATTACCACTACATATTGTAGCATTATAGTCTTGCTATTGACATATTACATGACAAGGGCCCAAGGTACCTGAAACAGCTTCTGACCCCATACTGCCCCACTCGATTACTGCGATATGTAGATGAAGAACTTTTAGCAGTACCTAGAATTTACCGTAATTCATCTGGGGGTCGAGCTTTTAGTCATGCGGCTCCAACTCTATGGAACTCACTTCCCCACACAGTGCGAGAGGCCCCAACTATAGAATCCTTCAAAAGTAGACTCAAGACTTTCCTGTTTACTCAAGCATTTCCATAGTGTCCCTTTTAGTATCTTCATGCTTCTGTATTTTATGAAAATGTACTTCATTATTTTCTGTACTATATTATGCTATCTATCTGTTAAGCGCCTTGAGTCGTACTGGAGAAAGAGCGCTATATAAATAAAATTATTATTATTATTATTATTATTATTATTATTATTATTATAATACTGTTATTGTCATTTTTAACTACATTACAATTGCGTCTCAACATAGTGATCTCCATTGCTATTTCTGCTTGCCCCATTCCCCTCATCCACACCATGGGGGTAATTCCAAGTTGATCGCAGCAGGAATTCTGTTAGCAATTGGGCAAAACCATGTGCACTGCAGGGGAGGCAGTTATAACATGTGCAGAGAGAGTTAGATTTGGGTGTGGTGTGTTCAATCTGCAATCTAATTTGCAGTGTAAAAATAAAGCAGCCAGTATTTACCCTGCACAGAAATAAAATAGCCCACCCAAATCTAACTCTCTCTGCAAATGTTATATCTGCCACACCTGCAGTGCACATGGTTTAGCCCAACTGCTAAAAAATTTCCTGCTGCGATCAACTTGGAATTACCCCCCATGTCCCGTCACTTTTAAACTTCCCCATTACATATCAGCCTGACACTCTTTTCTTCATCCTCATGCTCCCAGCTTTTCCTTTTCCTCTAGTTTTGTCTTTTTCCTGTTCCTTTCTCATTTCCTCTGTCTACCATCCTCTGCTGTGGTCATTTCCCCCTCCTTTGCACTTCACTTCACTATCAACAATATCTCCCCACTCCCCTCCTGCCAAGCTTAACATTTGAGCACATTACCCTAATAATTTCTTCTCTATACTGTACTTGACACACTTCACACTGACATTTTCACCATCTCCAGACCTGACCATATGTTTTCCTTCTACAATCGCACCCTTGAATCTGCTCTGGTTTCAGGGATCCAGTTGTTAAAGATCCATCCCTCCACCCTATCAATCCAAACACACCAGTTACATGCTACAGTGTTCGCAAATCACAGACCAAGACACTGGAGGAAAATGCACTCTTTTTTAGACTTTCTCCAGTGCAACTGTATGCGCCATTCCTACAACATTACCATTTCCATCTCCAAACAGTCTTATTTCAAAATCCTTATCTCTTCCAGTCCCTCCAATCCATAGACTCTACATTGCCTTCAAGCTGGCACTAATTCAACAAAAGGCTCCAAGGCTGATCCTACAGCATACATACTGAAGACACATGCAGCTACCTAAACCCCATGAGGTAAGCCCACTGGCATATCTATAGATTTATTATAGCAGAAGTTGGGAGCCACCAGGAAGTTTGTTGAACCAGACAATTGTCCAGTTGCCCAGCCCAAATGATGTCAATATTGATTAGTTTATGATAGGGTATTGTTATAATTTCAAGTCACACATGCTGCAGTATCAGATCAACTTCCTAATATACTGTAAGCTGAGATATAACAGCACGTGTGACAAGGGAATCTATCAAGAATATAAGTATTGGCACTTGTCATTGCTGCTTACAGCCTGTAGCATGTCACCATTGTGCTCTTTATGTCTCTTGGTTTTTTTTGTCTGTTATCTGAAAAATGTTTTAATATACGAGTAGTACACCAATCTTAAGTCTGTCAGAATTCTAAAGACTGCCAGGATCTGTCAGTAAATGTTTTCAATTCCAAGATGTTTTGAAACTTGTCACAGAGTACAATGCCACAATGTCTGATGCTCATTCCAGTCCGATACTCACTCTTGTGTTCTCTTACAAGAATGTATCTGGCTTTATTATGCAAAATAAAGGTACGATGGCTCACATAATATTTTAAACTGGAAATATGTAAGAATTTGCTATATTCTTGTGAATACCTTCAAATATACTGTAATATATTTGGAACTAAGTTAATACGTGTCCATTCATGAGAGAAAGTGAGAAGGTGGATGCAGAGTTGATGGCGTATGCAGCTGGCCGATGTTGTAAGTCTGTGTCTCGGTCACACAGCTCATGCTTACCGATTGTCACTGTTCAAAGGGATGGATTCAGCGATGTACACAAATCACACAGCAGCTTCATTTCTGTAGACAGCGGCTGTGAAATAATACGTCAATGCCTCAGGATGCATCTTGTGTGAATAGACAGCTCCTGATGGCTTCTCTGATCTGATACAGCATTGGATTACCTGCGTGAACATCGGTCATCGGAGTAACACTCAGGTTAATTCAAAATGCTCTTCTTAACCAGTTGCAGCACTACAGGGGTTTGTTGTCTTTTGGACAGTAAAAATTAGGTGTCTACCCAAGAGCATGCTGCATTACCTTAAACATTCCTGTAAGAAGTCTGAGCCCTACAATCATACCTCCCAACATTGAAAGCATCTGAAGAGGGACCTTGCACATGCCCGAAAAAAAGTACGGAGCCTCAGTGAAAGGGTACTGAGCCTCACGGAACCCCAGTTCATGTCACTTTGTGGGCATGCCCAGCACTCTCCTCTTTGTCTGTTATTACCAAAACTTGTTTTATTACTGTTTTCTTCCAAACTGTATAGCACAAACGCATTTGATGGTGCTATATAATACTATATAACTGTTAATAAAATAAACCCCCTCTATCCCACTAGGTTAGAAGTCATTTATGGTAGAGCTTTATTTGCATGTTATTGTATATCATTATCTGCCAGATGGTCTTACACAGTAAATATTTACTGAACCTGTTCGGATATATTTTTATAATTTCTCTAAAATGGCCTCAATGGTCAAAGTACAGAGTCAAGGTGCATACACACTTGGCAAGAAAATGAATGACGTCGCTCATTTTCCCCCGTTCCTGAGCGACGTCTTTCACTTTCTTGGCAAGTGTGCATGCAGGCGACGGCGAGCGATGCTTGGCACCGCGGGTTGTTAATGACCCTCACTGTCGGCCGTGCATGCAGTTCAATTTGGACTGTTGTCCATGAGCCGACTGCATGGCCCGGCCGCGGTGTGACATCATTGAGCGATATGGTCGTCATATCGCTCAGTGTGTATGCCCAGCCGCCGATTGCCCAGCCCAGGGAAACACTATGCGACGTCACTCATAGAGTACGTCGCCTATTGTGTGCCCACCTTCACTTTAATAGAAGACATAATTTGTGAATAAAATACAAGAATGACACTGTTCTATGTATGCATCTCATCATGCATCCAATTAAACTCTGTTGCTTACAGTACAGTATATAAGCGAATAATAAGGATTAAGGAACATGATATATCAGAGTTAGGCCTAGATTTATCAAGCCTTGGAGAGTGATAAATTGCACAGTGATAAAGTACCAACCAATCAGCTTCAAACACAGCCTGTAACATGGCAGTTAGGAGCTGATTGACTAGTACTTTTTCACCGTGCAATTTACCTCTCCAAGGCTTGATAAATCTTGGCCTTAATCTTAAACAACAAATGTTTTATTCAGTCATCTCTAACCTGCAAACCTAATGCTAATATGTAGACAAACATCTATATTATACCATATTAGTGTTATGAACCACAGGTAGTGGTTCATTCCTATTTTATGTTTATAAAGTTGTCTTGCATGCCAGGATTTCCTGTTGCTCTGTTTTAGAATACTCTTGTCTGCTGCCGCTGGTGAGTCTGTGTAATTGCAGCTTGTTCCCTTGTGTTCAGCCTCACCTGGCTGCTAATTGCATCTGGTCAGTTTGGAATCATGCAACAAGGCAGCTGCATGGGATTATTAATTAGGCCTCTCTGTTATATGCTGGCTGTTTGCAATTCACAGATGCTGGTGATATTCCTGGGTTTTCAGTCTGCTTGAGTTCTGAGCTTGGTTCCTGCTAGTTCCTGAGCTTCCTGTGTCGATTCCTGTGTCAGTCCCTGTGTCGATTCCTATGTCTGATCCCGTGTCCTGCCGTGAGGCGTTCCTGTCCTGAGGTCCAGTACCTTTGCCTGTGCAAGTTTCTGGCTTCTTGGTGTCCACCGGTCTGTCGTTTGGGATTCTGCCTGTCCTCCAGTTCTGAGAGTCTGTGTCAGCAGCATTGGGAGTTCCTGTCCGTTTGCCAGTATTCGTACCGGTTCCGTGAGTAGCGGCACGGCCGCGTCCGTTGGCTTAGGCCGCTGTATTCCCTTATTATTTCTGTCACTGGTGTTTTGCAGAGGGTTCTGCTTATGCTGTCACCGCCGGTACACAAAAGTATTGTGTCGGCGTGTGGTCAGCATTTCCTTTGTTGTTCTTTTCCTTTGGCGGCAAGCCGCACATACTTTGATTTTAGGTTTGTTAGTAGCCCCTGGCCTTGTTGTTTAGTCAGAGGGCCCCTTGTTATCACCCTGTCTCGGTTCACTCTTTGTCTCTCATTAAGACCTGAGGGGGCATCGAAGTTGGGCAGACGTAATCCGCCCTTCAAACGCGGCTGCCATGGGCTCAAGCAACCATAGTCTTGCAAGAGTGTACTGACAGCACGGGTGAGACAACGGAGATAGGGCGCCAGGGGCTATTCCCTTTCCATTCCCCTTTCCCAGCATTACGTCCTGGTGCTCTGGACTCGCTTCATAACATCTCCCTTGTTCTGAGCACCAGGAACCTAACATTATCACCAGCCATACCACAAAAAAGAAATAAAACTTTTTTCTTTTTTGGCCCAGTCCAGTGTCTAGTCTAGAATCCAGTCCTGTCTAGAATTCAGTGTGCAGAATCCAATCCGGTGTTTAGAATCCAGTCTTGTCTAGAATTCAGTGTGCAGAATCCAATCCGGTGTTTAGAATCCAGTCCTGTCTAGAATTCGGTGTTTAGAATCCAGTCCGGTGTTTAGAATCCAGTCCGGTGTTTAGAATCCAATCCGGTGTTTAGAATCCAGTCCGGTGTTTAGAATCTAGCAAAATTTAGTCTTGTCTTGCCTTGTCTTGCCTTGTCTTGTCTTGTCTTGTCTAATTTTAAATCCTCCTATGTCTACTATGCAAGCCCTGCAGGCATCTCTCGCAGCCCTGAACTCTGTATTCAGTGCTTTGAGACCAGAGCAACTAGAAGTTTTGCAGCAATCCCTAAAGCAACTGCAAAACCTTCTGACTAAAATCTTGCTCATTTTGCCAGAAGTCGTTGAGAGTACATCTATCTCTAAAGAGACTCTTGCTCACAGTATGGTGACAAGAGAATCCTCTGGTTTAATTGAAGAGAAAAGGTTTAAAAGTTTTCTGCGGCCCAGGCTCTCAGAAGAGGAGCGTCTGCGTCGCAGAAACTTAAACTTATGCCTATATTGTGTGGGGTTTAGGCCATTATCTGCAGACCTGTGAGTTGCGCAAGCCAAAGTGTGGTGACGAGTCTTGCCCTCTGGCCAAGTTGAGTCATGATACAAGACCTACTCCTGTCTCTACTGTGGCAGAGGTACTTGTCGCACAACCCACACAAAAAAGCTCTCTGTCCTATAATTGGGGTCCTTGGGCAAGGGAGCCCCATTATAGATTCAGGAATCAAAAGAGAATGTTTCTCTCCTCTCTTGAGGTTCCTGTGGAAGCGGAGTTGCAAGTCCCTGGAGTGGTGCCCGATGCCCAGGGTCCTGGAGTGGTGCCCGTAGCCCAGGGTCCTGGAGTGGTGCCCGTAGCCCAGGGTCCTGGAGTGGTGCCCGTAGCCCAGGGTCCTGGAGTGGTGCCCATAGCCCAGGGTCCTGGAGTGGTGCCCGTAGCCCAGGGTCCTGGAGTGGTGCCCGTAGCCCAGGGTCCTGGAGTGGTGCCCGTAGCCCAGGGTCCTGGAGTGGTGCCCGTAGCCCAGGGTCCTGGAGTGGTACCCGATGCCCAGAGTGCTGGAGCAGTACCCGATGCCCAGAGTGCTGGAGCGGTACCCGATGCCCAGAGTGCTGGAGCGGTACCCGATGCCCAGAGTGCTGGAGCGGTACCCGATGCCCAAGCTTATAGAGGGACATCAAATATTATAGTTCAGGTGTCCATACCGGAAGGGGTCTCAGAAACTGTTACCCCAGGTAGGGACTTGAAAAGCGCAACCCTAGAAAGGGTCTCTAAAACTATAGTTCTTGAGGGGAACTCGAGAAGCAAAACCCCAGAAGGGATCTTTGAAGTAATATCCCCAAGTGGGGTCTCGAGAGACGCAGCCCCAAAGAAGGGTCTAGAAGTCGCTTCCCCAGGAAAGAACTTAAGAAGCATAGCAT
Organism: Pseudophryne corroboree; assembly: GCF_028390025.1. Taxonomy (NCBI): domain Eukaryota; kingdom Metazoa; phylum Chordata; class Amphibia; order Anura; family Myobatrachidae; genus Pseudophryne; species Pseudophryne corroboree. Next base: position 134,365,103 of record NC_086444.1, read on the forward strand.
TAGTGGAGGATCTGAACGTTATTGCTTCAGCAAAAGTCCCGGAAGTCATAGTCCCGGGAGAACTTTCGATAATAATCGACTCAGAGAGGGAGGCCGATGGCCCGATCCCAGTCAGGGAGGCCAACGGCCCGGTCCCAGTAAAAGAATCCGAGGTGCTGGCCCCAGCGGGGTTCCCGGAGGCCACTGCCCCAGCGGGGTTCTCGGAGGCCACTGCCCCAGCGGGGTTCTCGGAGGCCACTGCCCCAGCGGGGTTCTCGGAGGCCACTGCCCCAGCGGGGTTCTCGGAGGCCACTGCCCCAGCGGGGTTCTCGGAGGCCACTGCCCCAGCGGGGTTCCCGGAGGCCACTGCCCCAGCGGGGTTCCCGGAAGTCACTGCCCCGGGTGGGGTTCAGAAAGTCACTGTCCTGGGTGGGGTTCAGAAAGTCACTGCCCCGGGTGGGGTTCAGAAAGTCACTGCCCCGGGTGGGGTTCAGAAAGTCTCAGCCCCGGGTGGGGTTCAGAGAGTCTCAGCCTCGAGTAAGGTCAATAGTGACCAGGTCCTAGCAAAGCACTCCAGTCAGTCAGATGAGAAGGAAACAGATCCTGACTCTGATATCTCAACATCCATAACCTTTGATGGGGACTTAGCCCAATTTCTGGCGCTTTTCAAACACTATTACACTATTATGTTGTCTAGACCATTTCTGGGCATCACTTCAGAAAACCTTGGGCTCTATCTGATTTATTCTTTTAGAGGAGAGCCTTTTGAGTGGGCGACCAGCCTAATGAAAGCTGAAGATCCCATTCTTCAGGATCCCCTAGCATTCAGTGATGCAATTCAGTGCCAGATTAAGGTCCACATGGGCCTGGAGCTTACATTTCTGAAGGGCCTATTTTGTGCTGCCGCAGGGGGTGTGACTAGTGATGTGGGGGACATGACCAGTGCTGTGGGGGTGTGGTCTGAGAGAGTTATGGACTGTGGCTAGTACCTTTCTACAGTCACCTCAATTGCCTTAAATCAACAGTTTAATGTGAGTCTATAAAAGTAAATGCCGCTTGTTAACGTGACTGAAAATTAAATACGGTATGTCAGATACAGTAATGAGTACAACATATGTATGTTTATAACATTGTACAATTAAATGCAAACAGTAATAACAAATCTATGACATCATACTGCATTAAACAAATAAAATAAAACTTGGTAATAAAAGTGGTAAAAAATAAATCTTTTAATCTCAAAAAATGTCAGCCATCTTAAGCATTGAATATAGGGTCCTGGTATGTTTAATGCCATACAAAGCGCTTAAGCTGCATTTACAGTATTCTAGGGTTGAGCCATTCACCCGAAAAAGATCACCGCAGTTTCCTGAAGTACTGTCAATTGCAGTAGTAAGGACAGCAGCTTTAAATCATCGGCAGCTGTAAGTGCTGGTCATACAGGGTAACAAAATAGAAAGCAGCGTGAACATACCAGTCAAGTGTTCTTTCTATTCTATGGAGTCCCTTTTGTGGCAAGTAGGAAAAACCCCTTCTCACCATTGTTCCTGAACTACTGTAATGGCGTTGCGGCGATCATGTGTAGTTGGACTGCAGACTATGTGGACTGGGCGTTGCAGCAGTTCTATGTAGTTGGCGCGCTATAAGCGCTCTTACTTGTTTCAAACAAACTACGTAAGTGTCTGGTGGCAGCAGCAGCTTAAGGTGAGGTGGTTGCAGAAAGGAGGACAGCCTAGTCCTCAGTGTTCAGGCCACTGGTAAGTCTGGGCTGCACCCCCCTTTCCCTGTAGATAGTGGTTACCTTGCATAAAGACAATTACATTGTAATGTTTTTAACACCCCTTTTACACTAGCAGAAAAATCCCGGGATATTTTTGTGAGTGTGAATGGGTACAGGGACAATTTTCCGGGACGAGCATCCCGGGATTTCAACCCAGGTCTCGACCTGGGTTTGAATCCGGGAGCGTCACGGGAAGCTGGCAGTGTGAATGGGTATACCGGGTCAAGGCGACCCGGCACCCGTTCTCTGCATAGGACGAGGCGGTGCTTGGAGAAGATTATCTCCAAGCACCGCCTCCGCTAAAGTCAGCGGTGACGTCACCAACCCGGCAATATGCCGGTTCGGCCAGCTAATGTGAAAGGGTCATTCCCGGGAATGTGTCCCAGCAAATATACTGGGACACATTCCCGGGAATGACCTTTCCTGCGAGTGTAAAAGAGGTATAAGTGAGGGCATTAAATGAAGGTGCCAGCATCTGATGCACTTATTCTGTGGTTCCTGGGTGTGTTCTCTTTAAATGTAACATTGCGGTCAGCACTGTCTCAAGGGGATCCGGTCTTTAGGTCGACAGTAAGTAGGTTGACAGCTATTGATCGACAGTAAGTAGGTCGACATGGTTTCTAGGTCGACATGACAAAAGGTCAACATGAATTTTTCAGATTTGTTTTTTCTTCATTTTGTTTACTTTTTCATACTTTACGATCCACGTGGCCTACAATTGGGAACAGTAACCTGTGCTGAGCATTGCGGTAGCAGAGCGAGGCACCTTGCCCGAAGCATGGCGAGCGAAGGGAGCCATGCGAGAAGACACGGTGCACTAATTGGGCTTCCCGGTCACTGTACAGAGAAAATGACACAAAAAGTAAAATAACTCATGTCGACCTAGTACACGTCGACCTAAAGTCCCTGTTGACCTAGAAAACATATCGACCTAAGTACTGTCGACCAATAGTGGTCGACCTAGACACAGTCGACCCAAGTCTAATCTACCTAACATACCACACCCGTCTCAAAACTCAAAGGTAAATATTGCTGCCTGTACTACACTAACTCACCCAACACAGAGCATCAATGACCGCTACATAATACAGAGGGCTTCACTGACGCCATATAATACGGAGAGCATCAGTGACGCCTTATAATACAGAGAGCACCAGTGACGCCTTATAATACAGAGAGCGTCAGTGACGCCATATAATATCGAGAGCATCTGTGATGCCATATAATACAGAGAGCACCAGTGATGCCATATAATACAGAGAGCATCAGTGACGACATATAATACAGAGAGCATCAGTGACGACATATAATACAGAGAGCACCAGTGCTGCCATATAATACTGAAAGCATCAGTGACACCATAGAATACAGAGAGCACCAGTGACGCCATATAATACAGAGAGCATCAGTGACGCCATATAACACAGAGAGCCTCAGTGACGCCATATAATACAGAGAGCCTCAGTGACGCCATATAATACAGAGAGCCTCAGTGACACCATATAATAGAGAGCACCAGTGACGCCATATAATACAGAGAGCACCAGTGACACCATATAATACAGAGAGCCTCAGTGACGCCATATAATACAGAGAGCATCAGTGACGACATATAATACAGAGAGCACCAGTGATGCCATATAATACTGAAAGCATCAGTGACACCATAGAATACAGAGAGCACCAGTGACGCCATATAATATAGAGAGCATCTGTGATGCCATATAATACAGAGAGCACCAGTGATGCCATATAATACTGAAAGCATCAGTGACACCATAGAATACAGAGAGCACCAGTGACGCCATATAATATAGAGAGCATCTGTGATGCCATATAATACAGAGCGCGTCAGTGACGCCATATAATATAGAGAGCATCTGTGATGCCATATAATACAGAGAGCACCAGTTACGACATATAATACAGAGAGCCTCAGTGACACCATATAATACAGAGAGCACCAGTGACGCCATATAATACAAAGAGCATCTGTGACACCATATAATTCAGAGAGCACCAGTGACATTATATAACACAGAGAGCACCAGTGACGCCATATAATACAGAGAGCACCAGTGACGCCATAAGACAGAGAGCATCAGTGACGCCATATAATACCGAGAGCATCGGTGACGCCATATAATACAGAGAGCATCAGTGACGCTATATAATAGAGAGCATCAGTGACACCATATAATACAGAGAGCTTCAGTGACACCATATAATAGAGAGCATCAGTGACGCCATATAATACAGAGAGCATCAGTGACGACATATAATACAGAGAGCATCAGTGATGCCATATAATACAGAGAGCGTCAGTGACACCATATAATAGAGAGCATCAGTGACGCCATATAATACAGAGAGCATTAGTGACGCCATATAATACAGAGAGCGTCAGTGACGCCATATAATATAGAGAGCATCTGTGATGCCATATAATACAGAGAGACTCAGTGACGCCATATAATACAGAGAGCACCAGTGACGCCATATAATACAGAGAGCACCAGTGACGCCATATAATTCAGAGAGCACCAGTGACATATAATACAGAGAGCACCAGTGACGCCATATAATACAGAGAGCATCTGTGACACCATATAATTCAGAGAGCACCAGTGACATTATATAATACAGAGAGCACCAGTGACGCCATAAGACAGAGAGCATCAGTGACGCCATATAATACCGAGAGCATCGGTGACGCCATATAATACAGAGAGCATCAGTGACGCCATATAATACAGAGAGCGTCAGTGACACCATATAATAGAGAGCATCAGTGACGCCATATAATACAGAGAGCATTAGTGACGCCATATAATACAGAGAGCGTCAGTGACGCCATATAATATAGAGAGCATCTGTGATGCCATATAATACAGAGAGCCTCAGTGACGCCATATAATACAGAGAGCATCAGTGATGCCATATAATACAGAGAGCGTCAGTGACACCATATAATAGAGAGCATCAGTGACGCCATATAATACAGAGAGCATTAGTGACGCCATATAATACAGAGAGCGTCAGTGACGCCATATAATATAGAGAGCATCTGTGATGCCATACAATACAGAGAGCCTCGGTGACGCCATATAATACAGAGAGCACCAGTGATGCCATATAATACTGAAAGCATCAGTGACACCATAGAATACAGAGAGCACCAGTGACGACATATAATACAGAGAGCACCAGTGACGACATATAATACAGAGAGCATCTGTGACGCCATATAATACAGAGAGCATTAGTGACGACATATAATACAGAGAGCACCAGTGACGCCATATAATACAGAGAGCGTCAGTGACGCCATATAATACCGAGAGTCAGACGCCATATGATACCGAGAGCGTCAGTCATGCCATATAATACCAAGAGCATAATTAACCATAATTAACTAACCCCATTATTCCCAATAGCATTTCTCTTATTATACTTCTCCCTCCACCCCCACTAAGGTGCTCACAAAATGCTGTTTTTTTCTGTTACATCCCCCTCACCTGTTGAAAATCATGTTAATCCTGTTAGGGGGCCACCAGGAGGAGGTAGGAGCTCTGTGTGCAGTGCTGTAACACAGCCTCTGTAAGTCCCCAGCTTGCACACATCGTAGAACATTTTTGTTTATAACCATAAAATAATCAAATCAGCTGCAGTACAGAGGACAAATGACTTCCATTTTTCCACTCTGTCCAGTGTCAGTGTCACTGTCCTCTCTGCACCGATGCTCACAGTGCAGAGTTAAAAGTTCATCATTCCTTTACTCATGCTGCTAAGTGCTAAGCCTGCCATGTGCACGTTCTTCCATCCACTCTTGCTTCCCCTGCTAGCTCCGCCCCCGGGGTGGACCCTATGTGACGTCGTGCAGGCAGGGCTGAGTGTGGAGCTCCTCACTGCTCCGCTGTTTTTAATGACAGGGACCCGGCTTCAAGCGAACGGAGGTATTCCCCCGGGCAGGTAGGGGAGGTGCTGGCTCTGCAGGGTTTGCATGGGGGCCTGGGAGGCCGGCTGCTGGCAGCTTGTGATAGGATTTTTTTTTTCCTGTCAAAGCTGCCAGTCTCCTGTGGGCCTATTTTCATGGGGAGGCCTGGAGCTGCAGCTCCATCCGCCCCATTGTTAATCCGGCCCTGATGCAATTATTAAAAGATATGGTTCCAAAGAAATTGGTTCAGGTTCCTCTAGGTCACCCGTCTTATATGCTGAGAGTCCACCAAATACTGTAAACTCAGCACAAGAGTCTCAGCCCATTGTTTTGACTGCAGGATGTGCTTTTCTGACTTCTTCTAATAATAGTATTTTACCAGAAAGTTCAGTTCCCAAGGGTAAGAGACCTGTCTCTGATTTGAACGCAGCCTTGCTGGGTGGTACCATCAGTTCAGACAATGTGTGGGGAATTACCTTAGTCAGAACTAAAGAGCTTTGTAAAAAGAAGAAGAAGAAAAAGAAATAATTTTTGACTCTTGCCTTGATAAAAAAAAAAAAAGGATTTTTTTTCCCTTGTCTTGTGTCCAGTGGCCACCATCAAGGGGAGGGCACTGTTACAAGTTGTTGCTACAGCTTGTTTTTGTTTTCTTGTCTGTTAGACCAGTGTGTCAGGTTTTTTTTTGTATCCCTTGTTCTGGATATTCTGAATTTTGGGGTCTTTTGACCCCTCCTCAAGGGGGGGTAATGTTATGAGCCACAGCTGTGGCTCATTCCTGTTTTGCAGTTGTGTTCTGTATTTCATGTTATACTTCTGTTTATGTTCCCCGTGGGTGTCATGGGGTGCTCGGAGCTCACCCTTAAGGAGGGGATACTGTTATGAACCACAGGTAGTGGTTCATTCCTATTTTATGTTTATAAAGTTGTCTTGCATGCCAGGATTTCCTGTTGCTCTGTTTTAGAATACTCTTGTCTGCTGCCGCTGGTGAGTCTGTGTAATTGCAGCTTGTTCCCTTGTGTTCAGCCTCACCTGGCTGCTAATTGCATCTGGTCAGTTTGGAATCATGCAACAAGGCAGCTGCATGGGATTATTAATTAGGCCTCTCTGTTATATGCTGGCTGTTTGCAATTCACAGATGCTGGTGATATTCCTGGGTTTTCAGTCTGCTTGAGTTCTGAGCTTGGTTCCTGCTAGTTCCTGAGCTTCCTGTGTCGATTCCTGTGTCAGTCCCTGTGTCGATTCCTATGTCTGATCCCGTGTCCTGCCGTGAGGCGTTCCTGTCCTGAGGTCCAGTACCTTTGCCTGTGCAAGTTTCTGGCTTCTTGGTGTCCACCGGTCTGTCGTTTGGGATTCTGCCTGTCCTCCAGTTCTGAGAGTCTGTGTCAGCAGCATTGGGAGTTCCTGTCCGTTTGCCAGTATTCGTACCGGTTCCGTGAGTAGCGGCACGGCCGCGTCCGTTGGCTTAGGCCGCTGTATTCCCTTATTATTTCTGTCACTGGTGTTTTGCAGAGGGTTCTGCTTATGCTGTCACCGCCGGTACACAAAAGTATTGTGTCGGCGTGTGGTCAGCATTTCCTTTGTTGTTCTTTTCCTTTGGCGGCAAGCCGCACATACTTTGGTTTTAGGTTTGTTAGTAGCCCCTGGCCTTGTTGTTTAGTCAGAGGGCCCCTTGTTATCACCCTGTCTCGGTTCACTCTTTGTCTCTCATTAAGACCTGAGGGGGCATCGAAGTTGGGCAGACGTAATCCGCCCTTCAAACGCGGCTGCCATGGGCTCAAGCAACCATAGTCTCGCAAGAGTGTACTGACAGCACGGGTGAGACAACGGAGATAGGGCGCCAGGGGCTATTCCCTTTCCATTCCCCTTTCCCAGCATTACGTCCTGGTGCTCTGGACTCGCTTCATAACATCTCCCTTGTTCTGAGCACCAGGAACCTAACAATTAGAATACTTTAAACCAGAGGTGCTCAACATCTGACCCTCCTGCTCTTGTGGAACTACACATCCCAGCATGTCCTGCCACAGTTTTACTTTCAGGAGTGCTAAAACTGTTGCCGGGAATGCTGGCATGAGTAGTTCTACAACAGTTGGAGGGCTGAATGTTGATCACCTCTGCTTTAGGCGTGTCTTTTTAAAAAATAATGTAAAATATGTGTGCTGTATGCTTCACAGATGATGGAATAATTTTTTTTTGCTGTCTACATTAATTAAATTTTATGTTAATTAAAAAAAACTTTTTATTATTGTAAATATATATTTCATGCTAGTCGCTCATCCCAGAGTACTTTAATTATGTTATTTTTCTCAGTTTGTCCTTTCCCCTTCCTCCGGGAGTTCTCTGCTTAATGCCAGTTACTCCAATATGCAAATACCTGTACACTATTGAAACATTCCAATACTGCAATATGTAGCTTGACAGAAAACTAGTCCCTGCCACATTGTCTTTGGAAGAGGACAGAATAATAATGACAAATGTTCCTTTCTGTTCTAACACAAGCTTTTAGAAACACATTTAGTTGATGTCTTCTTGACGCCATTGTATGTTGCTATGATGCAGACTTTATATGGAATCATTCCACAAGCAGTTCTTACAATCGTTTATCAATGATCATCTCTTATCGTGAATCAATTATGTGTCATCCAATAATGAATCAATTCCAACCCGGATGTAAACATTTTTTTACTAACATTTACATTTTAAAACCAGTAATGCATTTAGCTTGTAGAAAGAGGCAAAGTAGAAGTGAGAGCAAGCAGACACACAGACAAATATTTTTTTGGGACACTCAATAAATTGTAATAAATGTATTCATACATGTACGTTAAGCTGATGTTTACGTACATTCAAGACTACAATGTTACTTGCAGTGACCCAAATGCCACAGCATGTTCAGCAATGTGCTGGTTTTTGTTGGCAACAAATGGGAGGCAACAGAAAATGGGTGTGGCCGATTCTGCTGAAGCCAGTTGTTGCAGTATGGATGGGGGTGTAATGGTTAGCATTACCAGGGATGGTAAGGATTAGGCTGCGGGGGTGGGAGGGTTAGCGTTAGGCTGCACGGCGGACAGGGAGGGTTAGGGGTAGGCACCACTGGGGAGGGTTAGGGTTATGCAATGGGGGGAGGGTTAGGGTCAGGATGTTGGGAGGGAGGATTAGAGGGGTAGGGGATGACAGTATCCGAATTCTGCACTTAAGGATGTTGCTGTTGGTATTCTGATCACATTCTGAATGCCAGGATCACGATACCATACCCCTGAGACAAATTCATTTTCTGTTCAACTGAATTATCCACATCATACTGTATAATCAAGACTGAGTAAGGAATTCAATTAGCCGCTGTAAAATTTAATGCAAAAAACATAGCCTTTTTTACAGTTTTTTCTTTTAACATCAATAATTTTTATTGCACATATATGCAAATAAAGGGTACAGAAAAAAAGAGGGATAGGGAAGGGGAACAGACTATGGGGAAAGGGGGATGTACACAATGACAATATCAAAAACATACAGAAATAGCGAACATGAGAATGTTGGTGAGACATTTAGACAGCAGTGCCAATAGTTAGGATAATCAGACATTACGATCACTGACAAAAATGTCAATTGTACCATATAAAAAAAGAAGAAAAAAAAGAAAATTAAACAAAGAGAAAAGACATAGGAGGTAATTCAGAAATTTCTTAGCAGTTGGGCAAAACCATGTGCACTGCAGGGGGGGGGGGCAGATATAACATGTGCAGAGAGAGTTAGATTCGGTGGGGTGTGTTCAAACTGAAATCTACATTGCAGTGTAAAAATAAGGCAATCAGTATTTACCATGCACAGAAGCAAAATAACCCACCTAAATCTAACTCTCTTTGTTATATTTGCCTCCCCTGCAGTGCACATGGTTTTGCCCAACTGCTAACAAATTTGCTGCTGCACTCAAATCTGAATTACCCCCTTAGAGCATTAAAATAGAATCAAGGTAAAACAGTCTCATTCAAGCTAAACTGGAGGGGAGAGATCCTAGAGGGCATGACAACAAATTTGACCCTTCTCCGTACATGACAAATTCATGCCAGGACATCCATTTCATAATGGACGAGGAGGCCAAGGAAGAGTATGGCATGTATTCAGTTTCCATGGTAAAATTAAAGTGGAGTTTATGAAGGACCTTTAGAACAGGACGCGGTACAGATTGTTTCCATGCTTGAGCTATAGTGGCTCTCGCATCTATGCAAATATGACCCAACAAGTATCTTTGGAGTGGCAGAACCTCAGCAGGATAAATATGTAATAGCGCCAACGTGGGACCTGGGCTGAGGGATAGGTTTAAAACTTCATTAATTATCTAAAAACCATCCTTCATAAATCACAGAGCAGGGCACACGACCAAAAAATATGGAATAAATGACCTACCTCCCCACAATTCCGCCAGCAATATTTAGAACATGAGGGCCAAAAGGTGTGCAATCTTTCCTGGGTTAAGTATAATCTATTTAGCAGTTTGACGTGCATTTCTAAATGATTCAGTCACCTGGACATATGAAAAGGACATACGATATACATTTTTCCACTGTGCATCAGATAGCGAGACATCTAGATCCCTCTCTCAACGCTTCTGGCATTAGACTTTTGAGAAGGGGCTAGTTGTATAAGCAGACAATACCAAAAGGAAAGATCCTTAGTGGACACAACAAGTGACATACGAGACAGAAAAGACTAAGCTACAGGGCAAGGGGAGTGTCGTGATCGGGGCAAGCTATGAAACCAGTGTCGTATTTGAAGATAATGGAATAATTCCTTATGTGGGAGAGAAAAACATTCCTGTAACTGAGGGAACATAAGCAGAGTATTCCCATCTAAGAGATTGCTTAAGGGCTGACCAGTGGCGTCAGAAGGCAGGTGCGGGGGGTGCGGCCCGCACCCAGGTATCACCCACGGAAGGGGTAACACCAAGTGCTGGCTCTTCTGCAGTGACAGGAGCCGAGTGCTGCAGTGTGATAATCCTCTGCAGCACTTGGCTCCTGCCACAGAAAATGAGCCGGCACTGCATGCTGCCTAGTCTCCGGGGGCAGCCAGCATTTCAGAGGGAGCTGGAAGAAGAGGAGACCTGTGAGGCCACGCCTATTTTAAATTAGGCCACACCCCCTTTTGTCCAGCCACGACTCCGGCGGGGTGAGTGTGGGAAGAGGGGGGGTGTAGTAATGCAGAGTGCGCACCGGGTGTACCCACACCTGGTGACGCCTCTGGGGCTGACTATGACAAGTGTGCCAGAGGGAAACATTCAGATTGGGTATTAGTTTAGCAACAGCTACCAAGGAAAGGACTGCATACAGAGAGGTATATCCAGGGAGTTTAGAGAGTATACCTGTATAGATAAAGCCGTGGAGGGGAGAAAAGAACCCAAGTAGACATGGATGGAGTCCCCAGCCAGTATTTCAGTTGAGCTAGAAGGCAAACATCCTGGTAAAAGACCAAATCAGGGGGAGCAAGACCCCCACGGTGTCAAGGTAGAATCATTCTAGAGCAAGCTAGCTTAGGAGGGTTGGATTTTTTTGAGATATCTAGTGAGTATAAGCCTGCATTTATCTAGATAATGTCTGGGGAAGGTAAATGGTATAGTCTGAAAAAGGTACATAAGCTTGGGCATTAAGAACATTTTAAAGGCTGCTAGTCGTCCCAACCAGGATATTTCATATAAGAACAAGGATAATATCAAGGACTGAAGAAAGTCAATGAGGGGGGGGGGGGCAAGTTCACATCAAAAACAGAAAAGGTAGAGGGGGGATGTGAATTCCTAGGTAGAGAACAGAGTCAGATTTCCAATTGTATGGCTATTGAGAGCGTAAAGTTGCTATGACAGAGTCTGGAAGATTAACAGGAAGGGTGTCCGTTTTAGTTATATTTAGGTTATAATAGGAGGCGGCACTGAATCCGGCCAATGGAGCATGAAGGTGAGGGAGAGAAGAGGTGGGGTGTGTGACAAAGAGGAGAACATAGTCAGCGAAAAGACAGAGTTTATAAGAGCCCTGACCACAAGTTAATCCTGGGAATTCCCCATCTGCTCTAATTTTGGCTGCTAAAGAAAAATTACTATTATATTACTAAGACAAAAATGAAAGCCAAAAGGGGGCAGCCTTGACAAGTGCCATTAGATATTGAGAACATGTTTGACAGGAAGCCATTGCTGAACACCCACGCAGTAAATGAGCTATATAGCGCCAAAATGGATGCCAGGATCCAGTCACCAAAAGCAAATTTAGTCAAGACAGTATGCATGTACAACCAGTTTAGCCTATCTAATGTTTCCTCAGCATCTAAGGAAAGCAGAAGGAATCCATCTCTTTCAGAAAGAGAGTCAATTAAGTTAAAAACTCTGCCAGTGTTGTCATATGCATGCCTGCCGAGCACGAACCCAACTTAGTCTGGGTTTATCAAAGAGGATAAGTAAGCATTAAGGCGGGTTGCTATCAACTTAGCATATAGCTTAACATCACCATTAAGTAGGGCATTTTGACAGTGGGATGGATCCTTCCCTGGTTTGGGAATCGCAACTACCTGGGCCTCTAGCATTTCTCTATGGAACAAACCAACATGAGTCACTTTGTTGAACAGCACAACCATCATGGAAGAAAGACAGTCACCAAAAGTAACTTAAAAGTTGTTAATAAAGCCATCAGGACCAGGAGCCTTATTTTTAGGGAGGGATTTAATCGCAACTTCCACTTCAAGCGAGGACCATGGGGCATTTAGCGAATCTAGCTGGTCAAGAGGTAGGGAAGGCAAGTCAATGGAGGATAGGAAAGATTGAATAGTATCAGGGGTAGTTTGGGGTGTACAAAGGTCATATTCCAAATTATATACTCGCGCATAATAATCTGCAAATTGGTTAGCGATATCCAAAGGGTTCACTAACTTGGAGCCCGAAGGGGAAATAACATATTTAACTCTGTTGCAAGCTTGTTGGGCATGTAATTTGCGAGCCAGCATCTTCCCAGGTCTATTGCCCACCAGATAGAATTTTTGTCGAAATCTGTTAATGGCAACCTGAGTTTTGATGACTAGGAGTTTCTGCAATTGACTGTGGATCTCAGAGAGTTCCTTACATAGGGCCCTACTGGGATCGTGCTTATGTCAATCTTCAAGATCCTTAAGTTTAACCTCTAAATCAGTATGACGTTGCATAGCTTGTTTTTTAAGTGTAGCCCCAGCTTGAATAGCTGAGAATGAACTACCACTTTAAAAGCGCACCAGTAGTTCATTGTAGAGGTATCAGATGGGGAGTTTGTAGCCATATAAAGAGAGATATTATCAGAGAGAATTTTTTTTGATAATGGATCAGATATGAGGTGAGGGGAAAGGCGCCACGGTCTGAGGGACATAGAAGTCTTAAAGATGTCCCATCTCCAGGACAAAGGGGCATGGTCAGACCAGGGTATGTGCAAAATGTCTACAGGGCCAGAATGCTGTAATGTCCACTCATCACACAAAACAAGGTCAATATGAGAGTAATTGGCCCTACACACTGTGCGATGTGCCACTAAGGTGCCAGATGGCCGATACGGCTGACGGGTGACCCGGTGGCTGGGGGTGATGGGGGGAGTGAAGTTTCTTTACTTGGTGAAATGTATGAGGCTGGCTCAAAGGCTTATCCAGCAAGAGAATAAGTACACTCCAATAAAATTCAATAAGACAATCAAAAACAACAGTAAGAGAGAGTGTTCAAGTTGTAGACCATTCCTGTCGGGGCGCGGAATGACTCTCAGGGGCGGCAGGAAGCTTCACTGGAATGTCCCAATCGGCAAGCCTCCAGGTCAGAAATTACAAATGAGGAATTCTCATAGGTGGCTATCAACTTCACTGGGAATCCCCACTGGTAATGGATCTCCTGAGCACAGGGGGCAGCAGAAATGGGAGCCAATAATCTTCTCTTCAAAATAGGGAAAGCGGAGAAATCCGGAAAAGTTGCAAACCTCCTAGAATATCAAATTCATCCATGTCACGGGTTGCCTTTGAAGAATACACTCCTTAGTGGTGAAAAATTGGACCCGTAGGAGTTTGTCTCATGGAAGGGAAGAAGATAGGGGATACCCTCAGGGGTTAAAACATGGTGGACAGGGGTTACATGTGAAAAGGCAATAAAACCCCTGAAAACGGGGGTTTAATTGCATTTTCCCTTAAGTACATCCCACCCTCAGCAGCTTACGCTCCTGGCAGCAGGAAAGCACCGGAGGTCCGTCACAGCACACCACCGGATCATGGACTCGGGCAGGGTAAGGGAGGCAGACCAGGGATCTTGGCAGACAGGCAGGCAACGTCTCAGCCCTGCAATGTCCAGCAAGCGACCACCGGAGCTCAGCCTGTGGGTAGGAAAAGTAATAGAGGCCCCGGCTTTACACTGTATGTAGGCCGCAACCTGCAGAGTCAGTCAGGCTGACTCCCGGCTCCACGACACTTAGCACAGCATTCAGGGCACAGCTAAAGGGCTTGCAGCTTTTCCAGGAGCAGCCAAAGTCAGGGTGCAGGTATGAAAATCCAACTGTTAAGGGCAATAAAGCTGGAGCAGCAGGTAGACACATCTGCTCTCTCCCCTAGCCAAGCCACTCCCCCTAACCTATGTTTTTTTCAATTAATTGCCAATTATTTTGTGGAAAAATGTACCCATTATCATGCAAAAACATAAAGGTTCCAGGATTAGTTCCCGGAGCCATGTGTTTTCACGATTGCTGGCGCTAGACAATTGCACTTATCAGGGATTTTGTTTCTGCTGCCTCCAGGAAGGTGAACCAAAATCTCCAATAATGCTGGCTATCGACATCAATTGAATTACCCCCCTCCCCTCCCCCCCAGGATCAGTTAGCTGCGGTAGTTTACCACAGCTAATTGAATTTCCTCTTAAAAAACTACAGATACTGTATGTGACTTTCCAATTCTAAATATTTTAGAATAAAAAAAATACATGTTTGTTAAGTATAGTTTTGAATAAAAAATTATGTTAAATATTGAAATTTTGAAAAAAATGTGCAAATTTACAATTTTATAAAAAAAAAACCCAGGTAATATCTTATATGGAAAGATTACCGTTAAAAAAGCAAATTAAAGATTAAATGTATCTTTTTAATATATATTTTTTTAGAAGTTATATAAGATCACAACTCATTACATCACAAACCATTATATAGGCTGAAACAAGGGAGATCTGTGCATCTGTATGTTAGACTGGCGGTACCTTTATATTTTATTGCATGTTGATATTGGTTATTTTATTTTTGTCAGATCTAATAATAATAATAATAATAGGGAGACTTCTTAAACCTTCTAAAGAGAACAAGTGGAGGTATTACCCATAGAAGCTAATCAGATTTAAATTATAATTTTATAGAATGTACTAGATAAATGATAGCTGGAATCTGATTGGTATGCTATGGGCAACACCTCCACTTGCTTTCTTTAGAAGGTTTGACAGTTTGTCATATATTATACTAGAGATGTGCGATTCATTGCAGTACGGTTTTGAAACAGTTCTTCCCACCAAATTTGGACCTCAAAACAAAGGCTAAATGTCATCTTTCTGCAAATCTTTGGATAGTTTAAAATAATCAAAGTTATCCCTGAAAAGAGACATTTTGACTTATTTTCAGACCTGATTTTGATGGGAAAAACCAAGTCAAAACCGAATCGCACATCTATGTTAATTATAGGTACAGTACTGTTCCATAACTGTCTCATCCAGTCTCTCGTTCTTTGTACTGTACATTTCTTTTGTACAACTTTATGTTCATTATATTTGATACTGGCTAACAGTGTATATTTTTATTAATTACCTGGGTTTCTACCTGTAATTTAAGTGAAAAAGTTCTGAACAGGCTAACTTTTAATTTGAAGGCCCTTCAGTCAGATAATGCAATTTAGTAATGTTTGTTGAATAATATTTTATTAAATGAATAGAAAACCAGTCTATCCTTTGTTCAAATGATTTATTGCATTTCTACATTTTAAATTCAACATCTTATCTTTACCATTTAATGGCTCTGAAAGTATACTTTTTTGTAGTTAAATTTAACTGTGATTGACATTACAGGTCTCATTATAATTGGGTTTTGAATTAAAGAACAACTACTGCATATTGTACTTCAGCTAGAGTAGAAATTTCTTTAATCATATGTCAGTATTATCATGGGCTTTGCAGATTGCTGTTAAATTAAATTTTCTGTAAATTATATTTATGTAGATTATAAAACTCTCATGTGGCTATTTCACATATGACATATTTTAATGTTACATATTTCAATAAGATACTGTATATTGCATAACGCATATTGGAGAGTTGTCTAGAATCTTCATAGTAAATCCTTTCAGCTTCCAACTGATCTATCTGCCCATTTATTTATTTTTATCCCATTTCCGTCTTTATTTTTTCTTTAGTTACTTACTTATATTAAGAAGGTGATTATATGTCTATAGACTGTAGCATTTCATATTTGCAGTGATTAAAACATGGAAAGTGGTAAAAATAGACCTTAAGTGGGAGTTATTGTTTTATAAGATCCATTTCTTTTTTTCTCATCCAATTTGTATTTAAATAGATATATCTTGAGAAAATTGAGAGATGGGCTAAGTAACTACAGAGATGATTTGTTTTTCTCCAAATTGCCCTTGTAATAGTATAGGCCAGTGGTTCCCAAATGTGGTCCTCAAGGAAACTCAACAGTCCAGGTTTTTTAGGGATATCCCTACTTGTACACTGATGGTAAAATCAAACTGATGAGGAACTAAGTAAGTTAACTGTTCTAAGCATGGACATCCTTAAATCCTGGACTGTTGGGCTGCCTTGCAGACTGTGTTTGGGAAAACTGTTGAGGCAATTATCATGAAAGCTATCAGCATTTCCTTTTCCAGAAATATGTTAACTCCTAATTGTTGCTGATTAAGCACTAGGTTCCCCTACACGACAGCAATGACATAAAGATAACAGTAACACAAACCTTTAAAGACTGATGTTCTTAGATACTGATATCCAGACACTAGGTGCAGAACGATGACCATCGTTAAAAGACAAAATACAGTACAACATGCCAAAAACTGAAATAATTTAAATTTTTTCTTTATGTCACTTAAATGGAGGAAGAGAGCTGTGGAAGTGCAGAAAGCTTAACCTACCTAAGCGAATGGACATATAGGGGTGATTCAATTAAATGTGATATTGGGCTGAGATGTAAAATAAGCAATGTTGCATTTGCGATGTGCCAAAGTTATGTGGTTTCCCACAACTTTCCAATGATTCAATGCCAAAATAAAATCTTTATATGGATTGCTGCATTCAGACTGGTTGCATGACTAATAATGCTACTGTATTCTTCAAGGGAAATTACTAGCAATTTCTATTGCATACACCCTTTAAAAGTGTAAATAAGCATTTTACATACAGTAGGTGTGATAAAAATAACTTGCAGTGCAGCTCACTCCAAAGTTCAAATAGGGAAGCCACACCAACTGGTAGTGAGTCAGTTTGGGGTGACAGTTGGTGGCAGTAGGTGTGGCTTCCCTGTTTGAAATTGGATTCCCCTGCAGCCCCACCTCTAGAGCCAGCACTGCATAAGATATACTTAGTGGGAACTAAGAAAAAGGTAACACATTAGGTTAATTTAACCAATACAATCAAATGGAATTGTAGATAAATACGGAAGCAGTAAATTTACTGGAAAGCAGTTTTAATAGTCTATCCTAAATATGTCATTGTGGAGGCTGTATCCTAATTATTGTCACACAAGGGATTACTTGAATAGAGTGAAAAAATTGTCTGCAGCATACCCATGCAAACCAGCTGCAGAAGCAACATCTTGGCAGATAAACACAAACTGATGTGTGGTATCTTACATGCCAGATGTGATTTTAATTCACTTACAGTTGACTGAAAATAGTTATATGCGCTCTACTGCTTTTGTCTAAGAAGAGTAACAGTTAAATGTATAGTAACAAAGGAGAAGCCATATCACAAAATGCACATTTAAGAACATTGACATCCCACGGGATTAGTAATATTTGCACTCAAATGATGACCCAGTATATAATGTAGCAATTTATCATGATGTTGTGCATTTTATTATAAGAGCAAGGGACCAGAACAACACACAGAATAAAATCAGCCTCTTAACTATATTTCAAAATACAAGTTTAAAGGCTAATTCAACAGTAAAATGTACAATAAGCCGTATAAAAATGCCCTCCCCCACTTGCTACCTCATATCTGAATAGCAGCGGTCTCTCCCACAGAACCCAGTCCTCTGTGTTGTTGGAGACAATTAATCAGTTGACTACAGTAATGAAATAGGACGGGGCTAACTCCGCATAAGTTTTAAATAGTTTTCTTGCTAGAATAATTTTGATGTTTTTCATTTATATGTGACTAGGGTTCCATCGTGCTAATATTTAGCACCTGTGGATGTTGCAACCCCGATTGGCCAGTTGTATGTTTTTATATATAAAAAAATATTTTTGTTCCTTAATAAACCCCCTTCTTTTAAGAAAATAAGCAGTCCTTTTAATTTACTGCCACCATTGGTCACTCAGATCTTATCCATCGTTTTCAACTATGTACTATATTGGTTCAATTATCCTTTACTGAGAGAAAATAGTAATTTATGCATTTGCAACCTGAATTTCTGCATACATCATACTTTAAAGACTATATAAATAGTAAATTACTATAGATAAAATATACATTATAGTAATAGAATAATTGTAAAGGTAACTCATTCACTCCCACATGATTTCTTGCCTCAATTACTGTAACCTCCTTCTCCCAGGCCTTCCCAAGTCCTACCTCGCCAGTATGCAATCTGTCATACATGCCACTGCCTGCCTTATTTTTTCTCTCTAAGTCCACCTCACCTGTGCGTCACTGCCAATTACTATACTGGCTCACTAAATCATGCTGAAACCCCTCACCACAAACTACAAAGCAATCAGCCTGGCCTCTCCCGCCTCATCTCAAACCATCGGGGAGAGTTATCACAGCCTTAAAATGGCAGTTAGGAGCAGTTTGGTTAGTACTTTATCTCTCTCCACATTATTTCTTTCCAACTTTTGATAAATCTCCCCCCATATTTATACTAGAGATGTGCTGCGGGCATTTTTTATGTTTTGTGTTTTGGTTTTTGGATCTGGATCCTCGCTCGTGTTTTGGATCTGGATTTGTTTTGCCAAAGCACCCGTTCGGTTTTTGGTTTTGATTTTGGATCTGCATGATTTTTGAAAAAAACATAAAAATAGCTAAAATCACAGAATTTGGGGTAATTTTGATCCTACGGTATTATTAACCTCAATAACATTAATTTCCACTCATTTCCAGTCTATTCTGAACACCTCACAATATTGTTTTTTAGGCCTAAAAGTTGCACCGAGGTAGCTGTATGACTAAGCTAAGCGACACAAGTGTGCGGCACAAACACCTGGCCCATCTAGGGTTGGCACTGCAATCCCACTGCACTAATGGCAGATACCGGATGCACGTCTAACACCAACATAGCTGTAAAGGCCTCAGTTATCCGCTTTGCAACAGGATGATTGCTGTCATTTCTTCTTCCTCGCAAAGGACTGAAGGACAGTCATTTGCTTAGTTGAAGTAGTACAAGTGGTCTTCCGAGCGTACCTCTACAACACACAGGGCAATCCCTGTAAAAATGATTTGAATTAAATATTAATAACCCCTTTATTTGGAGTAAATAATATACAGCATGACTAAGCTAAGCGACACAAGTGTGCGGCACTAACACCTGGCCCATGTGGGAGTGGCACTGCAGTGGCAGACAGGATGGCACTTAAAAAAAACTAGGTCCCAAACAGCACATCACGCAAAGAAGTAAAAGAGGTGCAATGAGGTATCTGTATGACTAAGCTAAGCGACACAAGTTTGCGGCACAAACACCTGGCCTATCTAGGAGTGGCACTGCAGTGGCAGACAGGATGGCACTTTTCAAAAACTAGGCCCCAAACAGTACATCACGCAAAGAAGTAAAAGAGGTGCAATGAGGTAGCTGTATGACTAAGCTAAGCGACACAAGTGAGTGGCACAAACACCTGGCCCATCTAGGAGTGGCACTGCAGTGGCAGACAGGATGGCACTTAAAAAAAACTAGTGCCAAAGAGCACATCATGCAAAAAAGAAAAAGAGATGCAATAAGGTAGCTGTATGACAAAGCTAAGCAACACAAGTGTGCGGCACAAACACCTGGCCCATCTAGGGTTGGCACTGCAATCCCACTGAACTAATGGCGCATACCGGATGCACGTCTAACACCAACATAGCTGTCAAGGCCTCACTTATCTGCTTTGCAACAGGATGACTGCTGTTATTTAATCTTCCTCGCAAAGGACTGAAAGACAGTCATTTGCTTAGTTGAAGTAGTACAAGTGGTATTCCGAGCGTAACTCTACACCACACAGGGCAATCCCTGTAAAAATTATTTGAATTAAATAGTAATAACCCCTTTATTTGGAGTAATAATATACAGCACAGTACAGCACCACTGAACTTATATGGCAGCACCACTGGACTTATACGGCAGTACCACTGAACTGTACTTATACGGCAGTATCACTGGACTTATACGGCAGTACCACTGGACATATATGGCAGTATCACTGGACTGGACTTATATGGCAGTACCATTGGACATATACTGTGTATCACTGGATTTATACAGCAGTACCACTGGACATATACAGCTGTATCACTGGACTTATATGGCAGTATCACTGGACTGGATTTATACGGCAGTACCACTGGATTTATACGGCAGTACCACTGGACATATACGGCAGTAACACTGGAATTATATGGCAGTACCACTGGACATATACGGCAGTATCACTGAACTTATACAGCAGTATCACTGGAGTCGATTTATACGGCAGTACCACTGGACATATACGGCAGTATCACTGAACTTATACGGCAGTATCACTGGACTGGATTTATACGGCAGTACCTCTGGACATATACGGAAGTATCATTGGATTTATATGGCAGTACCACTGGACTGGATTTATATGGCAGTATCACTGGACTTATATGGCAGTATCACTGGACATATATGGCAGTATCACTGAACTTATACGGCATTATCACTGGACTGGATTTATACGGCAGTACCACTGGACATATATGGCAGTCTCACTGGAATTATATGGCAGTACCACTGGATTTATACGGCAGTACCACTGGACTGGATTTATACGGCAGTACCACTTGATTTATATGGCAGTACCACTGGACATATACAGCAGTATCACTGGACTAGATTTATACTGCAGTACCACTGGAAATATACGGCAGTATCAGTGAATTTATACGGCAGTGCCACTGGACATATACAACAGTACAACTGGATTTATATGGCAGTACCACTGGACTTATATGGCAGTACCAATGGACTAGATTTATACGGCAGTACCACTGGATTTATACGGAAGTACCACTGGACATATACAGCAGTATCACTGGACTGGATTTATACGGCAGAACCACTGGACATATACGGCAGTATCACTGGATTTATACAGGAGTACCACTGTACATATATGGCAGTATCACTGGATTTATACGGCAGTATCACTGGTCATATACAGCAGTATCACTGGAATTATATGGCAGTACCACTGGACTTATACGGCAGTACTACTGGACTGGATTTATATGGCAGTACCATTGGACATATACGGCAGTATCACTGGACTGGATTTATACAGCAGTACAACTGGACATATACGGCAGTATCACTGAATTTATATGGCAGTACCACTGGACAGATACGGCAGTATCACTAGAATTATATGGCAGTACCATTGGACATATACGGCAGTATCACTGGATTTATACGGCAGTACCACTGGACTTTTACAGCAGCACTGGACATATGGCAGCAGAGGACACCACCACTGTGACTGGACTGATGCAGCACAAGACACCACCACTGGACTGATGCAGCACAACACATCACCCCTGGACTGGACTTATACAGCAGCACTGGACATATGGCAGCAGAGGACACCACCACTGTGACTGAACTGATGCAGCACAAGACACTACCACTGTACTGATGCAGGACAACACAGCACCGCTGCACTGGACTTATACAGCTACACTGGACATATGGCAGCACAGGACACCACCACTGTGACTGGACTGATGCAGCATAAGACACTACACTGGACTGAGCAGCACAAGACAGCACTGGAATCGCCACCCCACTTTCCCGCACAGACACTGAGTGAGGACGGAGACACGTCCTCTCGCTACACTCTCCAATGCTGGAGTGAAAATAGCAGCGACGCGTGGCTTTTTATATGGGATCCAAATCCAGTGAGAATCCGTCAGAGGGATGAAGACGTTTTGCCTCGTTCTGGTTTCCGAGTCTGGCAGGAAGTCCCGATCCGGACTCAGATCTGGGATCGGGACGTGATGTTTGGTAGGGTTTGGTTCTCAGGGTACCGAATCCGCTCATCTCTACTTTATACCTACACTCCCTATCACTCTCTCTGCTCTTTTTTAATGATTGCTATCTTACTACAACATTGATTACCTGTTCTCACTCCCGGCTCCAGGATTTTGCACATGCACCTGCCATGTAGGTCCTATCAGCTTATATTCTTTAAAGATTCCATTGTCCCTTTAAAGCTCACCTCTTAATTCAAGCCTATCAGCCCTCCTAACTCTTAAGTCTATTTCTACCATCTCTACACCCTACTCAGTGCAACTTTGTTTATGTCAGCCCCATCCCTCTAAGATGTAAGCTTAGAGGGAAGGGATCCTTTTCCATTGTGTTTTCCTTCCTAATACTGCACCCCTTTCCAATTAGCCCTGTTTCTAATGAGGCACTGGCGTAACACACATAGGTGCTAATTAATGGAACTCAAGGGAGAACAGTTGAGATGTTATGATGATTTCTGCAACATCTTCAGCTTCTTATCATAATAAAATAACTAGAAAAAAAAGTATCAGTAAGACCAAATGAGTTAACAATGCATACAGTGAAAGCCCCTGCTTAATTTGTTTATTTGGTTAGGTAAGTCTTTCAGAACCAAAATGCAATTAATCTGAACAATTGTCTCTTTCAGAGTGGTGGTTTTATGCAGACTAGTAATAATGTGAAATGGTCATCTTCTCATGCATATATTGCCTACTGTTTAGCAGACATATCTGTAATATCACCAACTTTATGTTTTTAAATGTATTGTGGTTTTTTTAATTGACACACATCTATATTAAATGTTCTCTAAGGTGGTTTAAGTTTTCCATAGTACTCAGCCAAGTATTCTCTTGGTTCCTGTTTTTGCTTTGATTTGGGGGACTGTCAGGGGTAAACCCGAGTCAATGACTATTTTCAGTACCCACTCCTCCAATTCCAGTAGATAGTAGTAACCACTAAATATATGCCCACCTAATACTACATACAGAATTAGTGACTGCCATATAATGTAGACAGCCTTAATGACCACCATATAGTACACACAGCATTATTGACCGCCATATAATGCCTCATAGATATACGCTGGTCAGCCATCGGCTCATCCCCCTCATCTCTCCAGCCTTATCCCCTCATCTCTCACGCCTCATTTCCCCTGTGTCTTGTGTCTCTCAACTTCAGCTCACCCTGTGTCTCCCTGCCTATTCCTTCCCTGTGCCTCACAGCCTCATTCCCCTGTGTCTCTCCAGCACATTCCC
This sequence comes from Pseudophryne corroboree, assembly GCF_028390025.1. Taxonomy (NCBI): domain Eukaryota; kingdom Metazoa; phylum Chordata; class Amphibia; order Anura; family Myobatrachidae; genus Pseudophryne; species Pseudophryne corroboree. The sequence goes on from NC_086444.1 coordinate 134,388,509, forward strand.
TTCTGTCTTTTTAGCACGTCCTCCTGTGCCTTCTCAGCCCCATGTCTGTGTCACTGTTACCACCTGTTGCTCTGCATTTCCAGCCTCATTCACCCTGTGTCTTTAAATCTCCGACACCATCCCAGATGTCTCTCTGACTCCATCCAACACTCACCTTCTCTGTCTTTTGCTTCCTGCTCCTCTTCGCATTTCACAACATCATAACATCACTCGCACAGTGCAAGAAAAAAAAAACTTTATTGTGTTGACCGCCTGTTTCTCAATCTTACAGTCTGTGCCCTACTACTGCAGTGGTACAGTAAGCAGCAGCAACCTAACTGGTCAGGGAGCAGGTGAACTGGGCTCCTGAGATTCCTGAAGCAAGGCCTCCTAAGAATCTTGGGGCCTGGAGAGTTCTTTTGTTGCCTTAAAATATAATTCCCTCAACAATAATTAGCCTTTTTCTTAAAATCTTTAACTACTTTAGCTTCATAATAACAACCCCATTTAATATCATTACCCCATTTTCAATAATTACTTTCATAATCCCAATTATTCATTAGCCAGAATATGTCTGTGTTTTATGTGGGTTTTGTATATATGGTATTGTTATCTGTGGGTATTATTTTATATGTTATAGTTTATATTTCCTCAAGGTTCAAAATATCTCCACATACTGTACTGCTTATCCCAGCCATTGTTACCTATGTAGTGAGCCCAAGATGGCTATCTTATCTGCTTCTTTTGTGAGTGGATGAACAATCTGTAGATCAAGCAATGCTATGGGCAACCTGAAGTTTGTTTGTTATAGTTGTATGTATGTTAAGCTGGCCATACACTTAAATATTTATTGTCCAATCTGGAATGAAAATCTGGTAATGGATGAGAGCAAATGACGATTGACCATTTGTTCCCAAACACTGGAAAACAGACAAAAATGGTCAATCAGACAAATTGGCTAAATCCACATCCATTTTTGTCAGTTTTACGGCATTTAGAAGCAAATGTCCAACTGTCATTTGCGCTCATCCAATACCAAGTTTTCATTCCAACCATCCAAATCTGATAATAAATCTTTGGGTTTATGGGCAGCATTAGTTTGAGACTTCATATCCACATATTGCTTATTGTAACATATGCAGGGTGACCAGTACAGCAGCCTCACATGTGTCTTTCATGGGTGGGATAAACAATCTATAGACTGTATGCTTTTGTTGTATCTCTTAGTATGAATTCTCTAAGTTGTATTTTGTACTTTGAATGTCTGCAAAGTGTAATCACAACTCCACGTGCTGGTCTTTCCACACATTGCAACACACAGTATGTATTGTGCCCCAGACGACTGTCTTGCCAGGTACTCTCAGTGTTAGGAAGAACAATTTTTAGAACCTATGATTCTGTGGTATCTTATAGTTTGCTTATTGTATTTTGAAAATGACCAATGATATATTGTGTGGGTACCAGTATGGGGGGCCTGATCACACCACATCATGGACATTATTAGAATATTGCATGCACCTCGGTAAATCTGGGGGCGTGGTTGCGGACCCCTCCAGTACCAGGCCTTTAAAGAGTCCTGGTCCTTTGAACTTTGTGCCTGTCGCAAACCCTTCTTGGTTCTCCTGACTTTGTAATCCCAACACCATGTATTGGTCATCTGACCCCAAGTAACCTATGCAGTGCACCCAATCTAGGTGCCTTGCCTGGTAATTGCTTGGATAGGATGAACAATCCACTTAACAGATGATTCTGCAGGTCTCTTGTATTCACCCACTATAACCACAGTGGTTCACCCAAGAGGTCTGCCTTCTATATAATATGACATATTTCCTAAAAAATGTAAAGCACTCTGAATCCTATTAGAGAGAAGTGCTATATAAATAAACGTTATTATTATCAGTGAAGTTATTTCTCAATATCCATTAAGACAAAACTTTTGTGAGTTGATATACGATAATTCCACATCTTAAAATAATGTTGATTAGCACATTTTTATTTAAAAGAACCACAAAAAGAAATAACCTGGCCAGAGAGGAGAAACTAAATTACTGGAATGCTGCACATTTGTTGTTGCTAATTGAAACAGTCTAATGTTCATTTCATGACTCATATCCCACAATGTTCTTAAACTATTTCTATTCAAATACAAAATATATCTAATTTAGTATAATAATTTTTATTTTCACAACCATGAAATGTTTAACTTGCATTAAAAAGGCATTTTAAAAGCTGAATTTTGAACACCATTGCATATGAAGCCTAAGCAATAGTATGTATATAATCGGTTACCTAATTATAAAGGCCAGAGTGTTTGCTCAAACTATAAGGTACATCGATCATTCTAGTAAATTTAGAAAGCTTTAGCTTTAGCAATATATATGTTCTATATGTGACATGTCTCATCATGACATGCTTTACCATACCACTATGGCCTTATTAATGCCTGGGGGTGCATCAGGATTAGGCTTCATTGACATGGTTTGTATAATAGAATAGCTATTGCTTTTACAGTCTTCCTAAGGCTACTTACTGTACATAGATCATATACAAGCAGACATAGCACTATTACAAGCTAAATATTGATCAGTAACAATTATTGATAAAGTCAATGGCTGTATTCTAGAAAACAATCCTTAGAAACAAATCCGCTATACCATCGTAGGAGAGATTCAGCAACACAATAGACAGAGCAAGCTGAAATACAAAGGTGTGATAACTGATTAAACATATTGACAAGGATACAGCAGCTCCCACTGATTAAAGTGTGTTTAATAACAATAATAAACAATAAAATAATGCACATACCATCATACGCCAATTAGATTGCTATCAGATACCATGGACTGCCTGTTACCACAGACCTCCAATTGGCATCCCAGTTGCCCATGTCACTCAGCTACTAGAGATGAGCGCCTGAAATTTTTCGGGTTTTGTGTTTTGGTTTTGGGTTCGGTTCCGCGGCCGTGTTTTGGGTTCGAACGCGTTTTGGCAAAACCTCACCGAATTTTTTTTGTCGGATTCGGGTGTGTTTTGGATTCGGGTGTTTTTTTCAAAAAACACTAAAAAACAGCTTAAATCATAGAATTTGGGGGTCATTTTGATCCCAAAGTATTATTAACCTCAAAAACCATAATTTACACTCATTTTCAGTCTATTCTGAATACCTCACACCTCACAATATTATTTTTAGTCCTAAAATTTGCACCGAGGTCGCTGTGTGAGTAAGATAAGCGACCCTAGTGGCCGACACAAACACCGGGCCCATCTAGGAGTGGCACTGCAGTGTCACGCAGGATGTCCCTTCCAAAAAACCCTCCCCAAACAGCACATGACGCAAAGAAAAAAAGAGGCGCAATGAGGTAGCTGTGTGAGTAAGATTAGCGACCCTAGTGGCCGACACAAACACCGGGCCCATCTAGGAGTGGCACTGCAGTGTCACGCAGGATGGCCCTTCCAAAAAACCCTCCCCAAACAGCACATGACGCAAAGAAAAAAAGAGGCGCAATGAGGTAGCTGTGTGAGTAAGATTAGCGACCCTAGTGGCCGACACAAACACCGGGCCCATCTAGGAGTGGCACTGCAGTGTCACGCAGGATGTCCCTTCCAAAAAACCCTCCCCAAACAGCACATGACGCAAAGAAAAAAAGAGGCGCAATGAGGTAGCTGACTGTGTGAGTAAGATTAGCGACCCTAGTGGCCGACACAAACACCGGGCCCATCTAGGAGTGGCACTGCAGTGTCACGCAGGATGTCCCTTCCAAAAAACCCTCCCCAATCAGCACATGATGCAAAGAAAAAGAAAAGAAAAAAGAGGTGCAAGATGGAATTGTCCTTGGGCCCTCCCACCCACCCTTATGTTGTATAAACAAAACAGGACATGCACACTTTAACCAACCCATCATTTCAGTGACAGGGTCTGCCACACGACTGTGACTGATATGACGGGTTGGTTTGGACCCCCCCCAAAAAAGAAGCAATTAATCTCTCCTTGCACAAACTGGCTCTACAGAGGCAAGATGTCCACCTCATCTTCACCCTCCGATATATCACCGTGTACATCCCCCTCCTCACAGATTATCAATTCGTCCCCACTGGAATCCACCATCTCAGCTCCCTGTGTACTTTGTGGAGGCAATTGCTGCTGGTCAATGTCTCCGCGGAGGAATTGATTATAATTCATTTTAATGAATATCATCTTCTCCACATTTTCTGGATGTAACCTCGTACGCCGATTGCTGACAAGGTGAGCGGCGGCACTAAACACTCTTTCGGAGTACACACTTGTGGGAGGGCAACTTAGGTAGAATAAAGCCAGTTTGTGCAAGGGCCTCCAAATTGCCTCTTTTTCCTGCCAGTATAAGTACGGACTGTGTGACGTACCTACTTGGATGCGGTCACTCATATAATCCTCCACCATTCTATCAATGTTGAGAGAATCGTATGCAGTGACAGTAGACGACATGTCCGTAATCGTTGTCAGGTCCTTCAGTCCGGACCAGATGTCAGCATCAGCAGTCGCTCCAGACTGCCCTGCATCACCGCCAGCGGGTGGGCTCGGAATTCTGAGCCTTTTCCTCGCACCCCCAGTTGCGGGAGAATGTGAAGGAGGAGATGTTGACAGGTCGCGTTCCGCTTGACTTGACAATTTTGTCACCAGCAGGTCTTTGCACCCCAGCAGACTTGTGTCTGCCGGAAAGAGAGATCCAAGGTAGGCTTTAAATCTAGGATCGAGCACGGTGGCCAAAATGTAGTGCTCTGATTTCAACAGATTGACCACCCGTGAATCCTTGTTAAGCGAATTAAGGGCTGCATCCACAAGTCCCACATGCCTAGCGGAATCGCTCCCTTTTAGCTCCTTCTTCAATGCCTCCAGCTTCTTCTGCAAAAGCCTGATGAGGGGAATGACCTGACTCAGGCTGGCAGTGTCTGAACTGACTTCACGTGTGGCAAGTTCAAAGGGCATCAGAACCTTGCACAACGTTGAAATCATTCTCCACTGCACTTGAGACAGGTGCATTCCACCTCCTATATCATGCTCAATTGTATAGGCTTGAATGGCCTTTTGCTGCTCCTCCAACCTCTGAAGCATATAGAGGGTTGAATTCCACCTCGTTACCACTTCTTGCTTCAGATGATGGCAGGGCAGGTTCAGTAGTTTTTGGTGGTGCTCCAGTCTTCTGTACGTGGTGCCTGTACGCCGAAAGTGTCCCGCAATTTTTCTGGCCACCGACAGCATCTCTTGCACGCCCCTGTCGTTTTTTAAAAAATTCTGCACCACCAAATTCAAGGTATGTGCAAAACATGGGACGTGCTGGAATTTGCCCATATTTAATGCACACAATATTGCTGGCGTTGTCCGATGCCACAAATCCACAGGAGAGTCCAATTGGGGTAAGCCATTCCGCGATGATCTTCCTCAGTTGCCGTAAGAGGTTTTCAGCTGTGTGCGTATTCTGGAAAGCGGTGATACAAAGCGTAGCCTGCCTAGGAAAGAGTTGGCGTTTGCGAGATGCTGCTACTGGTGCCGCCGCTGCTGTTCTTGCGGCGGGAGTCCATACATCTACCCAGTGGGCTGTCACAGTCATATAGTCCTGACCCTGCCCTGCTCCACTTGTCCACATGTCCGTGGTTAAGTGGACATTGGGTACAACTGCATTTTTTAGGACACTGGTGAGTCTTTTTCTGACGTCCGTGTACATTCTCGGTATCGCCTGCCTAGAGAAGTGGAACCTAGATGGTATTTGGTAACGGGGGCACACTGCCTCAATAAATTGTCTAGTTCCCTGTGAACTAACGGCGGATACCGGACGCACGTCTAACACCAACATAGTTGTCAAGGCCTCAGTTATCCGCTTTGCAGTAGGATGACTGCTGTGATATTTCATCTTCCTCGCAAAGGACTGTTGAACAGTCAATTGCTTACTGGAAGTAGTACAAGTGGGCTTACGACTTCCCCTCTGGGATGACCATCGACTCCCAGCGGCAACAACAGCAGCGCCAGCAGCAGTAGGCGTTACACGCAAGGATGCATCGGAGGAATCCCAGGCAGGAGAGGACTCGTCAGAATTGCCAGTGACATGGCCTGCAGGACTATTGGCATTCCTGGGGAAGGAGGAAATTGACACTGAGGGAGTTGGTGGGGTGGTTTGCGTGAGCTTGGTTACAAGAGGAAGGGATTTACTGGTCAGTGGACTGCTTCCGCTGTCACCCAAAGTTTTTGAACTTGTCACTGACTTATTATGAATGCGCTGCAGGTGACGTATAAGGGAGGATGTTCCGAGGTGGTTAACGTCCTTACCCCTACTTATTACAGCTTGACAAAGGGAACACACGGCTTGACACCTGTTGTCCGCATTTCTGGTGAAATACCTCCACACCGAAGAGCTTATTTTTTTGGTATTTTCACCTGGCATGTCAACGGCCATATTCCTCCCACGGACAACAGGTGTCTCCCCGGGTGCCTGACTTAAACAAACCACCTCACCATCAGAATCCTCCTGGTCAATTTCCTCCCCAGCGCCAGCAACACCCATATCCTCCTCATCCTGGTGTACTTCAACACTGACATCTTCAATCTGACTATCAGGAACTGGACTGCGGGTGCTCCTTCCAGCACTTGCAGGGGGCGTGCAAATGGTGGAAGGCGCATGCTCTTCACGTCCAGTGTTGGGAAGGTCAGGCATCGCAACCGACACAATTGGACTCTCCTTGTGGATTTGGGATTTCGAAGAATGCACAGTTCTTTGCTGTGCTGCTTTTGCCAGCTTGAGTCTTTTCATTTTTCTAGCGAGAGGCTGAGTGCTTCCATCCTCATGTGAAGCTGAACCACTAGCCATGAACATAGGCCAGGGCCTCAGCCGTTCCTTGCCACTCCGTGTGGTAAATGGCATATTGGCAAGTTTACGCTTCTCCTCCGACAATTTTATTTTAGGTTTTGGAGTCCTTTTTTTTCTGATATTTGGTGTTTTGGATTTGACATGCTCTGTACTATGACATTGGGCATCGGCCTTGGCAGACGACGTTGCTGGCATTTCATCGTCTCGGCCATGACTAGTGGCAGCAGCTTCAGCACGAGGTGGAAGTGGATCTTGATCTTTCCCTAATTTTGGAACCTCAACATTTTTGTTCTCCATATTTTAATAGGCACAACTAAAAGGCACCTCAGGTAAACAATGGAGATGGATACTAGTATACAATTATGGACTGCCTGCCGACTGCAGACACAGAGGTAGCCACAGCCGTGAACTACCGTACTGTACTGTGTCTGCAGCTAATATAGACTGGTTGATAAAGAGAAGATGTCTATGTAACTATGTATGTATAAAGAAGACTGAAAAAAATCCACGGTTAGGTGGTATACAATTATGGACGGACTGCCTGCCGAGTGCAGACACAGAGGTAGCCACAGCCGTGAACTACCGTACTGTACTGTGTCTGCAGCTAATATAGACTGGTTGATAAAGAGAAGATGTCTATGTAACTATGTATGTATAAAGAAGAATGAAAAAAATCCACGGTTAGGTGGTATTACAATTATGGACGGACTGCCTGCCGAGTGCAGAGACACAGAGGTAGCCACAGCCGTGAACTACCGTACTGTGTCTGCTGCGACTGGATGATAAATGATATAAAAAATATATATATATCCCTACTGCAGCCGGACAGGTATATATTATATATTATATAATGACGGACCTGCTGGACACTGTCTGTCAGCAGAATGAGTTTTATTTTTATAGAATAAAAAAAAAAAAACACACAAGTGAAGTCACACGACGAGTGTTTAACTTTTTCAGGCAATCACAATATAAGTATACTACTAACTATACTGGTGGTCAGTGTGGTCAGGTCACTGGTCAGTCACACTGGCAGTGGCACTCCTGCAGCAAAAGTGTGCACTGTTTAATTTTAATATAATATGTACTCCTGGCTCCTGCTATAACCTATAACTGGCACTGCAGTAGTGCTCCCCAGTCTCCCCCACAATTATAAGCTGTGTGAGCTGAGCAGTCAGACAGATATATATAATATTATATATAGATAATAGATGATGCAGCACACTGGCCTGAGCCTGAGCAGTGCACACAGATATGGTATGTGACTGACTGAGTCACTGTGTGTATCGCTTTTTTCAGGCAGAGAACGGATATATTAAATAAACTGCACTGTGTGTCTGGTGGTCACTCACTATATAATATATTATGTACTCCTGGCTCCTGCTATAACCTATAACTGGCACTGCAGTAGTGCTCCCCAGTCTCCCCCACAATTATAAGCTGTGTGAGCTGAGCATTCAGACAGATATATATAATATTATATATAGATAATAGATGATGAAGCACACTGGCCTGAGCCTGAGCAGTGCACACAGATATGGTATGTGACTGACTGAGTCACTGTGTGTATCGCTTTTTTCAGGCAGAGAACGGATATATTAAATAAACTGCACTGTGTGTCTGGTGGTCACTCACTATATAATATATTATGTACTCCTGGCTCCTGCTATAACCTATAACTGGCACTGCAGTAGTGCTCCCCAGTCTCCCCCACAATTATAAGCTGTGTGAGCTGAGCAGTCAGACAGATATATATAATATTATATATAGATAATAGATGATGCAGCACACTGGCCTGAGCCTGAGCAGTGCACACAGATATGGTATGTGACTGACTGAGTCACTGTGTGTATCGCTTTTTTCAGGCAGAGAACGGATATATTAAATAAACTGCACTGTGTGTCTGGTGGTCACTCACTATATAATATATTATGTACTCCTGGCTCCTGCTATAACCTATAACTGGCACTGCAGTAGTGCTCCCCAGTCTCCCCCACAATTATAAGCTGTGTGAGCTGAGCAGTCAGACAGATATATATAATATTATATATAGATAATAGATGATGCAGCACACTGGCCTGAGCCTGAGCAGTGCACACAGATATGGTATGTGACTGACTGAGTCACTGTGTGTATCGCTTTTTTCAGGCAGAGAACGGATATATTAAATAAACTGCACTGTGTGTCTGGTGGTCACTCACTATATAATATATTATGTACTCCTGGCTCCTGCTATAACCTATAACTGGCACTGCAGTAGTGCTCCCCAGTCTCCCCCACAATTATAAGCTGTGTGAGCTGAGCAGTCAGACAGATATATATAATATTATATATAGATAATAGATGATGCAGCACACTGGCCTGAGCCTGAGCAGTGCACACAGATATGGTATGTGACTGACTGAGTCACTGTGTGTATCGCTTTTTTCAGGCAGAGAATGGATATATTAAATAAACTGCACTGTGTGTCTGGTGGTCACTCACTATATAATATATTATGTACTCCTGGCTCCTGCTATAACCTATAACTGGCACTGCAGTAGTGCTCCCCAGTCTCCCCCACAATTATAAGCTGTGTGAGCTGAGCAGTCAGACAGATATATATAATATTATATATAGATAATAGATGATGCAGCACACTGGCCTGAGCCTGAGCAGTGCACACAGATATGGTATGTGACTGAGTCACTGTGTGCTGTGTATCGCTTTTTTCAGGCAGAGAACGGATTATAAAGTAAACTGCACTGTCCTCACTAGTAAACTCTCTCCACTCAGTCTCTACACTTCTACAGTAACAGTACTCCTCCTAGTCAGCTCCAGTAAATCTCTCTCAGTCTCTTATAATCTAAATGGAGAGGACGCCAGCCACGTCCTCTCCCTATCAATCTCAATGCACGTGTGAAAATGGCGGCGACGCGCGGCTCCTTATATAGAATCCGAGTCTCGCGATAGAATCCGAGCCTCGCGAGAATCCGACAGCGTCATGATGACGTTCGGGCGCGCTCGGGTTAACCGAGCAAGGCGGGAAGATCCGAGTCGCTCGGACCCGTGAAAAAAAACATGAAGTTCTGGCGGGTTCGGATTCAGAGAAACCGAACCCGCTCATCTCTATCAGCTACGTGTTTCAAAATAACAGTTTCTTCAACAGGTTGCTTGGGGCATGGAAGAACATGCTGCTGATAGATATGGATATCTGTGTCAACTTCTGTTCTTACATTGGTGGTGGTGCTGCTCTAAAACAATGTTCATAAAAGCCTCACTTGGAAACCAGAGTCTATAAAGGCTCTGGTTTCCCGTGATTTAAAGGGAGGAGTAGGGAAGGAACTCTAATAAGAAATATTGATCATTTTGGTATTTTCACTATCGAAACAATTGATTTCTACACTGCAAAACATCAATTGTTCTGTCATAGAAGAACTGCTGTTCCTTTTGTGGCTTTATGATGATGCAGTCTCTCACTCAGTAAGAGTCTACACTAAGTATCAGTGCTGCTCACTCAGTAAGTGGTGTGATGCTTGTCTGCACTTGACTCCACTCCTTTGTGCTGGAGAAATGCAAAGATCTTAGTTGTGTACTTTTGCAACATACTGTATAGTAAGTTACCAGCCATGGCAAGGCATCTTTGCTCTGCTGGTCCTACACTACTGTACATTATAATAGCACAACTTTGGGTCATATATTTATGTATTTGTAAATTTAGAGCAAACTCACCGGGAGGAAACCCAAGATCCTCCAATATGGCACTACAACATCCAGCATACCCTCCAGCTACTGTCCCCAGACATGACTCTCAGAACACTGATACACAGAATGGTGGTTTCTAAATCAATGTATTATCCCATTGCAGGTGCATGAATGGGTGGATTTAGTTTACACAAAAAGAAAAATAATGATCACAGAGCAGAGGAGCCTCGCAGTGGTTGGTGGCTTATGATAAGTTTGCAAAAGTATGTAACTGATACCTCTGCATTTCTATTATTATGTAGGATGTATGTCTTTCTTCCTGGTCCATTGCAGTGTGCCGGGGAAATCTGTTTTTTTCTTGTCTAGATTAAACCTTCCTTATTTGCACCTATGAGGACCTAATTATCTGATTGATTGACCAACCACGATTCTATGTACAATTGGAAGATGGGTCTTTCCTGAGCCACATTTGGACATTTTAATATGGATATTGCATTGGTATTTGCATATATATAATTGAAGTTTTCTGCCTAAAGTGGCTTGGATGGTCTAAAGTTCATCCCATTGAAAGTAGAGGCTGATACAGAGTCGCTGCCATCACTGAGAACATGTAAAACTCATGTTATATTGTAGGGAATGTTGACAAGATAAACTGGAAATTGTCTACATCTCATCACTCATTTAAATGTGTTGTCATTCAGTGAGTATTCCCGCAATCATTGAAAATGAATGCATGATGTCACAATAGGACGAAGAACAGCAGATTTTGTGTTTGGCCACAATTTCTACATTCGTAAATAGTTCTAAAAATGTAAAACAGAACCTATTCAATAGCTCATCATTTATATATCTTTAAAAATTTAATTGCATATTAAAGTGTATACTACTGTAAAGAACTAGAAATTATAGAAATGACTAAAATTGTCATCCATCATGCAACTATATATGCAGATGTGGACATGATACGGATGGTTTTTCCAACTGGTCTACATTGTAATAAGAAAACATTTAAAAATACCTTGGTGTATTGTAATATATTCTGGGTATCGTTTCTGCATTTTTCAATTTTATATTTAGTATCAGAGCTAGACACTAGAGGAATTTGAAAAATCTCAAGAGATATATCAGCGGCTACAGAACATGAAACCCTTCTTAAATGCCTGATAGTCAGGTAATCCTTCTAATGCATTCAAATCAGTAATAATATCTGAAATAAAAGCCTGGATCAAGCTGAATGGAAGCTTTTAAAGATTTTTTAAGAGTAATTAGTAAAATATACTACAGTATTTAACAAGGCACCAAACATATTTCAGAATATTTCCCATGTCTAGTGTAATAGATGACATTTGTTAATTTCATGATTGACGAGATCACGATTGGTATACAATACCTTAATGATATATCATATACAGAAGACTGTGTTTGGAATCGGATATTAATAAATAGTAAGTCATATTTACCATGTAAAATACAATTACAGTGGCATATACAATATTAATTATGGCCCTCATTCCGAGTTGTTCGCTCGGTAATTTTCTTCGCATCGCAGCGATTTTCCGCTAATTGCGCATGTGCAATGTTCGCACTGCGACTGCGCCAAGTAAATTTGTTATGCAGTTAGGAATTTTACTCACGGCATTACGAGGTTTTTTTCTTCGTTCTGGTGATCGTAATGTGATTGACAGGAAGTGGGTGTTTCTGGGCGTAAACTGGCCGTTTTATGGGTGTGTGTGAAAAAACGCTGCCGTTTCTGGGAAAAACGCGGGAGTGTCTGAAGAAACGGGGGAGTGTCTGGGCGAACGCTGGGTGTGTTTGTGACATCAAACCAGGAACGAAACTGACTGAACTGATCGCAGATGCCGAGTAAGTGTGGAGCTACTCAGAAACTGCTAAGAAGTGTCTATTCGCAATTCTGCTAATCTTTCGTTCGCAATTTTACTATGCTAAGATTCACTCCCAGTAGGCGGCGGCTTAGCGTGTGCAAAGCTGCTAAAAGCAGCTTGCGAGCGAACAACTCGGAATGAGGGCCTATGTTCAATTAGTTAAAAGCCCATCAAAATGACGGACACCAGGGCTTGATTATATTAAGAGGTTTGATGCTACTTACACAGGAGCCAGTGGCATATCTGGGTGGTCTTCTGTTTGCCGGCGGCCGGGCTCCCGACGGCCAGCATACCGGCGGCGGAATCCTGACTGCCGGCATACCGACATCTTTTCGCCCTCTTGGGGGTGCATGACCCCCCCCCCCGGAGGGAGAATAGATAGCGTGGCGCGCGTAGCGTGCCTCCTTGCCCACAGCGTGGCGAGCACAGCGAGCCCGCAAGGGGCTCATTTGCGCTTGCCCAGCTGTTGGTATGCCAGCGGTCAGGATTTCGGCGCCGGTATGCTGGTCGCCGGGAGCCCGGCCGCCAGCATACCCTACTACACTCGCATATCTATAATGGGTGCAGTGTGTGCGGTGCACACGAGCCGCTGGGTCTAGGGGGGAGCCCGCACCGCACACACTGCACCCACTTCTACTATACTTACCTTCCTGGTGTCCGTGGTGTTCCGTGACTGGTGTGCTGTGCCGTGGTGTACCTTCCTCGTGTGCCGTAACTGTAGCCGCAGCAGCACTGTTAGTGCTCTGTCTGAGTGCTAGAGATTCTGGCACAGTGCCAGAGTCTACAGCGGATGTGCAGGTCTCCGTAAAAAAAAATGGTCGCCGCGCCATTTTATTGGAGACTTGCGCATACTCTGTAGACTCTGGAACTGTGCCAGAGTCTCTAGTGCTTAGACAGAGTACTAGCAGCGCTGTTGTTGGCTACGGGATGGGAGAGGAGGGGGCCCACACCTGGAGTCTGCACACGGGTCCCCTCCTCTCTAGATACGCCCCAGGAGCTGTCGGGTTTCAGGAAGTCCTGCTACTGGGAACCGGGGCTCTGTCATGGTGTGTGTGTGTGTGTGTGTGTGTGTGTGTGTGTGTGTGTGTGTGTGTGTGTGTTTGTCAGGACGTGTGGTGAGATAAATCGCTCAGGGGGCACTGGCTACTACCAGAGCCAAATTTACATACAATATATGAGCCCAAGGGTTCATGTAGGCATTATGCACAGGTGCAGCAGTAAATACATGTGGGCATTATACACTGGTGCAGCAGTATATATACTGCTGGAAATTTGTTGAGTTTGATCAGAGATGTGCAGAAAAGATAGGCAGGTAAGGGGGTAGGCACTGCCTTACCTGTCATAAACATTTTACTCCAGAGTTTTGACTATAAAAAGGATTAGAATAATACAAAGAAGATATTTCTAATATAGGGCCTAATTCAGACCTGATCGCAGAAGCAAATTTGTTCTCTAATGGGAAAAACCATATGCATTGCAGGTGTGGCAGATATAACATGTGTAGAGAAATTTAGATTTGGGTGGGTTATTTTGTTTCTGTGCAGGGTAAATACTGGCTGCTTTATTTTTACACTGCAATTTAGATTTCAGTTTAAACACACCCCATCCAAATCTAACTCTCTCTGCACATTATATCTGCCCCACCTGCAGAGCACATGGTTTTTGACCATTAGAGAACATATTTGCTGCTGCGATTAGGTCTGAATTAGGCCCATAGTCTTTGTATTTTTCATATACTTTATATAGTCAAAATATTTGACCTATCTTGTATATCCCTCGAACTGTGCCTTACTACTTCAGTCTCACTCTGTACCAATCACTGCTTGCATATTGGATCTATTACCAGAATGTCCTGCCCCTGTTTTACACTTCTATACAACTCCACTGTGTTCTGGCTTGTCAATGCTCTTATCCGTTCCAACGTTGGCTGTAGAGGAGAGGGTCTTGGAGCTTATCAGGGGGGTTTGGATATTCTGAGCATGGGAGGGAGGAGGCTGTGCATAAGACTTTCTAATAGTGGATTTGGAAACAAACTCAGTCATCTACAGACATTGTCAGAGCACAACTGCTGTTCCAGGGACATGTGCCAGTTGAATTGAATGTTAACAATACCACATTACACATTAAAAGCGAGAAGCTCAGAAAATTATAGTTCATAAGTGTTATAGTTCACAAAGCATTTTAATGTAAGCAGAAGAATTTAAAGGCAATGCAGAATAAGACGTGCAACAGCAAAGATGAATCAGCTTTAAATGTCACAGCCACAGAAAAGATTGCTGGTATATTGACTCAGGTGCTACCAGGCATTTCAGCTTCGATGAAGAGTGGTTCATCACACTAGCCACATGGAATCCTATAACAATCAAAGGAAATGGAAATAAAATGTTTGCAGCCATGAAAGTTGGAACAGTATCTACTCGCTTGAAAAAAGGGACTACCATTCAGAGAAATCCAAGATGTGCTTCATGTATCAGAGATGAATGCAAATATCAAGGCCATCCTAGGGTAAAGAGGTCATAGAGTTCATTTCACAAGAGGAGAGTGCATTGCACAAAACAGAAAAGGGACTGTAATAACAGGTGCACTGTGTCGTCTATTATATTTTGTTGACATACAGCACTATTATGTGATGATGATGAACTCTGGGACAGAAGATCTGGGCACTTTAGATATGACAGTGTCTAGAAATTGCTGAATGGGATAGTTATAGGAATATTTGTGACTAAAACAGGAAAACCCATGTATGAAAGTTGTATATCAGGGAACTAAGGCTGTCAACCATTTCCAAATTCAGCAAGCACCATTACAATTAGTTTTATATACACAGGAAGTAATCCTGCACCAGTCAAATATCCACTATAAAAATGGTTCTCCGCTCTACTCTATCATTTAGATTTGCAATATAAATTTCATCGCACTCCTGATAAATGATAGAGGTGCTACCCACTGCTGCAAAAGACAATAACATCCACACAAGAAAAAAAAGCAGTTGTGTGGGTGCACTAAGAACCTCAATTGATCTTTAAACCTTTAATCTTTATTAGTATCTTTTAAAATGATACAGGTAGTATATCAGCCAACATAAAATATTTTTGTTAAATAAAGAGTGAATGAAAAGAGTGAAAAAAGTGAAATTAAAATAATTCTCAATTCATAGAGACTGCTGTATTTAATGTGATGATTCTATTCTTAATAAAGGCATTATAGGCCCAATCCAAATGTTATGAGTTATTAGAAAGACCTATTTCTCTTTATATGTATTTTTTAAAGATTTTATATTCTATGGTACATTAAAGCCCAGTACACACTAAACGAGTCCCCGTCAACGCCGATATTACATACACACTTGGCAATGCCAGCGGGGAAGGGAGTAACGGCTGGGGGGAAGGGGCTGCGGGGGGAATGACACCCATGCTGCATTTGCAGCATGGCTGTCGTTAACGAGGACCTCCCTCATCTATACATATTCAGACGAGGGAGGGGGTCATTAACGATGCGTGGGAGCGCGCATCATTAACGACACTGAGTGTACACACTGGATGAGATTGTAAAAGATCTCACTCATATTGGGCCTTCTGAGTGAGATCTTTCACTTTCTTGTCTAGTGTGTATGGTGCTTAAGTATCTTTATCTGCTAAACCAGTGTCTGTAATTGCAGTTTATAATTAAAGATACATTGTTGCTCACATTTCTTGTTTACTGTATCCAGCAAGAACGTTATACAATGTATCCAATGTGTTAAACAGTTCTCTATTATCCACAATGCCTGTTCATATTCCACAGACAAGTATTGTTCTCACTGTGTAATAATTTAGTGACTATTTGTCCACTTACCTTAAATTCTATTTTATACATATCCCTTTATGGTTAACCTAATTTAGATGTAAAGGCAGAAATTGCCTTAATATCCTACTGGTTTACGGAGAACCACTATTATTATATTAAGGTGGATATATACTATGTACAGTATGTGTGTATATATATATATATATATATATATATACTGCTCAAAAAAATAAAGGGAACACTTAAACAACACAATGTAACATGTAACTCCAAGTCAATCACACTTCTGTGAAATCAAATTGTCCACTTAGGAAGCAACACTGATTGACTATCAATTTCACATGCTGTTGTGCAAATGGAACAGACAACAGGTGGAAATTATAGGCAATTAGCAAGACACCCCCAATAAAGGAGTTATTCTGCAGGTGGTGACCACAGATCACTTCTCAGCTCCTATGCTTTCTGGCTGATGTTTTGGTCACTTTTGAAAGCTGGCAGTGCTTTCACTCTAGTGGTAGCATGAGACGGAGTCTACAACCCCCACAAGTGGCACAGGTAGTGCAGCTCATCCAGGATAGCACATCAATGCGAGCTGTGGCAAGAAGGTTTGCTGTGTCTGTCAGTGTAGTGTCCAGAGCATGGAGGCGCTACCAGGAGACAGGCCAGTACATCAGGAGATGTGGAGGAGGGAGTAGGAGGGCAACAACCCAGCAGCAGGACCGTTACCTCCGCCTTTGTGCAAGGAGGAACAGGAGGAGCACTGCCAGAGCGCTGCAAAATGACCTCCAGCAAGCCACAAATGTGCATGTATCTACTCAAACGATCAGAAACAGACTCCATGAGGGTGGTATGAGGGCCCGACGTCCACAGGTGGGGGTTGTGCTTACAGCCCAACACCGTGCAGGACGTTTGGCATTTGCCAGAGAACACCAAGATTGGCAAATTCGCCACTGGCGCCCTGTGCTCTTCACAGATGAAAGCAGGTTCTCACTGAGCACATGTGACAGACATGACAGAGTCTGGAGATGCCAAGGAGAACATTCTGCTGGCTGCAACATCCTCCATCATGACCGGTTTGGCAGTGGGTCAGTAATGGTGCGGGGTGGCATTTCTTTGGGGGGCAACACAGTCCTCCATGTGCTCGTCAGAGGTAGCCTGATTGCCATTAGGTACTGAGATGAGATCCTCAGACCCCTTGTGAGACCATATGCTGGTGCGGTTGGCCCTGGGTTCCTCCTAATGCAAGACAATGCTAGACCTCATGTGGCTGGAGTGTGTCAGCAGTTCCAGCAAGACGAAGGAATTGATGCTATGGACTGGCCCGCCCGTTCCCCAGACCTGAATCCAATTGAGCACAACTGGGACATCATGTCTCGCTCCATCCACCAACGCCACGTTGCACCACAGACTGTCCAGGAGTTGGCGGATGCTTTAGTCCAGATCTGGGAGGAGATCCCTCAGGAGACCATCCGCCACCTCATCAGGAGCATGCCCAGGCATTGTAGGGAGGTCATACAGGCATGTGGAGGCCACACACACTACTGAGCCTCATTTTGACTTGTTTTAAGGACATTACATCAAAGTTGGATCAGCCTGTAGTGTGTTTATCCACTTTCATTTTGAGTGTGACTCCAAATCCAGACCTCCATGGGTTAATAAATTTGATTTCCATTGATAATTTTTGTGTGATTTTGTTGTCAGCACATTCAACTATGTAAAGAACAAAGTATTTAATAAGAATATTTCATTCATTCAGATCTAGCATGTGTTGTTTAAGTGTTCCCTTTATTTTTTTGAGCAGTGTGTGTGTATATATATATATATATATATATATATATATACACACAGGAGCGGATCTTGGTGCGGGCAAGCAGTGCCTCGCCCGGGGCGCTGTGGCCTGGGAGCGCGGCCTACCCGCACCCCACTCCCTGGCTGCAGCGGACGCCGTGGGCTGTGTGGGCGTCCACTGCAGCCGGCTCCAGGGACAGACACTAGACGTCATTATTGACCTCTATTGTCTGTGCGGCGCTGCTATGGGAGAGACATCATGACATCTCTCCCATAGAGAGGAGCCGCGGGAGGCCAGAGACGCTCCGTGAGCAGCAGCAGCAGCGGCGGTCGGGAAGCAGGAGCGGGGCAGTGGTAAGTATTTTTTTTGTTGTGTGTGTGTGTTTGACAGCGACAGGGGGCACAGCAGCAGAGGGCACAACTACAGGGGGCACAGCAGCAGAGGGCACAACTACAGGGGGCCCAGCAGCAGAGGGCACAGCTACAGGGGACACAACTACTGGGGCAAAGCAACAGGAGGCACAACTACTGGGGCAAATCTACTGGGGGCAAAGCAACAGGGGTCACAGCAACAGAGGGCACAACTACTGGGGGCAAAGCAACAGGGGGCACAACTACTGGAGTAAATCTACTGGGGGCAAAGCAACAGGGGGCACAGCAACAGAGGGCACAACTACTGGGGGCAAAGCAACGAGCAACGGGGTACAACTAATGGGGGAACAGCTACAGGGGGCAAATCTACTGGGGGCAAATCAACTGGGAGGCACAACTACTTGGGGCAAATCTGGGGCATAGCTGTGGCCACGCCCCTCCCCTATGAAGCCACACCCCTATTTTTGGGTGCACGCCTCTGGCGCGCAGTGTTTTACCGCTAGGGGAAGGCACCAGTGGAAAGTTTCGCACTGGGCGCCACAAGGTGTAGCACCGGCCCTGTGTATATATATATATATATATATATAGCACCGGCCCTGTGTATATATATATATATATATATATGGATCCCAAATCGGTCTGGCACTCTCCCAACTGGCTTGAAGTTACCCCGGTGCCTTCTGAAGAAATAATACAGAAGTCCAAAATGACACAGCGGCACTCGAGGATTTTTTCGTGCAGAAAATGAAGTTATATTTCAAAAGAAATTACAAGTAGCCAACGTTTCGGGGCTTACATGCCCCTTTGTCAAGGTGTATACACCTTGACAAAGGGGCATGTAAGCCCCGAAACGTTGGCTACTTGTAATTTCTTTTGAAATATAACTTCATTTTCTGCACGAAAAAATCCTCGAGTGCCGCTGTGTCATTTTGGACTTCTATATATATATATATATATATATATATTAATTGCTGTTTGCCAATTGTAATCATCCTGGTCGTTTAGCAACAGACGATTTCAATATGTTATTATTGAGTAAAAATGTTTTTGATGTTGGCTAGGTGTTATTAGGATCTCTCCTTAAACGATGGTTTATATGTATTTTAAATGTGTTGTCTTATATTGTACTTTTTATCCATGTATGTTTTTTGTACAGGCTCTCTGGACGCCTGTAATTGATTACTGTTGGTTTCCATGACGATCTCCCTGCCCCGCGGCGCACCGTGACGTCATCGCTCGGCGACACGGAAACGTGCAGCGTGTGCGGATGGGCGGCAGCGCCGTGAGGACAGGTGAGTACAATCTTTGCACTAATGTCTTTTGTCTGTGGTGTATTTAAATGTTGTATGTGTATGCTTTTATTGTTGTCCAAGCCCTGAGGACGGGGTGCTTTTCCCCGAAACATGTAGGCAAATAAAGGAATTTTATCTTTGCATCTACTAAGCCTGCTTGAGTGCCACCAACGCTTACTCCCTATATATATATTTATATATATATATATGTACAGTCCCAACCACACACATTAAAGTCCCAATAGTATGAAGTGCAGAGTACATAAATGTATCAAAATAGAGAGAAGAGAACTACCACATCCAAATTCTTCAATGCAAAAAGAGAACGCTTTATAGTATATTCAGCAGCAAATAGACATAAAGGGCAAGTGCATTGACCAGTCAAAGATGCAGTAAATCATACTCATCATAGCTTCAATGGCAGGATACATCTACATCATAAGCAATTGTCAGCTCTGGTCAAATATCCATGGGCCAGCGCAGGATTTAGAAAGGGGGGTCTCCGTGGGAGGGTGGGTGCTTGGGTGTGTGTGTGTCTATTCATGTATGTATGTATGTATGTATGTATATATATATATATATATATATATATATTAGAGATGAGTGGGTTCGGTTCGTCGAGATCCGAACCCCCCCGAACTTCACCTATTTTACACGTTTCCGAGGCAGCTTCAGATCTTCCCGCCTTGCTCGGTTAACCCGAAAGTGCCCGAACGTCACCATCCCGCTTTTGGATTCTCGCGGGATTCGTATTCTATATAAAGAGCTGCGCGTCACCGCCATTTTCACTCGTGCATTGGAGATTGAACGGAGAGGACGTGGCTGCGTTCTCTCCATGAAAAGCTCTGTATAAAAATTAAAAGCATCTGAGGAGAAGCGTAAAGTTGCACATACATTGAATTTGGTGGTGCAGAATTTAAAAAAAAAACGACAGGGGCGTTTAAGAGATGCTGTCGGTGTTCTGAAAAATTGCGGGCCACTTTCGGCATTCAGCCACCGTGTGCCGAAGACTGCAGCACCAGCAAACACTCCTGAACCTGCCCCGCCATCATCTTAAGCAAGAGGTGGTAACAAGGTGGAATTCAACCCTCTATATGCTTCAGAGGATGCAGGAGCAGCAAAAGGCCATTCAAGCCTATACATCTGCCTACGATATAGGCAAAGGAGGGGGAATGCACCTGACTCAAGCGCAGTGGAGAATGATTTCAATGTTGTGCAAGGTTCTGCAACCCTTTGAACTTGCCACACGTGAAGTCAGTTCAGACACTGCCAGTCTGAGTCATGTCATTCCCCTCATCAGGCTTTTGCAGAAGAAGCTGGAGACATTGAAGGAGGAGCTAAAACAGAGCGATTCTGCTAGGCATGTGGGACTTGTGGATGGAGCCCTTAATTCGCTTAACCAGGATTCACAGGTGGTCAATCTGTTGAAATCAGAGCACTACATTTTGGCCACCGTGCTCGATCCTAGGTTTAAAGCCTACATTGTATCTCTCTTTCTGGCAGACACAAGTCTGCAGATGTTCAAAGACCTGCTGGTGAGACACTTGTCAACTCAAGTGGAACGTAACCCGTCAACAGCTCCTCCTTCACATTCTCCCGCAACTGGGGCTGCGAGGAAAAGGCTAAGTATTCCGAGCCCACCCGCTGGCGGTGATGCAGGGCAGTCTGGAGCGAGTGCTGACATCTGGTCCGGACTGAAGGACCTGCCAACGATTACTGACATGTCGTCTACTGTCACTGCATATGATTCTGTCACCATTGAAAGAATGGTGGAGGATTATATAAGTGACCACATCCAAGAAGGCACGTCAGACAGTCTGTACGTATACTGGCAGGAAAAAGAGGCAATTTGGAGGCCCTTGCACAAACTGGCTTTATTTTACCTACTGTAAGTTGCCCGCCCTCCAGTGTTTTACTCCGAAAGTGTGTTTAGTGCAGCCGGTCACCTTGTCAGCGATCGGCGTACGAGGTTACTTCCACAAAATGTGGAGAAGATGATGTTCATCAAAATGAATTATAATCAGTTCCTCCGTGGAGACATTCACCATCAATTGCCTCCAGAAAGTACACAGGGACCTGAGATGGTGGATTACAGTGGGGACGAATTAATACTCTCTGAGGAGGGGGATGTACACAGTGAAAGGGCTGAGGAATCGGAGGATGATAATGAGGTGGACATCTTGCCTCTGTAGAGCCAGTTTGAGCAAGGAGAGATTGATTGCTTCTTTTTTTGGTGGGGGCCCAAACCAACCAGTAATTTCAGCCACAGTCGTGTGGCAGACCCTGTGGCTGAAATGATGGGTTTGTTAAAGCGTGCATGTCCTGTTTATACAACATAAGGGTGGGTGGAAGGGCCCAAGGACAATTCCATCTCTTTTTTTTTTTATTTATCTTGCATCATGTGATGTTTGGGGCCAATTTTTTTAAGTGCCATCCTGTCTGACACTGCAGTGCCACTCCTAGATGGGCCAGGGGTTTTTGCCGGCCACTTGGGTCGCTTAGCTTAGTCATCCAGCAACCTTGGTGCAAATTGTAGGACTAAAAATAATATTGTGAGGTGTGAGGTGTTCAGAATAGACTGGAAATGTGTGGAAATTATGGTTATTGCGGTTAATAATACTATAGGATCAAAATTACCCCCAAATTCTATGATTTAAGCTGTTTTTGAGTTTTTTTTTTTTTATAAATACCCTAATCCAAAACACACCCGAATAAGAGAAACATTTTTTAGGGATGTTTTGCCAAAACGTGTCAGAATCCAAAACACGGCCACGGAACCAAATCCAAAACCAAAACACAAAACCCGAAAAATTTCCGGTGCACATCTCTAATATCTCCTATATATTTGCCCAAGTCTGTGACTCTGTGCCCGTAACGCTGGGCGGAGTCACAGGCACAGATCTGGCCAGGAACAGTCCCCTCCCTCTCTCCGCCCAGTCCCCTCCCCATCTCCGCCCAGTCCCCTGTCTCCCTTCTCCCCGTACACTCTCTCTGGTGACACCGCAGCCGCTGACTGTGAGCGGAACTCACACTACCCGCCTCACAGACTAGCGGCTGCTGCAGAGTTCAGGGGGACATGCTGACACTGACAGCTGCTCTCGCTCCCTCTCCCACCCGCGGCATCCACCGTCACTTACCCGCGGTCGCGGGTGAAAAGGGGGCGTGGCTTCGCGGAAGGGGGCGTGGCTTCGCGTCCCGACCCCCCGTTTTCGGCACATTGTGGGTCGGGGCATACGGCCTTCACCCGGACACTGCTGAATCTGCAGTGCTGGCTTCTGCACTGTGACAGGAGCCGGCACTTTGGTGTCACCCCTCAGAGGGTAACACCCGGGTGCGGCCCGCACCCACGTTGTGGCGCCACTGCTCCCGCCCCCACCCATAGCACAAACACCCGCCGCATCCACCCACCACCCGCGGCACTCCCGTCCCCTCCCCCACCCAGAGCACAAACACCTGCGCCACCCACCCGCGGAACTCCCGCCCCCTCCCCCACCGGTAGCACCAACACCCGAGGCAAACCAACCGCATTCGCCCCCCACCCGCTGCACTCCCACCCGCAGCACCAACACCCGCGACACCCACCGCATCCACCCACCACCCGTGGCACTCCACCCCCTCCCCCACCCGCAGCACCAACACCTGCACCACCCGTGGCACTCTGCCCCCTCCCCCACCCACAACACCCGCTGGCCCCCCCTGCGGCACCCAACGCATCCCCCACATCCGCTCCCACCCGCTGCACTCACGCCCCCACCCGTAGCTCCCACACCTGCAGCACCCCCCGCCCCTCCCCCACCCGCTGCAACCCTGCCCCTCCCCCATACCCACCTCTCCCCCCTGCTGCACCCTTCACCCAACCCGCACCACCACCGCAACTGCCCCATCCTGCACCCACCCCTCCTGCACCCACCCCTCCCCCATCCGCACCACCTCCCCAACCCTCGGAACCCCAGCAGCTGCCTCCCACCACCCAACTGCACCACCACTGCTCCAGCCCCTGCCCCCCCTCCGCACCTGTCCCCCACCCACAGCACCTCCCCCACCCCCATCATCTACAGACACCTCCCCCACCCCCAGCACTTCTACAAACCATCACCCAACCTCCCCCTCTGCAACCCCAACTCCCCCTACATCGCCCCTCCCCCACACACAGCACCTCCAGACCCCCTCCTTCATCCACAGCCTCCTGCACCTGCCCCTCCACCACCAGCATCTACAGACCCCATCCACACACCCTCCCACCCCCCCCAACCCACCCGCAGCATCCTCACACCCGCCCCTTCCCCACCGCCGCACCCCCTCCCCTGCCCCTCCCCTACCCGCCGCAGCTGCACCAACCGCCCTACCCCAACTGCGGTATCCCTGCACCGGCACCCTCCCCCACCCACTGCAGCAGCACACCTGGCCCACTACAACCGCCGTAACCCCACACCCACCACTCACTCATCCACAGCGCCCACGGACCCCCTCCCCCATCTGTGCCATCCCCGCACCCGCCCCTCCCATAGCTACCGCACATCCACATCACCTACCCCATCCAGATCACGTACCCCACCCGCAACACTCCCGCCACTCCCACAACCACAGCACCTACCCGCCCGCATTATCTACAGGCACCCTCCACATCTGCGGACTTCCCACACCTGCCCCTCCCCCACCCGCAACACCTCTGGACCACCACCCGAACCACCTCCGGACTCCCTCCCCCATCAACAGCTCCCCCGCATCCACCCCTCCCCCATCCACAACATCTACATCCCCCATCCGTGCCATCCCACACCTCCCCCACCCACAGCACTTCTGAAACCCATCACCTAAGCTCACCCCCCCTGCACCTCCAAACGCACACCCCTACATCGCCCTTCCCACACACACATCACCTCCATACCCCCTCCTTCATCCACAGTCCCCCTCCCCCACCAACAGCAACTACACTCCCCATCCGCGCCCCCTCTACACCTCCCCCTCCCCCACTCACAGGACCTCTGCACCCTTTACGCCATCCATGCCCCTGCACCCACCCCTCCGCCACCCACAACACCTCTGGACCCCCTCCCACACCCAACCCTCCACCACACGTAGCACCTCGAATCACCATCCACAGCCGCTACAAGTGATTCCCACGGATAGGAACCTCACTGAACCCACCCCCTTTCCAAACCCCCCAAACTTTTGTGAGTATAGTTGCTACCAATGGACATTGGATTAATTAGAAACACTAATACTGTGGCCATTATGTGTATAAGCAACACTGCTACCTGTGCCCATTGTGTATAAGTGGCGCTGCTACCTGTGCACACTGTGTGTATAAGCGGCTCTGCTACCTGTGGTCACTGTGTGTATAAGCGGCTTTGCTACCTGTGGGTATTGTGTGTATAAGCCGCTCTGCTACCTGTGGGTATTGTGTGTACACGTGGCTCTGCTACCTGTGCCCATTGTGTGTATAAGCACCTCTGCTACCTCTGGGCACTGTGTATAAGCGCCTCTGCTACCTGGGGGTATTGTGTGTATAAGCGGCTCAGCTAGCTGTGGGCACTGTGTGTATAAGCGTCTCTGCCCCCTGTGGGCACTGTGTGTATAAGCATCTCTGCCCCTTGTGGGTATTGTGTGTATAAGCGGTTCTGCTACCTGTGGGTAATGTGTGTACATGTGGCTCTGCTACCTGTGGCCACTGTGTGTATAAGCGCCTCTGCTACCTGTGGGTATTGTGTGTATAAGCGGCTCTGCTACCTGTGGCCATTGTGTGTATAAGCGGCTCTGCTACCTGTGGGTATTGTGTGTATAAGCGCCTCTGCTACCTGTGGGCACTGTGTGTATAAGCCCCTCTGCTACCTGTGGGCACTGTGTGTATAAGCGCCTCTGCCCCCTGTG
Organism: Pseudophryne corroboree; assembly: GCF_028390025.1. Taxonomy (NCBI): domain Eukaryota; kingdom Metazoa; phylum Chordata; class Amphibia; order Anura; family Myobatrachidae; genus Pseudophryne; species Pseudophryne corroboree. Next base: position 134,414,000 of record NC_086444.1, read on the forward strand.
GGTATTGTGTGTATAAGCGGCTCTGCTACCTGTGGGCACTGTGTGTATAAGCGCCTCTGCCCCCTGTGGGTATTGTGTGTATAAGCGGTTCTGCTACCTGTGGGTATTGGGTGTATAAGCAGTTCTGCTACCTGTGGGTATTGTGTGTATAAGCGGCTCTGCTATCTGTGGGCACTGGGTGTATAAGCGCCTCTGCCCCCTGTGGGTATTGTGTGTATAAGCGGTTCTGCTACCTGTGGGTATTGTGTGTATAAGCGGTTCTGCTACCTGTGAGTATTGTGTGTATAAGCGGCTCTGCTATCTGTGGGCACTGTGTGTATAAACGCCTCTGCCCCCTGTGGGTATTGTGTGTATAAGCGGCTCTGCTACCTGTGGCCACTGTGTGTATAAGCGGCTCTGCTACCTGTGGCCATTGTGTGTATAAGCGGTTCTGCTACCTGTGGGTATTGAGTGTATAAGCGGCTCTGCTACCTGTGGCCATTGGCCCTCATTCCGAGTCGTTCGCTCTGTATTTTTCATCGCATCGCAATGAAATTCCGCTTAGTACGCATGCGCAATATTCGCACTGCGACTGCGCCAAGTAATTTTACAATGGAGATAGTATTTTTACTCACGGCTTTTTCATCGCTCCGGCGATCGTAGTGTGATTGACAGGAAATGGGTGTTACTGGGCGGAAACACAGCGTTTTCGGGGCGTGTGGATAAAAACGCTACCGTTTCCGGAAAAAACGCAGGAGTGGCCGGGGAAACGGAGGAGTGTCTGGGCGAACGCTGGGTGTGTTTGTGACGTCAAACCAGGAACGACAAGCACTGAACTGATCGCAGATGCCGAGTAAGTGTGGAGCTACTCTGAAACTGCTAAGTAGTTTGTAATCGCAATATTGCGAATACATCGTTCGCAATTTTAAGATGCTAAGATACACTCCCAGTAGGCGGCGGCTTAGCGTGAGCAACTCTGCTAAATTCGCCTTGCGAGCGATCAACTCGGAATGAGGGCCATTGTGTGTATAAGCGGCTCTGCTACCTGTGGCCACAGCACCTTCGTATCTTATCTACAGTGCATTGCTGTTACTCATCTGGTACTTCATAATGCAGACACTAGCAATATATACTACACTCTACACTATGTTATTCATTGTGCCCTGCGGCCACTCTGCACTCCCTCACAAAGGCCTACGCCCCCTTGACAATCGCACGCCCTCCCCCCTTACAATATTTACCCACTGCCATAAAAAAAAAACAGGTAATACTCCATATAATAACAATTATAGCACAGCTGAAGCCCGTGCAGGGGATAATGGATCGTAGCCCCTTGCAACGGTATTTTCTGTCTAACACCTTCCCTCTCTTTATCCTCTCCCTACCACCCTGCCTCTCCCTATCCTTTACCGATCGCACAGCGTTTCTGTACATTCCCTTTCTCTCCCCCTACGCCTCTCTATCTTATCTCAACCGGAACCCATTTCTGTATGCCCTCTATACTGCCCTGCGTTTCTGATTCTGTTATCTACCGCCCTGCGTATGTTCAAAGGCGTGCAGAGGTTAACGGTTTGTAGCCCCTAACGACGGTGTGAAGAGCGCCCGTAGGGCGCGATGAATCACCTAGTATATATATATATATACACATACACACACACCCTCTCCGTGCAGTATAAACCAGGAGGCACTCAGCGGCCTTTGTGAGTAAATGAATGTATAAAAGTACAGAAAGCATATTGTACCATGTCAACACTGAGCAGGGCGTTTTTGTCAAGCCTACAGCATAGCAGCTTGAAAAAAATGCCCTGCGCAGCATTGAAACGTCAGTACACTATGCCTTTTGTACTGTAATACATTAATCTACTCACAAGGTACTTGGAAACCCCCCCCCTGCATGCGCCACTGATATCAGCTCTGGTCGACAGCTGTTTCGGTGCACGCTGTGCACCTTCCTCATGGACACAGACAAACACACACAAAGCCACCCTTATACCTGCATACTTACCGCTCAGTGATTTCACCTGGCCGCAAACTGCCACGGCATAACTATGTCTTTTGTGCAGTCAGAATGTGCCGGTTCCCTGATTAAAAGCCTGAGAGGCAGTGGGTGGGGTGCTAATCCTTTTAATTATATACAAAGTCAGTTTGGGGGTGAGCTTTTGGGGCGTGGGGCTCCCTATATTGCTCTGGCTGGGCCACCTTGGGGCATCACCACCTTACATTTACTTTTAACACTTATATCACATTGTGTTTGTTTTATATTTATGTAGCTTTTTTCACATATTTTTTACACTTATAACACTGCTCAGCTAAACTTCACATTCTAACACTCTGACACTTTACTGCTGTCCTCTTCTTTTCTTTTACATTCAGCAGCCTCTTTCATTTGCTTAACACTGATCTTTCACCACTCCTATCTTTTTTCTGTGTGATGGCCTGGGGTGGTTTGGCTGGGGTGGTCTGGGGGTGCTCTGTGTCCTGGAGGTGAACCCCTATAGTGTTAGGGACCTGTCCGATGAGGTCACCGTGAAGCAGGTGGGCAGGCTTATATACTGGCCAATATATGCCAAGAACCTCAAATATTATATTATGGTTATAATAATTTTAATGGTGTATGGTGCACCTGCACCCTTTGTTCCTATGTTGTAGTATTACAGTACTTAGTCCCAGCAAGGTAGCACATCCCATTATAATAAGCTAGGGTGTGCAGTCCAGGCCCCGTTTCCATATAGTCTATATTATGTGTGTGTATACACACCTGAGGGATTGGGACAGCCCTCATCTCTGGATTAGCACCCCACCCACTGCCTCTCAGGCTTTTAAACAGGGAACCGGCACATTCTGACTGCACAAAAGACATAGGTATGATCCTTTTAATTATATACAAAGTCAGTTTGGGGGTGAGCTTTTGGGGCATGGTGCTCCCTATATTGCTCTGGCTGGGCCACTTTGGGGCATCACCACCTTACATTTACTTTTAACACTTATATCACATTGTGTTTGTTTTATATTTATGTAGCTTTTTTCACATATTTTTTACACTTATAACACTGCTCAGATAAACTTCACATTCTAACACTCTGACACTTTACTGCTGTCCTCTTCTTTTCTTTTACATTCAGCAGCCTCTTTTATTTGCTTAACACTGATCTTTCACTCCTATCCTTTTTCTGTGTGATGCCCTTGGGTGGTTTGGCTGGGGTGGTCTGGGGGTGCTCTGCGTCCTGGAGGTGAACCCCTATAGTGTTAGGGACCTGTCCGATGAGGTCACCGTGAAGCAGGTGGGCAGGCTCATATACTGGCCAATATATGCCAAGAACCTCAAATATTATATTATGGTTATAATAATGTGTATGGTGCACCTGCACCCTTTGTTCCTATGTTGTAGTATTACAGTACTTAGTCCCAGCAAGGTAGCACATCTCATTATAATAAGCTAGGGTGTGCAGTCCAGGCCCCGTTTCCCCTGTTTATACATAGATGCGGAAAAGCGTGGGTCGGCAGTCTATTTCACACCGGTGTTGCGGTCTCAGTCTACCAGTCACCTGCGTCCCTCATGCCGCAGCCCGAACTATGGGGGTCATTCTGAGTTGATCGCACGTAGCAAATTATTGCTGCCCATGCGATCAACTATACACCGCCTACGGGGGAGGTTTTTTTTGCATAGCAAGGCTGCAAACGCTTGTGCGGCCGAGCTATGCAAAAACATTTTGTGCAGTTTCTGAGTAGCTCTGGAGTTACTTACTCGCTGCAATGTCTTCAGCCTGTCTGGTCCCAGAATTGACGTCATACACCTGCCCTGCAAACGCCTGGACATGCCTGCGTTCGCAACACCACTCCCAGAAAACGGTCAGTTGACGCCCTGGAATGCCTTCAACTTGCCAATCATCTTGCGATCACGGCAGTGATCGCTTTCTTCGTTCTTCTTGTCATTGCCCAGCAATGGGTATCGCTGGGCAATGATGCACCTGCGCATTGCGGCCACCGCGCATGTGCAGAACCGACCCGTTCGCACCACTGCAAAAAACAGCAGCATGCGAACGGGTTGGAATGACCCCCTATATATCCATTCAGATGGAGCAGAGAAGCTATATTAAGCTCCCTCCAACCCCTTCACTTTATTCTGCTTTGGAACACTATAAGTTTGTGCTGAATCCAGCATAGTTTACACATGTGTGGTAAAGCGTGGGTCTGCAGTTAATGTTGGCTGGCAGCCCAAGTTGTTTGTATCATGACTCTGGCTGTATATCTCCAGTCAGAGCAGAGCTCTCTGTCACTCCTGCACTTATACCGCTGGGACATAGTATTTAAAGACACTATTAACCAACATTGATCTAAACATTGGAATACATCTTTAAACACATATGGAGGACATCACATATTACAGCAGTCTCTGAAACGCCTACATACAGTATGTTTCACAAGACTGCCTTGACAAAGCAGCATATAGAATATCAGAACTTTAAAAAAATAAATAAAGAGGTCTTCATAATAACTTATAACATTTGGATTGGGGCTATAATGTCTTTATTAAGAATATAATCATCATATTAAATACAGCAGTCTTAGTGAATTGTGAATAATTTTAATTAAAATTTTCACTCACTCACTCACTCACTCTTTAGTTTACAAAAATATTTCATGTTGGCTGATATACTACCTATATCATTTTAAAAGATACTAATAAAGATTAAAGATTTTAATATAATAACCAATTGAGGTTCTTAGTGCACCCACTCAACTGCTTCTTTTTCTTGTGTGGATGTTACTCTCACGATCCTAGGCATGGCGATTCCCCAGATACGCCAATCTGCGAATCCCTGCCATGTGGCACTGTTACTGGATACCTGAGCGTGTGCATTAATTTTAACACGGTCACTGCCACCAGCCAAAGTACAAACATTTAGGGTATGACCCAAGGCAAACTTATGGCTTTTGCCTGCACCCAAAATTATTAATATTTAGGTAACACCTCTTTCAGAGAGTTGGGTTGGATACACAATAGAAAACCAGAGCTAAAACTGATTATTTAATTCAAGTAAAACACTTCAAAGCTTATGTTACAGAAAAAAGAAAGTTGCAAGAATATGATAAAAAGTCAGTCACATCAGAAAAGACAATTTCCAGAAAAATAAAAATAGGGAGATAAAAACCCACTTATCCTAGCACATGCAGAGTGGAACGATGGGATGAAGTGAACCCTCTTCAGATATTCGGGACATTATAGAGCCAGGATGCATCTCTTGACTCGCCTCTTTGATAATGCACACTTTGCATCCTGTGTTTCTCCTATTTAAAACTCAGGTTGCCCGTTCAGCCCCCCTCCCCCTGGAGAGTTTGTTTTTAACCCTTCCAAAGACAGAGAAGGTATTGAATGTCAGCTCATACTGGGCTTCCCAGCCACTCGCTCAGGTGTGAATGGCCTTATCTTCTCATTTGAAGCTCTGGCCATGGTTCTTTTGTAAACAGATGTCTAGTTATGAGAGGACACAGACCAGGAAGGTCTTAACACCTTTCTGGCCCTAGCTCTGGTTCTGGGGTAATTACTAGCTCTGGTCATGATGAATTTCACACCTAAGCAGTCAGTGTGTCTCTGAGTTCTGTGGCTACAATGAAATGCCAGCAGATCAAGCAAGCTGCTACCATTTGACATGTACAGTAAAGACAGTTATCACATACTGGTACATTGATACATCGATCAGAATATTGATATCATACATTGATTTTAACAGGCCTATTTCTACTTGAAATTGCCTGGATCATGACAGTTACCATTACAATTAGTGCATACAGATGTGTGTAATCCAATGGAGGTCAAGTCAAGTGGTCACAGATACTTCATAATGTTCATTGATAACTTCACAAGAATGATACATGTTTACTTAATCAAAGAGAAGTCTTAAGTAGTGAAGAAAATTGCAGACTACAAAAGACTAGTGGAAAATCAAATCTTTCACAGACTAAAGACTTTAAGGGTGTGTACACACAGTGAGATCCCTGCTATGTTCGATTTTGACTATGCAATTTCCCTTGAACTCCCCCAGAGCCCAGATAGCACAGATTGTACAGATTCTGACTATCTTTGCTTGAGATTTTGTCTACGTACGATTTTGACTAAGTGCCAATTTTGACTATACTTTGTACTAGATTGTACACTAGATAGTCAAGATTGACTAGCCTGCACAGTCTATCTAGCCTTACAATACCGACCCCACGGGAGTGCGCATCGGGATCGAATCTGTATCGCAAGCTGCCTAACACCTTGAGATATGCACTAACTTTTCATAAGATTTTGACTATATAGTCAAAATTTCACAGATTTATCTCACCATGTGTACACACCCTAAGATCTGGCAATGGTGCAGAATATCTAAACAAAGATGTGGAATTCTTTGTAAAAAGTATGGAATTGAGCATCAGCTGACCATCACATACACAGAAGAGTAAATTTATGGAAGTGAGCATGCAAACCTCACATTAGTGGAGAAAGACAGTCATATGTTAAAGGATGCAGGCATAGACAAGCAATTTTTGGCTGAAGCAGTGTCCACTGCAGTTTATTTGAAGAAACATTTTTTCCACAGTAAATTTAAAAGAAAAAACACCAAATGAAGCAAGATGAGTAAGAAAACCAAATGTAAAGCATCTCAGAGTTTTTTTCCGAAGTACTGCTTACAGTACAGTATGTATAAATACCTGTAATTAAAGAAATAAGGCACAAGTTGGATTCAAAGTCCATGAAGTGTATCATGCTTGGCTATTGCCATAAGAATAAAAGGTACAGTCCCAAGAACTAGTAAGTTTGCTAAGTCAAGAGATGTTATATTTCAATAAACAGCACAAACACAGAGCATAACAGCTGAAACCCAGAGCAAGTATGTGTCTCTGGATATGCCAGAGACATATCTAATCCAGAAGTAACCAGTGTGGACATCCAACCACAGAAAAAAACTCTGCTAGATAAACTATTGGAAAACCACCAAAAAGATACAATGAGAATTTGCAAAATTATGTTTAGTGAACCACTAGATATCCAAGAACCAGAGTCAACAACTGACTAAAATAAGCATAGAGACAAGAGACAAGTTTCACAAGTGTAGAAGGCATCAACAATGTTGAGAGTTACAGTAATCATGAGTTTGTGATGAAAGAAACTGTTGATATAATATGCACAGTCAGGGAGAGAAGTCTTGCTGATGTCTCAAGAAATGTGGGCTAGAATTTTTGAAATATTGATATTTTCCTACTTGACTAAACCTCAGTTTTTACAGGTTGCTACAAGAAAGCTAATATAACTGTTGTAACTGTAGTGGAATCCTTCAGATTCCTGGGCTCCACGATCTCTAAGGATCTGAGGTGGAACTCAAACATAGATAGTATTGTGGGGAAAGCTCAGCAGAGACTGTACTTCTTCTGCCAACTTAGGAAGTTTAAACTGCCACAGGAACTTCTGATCCTTTTCTACTCTGCAATCATACAATCTATTCTCTGCACCTCAATAATAGTGTGATTTGACTCTGCCTCAACCCACGACAGAAACAGGCTACAACGAGTTGTAAGGGCAGCGGAAAAGAATCATAGGGACGAATCTCCCGGCAGTCATGGATATTTATCGAGCAAGGGTCAAGAAGCAAGCGGGGAGGATCATCGGTGACCACTCCCACCCTGCCCATGACCTGTTCCGGATGCTGCTGTTGGACAGACAGTAGAGCTCGAAGCTTGTGAGAACAGCCAGGCACAAAAAACAGCTTCTTTCCTCAGGCAACTAACTTGGTTAATTCAACAAATTCTTAGTCATAATCACAAATCCGCTCTGTACTCAACTCATGTACTCAAACTATCCTTCATGTGTTCTCCTTCCTTTATGTTTCTTATGTTTCTTGTCATATGTCATATTCTGTCTGGGAGCTGTGGTTATTGGAAACAAATTCCTTGTGTATTATGTACTGATATACTTGGCAATAAACTGATTCTGATATTACAGTAAATGTTTGTGTGACATGGAGAAACTTGTAGCAATGGAAGCGCAGTCTCCATGTTAGGGAGGCTTCATTCCCAAACCAAGATGTCAACTATCTGTACTTTTACTACATTTTATCACTGTGCCACAGTGGAACATGAATGTATTTCCACTTAGCTCAGTGAGTCCCAGTGAGATGCTGCATCCATAGTATTATTTACTGCTTGTATCCTGCAACATTGCCAACATACTGTCACCGGCTGGTGGTCTATATGCTTTGCTAATACTGAGAGTGTGTTACATGCATAATTGTGAGTACGGCTGTAAATTCAAATTAATGCCAATGCCACTGTTATTATACATACACTGATGGAAGTTTAAAATTATATTATATTGTATATTTTTGGGAGGCGATCCGGGGATGCGAGCAGAAATCCAACACAACTAGTGCTGCAATGCTGTTTTATGCCCTTGCGTGGCGCAAACAGCATCGTGGTGGGGCACTTATGTTAGAGAGTGCCCGTTCTCATGCCCAAACACCCTCTTTAAGGCACTAGTATGAGCATTCTCTGACAAAGCAGCTTGCTGAATTGAATAGCATTGGGACCTCCTTCCCGACTCCAATAGGAAGTAACTGCCAGTCACAGTGAAGCAAGTGCAGTCTCACGGACTGCATCTGGATTCACTGATAATAAGAAGGATGGTGGATTTTACCTGGGGGGCTGCAGTCCTGCAGCCCATAGGTAAAAACTGCCATTGATCTACAGCATACTTGCCTACTTTATTGGAATGCCCCAGGTTGCTGATGAAGCTTGGGTAGTTCTACTGTACTCCTGTAAGAGCAGACAAGTCTCCCAGATTCTAACACTGACCTCCCACTTCACAAATAGAGAGGGTGGTCCAGGCAGCTTGATGAAATGATTGATGCTGAATTGCATCATCGTGCCCTCCTGGGAATGGCAGATTTGTATGGTTGGAGCAGGGCCAGGATGAAGCAATTATAGTGGAATGCCCCTATACTGCCCACCTTACTACACTTTCCTCTGGGACCTTTCCAGCAATAATATCTATTGGATATATTACAGTACCTCCTTTGAGAAATAATGTATTATACTTAGGGAAACATGAACAGGTGACTCTAATATATTCTTTCACACAGCATGTTTTACGTAAATCTTGCAATGACTAGCCCTGCTAATATTCCTAGAACTTTCTATATACATAATAGCAGTGTGATAAGGACACAGTCATGTAATTCTCATTGGGGGTCATTCCGAGCTGATCGCTAGCATCCGTTGTTCGCAGCGCAGCGATCAGGCTAAAAATCGGCTTTTCTGTGAATGCGTATGCTCCGCAATGCGCACGCGTGACGTACGGGTACAAAGCCCGTTGTGGTTGTGCACAGGTTCTAGCGAAGTTTTCAGTCGCACTGACGGCCGCAAGAAGATTGACAGGAAGGGGGCGTTTATGGGTGTCAACTGACCATTTTCAGGGAGTGTCTGAAAAAATGCAGGCGTGTCTGAAAAAACGCAGGCGTGGCTGAGCGTTCGCTGGGCAGGTGTATGACGTCAAATCCGGACATGAATAGGCTGAAGTGATCGCAAGCGCTGAGTAGGTTCAGAGCTACTCAGAAACTGCACAAACTGTTTTTGCAGAGCTCAGCTGCACATGCGTTCGCACGTCTACTAAGCTAAAATACACTCCCCAATGGGCGGCGGCATAGCGTTTGCATGGCTGCTAAAACTAGCTAGCGAACAATCAACTCGGAATGACCCCCATTGTTAAAAAATGCAGACACATTCTGCTTTTATAGTTTTGAGCAGCGTTCTCCATCACATTGCCTCTTTTTATGTTTCAAGTCTTATGTATTTAAAGAGATTAAAGGGACAACCTGCATCTGTGCATTACTCTGACACTACAGCAATGGCCTGTGGCTCCCACTATCAAAAGCAGGTGGTAAAGGCGAATGAATCAGCAGAGACGGCATGACCTTTCGCCATCAATCACAGTAGACAGTGTGAGGTAAGACAGCATGGATTTTCCAGGGAAATGACTGAAAGGCATACTGTATGTCAAGAGCATCTTAGAATGTAGAAACAGCCACTAAGCATAAAATAGACACAGAATACAACATACTGTAGTAAAAACAGGTATAAAACCATCCAGTACTGTATATGTACAAAGTGACATACAGTACTGTAGGCATTTGAAACACATATTATACCTGCCAGCCGAGCGATTAGAAAATCAGGATCTGCTGAAAGACTGTTGGGTTTATTTACTAAAGGTTGATATTCCATTGATTTCAAATAGATGGAAATTAAACTCAATCACTGTTGGGTTCCATGGGCTGAAACACATATTTATTATCACATGGTTTATTATATTAATTTTTAAAGGTTAGTAAATGTGTATTTTAGCCCTGGAAGTACAACATCGATTTAGATCGATTTCCATAGTTTTGAAATTGATAAAAATCGATGGAAATCAACCTTTAGTAAATATACCCACATGTTTATTCTGGATGTTAAAAATCTGGACTGTGCTATGAAAATTGGGACCCTTCACAAAGGGAACAGAAGAAAGAGAGAGACAAAGAAATATGAGTGAACATGAAGATGAAGTTAGAGGTAGAGATGAGCGGGTTCGGTTTCTCTGAATCCGAACCCGCCAGAACTTCATGTTTTTTTTCACGGGTCCGAGCGACTCGGATCTTCCCGCCTTGCTCGGTTAACCCGAGCGCGCCCGAACGTCATCATGACGCTGTCGGATTCTCGCGAGGCTCGGATTCTATCGCGAGACTCGGATTCTATATAAGGAGCCGCGCGTCGCCGCCATTTTCACACGTGCATTGAGATTGATAGGGAGAGGACGTGGCTGGCGTCCTCTCCGTTTAGAATTAGAATAGATTAGAGAGACACTTGATTTACTAATTTTGGGGAGCATTAGGAGTACTCAGTAGTGTACAGTGCAGAGTTTTGCTGATAGTGACCAGTGACCACCACTTTTATTTATAATCCGTTCTCTGCCTGAAAAAAGCGATACACAGCACACAGTGACTCAGTCACATACCATATCTGTGTGCACTGCTCAGGCTCAGGCCAGTGTGCTGCATCATCTATTATCTATATATAATATTATATATATCTGTCTGACTGCTCAGCTCACACAGCTTATAATTGTGGGGGAGACTGGGGAGCACTACTGCAGTGCCAGTTATAGGTTATAGCAGGAGCCAGGAGTACATAATATAATCCGTTCTCTGCCTGAAAAAAGCGATACACAGCACACAGTGACTCAGTCACATACCATATCTGTGTGCACTGCTCAGGCTCAGGCCAGTGTGCTGCATCATCTATTATCTATATATAATATTATATATATCTGTCTGACTGCTCAGCTCACACAGCTTATAATTGTGGGGGAGACTGGGGAGCACTACTGCAGTGCCAGTTATAGGTTATAGCAGGAGCCAGGAGTACATAATATATTATATAGTGAGTGACCACCAGACACACAGTGCAGTTTATTTAATATATCCGTTCTCTGCCTGAAAAAAGCGATACACACAGTGACTCAGTCAGTCACATACCATATCTGTGTGCACTGCTCAGGCTCAGGCCAGTGTGCTGCATCATCTATATATATTATATATCTGTCTGACTGCTCAGCTCACACAGCTTATAATTGTGGGGGAGACTGGGGAGCACTACTGCAGTGCCAGTTATAGGTTATAGCAGGAGCCAGGAGTACATAATATTATATTAAAATTAAACAGTGCACACTTTTGCTGCAGGAGTGCCACTGCCAGTGTGACTAGTGACCAGTGACCTGACCACCAGTATATAATATTAGTAGTATACTATCTCTTTATCAACCAGTCTATATTAGCAGCAGACACAGTACAGTGCGGTAGTTCACGGCTGTGGCTACCTCTGTGTCGGCACTCGGCAGCCCGTCCATAATTGTATATACCACCTAACCGTGGTTTTTTTTTCTTTCTTTATACATACATACTAGTTACGAGTATACTATCTCTTTATCAACCAGTCTATATATTAGCAGCAGACACAGTACAGTGCGGTAGTTCACGGCTGTGGCTACCTCTGTGTCGGCACTCGGCAGCCCGTCCATAATTGTATATACCACCTAACCGTGGTTTTTTTTTCTTTCTTTATACATACATACTAGTTACGAGTATACTATCTCTTTATCAACCAGTCTATATATTAGCAGCAGACACAGTACAGTGCGGTAGTTCACGGCTGTGGCTACCTCTGTGTCGGCACTCGGCAGCCCGTCCATAATTGTATATACCACCTAACCGTGGTTTTTTTTTCATTCTTTATACATACATACTAGTTACGAGTATACTATCTCTTTATCAACCAGTCTATATTAGCAGCAGACACAGTACAGTGCGGTAGTTCACGGCTGTGGCTACCTCTGTGTCGGCACTCGGCAGCCCGTCCATAATTGTATATACCACCTAACCGTGTTTTTTTTTTCTTTCTTTATACATACATACTAGTTACGAGTATACTATCTCTTTATCAACCAGTCTATATATTAGCAGCAGACACAGTACAGTGCGGTAGTTCACGGCTGTGGCTACCTCTGTGTCGGCACTCGGCAGCCCGTCCATAATTGTATATACCACCTAACCGTGTTTTTTTTTTCTTTCTTTATACATACATACTAGTTACGAGTATACTATCTCTTTATCAACCAGTCTATATATTAGCAGCAGACACAGTACAGTGCGGTAGTTCACGGCTGTGGCTACCTCTGTGTCGGCACTCGGCAGCCCGTCCATAATTGTATATACCACCTAACCGTGGTTTTTTTTTCTTTCTTTATACATACATACTAGTTACGAGTATACTATCTCCTTATCAACCAGTCTATATATTAGCAGCAGACACAGTACAGTGCGGTAGTTCACGGCTGTGGCTACCTCTGTGTCGGCACTCGGCAGCCCGTCCATAATTGTATATACCACCTAACCGTGGTTTTTTTTTCTTTCTTTATACATACATACTAGTTACGAGTATACTATCTCTTTATCAACCAGTCTATATATTAGCAGCAGACACAGTACAGTGCGGTAGTTCACGGCTGTGGCTACCTCTGTGTCGGCACTCGGCAGCCCGTCCATAATTGTATATACCACCTAACCGTGTTTTTTTTTTCTTTCTTTATACATACATACTAGTTACGAGTATACTATCTCTTTATCAACCAGTCTATATTAGCAGCAGACACAATACAGTGCGGTAGTTCACGGCTGTGGCTACCTCTGTGTCGGCACTCGGCAGCCCGTCCATAATTGTATACTAGTATCCAATCCATCCATCTCCATTGTTTACCTGAGGTGCCTTTTAGTTGTGCCTATTAAAATATGGAGAACAAAAATGTTGAGGTTCCAAAATTAGGGAAAGATCAAGATCGACTTCCACCTCGTGCTGAAGCTGCTGCCAGTAGTCATGGCCGAGACGATGAAATGCCAGCAACGTCGTCTGCCAAGGCCGATGCCCAATGGCATAGTACAGAGCATGTCAAAACCAAAACACCAAATATCAGTAAAAAAAGGACTCCAAAACCTAAAATAAAATTGTCGGAGGAGAAGCGTAAACTTGCCAATATGCCATTTACCACACGGAGTGGCAAGGAACGGCTGAGGCCCTGGCCTATGTTCATGGCTAGTGGTTCAGCTTCACATGAGGATGGAAGCACTCAGCCTCTCGCTAGAAAACTGAAAAGACTCAAGCTGGCAAAAGGCAAAGCACCGCAAAGAACTGTGCGTTCTTTGAAATCCCAAATCCACAAGGAGAGTCCAATTGTGTCGGTTGCGATGCCTGACCTTCCCAACACTGGACGTGAAGAGCATGCGCCTTCCACCATTTGCACGCCCCCTGCAAGTGCTGGAAGGAGCACCCGCAGTCCAGTTCCTGATAGTCAGATTGAAGATGTCAGTGTTGAAGTACACCAGGATGAGGAGGATATGGGTGTTGCTGGCGCTGGGGAGGAAATTGACCAGGAGGATTCTGATGGTGAGGTGGTTTGTTTAAGTCAGGCACCCGGGGAGACACCTGTTGTCCGTGGGAGGAATATGGCCGTTGACATGCCAGGTGAAAATACCAAAAAAATCAGCTCTTCGGTGTGGAGGTATTTCACCAGAAATGCGGACAACAGGTGTCAAGCCGTGTGTTCCCTTTGTCAAGCTGTAATAAGTAGGGGTAAGGACGTTAACCACCTCGGAACATCCTCCCTTATACGTCACCTGCAGCGCATTCATAATAAGTCAGTGACAAGTTCAAAAACTTTGGGTGACAGCGGAAGCAGTCCACTGACCAGTAAATCCCTTCCTCTTGTAACCAAGCTCACGCAAACCACCCCACCAACTCCCTCAGTGTCAATTTCCTCCTTCCCCAGGAATGCCAATAGTCCTGCAGGCCATGTCACTGGCAATTCTGACGAGTCCTCTCCTGCCTGGGATTCCTCCGATGCATCCTTGCGTGTAACGCCTACTGCTGCTGGCGCTGCTGTTGTTGCCGCTGGGAGTCGATGGTCATCCCAGAGGGGAAGTCGTAAGCCCACTTGTACTACTTCCAGTAAGCAATTGACTGTTCACCAGTCCTTTGCGAGGAAGATGAAATATCACAGCAGTCATCCTACTGCAAAGCGGATAACTGAGGCCTTGGCATCCTGGGTGGTGAGAAACGTGGTTCCGGTATCCATCATTACTGCAGAGCCAACTAGAGACTTGTTGGAGGTACTGTGTCCCCGGTACCAAATACCATCTAGGTTCCATTTCTCTAGGCAGGCGATACCGAAAATGTACACAGACCTCAGAAAAAGAGTCACCAGTGTCCTAAAAAATGCAGCTGTACCCAATGTCCACTTAACCACGGACATGTGGACAAGTGGAGCAGGGCAGGGTCAGGACTATATGACTGTGACAGCCCACTGGGTAGATGTATGGACTCCCGCCGCAAGAACAGCAGCGGCGGCACCAGTAGCAGCATCTCGCAAACGCCAACTCTTTCCTAGGCAGGCTACGCTTTGTATCACCGCTTTCCAGAATACGCACACAGCTGAAAACCTCTTACGGCAACTGAGGAAGATCATCGCGGAATGGCTTACCCCAATTGGACTCTCCTGTGGATTTGTGGCATCGGACAACGCCAGCAATATTGTGTGTGCATTAAATCTGGGCCAATTCCAGCACGTCCCATGTTTTGCACATACCTTGAATTTGGTGGTGCAGAATTTTTTAAAAAACGACAGGGGCGTGCAAGAGATGCTGTCGGTGGCCAGAAGAATTGCGGGACACTTTCGGCGTATAGGCACCACGTACAGAAAACTGGAGCACCACCAAAAACTACTGAACCTGCCCTGCCATCATCTGAAGCAAGAAGTGGTAACGAGGTGGAATTCAACCCTCTATATGCTTCAGAGGTTGGAGGAGCAGCAAAAGGCCATTCAAGCCTATACAATTGAGCACGATATAGTAGGTGGAATGCACCTGTCTCAAGTGCAGTGGAGAATGATTTCAACGTTGTGCAAGGTTCTGATGCCCTTTGAACTTGCCACACGTGAAGTCAGTTCAGACACTGCCAGCCTGAGTCAGGTCATTCCCCTCATCAGGCTTTTGCAGAAGAAGCTGGAGGCATTGAAGGAGGAGCTAACACGGAGCGATTCCGCTAGGCATGTGGGACTTGTGGATGCAGCCCTTAATTCGCTTAACAAGGATTCACGGGTGGTCAATCTGTTGAAATCAGAGCACTACATTTTGGCCACCGTGCTCGATCCTAGATTTAAAGCCTACCTTGGATCTCTCTTTCCGGCAGACACAGGTCTGCTGGGGTTGAAAGACCTGCTGGTGACAAAATTGTCAAGTCAAGCGGAACGCGACCTGTCAACATCTCCTCCTTCACATTCTCCCGCAACTGGGGGTGCGAGGAAAAGGCTCAGAATTCCGAGCCCACCCGCTGGCGGTGATGCAGGGCAGTCTGGAGCGACTGCTGATGCTGACATCTGGTCCGGACTGAAGGACCTGACAACGATTACGGACATGTCGTCTACTGTCACTGCATATGATTCTCTCAACATTGATAGAATGGTGGAGGATTATATGAGTGACCGCATCCAAGTAGGCACGTCACACAGTCCGTACTTATACTGGCAGGAAAAAGAGGCAATTTGGAGGCCCTTGCACAAACTGGCTTTATTCTACCTAAGTTGCCCTCCCACAAGTGTGTACTCCGAAAGAGTGTTTAGTGCCGCCGCTCACCTTGTCAGCAATCGGCGTACGAGGTTACATCCAGAAAATGTGGAGAAGATGATGTTCATTAAAATGAATTATAATCAATTCCTCCGCGGAGACATTGACCAGCAGCAATTGCCTCCACAAAGTACACAGGGAGCTGAGATGGTGGATTCCAGTGGGGACGAATTGATAATCTGTGAGGAGGGGGATGTACACGGTGATATATCGGAGGGTGAAGATGAGGTGGACATCTTGCCTCTGTAGAGCCAGTTTGTGCAAGGAGAGATTAATTGCTTCTTTTTTGGGGGGGGTCCAAACCAACCCGTCATATCAGTCACAGTCGTGTGGCAGACCCTGTCACTGAAATGATGGGTTGGTTAAAGTGTGCATGTCCTGTTTTGTTTATACAACATAAGGGTGGGTGGGAGGGCCCAAGGACAATTCCATCTTGCACCTCTTTTTTCTTTTCTTTTTCTTTGCATCATGTGCTGATTGGGGAGGGTTTTTTGGAAGGGCCATCCTGCGTGACACTGCAGTGCCACTCCTAGATGGGCCCGGTGTTTGTGTCGGCCACTAGGGTCGCTAATCTTACTCACACAGTCAGCTACCTCATTGCGCCTCTTTTTTTCTTTGCGTCATGTGCTGTTTGGGGAGGGTTTTTTGGAAGAGACATCCTGCGTGACACTGCAGTGCCACTCCTAGATGGGCCCGGTGTTTGTGTCGGCCACTAGGGTCGCTAATCTTACTCACACAGTCAGCTACCTCATTGCGCCTCTTTTTTTCTTTGCGTCATGTGCTGTTTGGGGAGGGTTTTTTGGAAGGGACATCCTGCGTGACACTGCAGTGCCACTCCTAGATGGGCCCGGTGTTTGTGTCGGCCACTAGGGTCGCTAATCTTACTCACACAGTCAGCTACCTCATTGCGCCTCTTTTTTTCTTTGCGTCATGTGCTGTTTGGGGAGGGTTTTTTGGAAGGGCCATCCTGCGTGACACTGCAGTGCCACTCCTAGATGGGCCCGGTGTTTGTGTCGGCCACTAGGGTCGCTAATCTTACTCACACAGCTACCTCATTGCGCCTCTTTTTTTCTTTGCGTCATGTGCTGTTTGGGGAGGGTTTTTTGGAAGGGCCATCCTGCGTGACACTGCAGTGCCACTCCTAGATGGGCCCGGTGTTTGTGTCGGCCACTAGGGTCGCTAATCTTACTCACACAGCTACCTCATTGCGCCTCTTTTTTTCTTTGCGTCATGTGCTGTTTGGGGAGGGTTTTTTGGAAGGGACATCCTGCGTGACACTGCAGTGCCACTCCTAGATGGGCCCGGTGTTTGTGTCGGCCACTAGGGTCGCTTATCTTACTCACACAGCGACCTCGGTGCAAATTTTAGGACTAAAAATAATATTGTGAGGTGTGAGGTATTCAGAATAGACTGAAAATGAGTGTAAATTATGGTTTTTGAGGTTAATAATACTTTGGGATCAAAATGACCCCCAAATTCTATGATTTAAGCTGTTTTTTAGTGTTTTTGGAAAAAAACACCCGAATCCAAAACACACCCGAATCCGACAAAAAAAATTCGGTGAGGTTTTGCCAAAACGCGTTCGAACCCAAAACACGGCCGCGGAACCGAACCCAAAACCAAAACACAAAACCCGAAAAATTTCAGGCGCTCATCTCTAGTTAGAGGATGATCAATTCTTCCAATTACTTTGAAATTCAAATTACAAAATGTAGGATTGTCTGTGATGTTATGCAACTGGATTTTAGACTTTTGAATTAATAGGCCCCAACAAGTTAAAATGGGTAATCAAATGTCTTCTGTAATTAAAATCAGTACAGGTACCCCACAGGCACCCATTATTGTATTCCCCAGGGTAAAACTAATTCTATTATCAAGTTTTCTGATGACATTACTGTTGTGGGGCTCATCCCGGACAGTAACGAGATGGCGTAGGATGTCAGAGGAGATATGAGTTGGTTCCATTAAATATTGATAACTTAGCGGTTGAACAAGTTAGAGATTTTAAACTATTGGGCACTGTTATTTCAGATGACTTGTCTTGGGCTACTAATATTACATGTATTGTGAAGAAAGCCCGGCAGCGCCTATTTTTCCTTACGAAATTGCGCTGCAAACTTATCTAGAGCATATTTGGTTAGGTTTCATTGCTGTGTAATTGAAAGTGTGTTGATGTATTGTATTATAGTTTGGTACGACAACACACCAAAGGTGAGCGGAAGCTATTGGAGCGTGTTGTATGTACAGCTATCTCGGTTTAAGAACAGTTTCTTCCCATCTGATATAGTGATGAGCGGGTTCGGTTTCTCGGAAACCGAACCCCCCCGAACTTCACGCTTTTTACACGGGTCCGAGGCAGACTCGGATCTTCCCGCCTTGCTCGGCTAACCCGAGCGCGCCCGAACGTCATCATCCCGCTGTCGGATTCTTGCGAGGCTCGTATTCTATCGCGAGACTCGGATTCTATATAATGTTATGAGCCACGGCTGTGGCTCATTCCTGTTTTGCAGTTTTGTTCTGTATTTCATGTTATACTTCTGTTTATGTTCCCCGTGGGTGTCATGGGGTGCTCGGAGCTCACCCTTAAGGAGGGGATACTGTTATGAACCACAGGTAGTGGTTCATTCCTATTTTATGTTTTTAAAGTTGTCTTGCATGCCAGGATTTCCTGTTGCTCTGTTTTAGAATACTCTTGTCTGCTGCCGCTGGTGAGTCTGTGTAATTGCAGCTTGTTCCCATGTGTTCAGCCTCACCTGGCTGCTAATTGCATCTTGTCAGTTTGGAATCATGCAACAGGGCAGCTGCATGGGATTATTAATTAGGCCTCTCTGTTATATGCTGGCTGACTGCAATTCACAGACGCTGGTGATATTCCTTGGTTTGCAGTCTGCTTGAAGTGTGAGCTGGTTCCTGTCAGTCCCTGTGTTGATTCCTGTGTCAGTCCCTGTGTTGATTCCTGTGTCAGTCCCTGTGTCAGTCCCTGTGTCGATTCCTGTGTCTGATCCCGTGTCCTGCTGTGAGGCGTTCCTGCCCTGAGTTCCAGTGGCTTTGCCTGTCCCTGGTCAAGTCTTCTGGCTTCCTGGTGTCCACCGGTCTGTCGTTTGGAATTCTGCCTGTCCTCCAGTTCTGAGAGTCGGTGTCGGCAGCATTAGAAGTTCCTGTCCGTTTGCCAGTATTCGTACCGGTTCCGTGAGTAGCGGCTCTCCCGCGTCCGTTGGCCTAGGCCGCTGTATTCCATTATTGTTTCTGTCCCTGGTGTTTTGCAGAGGGTTCTGCTTATGCTGTCACCGCCGGTACACAAAGGTATTGCGTCGGCGTGTGATCAGCATTTCCTTTGTTGTTCTTTTCCTTTGGCGGTTTCTCCGCACATACTTTAGGTTTTTAGTTAGCTTGTAGCCCCTGGCCTGTTTGCTTAGTTAGAGGTCCTCTTGTTATCATTCTGCCTCGGATTTCCCTTTGTCTCTCATTAAGACCGGGGGGCACCGGAGTTGGGCAGACATAATCCGCCCTTCAAACGTGGCTGCCAAGGGCTCAAGAAACCATAGTCTCGCAAGGGATTTCCGATAGCACGGGTGAGACAACAGAGTTAGGGCGCCAGGGGTTATTCCCTTTCCATTCCCCTTTCCCAGCGTTACGTCCTGGTGCTCTGGACTCACTTCATGAACATCTCCCTTGTTCTGAGCACCAGGAACCTAACATTATCACCAGCCATACCACAAAAAAGAAATAAAACTTTTTTTTCTTTTTTGGCCCAGTCCAGTGTCTAGTCTAGAATCCAGTCTTGTCTAGAATTCAGTGTACAGAATCCAATCCGGTGTTTAGAATCCAGTCTTGTCTAGAATTCAGTGTGCAGAATCCAATCCGGTGTTTAGAATCCAGTCCTGTCTAGAATTCAGTGTGCAGAATCCAGTCCGGTGTTTAGAATCCAGTCCGGTGTTTAGAATCCAGTCCGGTGTTTAGAATCCAGAACGGTGTTTAGAATCCAGTCCGGTGTTTAAAAAAAAAAAAAAAGTCTTGTTTTGTTTAGCAAAATTTAGTCTTGTCTTGCCTTGTCTTGTCTTGTCTTGTCTAGTTTTAAATCCTCCTATGTCTACTATGCAAGCCCTGCAGGCATCTCTCGCAGCCCTGAACTCTGTATTCAGTGCTTTGAGACCAGAGCGACTAGAAGTTTTGCAGCAATCCCTAAAGCAACTGCAAAACCTTCTGACTAAAATCTTGCTCATTTTGCCAGAAGTCGTTGAGAGTACATCTATCTCTAAAGAGACTCTTGTTCACAGTATGGTGACAAGAGAATCCTCTGGTTTAATTGAAGAGAAAAGGTTTAAAAGTTTTCTGCGGCCCAGGCTCTCAGAAGAGGAGCGTCTGCGTTGCAGAAACTTAAACTTATGCCTATATTGTGGGGGTTTAGGCCATTATCTGCAGACCTGTGAGTTGCGCAAGCCAAAGTGTGGTGACGAGTCTTGCCCTCTGGCCAAGTTGAGTCATGATACAAGACCTACTCCTGTCTCTACTGTGGCAGAGGTACTTGTCACACAACCCACACAAAAAAGCTCTCTGTCCTATAATTGGGGTCCTTGGGCAAGGGAGCCCCATTATAGATTCAGGAATCAAAAGAGAATGTTTCTCTCCTCTCTTGAGGTTCCTGTGGAAGCGGAGTTGCAAGTCCCTGGAGTGGTGCCCGATGCCCAGGTTCCTGGAGTGGTGCCCGATGCCCAGGTTCCTGGAGTGGTGCCCGATGCCCAGGGTCCTGGAGTGGTGCCCGATGCCCAGGGTCCTGGAGTGGTGCCCATAGCCCAGGGTCCTGGAGTGGTGCCCGTAGCCGAGGGTCCTGGAGTGGTGCCCGTAGCCCAGGGTCCTGGAGTGGTGCCCGTAGCCAAGGGTCCTGGAGTGGTGCCCATAGCCCAGGGTCCTGGAGTGGTGCCCGTAGCCCAGGGTCCTGGAGTGGTGCCCGTAGCCCAGGGTCCTGGAGCGGTACCCGATGCCCAGAGTGCTGGAGCGGTACCCGATGCCCAGAGTGCTGGAGCGGTACCCGATGCCCAGAGTGCTGGAGCGGTACCCGATGCCCAGAGTGCTGGAGCGGTACCCGATGCCCAGAGTGCTGGAGCGGTACCCGATGCCCTAGCTTATAGAGGGACATCAAATATTATAGTTCAGGTGTCCATACCGGAAGGGGTCTCAGAAGCTGTTACCCCAGGTAGGGACTTGAAAAGCGCAACCCTAGAAAGGGTCTCTAAAACCATAGTTTTTGAGGGGAACTCGAGAAGCAAAACCCCAGAAGGGATCTTTGAAGTAATATCCCCAAGTGGGGTCTCGAGAGACGCAGCCCCAAAGAAGGGTCTAGAAGTCGCTTCCCCAGGAAAGAGCTTAAGAAGCATAGCATTAGTGGAGGATCTGAACGTTATTGCTTCAGCAAAAGTCTCGGAAGTCATAGTCCCAGGAGAACTTTCGATAATTATCGACTCAGAGAGGGAGGCCGATGGCCCGATCCCAGTCAGGGAGGCCAACGGCCCGGTCCCAGTAAAAGAATCCGAGGTGCTGGCCCCAGCGGGGTTCTCTGAGGCCACTGCCCCAGCGGGGTTCTCGGAGGCCACTGCCCCAGCGGGGTTCTCGGAGGCCACTGCCCCAGCGGGGTTCCCGGAGGCCACTGCCCCAGCGGGGTTCCCGGAGGCCACTGCCCCAGCGGGGTTCCCGGAGGCCACTGCCCCAGCGGGGTTCCCGGAGGCCACTGCCCCAGCGGGGTTCCCGGAAGTCACTGCCCCAGCGGGGTTCCCGGATGTCACAGCCCCGGGTTGGGTTCAGAAAGTCACTGCCCCGGGTGGGGTTCAGAAAGTCACTGCCCCGGGTGGGGTTCAGAAAGTCACTGCCCCGGGTGGGGTTCAGAAAGTCACTGCCCCGGGTGGGGTTCAGAAAGTCACTGCCCCGGGTGGGGTTCAGAAAGTCACTACCCCGGGTGGGGTTCAGAAAGTCTCAGCCCCGGGTAAGGTCAATAGTGACCAGGTCCTAGCAAAGCACTCCAGTCAGTCAGATGAGAAGGAAACAGATCCTGACTCTGATATCTCAACATCCATAACCTTTGATGGGGACTTCGCCCAATTTCTGGCGCTTTTCAAACACTATTACACTATTATGTTGTCTAGACCATTTCTGGGCATCACTTCAGAAAACCTTGGGCTCTATCTGATTTATTCTTTTAGAGGAGAGCCTTCTGAGTGGGCGACCAGCCTAATGAAAGCTGAAGATCCCATTCTTCAGGATCCCCTAGCGTTCTGTGATGCAATTGTTAAAAGATACGGTTCCAAAGAAATTGGTTCAGGTTCCTCTGAGTCACCCGTCTTGTCTGCTGAGAGTCCACCAAATACTGTAAACTCGGCACAAGAGTCCCAGACCGTTGTTTTGACTGCAGGATGTGCTTTTTTGACTTCTTCTAATAATAGTACTTTACCAGAAAGTTCAGCTCCCAAGGGTAAGAGACCTGTCTCTGATTTGAACGCAGCCTTGCTGGGTGGTACCATCAGTTCAGACAATGTTTGGGGAATTACCTTGGTCAGACCTAAAGAGCTTTGTAAAAAGAAGAAGAAGAAAAAGAAGAAGAAGAAAAAGAAATAATTTTGGACTCTTGCCTGAATAAAAAAAAAAAGAGAGATTTGTTTTTTCCTTGTCTTGTGTCCAGTGGCCACCATCAAGGGGAGGGCACTGTTACAAGTTGTTGCTACAGCTTGTTATTTTGTTTTCATGTCTGTTAGACCAGTGTGTCAGGTTTTTTTTTTTTTTTTGTATCCCTTGTTCTGGATAGTCTGAATTTTGGGGTCTTTTGACCCCTCCTCAAGGGGGGGGTAATGTTATGAGCCACGGCTGTGGCTCATTCCTGTTTTGCAGTTTTGTTCTGTATTTCATGTTATACTTCTGTTTATGTTCCCCGTGGGTGTCATGGGGTGCTCGGAGCTCACCCTTAAGGAGGGGATACTGTTATGAACCACAGGTAGTGGTTCATTCCTATTTTATGTTTTTAAAGTTGTCTTGCATGCCAGGATTTCCTGTTGCTCTGTTTTAGAATACTCTTGTCTGCTGCCGCTGGTGAGTCTGTGTAATTGCAGCTTGTTCCCATGTGTTCAGCCTCACCTGGCTGCTAATTGCATCTTGTCAGTTTGGAATCATGCAACAGGGCAGCTGCATGGGATTATTAATTAGGCCTCTCTGTTATATGCTGGCTGACTGCAATTCACAGACGCTGGTGATATTCCTTGGTTTGCAGTCTGCTTGAAGTGTGAGCTGGTTCCTGTCAGTCCCTGTGTTGATTCCTGTGTCAGTCCCTGTGTTGATTCCTGTGTCAGTCCCTGTGTCGATTCCTGTGTCTGATCCCGTGTCCTGCTGTGAGGCGTTCCTGCCCTGAGTTCCAGTGGCTTTGCCTGTCCCTGGTCAAGTCTTCTGGCTTCCTGGTGTCCACCGGTCTGTCGTTTGGAATTCTGCCTGTCCTCCAGTTCTGAGAGTCGGTGTCGGCAGCATTAGAAGTTCCTGTCCGTTTGCCAGTATTCGTACCGGTTCCGTGAGTAGCGGCTCTCCCGCGTCCGTTGGCCTAGGCCGCTGTATTCCATTATTGTTTCTGTCCCTGGTGTTTTGCAGAGGGTTCTGCTTATGCTGTCACCGCCGGTACACAAAGGTATTGTGTCGGCGTGTGATCAGCATTTCCTTTGTTGTTCTTTTCCTTTGGCGGTTTCTCCGCACATACTTTAGGTTTTTAGTTAGCTTGTAGCCCCTGGCCTGTTTGCTTAGTTAGAGGTCCTCTTGTTATCATTCTGCCTCGGATTTCCCTTTGTCTCTCATTAAGACCGGGGGGCACCGGAGTTGGGCAGACATAATCCGCCCTTCAAACGTGGCTGCCAAGGGCTCAAGAAACCATAGTCTCGCAAGGGATTTCCGATAGCACGGGTGAGACAACAGAGTTAGGGCGCCAGGGGCTATTCCCTTTCCATTCCCCTTTCCCAGCGTTACGTCCTGGTGCTCTGGACTCACTTCATGAACATCTCCCTTGTTCTGAGCACCAGGAACCTAACATATAAGGAGCCACGCGTCGCCGCCATTTTCACACGTGCATTGAGATTGATAGGGAGAGGACGTGGCTGGTGTCCTCTCCGTTTAGATAGAGAGTGAGACACTTGATTTACTGGAGCATTAGGAGTACTCAGAGAGTGCAGAGTTTTGCTGATAGTTATACTAGTGACCACCAGTTTTATTTATTATTTAATATAATCCGTTCTCTGCCTGAAAAAAAACGATACACAGTCACATACCATATCTGTGCTCAGCCTCAGTGTGCTGCATGATAATATCATCTATGTATATCTGACTGTGCTGAGTAGTGCTCACTGCTCACACAGCTTAATTGTGGGGGAGACTGGGGAGCAGTTATAGCAGGAGTACATATTTAACAGTGCACACTTTTGCTGCCAGTGTGACTGACCAGCAGTGACCACCAGTATATTGTCTGCCTGAAAAAGTTAAACACTCGTGTGGTGTTTTTTTTTTTATTCTATAAACGCATTCTGCTGACAGTGTCCAGCAGGTCCGTCATTCATTATATTTCTATCTTCTTCATACTAGTAGTTTAGGAGTCTGCAGTGCTGACAGTGTCCAGCAGGTCCGTCATTATATAATATATACCTGTCCTGCAGTAGTGATATATATATATATTTTATATCATTATCATCCAGTCTATACTAGCAGACGCAGTACGGTAGTCCACGGCAGTAGCTACCTCTGTGTCGGCAGTCGCTCATCCATAATTGTATACCTACCTGTGGTGGTTTTTTTTTTTTCTATCTTCTTCATACTAGTAGTTTAGGAGTCTGCAGTGCTGACAGTGTCCAGCAGGTCCGTCATTATATAATATATACCTGTCCTGCAGTAGTGATATATATATATATTTTATATCATTATCATCCAGTCTATACTAGCAGATGCAGTACGGTAGTCCACGGCTGTAGCTACCTCTGTGTCGGCACTGGCAGTCGCTCGTCCATAATTGTATACCTACCTGTGGTGTTTTTTTTTTTTTCTATCTTCTTCATACTAGTAGTTTAGGAGTCTGCAGTGCTGACAGTGTCCAGCAGGTCCGTCATTATACAATATATACCTGTCCTGCAGTAGTGATATATATATATATTTTATATCATTATCATCCAGTCTATACTAGCAGACGCAGTACGGTAGTCCACGGCTGTAGCTACCTCTGTGTCGGCAGTCGCTCGTCATCCATAAGTATACTAGTATCCATCCATCTCCATTGTTTACCTGAGGTGCCTTTTAGTTGTGCCTATTAAAATATGGAGAACAAAAATGTTGAGGTTCCAAAAATAGGGAAAGATCAAGATCCACTTCCACCTCGTGCTGAAGCTGCTGCCACTAGTCATGGCCGAGACGATGAAATGCCATCAACGTCGTCTGCCAAGGCCGATGCCCAATGTCATAGTACAGAGCATGTAAAATCCAAAACACCAAATATCAGTAAAAAAAGGACTCAAAGATCTAAAATAAAATCGTCGGAGGAGAAGCGTAAACTTGCCAATATGCCATTTACCACACGGAGTGGCAAGGAACGGCTGAGGCCCTGGCCTATGTTCATGGCTAGTGGTTCAGCTTCACATGAGGATGGAAGCACTCAGCCTCTCGCTAGAAAAATGAAAAGACTTAAGCTGGCAAAAGCACAGCAAAGAACTGTGCGTTCTTCGAAATCACAAATCCACAAGGAGAGTCCAATTGTGTCGGTTGCGATGCCTGACCTTCCCAACACTGGACGTGAAGAGCATGCGCCTTCCACCATTTGCACGCCCCCTGCAAGTGCTGGAAGGAGCACCCGCAGTCCAGTTCCTGATAGTCAGATTGAAGATGTCAGTGTTGAAGTACACCAGGATGAGGAGGATATGGGTGTTGCTGGCGCTGGGGAGGAAATTGACCAGGAGGATTCTGATGGTGAGGTGGTTTGTTTAAGTCAGGCACCCGGGGAGACACCTGTTGTCCGTGGGAGGAATATGGCCATTGACATGCCTGGTGAAAATACCCAAAAAATCAGCTCTTCAGTGTGGAAGTATTTCAACAGAAATGCCGACAACATTTGTCAAGCCGTGTGTTGCCTTTGTCAAGCTGTAATAAGTAGGGGTAAGGACGTTAACCACCTCGGAACATCCTCCCTTATACGTCACCTGCAGCGCATTCATCATAAGTCAGTGACAAGTTCAAAAACTTTGGGCGACAGCGGAAGCAGTCCACTGACCAGTAAATCCCTTCCTCTTGTAACCAAGCTCACGCAAACCACCCCACCAACTCCCTCAGTGTCAATTTCCTCCTTCCCCAGGAATGCCAATAGTCCTGCAGGCCATGTCACTGGCAATTCTGACAAGTCCTCTCCTGCCTGGGATTCCTCCGATGCATCCTTACGTGTAACGCCTACTGCTGCTGGCGCTGCCGTTGTTGCTGCTGGGAGTCGATAGTCATCCCAGAGGGGAAGTCGTAAGACCACTTTTACTACTTCCACCAAGCAATTGACTGTCCAACAGTCCTTTGCGAGGAAGATGAAATATCACAGCAGTCATCCTGCTGCAAAGCGGATAACTGAGGCCTTGGCATCCTGGGCGGTGAGAAACGTGGTTCCGGTATCCATCATTACTGCAGAGCCAACTAGAGACTTGTTGGAGGTACTGTGTCCCCGGTACCAAATACCATCTAGGTTCCATTTCTCTAGGCAGGCGATACCAAAAATGTACACAGACCTCAGAAAAAGACTCACCAGTGTCCTAAAAAATGCAGTTGTACCCACTTAACCACGGACATGTGGACAAGTGGAGCAGGGCAGACTCAGGACTATATGACTGTGACAGCCCACTGGGTAGATGTATTGACTCCCGCCGCAAGAACAGCAATGGCGGCACCAGTAGCAGCATCTCGCAAATGCCAACTCTTTCCTAGGCAGGCTACGCTTTGTATCACCGCTTTCCAGAATACACACACAGCTGAAAACCTCTTACGGCAACTGAGGAAGATCATCGCAGAATGGCTTACCCCAATTGGACTCTCCTGTGGATTTGTGGCATCGGACAACGCCAGCAATATTGTGTGTGCATTAAATCTGGGCAAATTCCAGCACGTCCCATGTTTTGCACATACCTTGAATTTGGTGGTGCAGAATTATTTAAAAAACGAGAGGGGCGTGCAAGAGATGCTGTCGGTGGCCAGAAGAATTGTGGCACACTTTCGGCGTACAGGCACCACGTACAGAAGACTGGAGCACCACCAAAAACGCCTGAACCTGCCCTGCCATCATCTGAAGCAAGAAGTGGTTACTAGAGATGAGCGGGTTCGTTTCCTCGGAATCCGAACCCGCCCGAACTTCAGTTTTTTTTACACGGGGCCGAGCGACTCGGATCTTCCCACCTTGCTCGGTTAACCCGAGCGCGCCCGAACGTCATCATCCCGCTGTCGGATTCTCGCGATGCTCGGATTCTATCGCGAGACTCGGATTCTATATAAGGAGCCGCGCGTCGCCGCCATTTTCACACGTGCATTGAGATTCATAGGGAGAGGACGTGGCTGGCGTCCTCTCCGTTTATAGAGAAGAGAGTGAGACTAGAGTAGAGAGAGACACAGTAGTAATTTTGGGGAGCATTAGGAGGAGTACTTTAGGAGGAGTACTACTACTTGCTGAAGTGATAGATAGATAGTGTGACTGTATAATGTATATCTGACTTGTAGGGGAGACACTGACAGTGGGGAGCAGTTAGAGTCTGAGAGCAGGACTTGCTGCCAGAGTGCCACACTGCCATTGTGACCACACTGACCACCAGTATAATATATATTGTGATTGTCTGCTTAGGAGTACTACTTGCAAGTTGCTGATAGTGTGACCAGTGACCTGACCACCAGTTTAATAATCACCACCAGTTTAATATATATAATATATATATATAATTGTATATAATATATATATAATATTGTATACCACCTACCCGTTTTTTTTTTTTCTTTCTTCTTCTTTATACATACTACTATAGTAGCTTACTGTAGCAGTCTGCGGTGCTGCTGAGCTGACAGTGTCCAGCAGGTCCGTCATCAGTCATTACATAATAAATATATATTATATACCTGTCCGGCTGCAGTACTAGTGATATTATATATATATATATATATATATATATATATTGATTTCATCTCATTATCATCCAGTCTATATTAGCAGCAGACACAGTACGGTAGTCCACGGCTGTAGCTACCTCTGTGTCGGCAGTCGCTCGTCCATCCATAAGTATACTAGTATCCATCCATCTCCATTGTTTACCTGAGGTGCCTTTTAGTTGTGCCTATTAAAATATGGAGAACAAAAATGTTGAGGTTCCAAAATTAGGGAAAGATCAAGATCCACTTCCACCTCGTGCTGAAGCTGCTGCCACTAGTCATGGCCGAGACGATGAAATGCCAGCAACGTCGTCTGCCAAGGCCGATGCCCAATGTCATAGTACAGAGCATGTAAAATCCAAAACACCAAATATCAGTAAAAAAAGGACTCCAAAATCTAAAATAAAATTGTCGGAGGAGAAGCGTAAACTTGCCAATATGCCATTTACCACACGGAGTGGCAAGGAACAGCTGAGGCCCTGGCCTATGTTCATGGCTAGTGGTTCAGCTTCACATGAGGATGGAAGCACTCAGCCTCTTGCTAGAAAAATGAAAAGACTCAAGCTGGCAAAAGCACCGCAAAGAACTGTGCGTTCTTCGAAATCCCAAATCCACAAGGAGAGTCCAATTGTGTCGGTTGCGATGCCTGACCTTCCCAACACTGGACGTGAAGAGCATGCGCCTTCCACCATTTGCACGCCCCCTGCAAGTGCTGGAAGGAGCACCCGCAGTCCAGTTCCTGATAGTCAGATTGAAGATGTCAGTGTTGAAGTACACCAGGATGAGGAGGATATGGGTGTTGCTGGCGCTGGGGAGGAAATTGACAAGGAGGATTCTGATGGTGAGGTGGTTTGTTTAAGTCAGGCACCCGGGGAGACACCTGTTGTCCGTGGGAGGAATATGGCCGTTGACATGCCTGGTGAAAATACCAAAAAAATCAGCTCTTCGGTGTGGAAGTATTTCAACAGAAATGCGGACAACATTTGTCAAGCCGTGTGTTGCCTTTGTCAAGCTGTAATAAGTAGGGGTAAGGACATTAACCACCTCGGAACATCCTCCCTTATACGTCACCTGCAGCGCATTCATAATAAGTCAGTGACTAGTTCAAAAACTTTGGGCGACAGCGGAAGCAGTCCACTGACCAGTAAATCCCTTCCTCTTGTAACCAAGCTCACGCAAACCACCCCACCAACTCCCTCAGTGTCAATTTCCTCCTTCCCCAGGAATGCCAATAGTCCTGCAGGCCATGTCACTGGCAATTCTGACGAGTCCTCTCCTGCCTGGGATTCCTCCGATGCATCCTTGCGTGTAACGCCTACTGCTGCTGGCGCTGCTGTTGTTGCTGCTGGGAGTCGATGGTCATCCCAGAGGGGAAGTCGTACTCGTAAGCCCACTTTTACTACTTCCACCAAGCAATTGACTGTCCAACAGTCCTTTGCGAGGAAGATGAAATATCACAGCAGTCATCCTGCTGCAAAGCGGATAACTGAGGCCTTGGCATCCTGGGTGGTGAGAAACATGGTTCCGGTATCCATCATTACTGCAGAGCCAACTAGAGACTTGTTGGAGGTACTGTGTCCCCGGTACCAAATACCATCTAGGTTCCATTTCTCTAGGCAGGCGATACCGAAAATGTACACAGACCTCAGAAAAAGAGTCACCAGTGTCCTAAAAAATGCAGCTGTACCCAATGTCCACTTAACCACGGACATGTGGACAAGTGGAGCAGGGCAGGGTCAGGACTATATGACTGTGACAGCCCACTGGGTAGATGTATGGACTCCCGCCGCAAGAACAGCAGCGGCGGCACCAGTAGCAGCATCTCGCAAACGCCAACTCTTTCCTAGGCAGGCTACGCTTTGTATCACCGGTTTCCAGAATACGCACACAGCTGAAAACCTCTTACGGCAACTGAGGAAGATCATCGCGGAATGGCTTACCCCAATTGGACTCTCCTGTGGATTTGTGGCATCGGACAACGCCAGCAATATTGTGTGCGCATTAAATCTGGGCAAATTCCAGCACGTCCCATGTTTTGCACATACCTTGAATTTGGTGGTGCAGAATTTTTTAAAAAACGACAGGGGCGTGCAAGAGATGCTGTCGGTGGCCAGAAGAATTGCGGGACACTTTCGGCGTACAGGCACCACGTACAGAAGACTGGAGCAACACCAAAAACGCCTGAACCTGCCCTGCCATCATCTGAAGCAAGAAGTGGTAATGAGGTGGAATTCAACCCTATATATGCTTCAGAGGTTGGAGGAGCAGCAAAAGGCCATTCAAGCCTATACAATTCAGCACGATATAGGAGGTGGAATGCACCTGTCTCAAGCGCAGTGGAGAATGATTTCAACGTTGTGCAAGGTTCTGCTGCCCTTTGAACTTGCCACACGTGAAGTCAGTTCAGACACTGCCAGCCTGAGTCAGGTCATTCCCCTCATCAGGCTTTTGCAGAAGAAGCTGGAGACATTGAAGGAGGAGCTAACACGGAGCGATTCCGCTAGGCATGTGGGACTTGTGG
Source organism: Pseudophryne corroboree (assembly GCF_028390025.1). Taxonomy (NCBI): domain Eukaryota; kingdom Metazoa; phylum Chordata; class Amphibia; order Anura; family Myobatrachidae; genus Pseudophryne; species Pseudophryne corroboree. The sequence goes on from NC_086444.1 coordinate 134,444,909, forward strand.
ATGGAGCCCTTAATTCGCTTAACAAGGATTCACGGGTGGTCAATCTGTTGAAATCAGAGCACTACATTTTGGCCACCGTGCTCGATCCTAGATTTAAAACCTACCTTGGATCTCTCTTTCCGGCAGACACAAGTCTGCTGGGGTTCAAAGACCTGCTGGTGAGAAAATTGTCAAGTCAAGCGGAACGCGACCTGTCAACATCTCCTCCTTCACATTCTCCCGCAACTGGGGGTGCGAGGAAAAGGCTCAGAATTCCGAGCCCACCCGCTGGCGGTGATGCAGGGCAGTCTGGAGCGACTGCTGATGCTGACATCTGGTCCGGACTGAAGGACCTGTCAACGATTACGGACATGTCGTCTACTGTCACTGCATATGATTCTCTCCCCATTGAAAGAATGGTGGAGGATTATATGAGTGACCGCATCCAAGTAGGCACGTCACACAGTCCGTACTTATACAGGCAGGAAAAAGAGGCAATTTGGAGGCCCTTGCACAAACTGGCTTTATTCTACCTAAGTTGCCCTCCCACAAGTGTGTACTCCGAAAGAGTGTTTAGTGCCGCCGCTCACCTTGTCAGCAATCGGCGTACGAGGTTACTTCCAGAAAATGTGGAGAAGATGATGTTCATTAAAATGAATTATAATCAATTCCTCCGTGGAGACATTGACCAGCAGCAATTGCCTCCACAAAGTACACAGGGAGCTGAGATGGTGGATTCCAGTGGGGACGAATTGATAATGTGTGAGGAGGGGGATGTACACGGTGATATATCGGAGGATGATGATGAGGTGGACATCTTGCCTCTGTAGAGCCAGTTTGTGCAAGGAGAGATTAATTGCTTCTTTTTTGGTGGGGGTCCAAACCAACCCGTCATTTCAGTCACAGTCGTGTGGCAGACCCTGTCACTGAAATGATGGGTTGGTTAAAGTGTGCATGTCCTGTTTATACAACATAAGGGTGGGTGGGAGGGCCCAAGGACAATTCCATCTTGCACCTCTTTTTTCTTTAATTTTTCTTTGCGTCATGTGCTGTTTGGGGAGTGTTTTTTGGAAGGGCCATCCTGCGTGACACTGCAGTGCCACTCCTAGATGGGCCCGGTGTTTGTGTCGGCCACTAGGGTCGCTTATCTTACTCACACAGCTACCTCATTGCGCCTCTTTTTTTTCTTTGCGTCATGTGCTGTTTGGGGAGTGTTTTTTGGAAGGGCCATCCTGCGTGACACTGCAGTGCCACTCCTAGATGGGCCCGGTGTTTGTGTCGGCCACTAGGGTCGCTTATCTTACTCACACAGCTACCTCATTGCGCCTCTTTTTTTCTTTGCGTCATGTGCTGTTTGGGGAGTGTTTTTTGGAAGGGCCATCCTGCGTGACACTGCAGTGCCACTCCTAGATGGGCCCGGTGTTTGTGTCGGCCACTAGGGTCGCTTATCTTACTCACACAGCTACCTCATTGCGCCTCTTTTTTTCTTTGCGTCATGTGCTGTTTGGGGAGTGTTTTTTGGAAGGGCCATCCTGCGTGACACTGCAGTGCCACTCCTAGATGGGCCCGGTGTTTGTGTCGGCCACTAGGGTCGCTTATCTTACTCACACAGCTACCTCATTGCGCCTCTTTTTTTCTTTGCGTCATGTGCTGTTTGGGGAGTGTTTTTTGGAAGGGCCATCCTGCGTGACACTGCAGTGCCACTCCTAGATGGGCCCGGTGTTTGTGTCGGCCACTAGGGTCGCTTAGCTTAGTCATCCAGCGACCTCGGTGCAAATTTTAGGACTAAAAATAATATTGTGAGGTGTGAGGTATTCAGAATAGACTGAAAATGAGTGGAAATAATGGTTATTGAGGTTAATAATACTTTGGGATCAAAATGACCCCCAAATTCTATGATTTAAGCTGTTTTTTAGGGTTTTTTGAAAAAAACACACGAATCTAAAAGACACCCGAATCCGACAAAAAAAAATTCGGTGAGGTTTTGCCAAAACGCGGTCGAACCCAAAACACGGCCGCGGAACCGAACCCAAAACCAAAACACAAAACCCGAAAAATTTCAAGTGCACATCTCTAGTGGTAACGAGGTGGAATTCAACCCTCTATATGCTTCAGAGGTTGGAGGAGCAGCAAAAGGCCATTCAAGCCTATACAACTGAGCACGATATAGGAGGTGGAATGCACCTGTCTCAAGCGCAGTGGAGAATGATTTCAACGTTGTGCAAGGTTCTGCAACCTTTTGAACTTGCCACACGTGAAGTCAGTTCAGACACTGCCAGCCTGAGTCAGGTCATTCCCCTCATCAGGCTTTTGCAGAAGAAGCTGGAGACATTGAAGGAGGAGCTAACACAGAGCGATTCCGCTAGGCATGTGGGACTTGTGGATGCAGCCCTTAATTCGCTTAACAAGGATTCACGGGTGATCAATCTGTTGAAATCAGAGCACTACATTTTGGCCACCGTGCTCGATCCTAGATTTAAAACCTACCTTGGATCTCTCTTTCCGGCAGACACAAGTCTGCTGGGGTTCAAAGAACTGCTGGTGAGAAAATTGTAAAGTCAAGCGGAACGCGACCTGTCAACATCTCCTCCTTCACATTCTCCCACAACTGGGGGTGCGAGGAAAAGGCTCAGAATTCCGAGCCCACCCGCTGGCGGTGATGCAGGGCAGTCTGGAGCGACTGCTGATGCTGACATCTGGTCCGGACTGAAGGACCTGACAACGATTACGGACATGTCATCTACTGTCACTGCATATGATTCTTTCCCCATTGAAAGAATGGTGGAGGATTATATGAGTGACCGCATCCAAGTAGGCACGTCAGACAGTCCGTACTTATACTGGCAGGAAAAAGAGGCAATTTGGAGGCCCTTGCACAAACTGGCTTTATTCTACCTAAGTTGCCCTCCCACAAGTGTGTACTCCGAAAGAATGTTTAGTGCCGCCGCTCACCTTGTCAGCAATCGGCGTATGAGGTTACATCCAGAAAATGTGGAGAAGATGATGTTCATTAAAATGAATTATAATCAATTCCTCCGTGGAGACATTCACCAGCAGCAATTGCCTCCACAAAGTACACAGGGAGCTGAGATGGTGGATTCCAGTGGGGACGAATTGATAATCTGTGAGGAGGGGGATGTACATGGTGATATATCGGAGGATGATGATGAGGTGGACATCTTGCCTCTGTAGAGCCAGTTTGTGCAAGGAGAGATTAATTGCTTCTTTTTTGGTGGGGGTCCAAACCAACCCGTCATTTCAGTCACAGTCGTGTGGCAGACCCTGTCACTGAAATGATGGGTTGGTTAAAGTGTGCATGTCCTGTTTATACAACATAAGGGTGGGTGGGAGGGCCCAAGGACAATTCCATCTTGCACCTCTTTTTTCTTTCATTTTTCTTTGCGTCATGTGCTGTTTGGGGAGTAGTTTTTGGAAGGGCCATCCTGCGTGACACTGCAGTGACACTCCTAGATGGGCCAGGTGTTTGTGTCGGCCACTTGGGTCGCTTATCTTAGTCACACAGCTACCTCATTGCGCCTCTTTTTTTCTTTGCGTCATGTGCTGTTTGGGGGGTGTTTTTTGGAAGGGCCATCCTGCGTGACACTGCAGTGCCACTCCTAGATGGGCCAGGTGTTTGTGTCGGCCACTAGGGTCGCTTAGCTTACTCACACAGCTACCTCATTGCGCCTCTTTTTTTTCTTCTTTGCGTCATGTGCTGTTTGGGGGGTGTTTTTTGGAAGGGCCATCCTGCGTGACACTGCAGTGCCACTCCTGGGTCGCTGAGCTTAGTCATCCAGCGACCTCGGTGCAAATTTTAGGACTAAAAATAATATTGTGAGGTGTTCAGAATAGACTGAAAATGAGTGGAAATTATGGTTATTGAGGTTAATAATACTTTGGGATCAAAATGACCCCCAAATTCTATGATTTAAGCTGTTTTTTAGGGTTTTTTGAAAAAAACACCCGAATCCGACAAAAAAAATTTGGTGAGGTTTTGCCAAAACGCGTTCGAACCCAAAACACGGCCGCGGAACCGAACACAAAACCAAAACACAAAACCCGAAAAATTTCCGGTGCTCATCACTAATCTGATATCGTTAGTCTTAATTTGACTGGTGATTTGTAACCTATATGTGAATGTCTCAAATTTTAATTTCGTTGTTCTTTTTTAATAATGACTATAAAAATCTATCTATCTATCTATCTATCTATCTATCTATCTATCTATCTATCTATCTATCTAGATGAGTTCAAGGTAGCATGGAGTAAAAAACTTGAGATACATCATTAAAGAGAAACTGTAATCAGAAAGGGATCTCCGTATAGACATGGAAATCTGCAATTGGAAGCGCATTAGCACTACATAATTAAAAAGTTAATACCAAATGAATGGAGGCTGGGATTTACATGCACGTTAGGTCCATGAAGAGTAGCCACAGTCATGGGAATAAGCAAATGTAAGCGATGTAGATTATTGCCCACTGGCAGAATAAACACATGACTTCTTAGCAGCTCAATTATGGACCCAGTGTTAGTTCTATTTGAAAGCTTCAGTCTTTGTGCAAGATGAAAATCGCAATATAGTTCCCCTTTCCCTTATTCCCAGGACTGTGGCTACTATCCATGGACATAAAGTGCATGTAAATGACAGCCTCTATTCATTTGGAATTAACTTTTTAATTATACAGTGCTAACGCTTGCCAAAGTCTTTTGATATGTTGCAACATTTAATGTTTTATAATATTGGGTTTAAATAAATGTAAACTTAGTTTTTACCATATCCAGTTATAAGCACTGTTTATATATATTCTCCTATCTAGCCTCAATACACCATGGAGGTCATTCCGAGTTGTTCGCTCGCAAGGCGATTTTAGCAGAGTTGCTCACGCTAAGCCGCCGCCTACTGGGAGTGAATCTTAGCATCTTAAAATTGCGAACGAAGTAATCGCAATATTGCGATTACACACCTCGTAGCAGTTTCTGAGTAGCTTCAGACTTACTCGGCATCTGCGATCAGTTCAGTGCTTGTCGTTCCTGGTTTGACGTCACAAACACACCCAGCGTTCGCCCAGACACTCCTCCGTTTCTCCGGCCACTCCTGCGTTTTTTCCGGAAACTGTAGCGTTTTTTCCCACACGCCCATAAAACGGCCTGTTTCCACCCAGTAACACCCATTTCCTGTCAATCACTTTACGATCGCCAGACCGATGAAAAAGCCGTGAGTAAAATTACTAAGTGCATAGCAAATTTACTTGGCGCAGTCGCAGTGCGGACATTGCGCATGCGCATTAAGCGGAAAATCGCTGCGATGCGAAGATTTTTACCGAGCGAATAACTCGGAATGAGGGCCCATGTACTGCAGAGTGAAATGCCTAGTGCGAGTGATACGCAAGGACCCGAGCAACTCTGCTAGCGTTGGGCAGCTTTTTTGCTGAAAATGCATCTTAGTCACAATGCCCGCACCAGGAGAATGTGTTGATTATTTTGATATATGGCACTTGTATATCTGTGTGTGACTGCATCTGCATACAAAGCACGACGGAACATGGCATGAAAAAAAGTAGTGGTGGATGCATCATAGCACTTTGTATGCTTCGTATCAGAGCCGTAACTACGTGTGTGCCAAGGGGGCTTGGCACACAGCGCAGTTGCCCTGGGGGCGCACGGCCAGCGGCATGTAATGAGTCAAATTGACTCATTACATGCCGCCTCTAAGTCTCTGCGCCGTGCGCCGCGCTGTGAAGCTAGAAGACATCAGCGCCGGAGGCAGTGGAGAAGGAGGAGGGAGGGGGAGCAGGAAGCCGCAGCAGCACTATGTTATTGGTAGTAAGCGCCGCTGCAGCATCCCCCTCTCCTTCCGTATTGGCTGCCCGGCAGCCAATACAGAAGGAGAGGGGGATGCTGCAGCGGCGCTTACTACCAATAACATAGCGCTGCTGCGGCTCCCTGCTCCCCCTCCCTCCTCCTCCTTCTCATCTCACTGCCTGCACCGAGGGAGCAGCACGAGGAGCCTGTCAGCGGGGAGAAGGTAAGTATATCCCCCCCCCTTCTCTCTCTCTCTCTCTCTCTGTCTCTCTCTGTCTCTGTCTCTCTCTGTCTCTCTCTGTCTCTGTCTCTCTCTGTCTCTCTCTCTCTCTCTCTCTCTCTCTCTCGGACACCGCCTGCCGCAATGTGTAAAAAATGGGACTGGCTGCCGCAATGTGTAAAATGGGACTGGCTGCCGCAATGTGTAAAAAATGGGACTGGCTGCCGCAATGTGTAAAAAATGGGACTGGCTGCCGCAATGTGTAAAAAATGGGGACTGGCTGCCGCAATGTGTAAAATGGGGTCCTGGCTGCCGCAATGTGTAAAATGGGGCTGGCTGCCGCAATGTGTAAAAAGGGTCTATCTGCCGCAATGTGTAAAAAGGGGGACTGGCTGCCGTAATGTGTAAAAAGGGGGACTGGCTGCCGCAATGTGTAAAATGGGGCTGGCTGCCGCAATGTGTAAAAAGGGTCTATCTGCCGCAATGTGTAAAAAGGGGGACTGGCTGCCGTAATGTGTAAAAAGGGGGACTGGCTGCCGCAATGTGTATAAAGGGGGACACCGTCTGCCGTAATGTGTAAAAACGGGGACGCTGTCTGCTGTAATTGTAAAAAAGGGACGCTGTCTACCGCAATGTGTAAAAAGAAGGACCGGCTGCCGCAATGTGTTAAAAGGGAGACTGGCTGCCGTAATGTGTAAAAAGGGGGACTGGCTGCCGCAATGTGTAAAAAGGGTCTATCTGCCGCAATGTATAAAAAGGGGGACTGGCTGCCGCAATGTGTAAAAAAAGGGTCTATCTGCCACAATGTGTAAAAAGGGGGCCTGGCTGCCGCAATGTGTAAGAAAGGGCCCTGGCTACCGCAATGTGTAAAAAGGGAGACTGGCTGCTGCAATGTGTAAAAAGGTGGACTGGCTGCCGCAATGTGTAAAAAGGGGGACACTGTCTGCTGTAATGTATAAAAGGGGCTCTACCTGGTGTAGTGGCGCTACTGTGCAGCGTAATTTGAATAATGTAGACTACTGTGCACCGTAGTATGAATTGCTATTATTTTGTGGCCACGCCCCTTCCCCGTGAAGCCACGCCCCTAGAATTTTTTGGCGCACCTGCGGCGCGCACTGCCCCTATTTTACATGGGGGGGGGGGGGGGGGGCGCCACTGTCGTTTCTTGCACACAGCGCTAAAATGCCTAGTTACGGCACTGCTTCGTATGCTGGTGTGCCTTATTCATTTATTATTTATTAACAGTTTCTTATATAGCGCAGCATATTCTGTTGCACTTTACAATTAGAACAACAGTAATGGAACAAAACTGGGTAAAAAGTAAAAACAGACAGACATAGAGGTAGGAAGGCCCTGCTCGCAAGCTTACAATCTATAGGGAAATAGGCATAGATAAACAAGGATAGATGCTACCTATTGCATAATGGTCCACCAGATTGCTAGGTTCTTAATGGGTTGTATGATATGATCACCCAGCAGTGTTGGCCAAGTGTCAGGATGGTGTGAGAGTAAAGAAAGACAAAATATGTGATGTTATGTGTACTGTTCAGAGAGAATGTAATTACATAGGGAAGCACTGAAGGTTATGTGGGTGGGTCTGGAATTTGATAGGCTTGTCTGAAGAGGTGAGTTTTCAGGGAACGTTTAAAGGTTTGGAGACTAGAGGCGAGTCTTATTGTGTGCGGGAGGGCATTTCACAGAATGGGTGAAGCAGTGGCGTAAGTTTGTCCCAGTTGCCCGGAGGCAAGATAAATATTGGTGCCCCCCTATTTACTATATTAAGATAAAGGTAGGTGTGTGTGTGTGTGTGTGTGTGTGTGTGTGTGTGTGTGTGTGTGTGTGTGTGTGTGTGTGTGTTCTGAAAAAAAATTATATACTGTATTTATACATTTTATTGTCTCTTATTTTAAATCACACATTTCTTAGCAGTCATACCCAGGATTAGAACCAATGACCTGTTACACTGACAGCAGGCACTTTACTGGTGGAGCTATTTGCTCCTGTAGAGGAAGCATGAGAATTCTAACTATATGAAGTTACGTGTAATTGTCAGAGAAGTAGCTTCATATAGTTAAAATTCTCATATTTTCTATACATGAGCAAACAGCTTCATCAATAAGGTGTCTGCTTCCAGTGTAATAGGTTGTGGTTTCTAATCCTGGGTATGACACTTGTAAAATATGTATATTCAGTATAATAAAGAGGGTGTGATGTGTAAGGTGCAGGGACCAGTCAGGAAGTCGTCCACTGAAAAGACAGCGACAGCTATCAATTAATTCAATGGTGTCACAGAATGGGAGGAGAGGTGCCCCCTTCAGAGCAGGAGCCTGGCGGCAGATGACTCCGTTGCCTCCCAGAGTTCTGCCTCTGGGGTGAAGCCCGTATAAAGTCCTGTAATTTTGAGTGTGAACAAGTAATGCGTGTGGATGAGAGATGCAGATCTGGTGCAGTGCGGAGTGGTCGGGTAGGGAGTTGATCGCAGCAGCAAATTTGTTAGCAGTTGAGCAAAACCATGGCCCTCATTCCGAGTTGTTCGCTCGTTATTTTCCTTCGCATCGGTGCGATTTTCCGCTAACTGTGCATGCACAATGTTCGCACTGCGGCTGCGTCAAGTAAATTTGCTAAGAAGTTTGGTATTTTACTCACGGCATTACGAGGATTTTTCTTCGTTCTGGTGATCGGAGTATGATTGACAGGAAGTGGGTGTTTCTGGGCGGAAACTGGCCGTTTTATGGGTGTGTGTGAAAAAACGCTGCCGTTTCTGGGAAAAACGTGGGAATGGCTGGTGAAACGGGGGAGTGCCTGGGCGAACGCTGGGTGTGTTTGTGACGTCAAACCAGGAACGAAACTGACTGAACTGATCGCAGTGGCAGAGTAAGTCTCGAGGTACTCAGAAACTGCTAAGAAATTTATATTCGCAATTTTGCGAATCTTTCGTTCGCAATTCTGCTAAGCTAAGATTCACTCCCAGAGGGCGGCGGCTTAGCGTGTGCAATGCTGCTAAAAGCAGTTAGCGAGCAAACAACTCGGAATGAGGGCCCATGTACACTGCAGGTGTGGCAGATATAACATTTGCAGAGAGAGTTATATTTGGGAGGGTTATTTTGTTTCTGTGCAGGGTAAATACTGGCTGCTTTATTTTTACACTGCAATTCAGATTTCAGTTTGAACACACCCCACCCAAATCTAACTCTCTCTGCACATGTTATATCTGCCCCCACTGCAGTGCACATGGTTTTGCCCAACTGTTAACAAATTTTCTGCTGCGATCAGCTCTGAATTAGGCCCAGAATACGGTAACTCCCCCTTGTTGTTTTTATTCTTAGTCATATCAGTGTCCCAGGCAGTGGTGCCGAGAGAGGGGGGGAGAGGGTACAAATTACCCAGGCCCAGGTCTGATGAGTGAGGTCCCAGTAGGGGCCCATGCCCCCTCCCCCTTACCTGGCAGCTGCAGTTCTTCTCATCAGCTCAGCACACTCTGCTGTGTTCTGGGCTACAGTGTGGCCATGGAGGTGCTTAAAATACAATTTTTTTCAGTATTTTTCTCTAAGGGTACATGACCACACCTCCTGTGATTAGGCCACACCCCTTGAAAAGTACCTGGGCCCAGCCCGGCTCTCGATTGCCCTGGTCCCAGGATAAGTTTATTGAATTGCAAATATTTAATTCTATTGCTCTAGTTTTATAGCATTATCCGATCCTTCTTCTGCACAAAGAAAATACACATCCCACTGTGAGACCAAGGGGTATATTTACTAAGCAGCAGGTTTTCTATGCTGCTGATTACTGCCAAGTGTGGCCACAGGGTATAAAATAGTTCTAAAATTAAATATAAAATACATCAGCTCAGAAAAATAGCTGTTTAGTAGATATACCACCAAGAGCGATTTGTGAAGTACTGTAAATCTATCCTGTTTCCTATCAATGCTGTACAGTAGACAAAAAAAGAAAAAATATATACAGTGAAATGGGACACATATAGAATGTCGTGCATCTGTTATATTTATATACCTTCATGTTTTTACATTTTGGGAAGGGCATACAAAAGAAATCCCCAATTTATCAGTACGTTTGCTGTTCGGGAACAGACAGCAGTATAACAAAATGCACAAATATTCGCTTTGATATCAGTTTTGAGTAGGTCTGTTTTCCTTTTTGTCTGACAGATTTTTATTTCATTACCATTATGTTCTCTGTTAGCTGACTGTCATGGAACAGTATGTGTTCAACTCTAAGTATTTACATATTAACACTTGGCTGTGTAGGAGTCTGTAGGATTGCAACCTGCTCACAAGTAGACATACTACGATCATTGTATTCTCACCCTTTCCTTTAATCTTTCTGCTACAGTACATATGCCTTGATAATATTTCATACATATCAGTATAGTACATTTTGGACATTTTGTTCAGTAAAACTTTTTACCGAATTTTTTGCTGAATTTTATAATTTTTTTGTGTTTGTGAAAAAATTAGTCTACTAAGTAAGTATTAATGTGACACTAACAGCTAATACAAGGTGGTTGTGCAAATTGTTCCCTCCAGTAGTAGAAGTACTAAAGTTGCGATGAAGCCAGTGCATTTCACCATGGCCCGCCAATATAAAGGAGCCCTCAGTAAGTAGCTTTATGAGTTACTGCTCCAAGGGCCATTACTAAGATGACATGGTCTGGTAGAGGAGAAGGGACAGTGAGGCTTTCCGCCTTACCTTTCCCCGTCTGTTCCTCTTTGCCACATGAGTGATTAGGTGGGTAGTGCCTCTCGGGATGATGTCTCGATTTCGGCAGGATGCAGAGGAGGATCAGCCCAGTCTGCAGTGACAACCCATCTCACCGACTGAGCAAGCCAAGCCAGCCATGGCTACGTTCCCCTGGTATTGGTCCAGTCTGCACACCCAGGCCCAGCAGTAAGTAAACCTATGAGTGTCTATACCTGCAGCTACCGCATAGCTGCTATACGCTGCCTCCCAATTCACCCTTTACATTGCTCTGTCACCAACTATCTCCCTGTCACCCCCTGCCTTCCTGACACCCTCTGCCTTGCCCTGTCACCCTCTGCCACTTTCTGTCACCCAATGTCTTTCCTTGTCATTCATGGCCTCTCCCCTCACCCCCTATCTCTGCCATCACTCTCTGCCTATCCTTGTCTTTCTCTGTAACCCCAAAACTTCCACTGTCACCCCCTGCCTTCCCCTGTATCCCTATGCTTTTCACTGTCACCCAATGCCTTTCCCTTTCACTCCCTGCCTTCCCTTGTCACCCTCTACCTCTTCCTGTCACCCTCTGCCTCTCCCTGTCAACCTCTGCATTCCCCTGCCACCATCTGCCTCTCTTTGTCACCCACTGCCTTTACCTGTCACCATCTGCCTTTCCTGTCACCTATTCCCCCTCACCATCAGTCTCTCCTTTTCAAACACTACTTTACCCTGTCCCCATCTCCCTGTCACCCTCTGTCTTCTGCAGTCACCTATTGCCTCTCCCTGTCATCCACTGCCTCTCATCACCCTCTCCCTTACACCATCTGCCTTTTCCTGCCACTCACTGTCTTCCCCTGTCACAAACTGCCTTCCCTTGTCACCCATTGCTTCTCCCCACCACCAACTATCTCCCTGTCACCCTCTGCCTTCCCTTGTCACCCTCTGCCTCTACCTGTCACCCTCTCTCTGTCACTCCCTGCCTCTCTCTTCACCCTTTTCACCATCACTCACTGCCTCTCACCATGAGCCACATCTCACTATCATCCATTGACTTCCCAGTCACCACCTGCCACCGACTTCCTCCACATGCCTTCCCTTGTCACCCATTGCCTCTCCCCATCGCTCTCTGCCTCTTCCCCACTACCTCTCCCTTATCAACCACTGCCTTTCCCTTTTCACCCACTGCCTCTTCCTACATCTTTTCTGTCATCCATTTCTTCTCCCCAAAACCCACTGACTCTCCCAATCTATCTCCTTTGCCACTGCCTCTCCCTGCCACCCTCTGCTTCTCCCAGCCAACCTCTACCAGTCACACACTGACTACTCAGTCACCCACTGCTTTGCCCCAGTAACCCACTGCCTCTCTCTGTCACCCTCTGCCTCTCTCTGTTAGAGCCTGGGCCAACCATCGTAAATTACATCACTTTTTCCTCCTTGACCAGATCTACAAGATTTTTCATACAGTGGGCTCACATGGTTCCATTTTGACTAACCACCTTTAAATGATGGTAGAGGATAAATATAAATGATAAAAACTGTTTTAGAGTTACTGTAGACTTCATCCCTTTACATAACTTCACTTATACTACATCAGGATGTACATTTTATACTTTCCCTCTTATAGCTGTAAGGAATAGATGCTTGCACGAATACAGTGGTAGAACTTGTGAGTGGTGGGTCCAGGTGCAAAACTATGCTTCACCGCTCCTACTCCTTATCCCACCCCAAGTTCACAATATGACAGTAAGGAAAGACAATGTTAGTGAAATAATTTAGTAAAGGGATAGAAGAGGATATATGTTAGGAAGTGAGAGATAGAGAGAGTGAAAAAGGGTGGGAGAGAGAGAGAGAGAGAAGGGAAGGGAAAAAGAGGGAGTGGGGGGTGAGAGAGAGGGAGGAAAAGAAAGATGGAGAGAGAGAGGGACAAAGAGGGAGGGGAAAAGATAGAAAGGGCGAGATGAAGGGAGATTGAGAAGGAGGTGGAGAAAGAGGGAGAGAGGTGGAGATGGAGGGAAGGAGAGAGAGGGGGAGAGGGAGGGAAAGAGAGAAGGAGAGAGAGAGGGGAAGAGAGAGGTAGCAGATGGAGGTATGGGGAAAGAGAAGGGGAGGAGGGAGAGAGAGAAGATGGGGGAGAAAGAGGGAGGGAGAGAGTGGGAGGGGGGATGTAGGAAGAAAGACAGAAAAAAAGGAGATGGAGAATGAGGGGGTGGGAGAGGGGGAGATGGAGGGACGAGAGAGAGGAGGAAGGGAGGAGATGGAGGGGAAAAAAGAAAGATAGAAAGAGAGATGAGGGGGACAAAAAGGGAGGGTGAGAGAAGGAGGGAGAGAAAGGAGAAACAGAAGGAGATAGAGAGGGGGAGGGGAGAGACAGAAGGATGGAGAGAGAGAGGAAGAGGATAGTAGAGAGAAACAGAAGGAGGAGAGAAAGAAGGAGCAGAGGGAGGAGGGGAGATAGAGAGAGAAGGGTAAGAGAGAAGGATAAGAAGGATGTGAGAGAGGGAAAGATGAGAGAAGGAGAAAGAGGAGGAGAGAGAGAAGGAAAGAGAGAGAAGGAGGGGAGGGAGAGCTATGAGAGGAGGTGAGAGAGAGATAGAAGGATGAGAGAAGGAGAGAAAGAGATGAGAAAGATCCCTGTGTGAGTAAAAGGACTGATCTTACTCTCATTACATGGCTTGGCATACACAGCAGGGGGGGGAATTCGGGCCGAATGGATGAGTAGCAAGTGACAGAGAACTAACTGCAGGTCCTCTATGTTTTGTTTTATGAAGCTGGGGCTGCTGTTCATCATTACATTGGTCCCTGCAAGCGCAATGTCAGAGAAGAGGAAGGTAGAAGAGGAGAGGAGATAGGAGGAAACAGGAGGGAAAGGACCGCCATTTCCTATGTTGTATCTTCCCATGCCATGGGCAGAAAGCTGCCGGTGCATTTTGACTCATTATTAGTACTGCTGTAAATTTGGGCTTCTTCATTACTGCAGGCCCCGGTGAAATGCACTGGCTACCCTGCCGGTAGTTCTGCCGCTGCACAAACACCTGTGCATATGTATAGTTTTTTAACCATGTAGGGATCCAGTGAAGTCCCTCCAGTTTCTTTGGTGCCCATAGCCAGGTGTCAGTAATGCATATCAGGATGGCAGTACCTCTAGGTGAACAGTTTAGCTTTTCAACTCTTGATAAATTGGTAAATTGGCAAACACTGCCAAACACAGGCAGTGGTAAATGGGTTAAGACCAGAGAAATCACTGATGTCTCCAATGTTAATCAAAATAAAAGGCATGAAGCAGTAAAGGAGAATATGGGTGTTCCAGACTATGAACTGTTTCAGAGATGGACCCAGTTCACTCAGCAGCTGCATCTTTGGATACAGCTGCTGTGCGAAAATATGCTAATGCTTCTGGTGGAGTCTTCTGTAAATAGATGCCTCCTGCATGCTTGTGTGATATGTTGCTGTGTCCTATGAATCAGGCCCAGTGTACAGAACGGAGAAGTGTTTCTCAGTTCTGTCTCCACATTTAAAGACAGTCATAGAAAACAAAAGGCAGATGTCTATAAAACCTGTTCCTCTCCCTGAAAATTGGGTACAGTTGGGGACAGTTGGCAGCTACAGTATATAAAAGATATTAATTCATTTAATCAATCTGGAGTAGCACTAGGAATCAAATATTGCATTTCCATGGGATCACACTCTGAGTGAGTCTATTTGAATTACAGTAGTGAGAGCCAGGATTGCTGACAGGCTGATTTAATGAAGCTCTTACCAACAATTTGTAGAGATTAGGAGTCTGTCAGAAAGATATCATTGGAAGCTTAAGGGATTGCATTGTGCAGTCATTCTGAAATGACAGTTAATGTATGGGAAGCATTTCTCGTAGCTTTGCCACAGAGGACTGTGGCCGTGATACACTATTTGCGTTTAGTGATCATTGTGAGAACTTTTCCATCAGTGTAACAGATATTGGCCCTCATTCCGAGTTGTTCGCTCGGTATTTTTCATCGCATCGCAGTGAAAATCCGCTTAGTACGCATGCGCAATGTTCGCACTGCGACTGCGCCAAGTAACTTTACTATGATGAAAGTATTTTTACTCACGGCTTTTTCTTCGCTCCGGCGATCGTAATGTGATTGACAGGAAATGGGTGTTACTGGGCGGAAACACGGCGTTTCAGGGGCGTGTGGCTGAAAACGCTACCGTTTCCGGGAAAAACGCAGGAGTGGCCGGGGAAACGGTGGGAGTGCCTGGGCGAACGCTGGGTGTGTTTGTGACGTCAACCAGGAACGACAAGCACTGAAATGATCGCACAGGCAGAGTAAGTCTGGAGCTACTCTGAAACTGCTAAGTAGTTAGTAATCGCAATGTTGCGAATACATCGGTCGCAATTTTAAGAAGCTAAGATTCACTCCCAGTAGGCGGCGGCTTAGCGTGTGTAACTCTGCTAAAATCGCCTTGCGACCGATCAACTCGGAATGAGGGCCATTATCTCTTTCATCTTTGTGTTGTTAACAATTTAGAATAATATAATAACAACAAGCACTATTTTAAATAATCATGTTTTGCATTATCTAATTACAATTCTTAATAAGATTTGAAGAGCAATAGAAACATTAAATACAAATTATAGTCCCAGATCTGATTTTTAACTATTTCACCATCTGCAGATCATCTGGTATGTTAGATACAAACCGCTACTGATACCTGGGGTTTGACTCGATTCAGTTACTTGCAAAGTGTGGATGGGACCTCCCCCAATGACGCCTTGCACAAACCCTTTATCAGCACATTTCTAAAGAATTTCCACAAATTAAGACATATTGAACAGGGCTATTGTAACATATAGGCACACTGGGCAGCAGCCCAGGGCCCCACAATTCTAGGGGCCTTCAAGCTGGGGTGGGTGGTTGTCACACAGAGTGGTGAGGAAGCACTCTCTACCTGCCTCCCAGCCTGCAGCCAGATAGCGAATAGCTGTCATCATTCTGATTGGTGGATGGTTGGACCTATCCACCAATCAGAGTGTCTGACAGCTATTCACTGTACGGAAACATATGGAGAGACTAGTTGATTCATCACACCCAATGGGCTCTCTTCACTCTGTCGTATGGGGCTACGCCCCTTAACCCTTGTGTGCCCTTGTGGTGTGCAATATTTGTATTATATGGAGTATTACCTCCAATCATAATTGTGTGAGTGGTTAAATATTGCACGTAAAAAGGGCGTGCGATGGTTAAGGGGTCGTAGCCCCTTGCTTCGGTGTGAACATCACACGCAGGGCCTGATGAATCACCTAGTAGGTGCTGCGGTTGGGGGAGTGGTGGGTGTGGGGGAGATGCGGATGGGGGAGGGGGTCCGGGGGTGCTGCAAGTGGGGGAGGGCAGTTGCATGGGTGCAGCAGGTGGGGGAGGGGCTGGTGCGGTGGTTTGGCAGGTGAGGGAGGAGCAGTTGCGGGGGGTGCTGCGGGTGGGGGAGGGGCGGGTGCAATGGGTGGGGGAGGGGTGGGTGCGGGAGTGTTGCTGGTGGGATAGGGGGTCTGGAGCCACCACAGGTGGGGGGGGCGGATGCAGTAGTGCCGCAGGTGGGGGAGGGGTGGGTGCGGGGGTGCTGCAGTTGGGGGAGGAGTCCAGAGCCACCATGGGTGGTGGAGGGTGTGTGTGGCGGTGCCGCAGATGGGGCCCGGAGGTACTGCGAGTGGGGGAGAGGTGGGTAATGCTTCCTCCTGGAAGCAGCTAGGCTGCTGTCCTCCCTTTGGCAGTGGCTCTCCCGAAGACTTGCACAGCAGCCAAGCAGCCAGTCACTATTGTTAGCCCCAGTGACCCAACGCGTCGCATTACAGGGAAGAAGATGCACTCAATAAACTACAGCTCACAGCAGCCCTTAGCGGCGGATTGCTTTGTCGCCAAGGGCTGCTGGAGCTGTAGTTTATTTAGTGCATCTACTTCCCTGTAATGTGGCGCGTTGGGACACCGCCACTAACAATAGTGACTGGCTGGCAGAACCTACTGACTCGCTGTATCAATGTAAAGGGTGAAAGTGCTCTGCAGTGTCAGTGACACTGCACACCCACTACACAGCACAGCACAGCACTGTCACCTTTTACACTGATTCAGCGTCCAGACATTACCCTCTGCGATATCACCCAGTCTATCTGTTACATTAGCCATCTCGGGGCTTCCAGGCCGGCAGCCCAGGTGCTGTGTTGCGGAGTCAGGGCCTCTGGGGATCTAAGTGCGGCTGTGGTGGGAGGCACTTCTGTGACATCACGCACAGAGGAGGCTCCGGGGCTCAGAGAGTATGCGGCGTAGGGAGGGCTATGAAAGCCTTCCGCTGTGCTGCTTTCATACACATCTATGCCAGTGGCCACAGCAGCTTTTGTTCCACTTGCGCCGTGGCTACGGAGTGGGGATTGTTTATGCCGGAGGGGGCAGGCGGACTGGCAGCAGGACATAGGATGCTGCAGTAAAGTGTTTTGTCTTCCCTATCTACAGTGCAGAGACTTGCTGCAGATACAGTGGCATACCCTCTAGCTGTACCTTTTTGGCAGGTACAGTACCTTTTTTTATGGTCTGTACCGATTTTTGGCTCTCCAAACTTCCATTGAAAGTATAGGAAAAGGGGCGGGCCACGTCTTCTACATGAGGCCACGCCCCATTTTTAATTTTGTAGCGATTTTTATGTGTAAATTGTTGGAGGGTATGCATTCCTGCACCACCTCCTATATAATAGCCCAGATATGTGACACAGATATGTGACACACCATCATCTCCCCCACCTTCGTTATCTATCAGCCACTTCATCCTCCCCCCCCCGCATCATCTCTCAGCACACCATCATCTCCCCCACTGTATCATCTCTCATCACACCATCATCTCGCCCACTGTGTCATCTTTCAGCACACCATCATCTCCCTCACTGTGTCATCTCTCAGCACACCATCATCTTCCCCACTGTGTCATCTCTCAGCACACCATTAACTCCCCCCGTGTCATCTCTCAGCACGCCATTATCTTCCTACTACCTCATCTCTCAGAACATCATCATCTCCCCCCACTGTGCCATCTCCCAGCACACCATCATCTTCCCCACTGTGTCATCTCTCAGCACACCATCATCTTCCCCACTGTGTCATCTCTCAGCACACCATCATCTCCCCCTTGAGTCATCTCTTAGTACACCATCATCTTCCCCACTGTGTCATCTCTCAGCACACCATCATCTCCCTCTTGAGTCATCTCTTAGTACACCATCATCTCCCCCAGCGTCATCTCTCAGCACACCATCATCTCCCCACTGTGTCATCTCTCAGCACAGCATCATCTCCCCCCGCCTCTCCTCTTAGCACACCATCATGGCCCCCCGTGACTTATCTCTTAACACATCATCTCCCCTCCTGTATCATCTCAGCCACATCATCACCTCCGGAATGTGTCTCTCTGCCACACCATCATATTCTGTCTGCATCTCTCACCATCCCCCTCCATTCTAACAAACAGCCTCCCCCCACTTCATTCTGTGTCTGCCCCCCCTCTTCATTCTATGGCTCTCTGCGTTCCCTCCTTCATTCTATGCCTCTCTGTGTCTCTTCCCCCTTCATTCTAAGTTTCTCTGTGTGTCCCTCTTTGTATTTGTCTCTCTTTCCTTTATTCTATGTCTCTCTGTGTCTCCCCCCTTCATTCGTTTCCCTGTGTGTGTGTCCCCATAATTCTATGTCTTTTTGCTCCCCCCCCCCTCCCCATTCTATGTCTCTCTGTGTCCTGCAAGCCACCTCACCTTCTGGGAGCCAGGAGCCGACTGACAATGAGACCAGGCAGCAGGCAACGGAAGACACCACAGCAGAAGCTCAGGGAGTGTGACGTGATGCTTGCATTGCAGTCTTGCTCCTAGAAGTAGCACTAACAAAATTAAAGTTGCAGTCAATTCATGCTGCCTTGCTCTGCGGCGCAATGGTGGATGGGTGATGCAGTGCAGGTGCAGAGTGTGGTGCAGCTATGGTGCCCTGGCCAGTGCCTCTCCCCTCTGCTGGGCCTGCCACAGCTCCCAGGTTATGTGCCCTGCTTACCCCTCCCTAGTTATGCCACTGCCCATTGCAGAGAGCAGGGTAGTCCCACTGCCTGGGATACCTGTCCCTTACCTTAAGGAGGCAGGACTGACCTTGTGTGTGTTGGATTATACACCTATCAGTGCAGATGATAACAGCCACATACTGCCTCTATGTAACAGACAGCTGTACATTTTTTAAAGATTTACTGCTTTCTGTGATTGAAACTCAGCTCACCACCGGTGTAACTGGCACTGTCATAGTCTGCATGACTGAGGAAAGCACAAGTGGTGGGGGTCCCTATTAAAGACAGAGAAGAGGCCGCTGTATTCCTGCCCCACCAAGGTTACATGCCCCCTGTTTTCTGCGACATGCAGGATATTGCACTTGTAACCGTGTCATCCAGTCTCTCCTTGGCACCTACTGTCTTTCCCTGTCACCCACTGCCTGCCTCCCCTGTCACCCTCTGCCTCCCCCTGCATTCCGCTGTTACCCTCTGTCTCTCCTTGTCACCCACTGCCATGTGGCATATTGCGAAATTCGGTTGGGTTGGAGGAAGGGGGCCCAAATTATATTTTTCCATCTGGGCCCACCACACGCAAGTTCTGCCACTGTATTGGTTACAAATTGCTTTGCTTTTTGCCCCACCAAACTAGCGATGAGCGGATTCGGTTTTACTCGGTTCTCAAAACGGCATCTTATTGGCTCACGGATGTCACGTGTTTTGGATAGCCAATAAGATGCCGTGTTGAGAACCGAGTAAAACCGAATCCGCTCATCACTACACCAAACTAGACAAACCAAAACAAAAATGCACATAAAAAACCCCCCAGCAAAACTGTGATGGGAGGTAAGAAAAACTGTCTTGATGAAAGACTCTTCTGCTTCTCCTTCCAACCATAAGAACCATCATCCGCTTTAGCTTTTCCTTGCTTCAAAAATTACTCTACACTTTTTTTGTAATCAATTTATAGATTCTCCTTTAGATGCTTTGTTTCATTCCCGATTATTTGTACTTTGGTTCTTCGAGTGCTAGGTAGTAAAAAGTGAAAGTACAGATGAGCAATTTTTTATCTTCTGTAATAATTTATGTGTAGCTTCAAGGGTAGCTAACAGCAATTGAATCAACTCTTGGTCTTCTACTATTATTGAATATTTCACATTGTCCTCTTCTGGCTGAACACATCTGATTCCAATAATCCAAAGTATTAAGGTCGCTCATGGCTACATTTGTTTTAGAATTGTGCGGCAGGCACTTTTCATGTTTTGTGTTTTGGTTTTGGATCTGGATCCTCGCTCGTGTTTTGGATCTGGATTGGTTTTGCCATAACCACCCTTTTGGGTTTGGGTTTTGAATCTGGATGATTTTTTTTAAAACAACACAAAAAAAGCTAAATCACAGAATTTGGGAGTAATTTTGATCCTACGGTATTATTA
Organism: Pseudophryne corroboree; assembly: GCF_028390025.1. Lineage (NCBI taxonomy): Eukaryota > Metazoa > Chordata > Amphibia > Anura > Myobatrachidae > Pseudophryne > Pseudophryne corroboree. Next base: position 134,465,074 of record NC_086444.1, read on the forward strand.
ACCTCAATAACATTCATTTCCACTAATTTTCAGTCTATTCTGAACACCTCACAATATTGTTTTTAGGCCAAAAGGTTGCACCGAGGTAGCTGGATGACTTTGCTAGGCGACACAAGTGTGCGGCACAAACACCTGGCCCATCTAGGAGTGGCACTGCAGTGTCAGACAAGATGGCATTTTTAAAAACCAGGCCCCAAACAGCACATCATGCAAAGAAGATAAAGAGGGGCACTGAGTTCGCTGGGTGACTAAGCTAAGCAACAAAACTGTGTGGCACAAACACCTAGCCCATCTAGGAGTGGCACTACAGTGGCAGACAGGATGGCAGATATAAAAATAGGCCCCAAACACAACATCATGCAAAGAAAGAAAGAGGTGCAATGAGGCAGCTGGGTGACTTTGCTAAGCGACACAAGTGTGTGCACAAACACCTGACCCATCTAGGAGTGGCAATGCAGTGTCAGACAGGATAGTAGATTTAAAAATTAGGCCCCAAACAGCACATCATGCAAAGAAATAAAAGAGGTGCACCGAGGCTGCTGGGTGACTAATCTAAGCGATGCAAGTGTGCGGCGCAAACACCTGGCCTATCTAGGAGTGGCACTGCAATGGCAGACAGGATGACAGATTTAAAAAATAGGCCCCAAACAGCACATCATGCAAAGAAGTAAAAGAAGTGCAATGAGGTAGCTGTATGACTAAGCTAAGTGACATAAGTGTGTGGTACAAACACCAGGCCCATCTAGGATTGGCACTGCAGTGTCAGACAGGATGGCAGATTTAAAAAATAGGCCCCAAACAGGACATCATGCAAAGAAAAAAAGAGGTGCAATGAGGTAGCTGTATGACTAAGCTAAGCGACGCAAGTGTGCGGCACAAGCACCTGGCCCATCTAGGAGTGGCACTGGAGTGGCAGACAGGATGGCAGATTTAAATATTAGGCCCCAAACAGCACATCATGCAAAGAAAAAAAAGAGGTGCACCGAGGTCATTGGGTGACTAAGCTAAGTGACACAATTGTGCGGCACAAACACCTGGCCCATCTAGATGTGGTACTGCAGTAGCAGACAGGATGGCAGATTTAAAAATAAGCCCCAAACAGCATATCATGCAAAGAAGTAAAAGAGGTGCAATGAGGTAGCTATATAACTAAGCTAAGCAATACAAGTGTGTGGCTTAAACATCTGGCACATCTAGAAGTGGCACTGCACTGGCAGACAGGATGGCACTTAAAAAACTAGGCCCCAAACAGAACATCAAGCAAAGAAATAAAAGAGGTGCACTGAGGTCGCTGGGTGACTAAGCTAAGTGACACAAGTGTGCGGCACAAACACCTGGCCCATCTAGAAGTGGCACTGCAGTGACAGACAGGATGGCAGATTTAAAAAATAGACCCCAAACAGCACATCATGCAAAGAAGAAAAAGAGGTGCCATGAGGTAGCTGGGTGACTTTTTTAAGCGACACAAGTGTGTAGCAAAAACACCTGGCCCATCTAGGAGTAGCACTGCAGCGTCAGACAGGATGGCAGATTTAAAAAATAGGCCCCAAACAGCACATCACGCAAAGAAGAAAAAGATGTGCAATGAGGTAGCTGGATGACTTTGCTAAGCGACACAAGTGTGCGGCAAAAACACCTGGCCCAACTAGGAGTAGCACTGTCAGACAGGATGGCAGATTTAAAAAATAGGCTACAAACAGGAAATCATGCAAAGAAAAAAAAGAGGTGCACCGAGGTTGCTGGGTGACTAATCTAAGCGACACAAGTGTGCGGCGCAAACACATGGCCCATGTAGGAGTGGCACTGCAGTGTCAGACAGGATGGCAGATTTAAAAAACTAGGCCCCAAACTGCACATCATGCAAAGTAAAAAAAAGAGGTGCACCGAGGTCACAGGGTGACTAAGCTAAGCAACACAAGTGTACGGCGCAAACACCTGGCCCATCTAGGAGTGGCACTGCAGTGGCAGACAGGATGGCAGATTTAAAAAACTAGGCCCCAAACTGCACATCATGCAAAGAAAAAAAAGAGGTGCACCGAGGTCACAGGGTGACTAAACTAAGCGACACAAGTGTGTGTGGCACAGACACCTGGCCCATCTAGGAGTGGCACTGCAGTGTCAGACATCACGGCACTTTTAAAAACTAGGCCCCAAACAGCACATCATGCAAAGATAAAAAGGTGCATGAGGTCACTGGGTAACTAAGCTAAGCGACACAAGTGTGGTCACAACACCTGGCCCATCTAGGAGTGGCACTGCAAAGGATAGCACTTAAAAAAAACTAGGCCCCAAACAGCACATCATGCAAAGAAAAAAAAGAAGTGCAATAAGGTAGCTGTATGACTAAGCTAAGTGACACAAGTGTGTGTGGCACAAACACCTGGCCCATCTAGGAGTGGCACTGCAGTGTCAGACATGACAGCACTTTTAAAAACTAGGCCCCAAACAGCACATAATGCAAATAAAAGAAGAGGTTCACCGAGGTTACTGGATAACTAAGCTAAGCGACACAAGTGTGCGGCACAAACACCTGGCCCATCTAGGAGTGGCACTGTAGTGTCAGGATTGCAGATTTAAAAAATAGGCCCCAAACAGAAAATCATGCAAAGAAAAAAAAAGGTGCACTGAGGTTGCTGGGTGACTAAGCTAAGTGACACAAGTGTGCAATGCAAACACCTGGCCCATCTAGGAGTGGCACTGCAATTGCAGACAGGATGGCACTTTTAAAAACTAGGCCCCAAACAGGACATCATGCAAAGAAAAAAAAGAGGTGCACCGAGGTTGCTGGGTGACTAATCTAAGCGACACAGGTGTGCGGCACAAACACCTGGCCCATCTAGGAGTGGCACTGTAGTGTCAGACATGGTGTCAGATTTAAAAAATAGACCCCAAACAGCACATCATGCAAAGAAGAAAAAGAGGTGCACCAGGGTTGCTTGGTGACTAATCCAAGTGACAAAAGTGTATGGCACAATCACCTGTCCCATCTTGGTGTGGCACTGCAGTGTCAGACAGGATGGCAGATTTAAAAAACTAGGCCCCAAACTGCACATCATGCAAAGTAAAAAAAAGAGGTGCACCGAGGTCACAGGGTGACTAAGGTAAGCAACACAAGTGTACGGCGCAAACACCTGGCCCATCTAGGAGTGGCACTGCAGTGGCAGACAGGATGGCAGATTTAAAAAACTAGGCCCCAAACTGCACATCATGCAAAGAAAAAAAAGAGGTGCACCGAGGTCACAGGGTGACTAAGCTAAGCGACACAAGTGTGTGTGGCACAGACACCTGGCCCATCTAGGAGTGGCACTGCAGTGTCAGACATCACGGCACTTTTAAAAACTAGGCCCCAAACAGCACATCATGCAAAGATAAAAAGGTGCACGAGGTCACTGGGTAACTAAGCTAAGCGACACAAGTGTGGTCACAACACCTGGCCCATCTAGCAGTGGCACTGCAAAGGATAGCACTTAAAAAAACTAGGCCCCAAACAGCACATCATGCAAAGAAAAAAAAGAAGTGCAATAAGGTAGCTGTATGACTAAGCTAAGTGACACAAGTGTGTGTGGCACAAACACCTGGCCCATCTAGGAGTGGCACTGCAGTGTCAGACATGACGGCACTTTTAAAAACTAGGCCCCAAACAGCACATAATGCAAATAAAAGAAGAGGTTCACCGAGGTTACTGGATAACTAAGCTAAGCGACACAAGTGTGCGGCACAAACACCTGGCCCATCTAGGAGTGGCACTGTAGTGTCAGGATTGCAGATTTAAAAAATAGGCCCCAAACAGAAAATCATGCAAAGAAAAAAAAAGGTGCACTGAGGTTGCTGGGTGACTAAGCTAAGTGACACAAGTGTGCAACGCAAACACCTGGCCCATCTAGGAGTGGCACTGCAATTGCAGACAGGATGGCACTTTTAAAAACTAGGCCCCAAACAGGACATCATGCAAAGAAAAAAAAGAGGTGCACCGAGGTTGCTGGGTGACTAATCTAAGCGACACAGGTGTGCGGCACAAACACCTGGCCCATCTAGGAGTGGCACTGTAGTGTCAGACATGGTATCAGATTTAAAAAATAGACCCCAAACAGCACATCATGCAAAGAAGAAAAAGAGGTGCACCAGGGTTGCTTGGTGACTAATCTAAGTGACAAAAGTGTATGGCACAATCACCTGTCCCATCTTGGTGTGGCACTGCAGTGTCAGACTGGATGGCAGATTTAAGAAACTAGGGCCCAAACAGCACATCATGCAAAGAAAAAAAAGAGGTGCACCGAGGTCATTGCGTGACTAAGCTAAGTGACAAAAGTGTGCGGCACTAACACCTGGCCCATCTAGGAGTGGCACTGCAGTGTCAGGCAGGATTTCAGAATTAAAAATAAGCCCCAAACAGCACATCATGCAACAAAGTAAAAGAGGTGCAATGTGGTAGCTGTATGACTAAGCTAAGCGACACAAGTGTGCATCACAAACACCTCGCCCATCTAGGAGTGGCACTGCAATAGCAGACAGGATGGCACTTAAAAAAACTAGGACCCAAACAGCACATCATGCAAAGAATAAAAAGAAGAGCAATGAGGTAGCTCTATGACTAAGCTAAGCGACACAAGTGTGTTTGGCACAAACACCTGGCCCATCTAGGAGTGGCACTGCAGTGTCAAACATGATAGCACTTTTAAAAACTAGGCCCCAAACAGCACATCATGCAAAGAAGAAAAAGAGGTGCACTGAGGTCGCTGGAGACTAAGCTAAGCGAAACAACTGTGCCGCACAAACACCTGGCCCATCTAGGAGTGGCACTGCAGTGGCAGACAGGATGGCAGTTTTAAAAAATAGGCCAAAAACAGAACATAATGCAAAGAAAAAAAAGGTGCACCGAGGTTGCTGGGTGACTAATCTACGCGGCACAAGTGTGCAGCACAAACACCTGGCCCATTTAGGAGTGGCACTGCTGTGTCAGACAGGATAGTAGATTTAAAAAATAGGCCCCAAACAGCACATCATGCAAAGAAAAAAAAGAGGTACACCGAGGTCACTGGGTGACTAAGCTAAGCGACACAAGTGTGTGGTACTTTACCAAAATGTCTCACGGCGCTAATAAGTATACACAACTTTAAAAGTGAAACATTAATGGAGAAAATGTATATATAATCAGCTGCTGAGTGTCAATTATGCCTGTGTAAGCATAAAAAGAGATGGATCTCCTATTTTAATAAGAGAACCAACACGAAAATACTAGAGAACACTCTGCGCTATTTTGATCTTATCAGGCTTTCAAATAAAGTAATGTCACATGTACACACAATATTTTCTTTACAGAACGATCACATTAATCAATATATAGTATAAATGCGATCACCATATATAAATTTTCTCAATAAAAAAATGCATATATATACACACACACGACTTCATGCTGTATATTACAGACAAAGCACAGTAATCTCCTGTTTCTAAAGCCATCTTTTCAGATACTTTTGAATGAAGGAAAGTCAGATCGTTTTCTAATCTGCATAAAAATATCAACACCTCACTGCAGTGACCACGGTATATAAAGACAAATGTATTTGTTCTCTAAAATTGTATAACTGGAAGATCTTCAATACATTCCCTTACCAGGTGCAGGGAGAACGGATATTGAACATAATGATCACCACTTGGTCAATAGTGTGTTAGTCTCAAAAGACAAGTGTGCAAATTGCAATTGATTCCAGAGTGCCCGGACGAGCCGTCTGTAAATATTAGTGATGTGCACCGGACATTTTTCGGGTTTTGTGTTTTGGTTTTGGATTCGGTTCCGCGGCCGTGTTTTGGATTCGGACGCGTTTTGGCAAAACCTCACCAAAATTTTTTTGTCGGATTCGGGTGTGTTTTGGATTCGGGTGTTTTTTACAAAAAACCCTAAAAAACAGCTTAAATCATAGAATTTGGGGGTCATTTTGATCCCATAGTATTATTAACCTCAATAACCATAATTTCCACTCATTTCCAGTCTATTCTGAACACCTCACACCTCACAATATTATTTTTAGTCCTAAAATTTGCACCGAGGTCGCTGGATGGCTAAGCTAAGCGACACAAGTGGCCGACACAAACACCTGGCCCATCTAGGAGTGGCACTGCAGTGTCAGACAGGATGGCACTTCAAAAAAATTGTCCCCAAACAGCACATGATGCAAAGAAAAAAAGAGGCGCGCCAAGGTCGCTGTGTGACTAAGCTAAGCGACACAAGTGGCCGACACAAACACCTGGCCCATCTAGGAGTGGCACTGCAGTGTCAGACAGGATGGCACTTCAAAAAAATTGTCCCCAAACAGCACATGATGCAAAGAAAAAAAGAGACGCACCAAGGTCGCTGTGTGACTAAGCTAAGCGACACAAGTGGCCGACACAAACACCTGGCCCATCTAGGAGTGGCACTGCAGTGTCAGACAGGATGGCACTTCAAAAAAATTGTCCCCAAACAGCACATGATGCAAAGAAAAAAAGAGGCGCACCAAGGTCGCTGTGTGACTAAGCTAAGCGACACAAGTGGCCGACACAAACACCTGGCCCATCTAGGAGTGGCACTGCAGTGTCAGACAGGATGGCTCTTCAAAAAAATTGTCCCCAAACAGCACATGATGCAAAGAAAAATGAAAGAAAAAAGAGGCGCAAGATGTAATTGTCCTTGGGCCCTCCCACCCACCCTTATGTTGTATAAACAGGACATGCACACTTTAACCAACCCATCATTTCAGCGACAGGGTCTGCCACATGACTGTGACTGAACTGACTGGTTGGTTTGGGCCCCCACCAAAAAAGAAGCAATCAATCTCTCCTTGCACAAACTGGCTCTACAGAGGCAAGATGTCCTCCTCATCATCCTCCTCCGATTCCTCACCCCTTTCACTGTGTACATCCCCCTCCTCACAGATTATTCATTCGTCCTCACTGGAATCCACCATCTCAGATCCCTGTGTACTTTCTGGAGGCAATTGCTGGTGAATGTCTCCACGGAGGAATTGATTATAATTAATTTTGATGAACATCATCTTCTCCACATTTTCTGGAAGTAACCTCGAACGCCGATTGCTGACAAGGTGAGCGGCTGCACTAAACACTCTTTCGGAGTACACACTGGAGGGAGAGCAACTTAGGTAGAATAAAGCCAGTTTGTGCAAGGGCCTCCAAATTGCCTCTTTTTCCTGCCAGTATACGTACAGACTGTCTGACGTGCCTACTTGGATGCGGTCACTCATATAATCCTCCACCATTCTTTCAATGGTGAGAGAATCATATGCAGTGACAGTAGACGACATGTCAGTAATCGTTGGCAGGTCCTTCAGTCCGGACCAGATGTCAGCACTCGCTCCAGACTGCCCTGCATCACCGCAAGCGAGTGGGCTCGGAATTCTTAGCCTTTTCCTTTCACCCCCAGTTGCGGGAGAATGTGAAGGAGGAGATGTTGACGGGTCACGTTCCGCTTGACTTGACAATTTTCTCACCAGCAGGTCTTTGAACCTCTGCAGACTTGTGTCTGCCGGAAAGAGAGATACTACGTAGGTTTTAAATCTAGGATCGAGCACGGTGGCCAAAATGTAGTGCTCTGATTTCAACAGATTGACCACACGTGAATCCTGGTTAAGCGAATGAAGGGCTCCATCCACAAGTCCCACATGCCTAGCGGAATCGCTCTGTTTTAGCTCCTCCTTCAATGTCTCCAGCTTCTTCTGCAAAAGCCTGATGAGGGGAATGACCTGACTCAGGCTGGCAGTGTCTGAACTGACTTCACGTGTGGCAAGTTCAATGGGTTGCAGAACCTTGCACAACGTTGAAATCATTCTCCACTGCGCTTGAGTCAGGTGCATTCCCCCTCCTTTGCGATATATCATGGGCAGATGTATAGGCTTGAATGGCCTTTTGCTGCTTCTCCATCCTCTGAAGCATATAGAGGGTTGAATTCCACCTCGTTACCACCTCTTGCTTCAGATGATGGCAGGGCAGGTTCAGGATTGTTTGGTGGTGCTCCAGTCTTCTGTACGCAGTGGCTGAATGCCGAAAGTGGCCCGCAATTCTTCGGGCCACCGACAGCATCTCTTGCACGCCCCTGTCGTTTTTTAAATAATTCTGCACCACCAAATTCAATGTATGTGCAAAACATGGGACGTGCTGGAATTTGCCCAGATGTAATGCACGCACCATATTGCTGGCATTGTCCGATGTCACAAATCCCCAGGAGAGTCCAATTGGGGTAAGCCATTCTGCGATGATCTTCCTCAGTTTCCGTAAGAGGTTGTCAGCTGTGTGCCTCTTCTGGAAAGCGGTGATACAAAGCGTAGCCTGCCTAGGAACGAGTTGGCGTTTGCGAGATGCTGCTACTGGTGCCACCGCTGCTGTTCTTGCTGCGGGAGGCAATACATCTACCCAGTGGGCTGTCACAGTCATATAGTCCTGAGTCTGCCCTGCTCCACTTGTCCACATGTCCGTGGTTAAGTGGACATTGGGTACAACTGCATTTTTTAGGACACTGGTGACTCTTTTTCTGATGTCTGTGTACATTTTCGGTATCGCCTGCCTAGAGAAATGGAACCTAGATGGTATTTGGTACCGGGGACACAGTACCTCAATCAAGTCTCTAGTTGCCTCTAAATTAACGGTGGATACCGGAACCACGTTTCTCACCGCCCAGGCTGCCAAGGCCTGAGTTATCTGCTTTGCAGCAGGATGACTGCTGTGATATTTCATCTTCCTCGCAAAGGACTGTTGGACAGTCAATTGCTTACTGGAAGTAGTACAAGTGGTCTTCCGACTTCCCCTCTGGGATGACGATCGACTCCCAGCAGCAACAACAGCAGCGCCAGCAGCAGTAGGCGTTACACTCAAGGATGCATCAGGGGAATCCCAGGCAGGAGAGGACTCGTCAGACTTGCCAGTGACATGGCGTACAGGACTATTGGTTTTCCTGGGTAAGGAGGAAATTGACACTGAGGGAGTTGGTGGTGTGGTTTGCAGGAGCTTGGTTACAAGAGGAAGGGATTTAGTGGTCAGTGGACTGCTTCCGCTGTCATCCAAAGTTTTTGAACTTGTCACTGACTTATGATGAATGGGCTGCAGGTGACGTATAAGGGAGGATGTTCCGAGGTGGTTAACGTCCTTACCCCTACTTATTACAGCTTGACAAAGGCAACACACGGCTTGACACCTGTTGTCCGCATTTGTGTTGAAATAATTCCACACCGAAGAGGTGATTTTTTTTGTATTTTGACCAGGCATGTCAATGGCCATATTCGTCCCACGGACAACAGGTGTCTCCCCGGGTGCCTGACTTAAATAAACCAGCTCACCATCAGAATCCTCCTTGTCAATTTCCTCCCCAGCGCCAGCAACACCCATATCCTCATCCTGGTGTACTTCAACAGTGACATCTTCAATTTGACTATCAGGAACTGGACTGCGGGTGCTCCTTCCAGCACTTGCAGGGGGCGTGCAAATGGTGGAAGGCGCAAGCTCTTCCCGTCCAGTGTTGGGAAGGTCAGGCATCGCAACCGACACAATTGGACTCTCCTTGGGGATTTGTGATTTAGAAGAACGCACAGTTCTTTGCTGTGCTTTAGACAGCTTAAGTCTTTTCATTTTTCTAGCGAGAGGCTGAGTGCTTCCATCCTCATGTGAATCTGAACCACTAGCCATGAACATAGGCCAAGGCCTCAGCCGTTCCTTGCCACTCCGTGTCGTAAATGGCATATTGGCAACTTTACGCTTCTCATCAGACGCTTTCAATTTTGATTTTTTTGGGTCATTTTACTGAACTTTTGTTTTTTGGATTTTACATGCTCTCTACTATGACATTGGGCATCGGCCTTGGCAGACGACGTTGATGGCATTTCATCGTCTCGGCCATGACTAGTGGCAGCAGCTTCAGCACGAGGTGGAAGTGGATCTTGATCTTTCCCTATTTTAACCTCCACATTTTTGTTCTCCATTTTTTAATGTGTGGAATTATATGCCAGTATCAATAGCAATGGCCTACTACTATATATACTGCGCACAACTAAAATGCACCACAGGTATAGAATGTAGATGGATAGTATACTTGACGACACAGAGGTAGGTACAGCAGTGGCCTTCCGTACCGTACTGCTATATATAGTATACTGGTGGTCACTGTGTCAGCAAACTGCAAAACTAAAATGCACCACAGGTATAGAATGTAGATGGATAGTATACTTAATGACGACACAGAGGTAGGTACAGCAGTGGCCTTCCGTACCGTACTGCTATATATACTGGTGGTCACTGTGTCAGCAAACTGCAAAACTAAAATGCACCACAGGTATAGAATGTAGATGTATAGTATACTTAATGATGACACAGAGGTAGGTACAGCAGTGGCCTTCCGTACCGTACTGCTATATATACTGGTGGTCACTGTGTCAGCAAACTGCAAAACTAAAATGCACCACAGGTATGGATAGTATACTTAATGACAACACAGAGGTAGGTACAGCAGTGGCCTTCCGTACCGTACTGCTATATATAGTATACTGGTGGTCACTGTGTCAGCAAACTGCAAAACTAAAATGCACCACAGGTATAGAATGTAGATGGATAGTATACTTAATGACGACACAGAGGTAGGTACAGCAGTGGCCTTCCGTACCGTACTGCTATATATACTGGTCGTCACTGTGTCAGCAAACTGCACAACTGAAATGCACCACAGGTATAGAATCTAGATGGATAGTATACTTGACGACACAGAGGTAGGTACAGCAGTGGCCTACTGTACCGTAATGCTATATATTATATACTGGTGGTCACTGGCAGCAAAACTCTGCACTGTACTCCTCCTATATAATATTATACTGGTGGTCCCCAGTCCCCACAATAATGCAGCACACTGAGCACAGATATGGAGTGTTTTTCAGGCTGACAACGTATACTGGTGGTCACTGTCAGCAAAACTCTGCACTGTACTCCTGCTATATAATACAGCTGCTCCCCAGTCCCCACAATTAAGCAGTGTGAGCACAGATATATGCAGCACACTGAGCACAGATAAGGAGCGTTTTTTTCAGGCAGAGAACGGATAAAACTGGTGGTCACTGATCAGCAAAACTCTGCACTGTACTCCTCCTATATTATACAGCTGCTCCCCAGTCCTCCCCACAATTAAGCAATAAAGCACAATCAAGTTCAACAATAACAGAGAGGACGCCAGCCACGTCCTCTCCCTAACATTTCCAATGCACGAGTGAAAATGGCGGCGACGCGCGGCTGCTTATATAGAATCCGAATCTTGCGAGAATCCGACAGCGGGATGATGACGTTCGGGCGCGCTTGGGTTAACCGAGCCATACGGGAGAATCTGAGTATGGCTCGGACCCGTGTAAAAAGGGTGAAGTTCGGGGGGGGTTCGGTTTCCGAGAAACCGAACCCGTTCATCACTAGTAAATATAACATGCTCACCCTCTGTCTCAGTTCGTATGCTGGGTCCAACTGAACGTGTGGTGTATTAGAACGGCCAGGTGCGGCTAGGAGGCTTCAGATGTCTCCGTTCTCCAAAATGTAATTGCCGCTGCAGTTCCCAAATGCTGCTGATATATTAGGCTGGCATCCAGTGTTACACAGTGTCTGTGCAATGTTGTCCACAATGGCGGTAGCACTGTCACCAAGTGTCCCTTTGCTAACGCATTTCGCTCATTCCAGGAGCTTTTTCAAAGAGTATTTTCACGGTGACTGGTGACTTCTTTTATACCTGCTCAATGTCTCCCATTGGTCTCTCTGATTTACACACCTGTTGTTAATTTATCCCTCCACCTGAATCTATATACAGGATCCATCTCCATTCACTTTGCTTATGTCCCATTTCTAATATATATATAGTTAAAAACAATTCATATCCAGTATTATATTAGTAAGACTTAATGGTTTATCAGACATAATATAATTCAGTATCATATATTTATAAAACAGAAAAACTTTATCCATATTAGACTTGGAATCCATATATATGTACAAGTCAACATAAATAAATATTTAGCTGGACCAAGGTTTGAACTCACAGACTTGTATTTCTTATGCCTTAATTCATTTCTATAGCCCCCGTGCTACACAACTAATTAAATTGTTCATGCGGAGCAAAATTATGAATATTAGAACTCTTCCAAATAATACAAAATAGCATATTCTATATCAGCTTCTGATTGATTTGGAGTTCGAACCCGTGTCCTCCTGCATGGTAAACCGTCTCTCTACCCTCCAGACTATACTCTCTTCAAACAAAGTCTAGATCTAGTGATATATTCCTATTGACTCTAAATGAAAACATCAGAAAATCCAAAAGTCATTATAATTTAAAGAATCTAAAATAATATAATATGACAGAAAGCTATAAAGAACTATATTAAGGATCACAAGATAGGGAATATCTCATTATTTTGATTAAACTAGAGTCCTAGAGTTTTTCACTCAAGCTTGTGTTGCTAAATGGACTCTTTACCTCTACTCAAATTTTCCTTATTTGGGTTCAAGAACCATCGTATATTTTACCCTTATATACACAGGCCCCTATATCCCATTCAGATATTTCATCCCCTTTCAACTAACACCACCCCACTATTTCATGGGGTGAATCAATCAGGTCCCAATGAACACTAGTATTCCCTACTAATCACACGATCTACCCATAACTTAAGTGAAGGACTCAAAGTCCATGGTCTCATTTAACCCTAGTGGAAACATTGTTTGAAGTTTGTGCATCCACAAAACTTCTTTGCTACAGAGATTCCTATGCCTATCTCCTCCCCATGACCGTTTTTTGATCTGTTGGACTCCTACCATACTAAGGCAGTCTATCTTACCATCATGGATCTGTTTTGAAACACTGTGATAGTGGAACCTCTTCAAAATATCTATTTTTGATCTTTAAGGATTCAGTAATATCAGGTATGGTTCCCAAAGACTGGCGTATAGCGGAAGTAGTGCCTATATTCAAAAAGGGAAGTAAAGCTGAACCAGGTAATTATAGACCAGTTAGTCTTACATCTATAGTGGGGAAAGTATTGGAAGGTATTCTAAGAGATAGTATTCAGAAGTCAATAAGGTCATTAAAAGGAATCAACATGGGTTTATGAAGGACAGATCCTGTCAAACCAACTTACTTGGCTTTTATGAAACAGTAAGCGCAAACCTAGATCAGGGTAAAGAGGTGGATGTACTCTTTTTAGATTTTGCCAAAGCATTCGACACTGTACCACACATGAGACTTATCTACAAGCTACAAGAATCAGGGCTAGGAAGCACAATATGCACTTGGGTCAAAAACTGGTTAGATAATAGGGAGCAGCGTGTTGTGGTTAATGGATCTTTTTCAACTTGGACTGAAGTGCTAAGTGGTGTGCCGCAAGGCTCAGTATTAGGACTGCTATTGTTCAATATTTTCATTAACGACCTAACAGAAGGTCTAGAGAGCATGGTGTCAATTTTTGCAGATTATACCAAATTGTGTAAAGTTATAAATGCGGAGGGGGATGCTGAGTCGCTTCAGAACGACTTAGTTAAACTAGAAGCATGGGCAGCGAAATGGAGAATGCGCTTCAATACAGACCAGTGCAAGGTAATACACTGTGGTAAAAAGAACAAAAACAACACCTACCTACTAAATGGGGTAAAATTAGGGGATTCTGTACTGGAAAAGGACTTAGGTGTCCTCATAGATAGCAAACTAAGCAGTAGTACCCAAAGTAGGACTGCAGCAAAGAAGGCTAATAAGATATTAGCATGCATAAAACGGGGAATTGATGCTAGGGACGAGAGTATTATACTCCCGTTATATAAATCACTTGTGAGGCCACACCTTGAATACTGTGTACAATTCTGGGCACCTTACTACAAAAAGGATATCCTGGAGCTAGAAAAGGTTCAAAGGCGGGCGACCAAACTAATTAAGGGTATGGAGACGCTGGAATACGAGGAAAGGCTTGCAAGACTAGGCATGTTTACACTGAAAAAGAGGAGATTAAGAGGGGACATGATCAACATTTACAAATATATAAGGGGACAATATACAGATCTTGCGCAGGACCTGTTTTTGGTTAGATCAACACAGAGAACTCGTGGACACTTGCTTAGGTTAGAGGAGAGGAGATTCCGCACAATACAGCGTAAAGGCTTTTTTACGGTAAGGACGATACATGTTTGGAATTCCCTGCCTGAGGGAGTTGTAATGGCCGACTCAGTCAACACCTTTAAGAATGGGTTAGATAAATTCCTAATGGATAAGGATATCCAGGGTTACGGGGCATAGTCACGCACTATGGTTATTATAAAAAGGAGGGGTAAAACGTAACGGCAGTCATCAACTTCAGTCAAAATTTTATACAAAATAATCATGCATAGGAGACCACAAATAGGTTGAACTCGATGGACAATTGTCTTTTTTCAACCTTAGATACTATGTTGCTATGTTACTATGTATATTACATTTGGAAACATAGACCATCATACCATCTACATCCCACTCTCCTTTTTTGCACACCCTCGCAAACCCTTTTGTTTCTATTTTTGTTTTTATTTTTGTATCTTAACAGTTTCTTTCTATCCCCACTTTTAAATCTCTCATATGCAGATTTCAAAATAGGAACAGGATACCCTCTACAGGCAAATCTTCATACATTTTTTCTGCCTGTGGTATAAATAGTTACATTTTAGAGCAATTGCGGCAAAGTCTATTAAACTAACTATGAGGCACATTTTTCAGCCACGGTTTGTAGTGGCAACTATTATAATGGAGGAAACTATTTGTATCAACTTGGTTCCTATAGTTATCCGTAACAAGATGGTTGCCCTCGGAGGAGATAGTGAAATCCAAAAAATTAACAGAACTAATACTGTAATTGTGAGTAAGCTTCAAATTATATGTGTCGTGATTTAAAAATGTGACAAATTGAAGTGCACTGTGCTCATCCCCATTCCAAATAATAAATAGAACATCTAGGTAATGGCCATAGTACACTAGGTTCACGCTATATGGTCCCTTCCAAATATAATGACCTTCAAATGCATCCATATAGAGGTTCGCAAAACTAGGCACGAATGTAGTGCCCATGGCCGTCCCCAATATCTGTAAACAAATGTATCCTCAAAAGTGAAATAATTGTGTGTTAGTATAAACATAATTGATTCTAGTATGAATTTATTAAGTTCCTCTGAGATCTCATTATCCATGTCCAAAAATGTCTTAACTTTTTGTACCCCCTTTATATTGGGTATATGGGTATACAGAGCTTGTACATCTAATGAAAGAAAGGAGTAGTGTGATCTTCACTCTAAATTATTAATACAATTCAGCAGATGGGTTGTATCATGAATATGAGATCTGAGTAATAACATATTTCTGTAAAAAGTGATCTATAAACTGTGATAAATTAGACGTGAGTGACCCAATACCGGAAATAATAGGGCGATCCGGTGGTGACGTGAGTGACTTGTGAATTTTGGGAATGTGATAAAAAACATGAGTGATAGGATATTTATTAAATAAAAAATAATAATCGTCCTTACTAATTATACCTCCTCCGTGGGCTTGATCCAATAGACATGTCTATTGAATTTGAAACTTTATTGAAGGGTCTCTAGAAAGTTTTTGATAGAATTGTTGATCCTCAAGTTGATTATAAGCTTCCCTAATATATGAGTCTCTTGTAATAAGAAAAACCACTCCTCCCTTATCTGAATTTCGAATGACCAGGGAGTGTTCCCTTTCTAGTTCTTTTAGGGCTTTTAATTCATTCCTTGATAGATTAGACCCATACCTTTTGTTTTTACAAATTGTCTTAAAGCCCTCCATAGTTTTCTTATAAAAGTATAGTATAGTGCCAGATTTTTGATTACTAGGGTAAAAACTGTATTTTTTTTAAAGCAATTCCTTGCTACAGTACTAGATCCCTGATCTAAAATATATCAAAAATATAAAAAAAATAAAAATATTTTAAAATATTAATTTTAAAAATATTAATTAATTTTTTTTAAAATATTAAAATATCAAATTTTTTTTTGTTTTCCTCATTTCCTAACTTGACATGATTTTCTTCCCATAAGTTTTCAAGGGTCAAAAGGGATTCTAAATCTGATGTGTCTAATATTATAGGGGATACCTCCTCTTTATCCTTCAATTTTTTAGACGCAAAATATCTTTTCCTGCATAAATTCCTAACAAAGTGATTCAATTCTACAAATAGATCACACATATTTGGATTCTTCGTTAGGACAAAATTAAGTCCCTTTTTTAATAAAGAGATTTGATCATTTGCAAGAATTTTATCTGTCAGGTTGAAGATAGAATCTTGACTTATTGGATCCTTGGTCTTTTTACATAATGTCCTCCCTTCTCTTCTTCCTCTAGGTCTCTTCACCTTTTTGGGGTTCCCCCTGTTAGGGGTGCAAACCGTTTTCTGTGATAAAATTGGTCTAGAGGGCAGCCCTCTTCTAAAAAAGGCCTATTCCTCATGGCTCTATGGGGGCCTGGTTTTTTCTCTGTGAAATCCTGATCCTCATTTTGTCTTTCCCTAAAACTTGATT
Organism: Pseudophryne corroboree; assembly: GCF_028390025.1. Lineage (NCBI taxonomy): Eukaryota > Metazoa > Chordata > Amphibia > Anura > Myobatrachidae > Pseudophryne > Pseudophryne corroboree. Next base: position 134,481,637 of record NC_086444.1, read on the forward strand.
TAGGTGTTGCATACTGATTGCTGATGTTATCATTCTGAAACCTATCTCTTTTTCTCTTTATTTTTTGCCTGACATCACAATCCACCTGTTGATCTCTATTAGAGGTGTATTCTTTCCCATGTCGGGGAGTATTATTATCCCAATCATTACATGTGTAGGTTTTTTTTGTGGTACGTCCTTACTTGATTTTCTTGATAGTCTTGTCTATCTCTAGCTGGTTTCCTACTTTTCAAATCTAATATTTCTTGTTCATATGCTTCTACTCATTTGTTGGTTAACCTATCTCTTTCACTGAAGCTGGGGAGATCTTTGTATTGAATAAGGGTAGTTTTTACTTCCTCTATCTTCACACCTATTTAGGCAACTTTCCTTTCCCTATATTGGATTAAAAGTTCAATCAATTTGAATGAACAATCATCCAAAGTATGATTCCAACTCTCAATTAGTTTGGAATCATCCTGAATGGCTAGAGCTTTCATAAGTCTTAACCCCCGTGGGGTCTGCTGGATAAATACTTTTTAAGGGACAAACTGTCCCACCAATGTCTCATCTCATCTTTTAATACATTTTCCAATTTATAAAAACCTTTTATCAGGCCATCTTCCTGATTGGTATTACTGATATTTTCCAGGGTCCTATCACCAGTTTGTAAATACATTTCCCTCCTAGAGAGACGGTTATTGAAACATGTGAATTCACCCATATTTAAAAGCCTTTAATGTAACCACTTTTCTAAGCCTTTAAATGCAAAAGACAGCAGCCTGAGATTACACAAATCCACAACCACTTAGTGAACCACCTGCTACTTTACCAAAATGTCTCACAGCGCTAATAAGTATACACAACTTTAAAAGTCAAACCTTAATGGAGAAAATTGATATATAATCAGCTGCTGAGTGTCAATTATGCCTGTGTAAGCATAAAAAGATATGGATCTCCTATTTTAATAAGAGAACCAACACAAAAATACTAGAGAACACTCTGCGCTATTTTGATCTTGTCAGGCTTTCCAATAAAGTGAAGTCACATGTACACACAATATTTTTTTTAATAGAACGATCACATTAATCAATATATAGTATAAATGCGATCACCATATATAAAATCTCTCAATAAAAAATGCATATATACAAACACGACTTCATGCTGTATATTATAGACAAAGCACAGTAATCTCCTGTTTCTAAAGCTGGCTTTTTAGATACTTTTGAATGGAGGTAAGTCAGATCGTTTTCTAATCTGCATAAAAATATCAAATAACACCTCAATGCAGTGACCACGGTGTATAAAAACAAATGTCTTTGTTCTCTAAAATTGTATAACTGGTAGATATTCAATACATTCCCTTACCAGGTGCAGGGAGAACGGATAGTGAACATAATGATCACCACTTGGTCAATAGTGTGTTAGTCTCAAAAGACCAGTGTGCAAATTGCAATTGATTCCAGAGTGCCCAGACCAGCCGTCTGTAAATATAACACGCTCACCCTCTGTCTCAGTTCGTACGCTGGGTCCAACTGAACGTGTGCTGTATTAGAATGGCCAGGTGCGGCTAATAGGCTCTGGACGTCTCCATCCTCCAAGATGCAATTGCCGCTGCAGTTCCCAAATGCCGCTGATATATTAGGCTGGCATCTGGCGTTACACAGTGTCTGTGCAATGTTGTCCACAATGGCGGTAGCACTGTCACCAAGTGTCCCTTCTCTAATGCGTTTCGATTGTTCCTGGAGCTTTTTCAAAGAGTATTTTCACGGTGACTGGTGACTTCCTTTATACCTGCTCAATGTCTCCCATTGGTCTCTCTGATTTGCACACCTGTTGTTAATTTATCCCTCCACCTGTTTCTATATACAGGATCCACCTCAATTCATTTTGCTTATGTCCCATTTCTAATATATATATAGTTAAAATAAGAATTTACTCACCGGTAATTCTATTTCTCGTAGTCTGTAGTGGATGCTGGGAACTCCGTAAGGACCATGGGGAATAGATGGGCTCTGCAGGAGACTGGGCACTCTAAAGAAAAGATTAGGTACTATCTGGTGTGCACTGGCTCCTCCCTCTATGCCCCTCCTCCAGACCTCAGTTAAGGAAACTGTGCCCGGAAGAGCTGACACAACAAGGAAAGGATTTGGAATCCAGGGTAAGACTCATACCAGCCACACCAATCACACCGTACAACTTGTGATAACCATACCCAGTTAACAGTATGAACAACAACAACTGAGCCTCAGTAACAGATGGCTCATAACAATAACCCTTTAGTTCAGCAATAACTATATACATGTATTGCAGAGAGTCCGCACTTGGGACGGGCGCCCAGCATCCACTACGGACTACGAGAAATAGAATAACCGGTGAGTAAATTCTTATTTTCTCTGACGTCCTAGTGGATGCTGGGAACTCCGTAAGGACCATGGGGATTATACCAAAGCTCCCAAACGGGCGGGAGAGTGCGGATGACTCTGCAGCACCGAATGAGCAAAGGCAAGGTCCTCCTCAGCCAGGGTATCAAACTTGTAGAACTTAGCAAATGTGTTTGATCCCGACCAAGTAGCAGCTCGGCAAAGCTGTAAAGCCGAGACCCCTCGGGCAGCCGCCCAAGAAGAGCCCACCTTCCTTGTGGAATGGGCTTTTACTGATTTAGGATGCGGCAATCCTGCGCAGAATGAGCTTGCTGAATCGTGTTACAGATCCAGCGCGCAATGGTTTGATTTGAAGCAGGAGCACCCAGCTTGTTGGGTGCATGTAGGATAAACAGCGAGTCAGTTTTCCTGACTCCAGCCATCCTGGCTACATAGATTTTCAAAGCCCTGACTACATCTAGTAACTTGGAGTCCTCCAAGACCCGAGTAGCCGCAGGCACCACAATAGGTTGGTTCAAATGAAACGCTGATACCACCTTAGGGAGAAATTGGGGACGAGTCCTCAATTCTGCCCTGTCCATATGGAAGATCAGATAAGGGCTTTTACAGGACAAAGCCGCCAATTCTGACACACGCCTAGCCGAAGCTAAGGCCAATAGCATGACCACTTTCCACGTGAGATATTTTAGCTCCACGGTCTTAAGTGGCTCAAACCAGTGGGATTTCAGGAAATCCAACACAACGTTAAGATCCCAAGGTGCCACTGGAGGCACAAAAGGGGGCTGAATATGCAGCACTCCCTTAACAAAAGTCTGAACTTCAGGCAGTGAAGCCAGTTCTTTTTGAAAGAAAATAGATAGGGCCGAAATCTGGACCTTTATGGATCCTAATTTTAGGCCCATAGTCACTCCTGACTGTAGGAAGTGCAGGAATCGACCCAGCTGGAATTCCTCTGTAGGGGCCTTCCTGGCCTCACACCAAGCAACATATTTTCGCCATATACGGTGATAATGTTGTGCTGTCACGTCTTTCCTAGCCTTTATCAGCGTAGGAATCACTTCATCTGGAATGCCCTTTTCCGTTAGGATTCCGGCGTTCAACCGCCATGCCGTCAAACGCAGCCGCGGTAAGTCTTGGAACAGACAGGGCCCCTGCTGTAACAGGTCCCGTCTGAGAGGCAGAGGCCATGGGTCCTCTGAGATCAGTTCTTGTAGTTCTGGGTACCAAGTTCTTCTTGGCCAATCCGGAACGATGAGTATAGTTCTTACTCCTCTCTTTCTTACTATCCTCAGTACCTTGGGTATGAGAGGAACAGGAGGGAACACATAAACCGACTGGTACACCCACGGTGTCACTAGTGCGTCCACAGCTATCGCCTGAGGGTCCCTTGACCTGGCGCAATATTTTTTTAGCTTTTTGTTGAGGTGGGACGCCATCATGTCCACCTGTGGCCGTTCCCAACAGTTTACAATCTGCGTGAAGACTTCTGGATGAAGTCCCCACTCTCCCGGGTGGAGGTCGTGCCTGCTGAGGAAGTCTGCTTCCCAGTTGTCCACTCCCGGAATGAACACTGCTGACAGTGCTAGCATGTGATTTTCCGCCCATCGGAGAATCCTTGTGGCTTCTGCCATCACCATCCTGCTTCTTGTGCCGCCCTGGCGGTTTACATGGGCGACCGCCGTGATGTTGTCTGATTGAATCAGCACCGGTTGGTTTTGAAGCAGGGGCTCTGCTTGACTCAGGACATTGTAAATGGCCCTTAGTTCCAGTATATTTATGTGTAGTGAAGTCTCCTGACTTGACCACTGTCCTTGGAAGTTCCTTCCCTGAGTGACTGCCCCCCATCCTCGGAGGCTTGCGTCCGTGGTCACCAGGACCCAGTCCTGTATGCCGAATCTGCGGCCCTCGAGAAGATGAGCACTCTGCAGCCACCACAGCAGAGACACCCTGGCCCTTGGGGACAGGGTGATCAACCGATGCATCTGAAGATGCGATCCGGACCATTTGTCTAACAGATCCCACTGAAAGATCCTTGCATGGAACCTGCCAAAGGGAATTGCTTCGTAAGAAGCCACCATCTTTCCCAGGACTCGCGTGCAGTGATGCACCGACACCTGTTTTGGTTTCAGGAGGTCCCTGACCAGAGATGACAATTCCTGGGTCTTCTCCACCGGGAGAAACACCTTCTTCTGTTCTGTGTCCAGAATCATGCCCAGGAAGAGCAGACGCGTCGCAGGAATCAGCTGCGACTTTGGGATATTCAGAATCCAGCCGTGCTGTTGCAACACATCCTGAGAGAGTGCTACGCTGACTAACAACTGCTCTCTGGACCTCGCCTTTATAAGGAGATCGTCCAAGTACGGGATAATTATAACTCCCTTTTTCCGAAGGAGTATCATCATTTCGGCCATTACCTTGGTAAATACTCTCGGTTCCGTGGACAGACCAAACGGCAACGTCTGGAATTGGTAATGACAATCCTGTACCACAAACCTGAGGTACTCCTGGTGAGGTGGGTAAACGGGGACATGCAAGTAAGCATCCTTGATGTCCAGCGACACCATAAAATCCCCCTCTTCCAGGCTTGCAATAACCGCCCTGAGCGATTCCATTTTGAACTTGAACTTCCTTATATAAGTGTTCAAGGATTTTAAATTCAGAATGGGTCTCACCGAACCGTCTGGTTTCGGTACCACAAACATTGTAGAATAGTAACCCCGTCCCTGTTGAAGGAGGGGAACCTTGATTATCAACTGCTGGAGGTACAGCTTGTGAATTGCCGCCAGTACTACCTCCCTTTCCCTGGGAGCAGCTGGCAAGGCTGATTTGAGGTAACGGCGAGGGGGAGTTGCCTCGAACTCCAGCTTGTATCCCTGAGATACAATTTGTACAGCCCAGAGATCCACTTGTGAGCGAACCCACTGGTTGCTGAAGTTTCGGAGACGTGCCCCTACCGCACCCGGCTCCGCCTGTGGAGCCCCAGCGTCATGCGGTGGACTTAGAGGAAGCGGGGGAGGATTTTTGTTTCTGGGAACTGGCTGCCTGGTGCAGCTTCTTTCCTCTACCCCTGCCTCTGGGCAGAAAGGATGCACCTCTGATCCGCTTGCCTTTCTGAGGCCGAAAGGACTGTACATGATAATACGGTGCTTTCTTAGGCTGTGACGGAACCTGAGGTAAAAAAAGTTGACTTCCCGGCTGCCGTGGATACGAGGTCCGAGAGACTGTCCCCAAACAATTCCTCACCCTTATAAGGCAAAACCTCCATGTGTCTTTTAGAATCAGCATCACCTGTCCACTGCCGAGTCCATAATACTCTCCTGGCAGAAATGGACATTGCATTAATTCTAGATGCCAGCAGGCAAATGTCCCTCTGTGCATCCCGCATATATAAGACGACGTCTTTTATATGTTCTATGGTTAGCAAAATAGTATCCCTGTCGAGGGAATCAATGTTGTCTGACAGGGAATCAGACCATGCGGCTGCAGCACTACACATCCATGCTTAAGCAATAGCAGGTCTCAGTATAGTACCTGAGTGTGTATACACAGACTTCAGGATAGCTTCCTGCTTTCTATCCGCAGGCTCCTTTAAGGCGGCCGTATCCTGAGACGGCAGTGCCACCTTTTTTGATAAGCGTGTGAGCGCCTTGTCCACCCTAGGGGACGTTTCCCAACGTAACCTGTCCGTTGGCGGGAAAGGGTACGCCATCAGTAACCTCTTAGAAATCACTAGTTTCTTATCGGGGGAACTCCACGCTTCCTCACACAATTAATTTAATTCATCAGATGGGGGAAAAGTCACTGGCTGCTTTTTCTCCCCAAACATAATACCCTTCTTGGTGGTAACCGGGTTAATATCAGAAATGTGCAATACATTTTTCATTGCAGTAATCATGCATCGGATGGCTTTTGTAGACTGTGCATTTGTCTCATCCTCATCTACACTGGAGTCAGACTCCGTGTCGACATCTGTGTCTACCATCTGAGCTAGCGGGCGTTTATGAGTCCCTGATGGCCTCTGAGACGCCTGGGCAGGCGCTGGCTGAGATCCCGGCTGTCCCAAGGCTGCTGCGTCATCGAACCTTTTATGTAAGGAGTTGACACTGTCTGTTAAAATCTTCCACATATCCATCCAATCCGGTGTCGGCCCCGTCGGGGGCGACACCACACTTATCTGCCCTTGCTCCGCCTCCACGTAACCCTCCTCATCAAACATGTCGACACAGCCGTACCGACACACCGCACACACACAGGGAATGCTCTGACTGAGGACAGGACCCCACAAAGTCCTTTGGGGAGACAGAGAGAGAGTATGCCAGCACACACCACAGCGCTATATAACACAGGGATTTACACTATACTGAGTGATTTTTCCCAATAGCTGCTTATTATCTTATTTGCGCCTAAATTTATGTGCCCCCCCTCTCTTTTTTACCCTTCGTGTACAGGATACTGCAGGGGAGAGCCTGTGGAGCGTCCTTCCAGCGGAGCTGTGAAGAGAAAATGGCGCTGGTGTGCTGAGGAAGAAGGCCCCGCCCCCTCAGCGGCGGGCTTTTCCCGCGTTTTGTATATCTTAATGGCGGGGGTTTTTGCACATATACAGTTTTCCAGACTGTATTATGTGCATAATGTGCCAAAAGGTATTCTTATTGCTGCCCAGGGTGCCCCCCCCCCCCCAGCGCCCTGCACCCTACAGTGACCGGAGTGTGTGGTGTGCAGTGGGAGCAATGGCGCACAGCTGCAGTGCTGTGCGCACCTTAATGAAGACCGGAGTCTTCTGCTGCCGATTTCATCTCCTTTCTTCTGTCTTCTGGCTCTGCAAGGGGGACGGCGGCGCGGCTTCGGGAACGGACGATCGAGGTCAGGCCCTGTGTTCGAACCCTCTGGAGCTAATGGTGTCCAGTAGCCTAAGAAGCACAAGCTAGCTGCACGCTGGTAGGTTTGCTTCTCTCCCCTCAGTCCCACGAAGCAGTGAGTCTGTTGCCAGCAGATCTCACTGAAAATAAAAAACCTAACAAATACTTTCTTTCTAGCAAGCTCAGGAGAGCCCACTAGGAGCACCCAGCTCTGGCCGGGCACAGATTCTAACTGAGGTCTGGAGGAGGGGCATAGAGGGAGGAGCCAGTGCACACCAGATAGTACCTAATCTTTTCTTTAGAGTGCCCAGTCTCCTGCGGAGCCCGTCTATTCCCCATGGTCCTTACGGAGTTCCCAGCATCCACTAGGACGTCAGAGAAAAACCATTTATATCCAGTATTATATTAGTAAGACTTTATGGTTTATCAGACATAATATAATTCAGTATCATATATTTATAAAACAGAAAAACTTTATCCATATTAGACTTGGAATCCATATATATGTACAAGTCAACATAAGTAAATATTTAGCTGGAGCCAGGTTTGAACTCACAGGCTTGTATTTCTTATGCCTTAATTCATTTCTATAGCCCCTGTGCTACACAACTAATTAAATTGCTCATGCGGAGCAAAATTATGAATATTAGAACTCTTTTCCACATAATACAAAATAGTATATTATATATCGGCTTCTGATCAATTTGGAGTTCGAACCTATGACCTTCTGTATGGTAAACCATCTCTCTGCCCTCCAGACTATACTCTCTTCAAGCGAAGTTTAGATCTAGTGATATATTCCTATTGAATCTAAATGAAAATATCAGAAAATCCAAAAGCCATTAGACACAAGTGTGTGGCACAAACACCTGGCCCATCTAGTAGTAGCACTGTAGTGGCAGACAAGATGGCAGATTTAAAAAAATATGCCTCAAACAGCACATCATGCAAAGAAGAAAAAGAGGTTCAATGAGGTAGCTGTATGACTAAGATAAGTGACACAAGTGTGAGTGTGCGGCACAAACACCTGGCTCATCTAGGAGTGGCACGCAGTGGCTGAATGCCGAAAGTGGGACGCAATTTTTCGGGCCACCAACAGCATCTCCTGCATGCCCCTGTAATTTTTCAAAAAATTCTGCACCACCAAATTAATTGTATGTGCAAAACATGAGACGTGCTGGAATTTGCCCATTGGTAATGCACGCACAATATTGGTGGACTTATACAGCAGTACCCCTGAATTTATATGGCAGTACCCCTGGACTTATATGGCTGCATCACTGGACTGGACTTATACAGCAGTACCACTGGACTTATACGGCAGTACCCCTGGACTTATACGGCAATACCACTTCGCTTATATGGCAGTACCCCTGGACTTATATGGCAGTACCCCTGAACTGATACGGCTGCACCACTGGACAGGACTTATACGGCAGTACCCCTGGATTTATACAGCAGTACCAGTGGTCTTATACAGCAGTACCCCTGCACTTATACGGCTGCACCACTGGACTGGACTTATACGGCAATACCCCTGGACTTATACGGCTGCACCACTGGACTAAACTTATACAGCAGTACCCCTGGACTTACATGGCAGTACCACTGGACTTATACAGCAGTACTCCTGGACTTATACGGCTACACCACTGGACTGGACTTATATGGCAGTACCCCTGGACTTATATGGCAGTACCACTGGACTTATGCGGCAGTACCCCTGAACTAATATGGCTGCACAACTGGATTGGACTTATATGGCAGTACCCCTGGACATATACAGCGGTACCCCTGGACTTACACGGAAGTACCCCTGGACTTATACGGCAGCACCACTGGACTTATGGCAGCACAGGACACCACCACTGCACTGATGCAGCACAACAAGCACCACTGCACTGGACTTATACAGCAGCAGCACTGGACTTATGGCAGCACAAGACACCACTACTGGAGTTATGACAGCACAGGACACCACTGCTGAACTGATGCAGCACAATACAGCACCACTGCACTGTACTGGACTTATATAGCAGCACTGGACTTATGGCAGCACAGGACACCACTACTGTGACTGATGCAGCACAACAAGCACCACTGCACTGGACTTATACAGCAGCAGCACTGGACTTATGGCAGCACAAGACACCACTACTGGAGTTATGACAGCACAGGACACCACTGCTGAACTGATGCAGCACAATACAGCACCACTGCACTGTACTGGACTTATACAGCAGCACTGGACTTATGGCAGCACAGGACACCACTACTGTGACTGGACTGATGCAGCACAAGACACTACCACCATTAGACTGATGCAGCACAAGACAGCACTGGAATGACACATAAGAGCAGGTCCCCACCCTACACACCACACCACTTTCCCGCACAGACACTGAGGAGACACGTCCTCTCGCTACACTCTCCAGGACTGGAGTAAAAATGGCAGCAATGCGTGGCTCCTTATATGGAATCCAAAACCCACGAGAATCCGACAGTGGGATGATGACTTTTTGCCTCGTTTCGGGTTCCGAGTCTGGCGGGAAGTCCCGAGCCGAGCTCGGTTCCAGGCTCGGGACGTGAAGTTCGGGGGGAAAGTTGGTTCTCAGAGAACAGAACCCACTCATACCTAATTTGTTTACATAAGAAACTCAGTAATTGGGTTAACCACAGACTTTTCAGTTCCTAACATTCAGGAAGTCATGAAAGTTATAATAATCATATTATTGTACTATTGTACATTGAGGTCTTTAATGCATTTGATCATACAGTATTTGTGGCCTGATTTGGATATGAATGCAAACTTGATGGGTTACTGCATATACAAATCTGATGGTTAGTGGTCTGCTCAGGTGCAAGAACTGTTCTGTGCATGTGCAGAATGGGTCTTGCGATATTGCGATATTGCTTGAAGTCCCCCTCTTAGTCACAGTATTATTGACATGCTATTGTATTGGGAGGCAGAGCAGGGGATGCAACCAGCACCGTTTTTCCAAACAGGGATGTTGTGCCCCAAGTTTTGTAGGTGTGCTTGGCGCATGATCTGCATTGTCAGATGCAGACTTCATTGACTTGGCTGTCCAGATCTTCCACCCAGATCTGTTACTTTTGGTAGTCGTAACCAATAGTCACGATGGTGATCCGATGCTGTGTCCTCATATCGCAGATGCATGCAGGAGGATATGCACAGTTTAACAAACCAAGCACTTTAGCGACAGGGACTGCCACTTGTGCAGCTGAAGTGCTTGGGCTCCCATAAACCAATTTTTTAGAAGGACTAACTCTGATCAGTAATGAAGTTAATGTTGAGAATGTTGGCAGTGGAGATTGCATGGGCTGGTCCAAACTGCTGGTAGATGATACTGAACAGCTTGCAATAATTTTGTAAAAAAAAGTCTTGAACATGGAGGTGTATAGATGGTTAATGTCCCTACCTCTGCTAACTTTGGCCCCACAAATGTCAGGATTTGGGTAAAAATAATCCCACAGCAAAAAGGTGACACTTATGGTGAGGCATCACAGTGATTTTCACGGACAATAACTAGAGATGAGCGGGTTCGGTTCACTGAGAACCGAACCCTAGCGGACTTCACTACCCAAGCCTGGATCCGAGCCCAGCTCGGGTTTTCTCACCTGAATCGGAAACCAAAACAAGGCAAAACTTCATCATCCCTCTGTCGGATTCTCGCGGGGTTTGGATTCCATAAAAGGAGCTACGCATCACCGCCATTTTCACTCCTGTCCTGGAGAGTGTAACGAGAGGATGTGTCTCCGCCCTCAGTGTCTGTGTGGGAGGGAAAGTGGGGTGGCGATTCCAGTACTGTCTTGTGCTGCTCAGTCCAGTGTAGTGTCTTATGCTGCATCAGTTCAGTCACAGTGGTGGTCCAGTGTAGCTGTATAAGTCCAGTGCAGTGGTACTATTTTGTCCTGCATCAGTACAGTGGTAGTGTCTTGTGCTACATCAGTCCAGTCACAGTGGTGGTGTCCTCTGCTGCCATATGTCCAGTGCTGCTGTATAAGTCTAGTCCAGTGGTGCTGTGTTGTGCTGTATCAGTCCAGTGGTGGTGTCTTGTGCTGCATCAGTCTAGTCACAGTGGTTGTCACTACCTGAGCCCGGGTTCCGAGTCAGGCTCGGGTTTTTCTGCCTGACTCGGAAACTAGAACGAGGCAAAACGTCATCATCCCGCTGTCAGATTCTCACAGAATTTGGATTCCATATAAGGAGCTGCGCGTCACCGCCATTTTCACTCAGGCATTGGAGAGTGTAGCGAGAGGACGTGTCTCCATTCTCAGTGTCCTGCATAAGTACAGTGGTAGTGTCTTCTGCTGCATCAGTCCAGTCACAGTGGTGGTGTCCTCTGCTGCCATATGTCCAGTGCTTCTGTATAAGTCCAGTCCAGTGTTGCTGTGTTGTGCTGCATCAGTCCAGTGGTGGTGTCTTGTGCTGCATCAGTCCAGTCACAGTGGTGGTGTCCTCTGCTGCCAGTTTTGCTGTATAAGTCCAGTCCATTGCAGTGGTGCTGTGTTGACCTGCATCAGTCCCGTGGTTGTGTACCTGTGCTGCTGTATAAGTCCCGTGGTACTGCCGTATATGTCCAGTGATACTGCCGTATATGACCAGTGATACTGCCATATATGTCCAGTGATATTGCCATATAAGTTCAGCGATACTGCTGTATAAATCCAGTCCAGTGGTACTGCCATAAAAGTCCAGTGATACTACCGTATGTGGCCAGTGATACTGCCGTATATGGAACGGGAGCAGTATTTGGTAGGCATGCTGTTCCTTGTAGTGCCAATGGGAGATCCTGAGGGTGGCTCCTGGGTAAGTTAGCTCTCTGTATGGATGTGTTTTAGTAATAGCCTTTATAATGAGGCCTACTGTGACAAATGACATGGCCCTATGTGGGCACTGCTATTATGTAGTGTTAGGACTGCTGATATCGGAGAAGCCGTTAAGTGGCTCAGCAGCTTAACATGTGTTTACAAACATATGTGACTAATTCTCTGAATTTCTATTACCAGATAGGTTCAGGTATGGTTACAGGTAATTTTTATAGTGTGCTGAAGGGAAATTTAGTGGTGGGATTTGCAAATCCCCCCCCCCCTGTCTGTTATACTGCCGTATATGTCCAGTAGTACTACCATTTAAATCCAGTGATACTGCTGTATATGTCCAGTGGTACTGCCAAATAATTCCAGTGATACTGTAGTATATGGCCAGTGGTACTGCCATATAAATCCAGTGGTACTTGCGTATAAATCCAGTCCAGTGATACTGCCATATATGTTCAGTGATACTGCCATATAATTTCAGTGATACTGCCGTATAATTCCAGTGGTACTGGCGTATAAATCCAGTGATACTGCCGTATAAATCCAGTCTAGTGGTACTGCCATATAAGTCAAGTGGTACTGCCGTATAATTCCAGTGATACTGCTGTATAATTCCAGTGATAATGCAGTATAAATACAGTCCAGTGGTACTGCCTTATAAGTCCAGTGGTACTGCCGTATAATTCCAGTGATACTGCCGTATATGTCCAGTGGTACTGGCTTATAAGTCCAGTGATACTGCCGTATAAATCCAGTCCAGTGGTACTGCCGTATATGTCCAGTGGTACTGCCATATAATTCCAGTGATACTGTCGTATATGTCCAGTGGTACTGCCGTATAAATCCAGTGGTACTGCCGTATAAATCCAGTCCAGTGATACTGCCATATATGTTCAGTGCTACTGCCATATCATTTCAGTGATACTGCCGTATAATTCCAGTGGTACTGGCATATAAATCCAGTGATACTGCCGTATAAATCCAGTCTAGTGGTATTGCCGTATAAGTCCAGTGGTACTGTCGTATAATTCCAGTGATACTGCTGCATAATTCCAGTGATACTGCTGTATAAATACAGTCCAGTGGTACTGCCTTATAAGTCCAGTGGTACTGCCGTATAATTCCAGTGATACTGCCGTATATGTCCAGTGGTACTGGCTTATAACTCCAGTGATACTACCGTATATGTCCAGTGGTACTGGCTTATATGTCCAGTGATACTGCCGTATAAATCCAGTCCAGTGGTACTGCCGTATAAGTCTAGTGGTACTGCCATATATATGTCTAGTGATACTGCCATATAAATCCAGTGGTACTGGCGTAAAAATCCAGTTCAGTGATACTTCCGTATATGTCCAGTGGTACTGCCATATAATTCCAGTGGTACTGCCATATATGTCCAGTGGTACTGGTACTGGTACTGGCATATAAATCCAGTTTAGTGATACTGCCGTATACTATATGTCCAGTGATACTGCAGTATACGTCCAGTGATACTGCAGTATAATTCCAGTGGTACTGGCGTATAAGTCCAGTGAAACTGCTGTATAAATCCAGTCCAGTGGTACTGCCGTATAAGTCCAGTGGTACTGCCGTATAAGTCCAGTGATACTGCCATATATGTCCAGTGATACTGCCATATATGTCCAGTGATACTGCCATATATGTCCAGTGATACTGCCATATATGTCCAATGATACTGCCATATATGTCCAGTGATACTGCCATATATGTCCAATGATACTGCCATATATGTCCAGTGATACTGCCATATATGTCCAGTGATACTGCCGTATAAATCCAATGGTACTGGCATATAAATCCATTGTTACTGGCGTATAAATCCAGTACAGTGATACTGCCATATATGTCCAGTGGTACTGCCGTATAAATCCAGTCCAGTGGTGCTGCCATATAAGTTCAGTGGTGCTGTATATTATTTGCACCAAATAAAGGGGTTTTTAATATTTAATCCAAATCATTTTTACAGGGTTTGCCCTGTGTGGTGTAGAGGTACGCTCTCCTGTGCTGCATTTTGTGATATAACTCCAGAAATATGATGGAGAACAAAAATTTGGAGGATAAAATAGGGAAAGATCAAGAACCACTTCCTCCTACTGCTGCCGCTGCCATAGGCAAACGCAGGAGGGGTTTCTGGTTGCCTGGAAACCCCCCATCCTCTTGGCTAGTGGCTCAAATTATGACCACAATAGCAACAGTATATAATATGATTTCTTGAGCTGCCACCACATCATGCAGTTTAAGGGACATAGCGGAGCTGCTGCACATACCCAGTGGTAGCAGCGTCTTCTACCAAGTTTGCTATGAATGTGGATCTGAACACTCAAGCACCACACTGGACCAGAGAGTAGCTGCCAGGAAGAAGAGACAGGAGCCTTCTATGAGGTGGGAGAATGTGTGCTCATAATGTCCAGTTCTGTCTCTTACAGGTTCTAATATATATGTGTATTTATATATTATGGGATCTTTAACCTTTTTCTGACCACTTTTTTATAGTAAATACTGTATGTTTGATACAGCCTATACTATAGACCACTTATATATTTAGAGTATAAAAAGACCGATGTGTACATATATGTCCAGGGTCGGTATTAGGTCCGTCAACCACTTCCCCAGACTCCCGCCCTTGCTCCAATGTTCTGCAGAGTGGGAGATTGTGGAATGCATTTGGAAACTTCCCTCTAGAGATCCTGCGTTTGCCCCTGGCTGCCACTGCTGTTGTTGCTGCTGGGAGTTGATCGTCATCCCAGAGGGGAAGTCAGAAGACCACTTGTACTACTTCAACTAATCAATTGACTGTCTAATAGTCCTTTGCGAGGAAGATGAAATATGACAGCAGTAACCCTGTTGCAAAGCGGATTACAGAGGCCATAACAACTATGCTGGTGTTAGACGTGCGTCTGGTATCCGCCATTAGTGCAGTGGGACTGCAGTGCCAACCCTAAATGGGCCAGGTGTTTGTGCCGCACACTTGTGTCACTCAACTTAGTCATACAGTCACCTTGGTGCAACCTTTTGGCCTAAAAACAATATTGTGAGGTGTGAGGTGTTCAGAATAGACTGGGAATGAATGTTATTGAAGTTAATAATACCGTAGGATCAAAATTACCCCCAAATTCTGTGATTTTAGCTGTTTTTATGGTTTTTTCAAAAATCAACCAGATCCAAAACCAAAACCAAAACACGAAAGGGTGGTTTTGGCAAAACCAATCCAGATCCAAAACACGAGCATGGAACCAGAACCAAAACTAAAACACAAAACACGAAAAATGGTCCCGCTGCACATCTCTAACAAGAACTGCTGCCACTGGTGGCTGACTTACACAAACAACATCATCAACAACCTCATCATCAATACCTCAATGTCAAATAGTACTCAAATATTCCCCTGTCTTCCGAGAACAGCCTATAGTGAAGCAGAGGGGCAGCAGCAGCAGCGCCTCCACCAATAACACAGCGCTGCTGCGGCTCCCTCCTCCACCTCCCTCCTCCTTCTCTCCTGCCCGAGAATCGTCTGACTTTGCACCGAGGAGCCTGAGCCAGCGGAGAGGGTAAGTATAATTCTTCTTTCTTTCTTTCTTTCTTTCTTTCTTTCTTTCTTTCTTTCTTTCTTTCTTTCTTTCTTTCTTTCTTCAAAAAAGGGGGACTGTCTGCCACAATGTGTAAAAAGGGGGAATCTGCTTGCCGCAATGTGTAAAAAGGGGGAATCTGCCTGCCGCAATGTGTAAAAAGGGGGAATCTGCCTGCCGCAATGTGTAAAAAGGGGGAATCTGCCTGCCGCAATGTGTAAAAACGGGGAATCTGCCTGCCGCAATGTGTAAAAAGGGGGAATCTGCCTGCCGTAGTGTGTAAAAAGGGGGAATCTGCTTGCCGCAATGTGTAAAAACGGGGAATCTGCCTGCCGCAATGTGTAAAAACGGGGAATCTGCGCCTGCCGCAATGTGTAAAAATGGGAAATCTGCCTGCCGCAATGTGTAAAAAGGGGGAATCTGCCTGCCGCAATGTGTAAAAAGGGGGGATCTGCCTGCCGTAATGTGTAAAAAGGGCACGCTGCCTGCCGTAATGTGTAACAAGGGCACGCTGTCTGCCGGAATGTGTAACAAGGGCACGCTGTCTGCCGTAATGTGTAACAAGGGGACGCTGTCTGCCATTATGTGTAAAAAGGGCATGCTGTCTGCCGTTATGTGTAAAAAGTGTACGCTGTCTGCCGCTATGTTTAACAAGGGCACGCTGTCTGCCGTTATGTGAAAAAAGTGCACGCTGACTGCTGTTATGTGTAACAAGGGCACGCTGTCTGCCGTTATGTATAAAAAGTGCACGCTGTCTGCCGTTATGTGTAAAAAGGGCACGCTGTCTGCTGCTATGTGTAAAAAGGGCACGCTGTCTGCCGTTATGTGTAAAAAAGGGGGACGCTGTCTGCCGTAATGTGTAAAAAGGGGACGCTATCTGCTGTAATGTGTAAAAAAAGGTATCTGTCCGCCGTAAGGTGTAAAAGGGTCTCTACCTGGTGTAATGGTGCTACTGTGCGGCGTAATTTGAATAATGGAGACTACTGTGCACCGTTTTATGAATTGGAATTATTTTGTGCCACACCCCTTCCCCACGAAGCCACGCCACTATGTATTTTTGCGCGCGCCTACGGCGCGCACTGCCCCTGTTTTGCATGCAGGGGTGGGGCTCCGATGCCGTTTCTTGCACACAGTGCTAAAATGTCTAGTTACGGCACTGTTGCTAGGTATCCACTTCCCTGAGCAGGTCCCCCTCACCAGATCCTCTCCAGGGGTGAGGGGGTGGACTTGGATGGGATGGGGGGGGGCAAGCCATTTTGTCGCACATGGGCCCACCGCTCGCTAGTTCCGCCACTGCTGCGAAGGCAGTCGGTGGGCAGCCATCTTTTGGGTCACAGCGGCTGCCTGTGATGTCACACAGCCACTTGTGATGTCACACAGCCACCGTGGCCCGCCCCACAAATGATCCAGACACACCTCCATTGTCAAGACAGCACCGTTGATGCCTTGTCACTGCCCTCTGCAAGGACTTATACTGCGTTCTGAAGAGAACGCAGTTTAAGACCTCACGCATGCGTGTACCGGTGTTCGTGCATGTGCACATGTTACACAATAGCGTTCAATGCTGATTCAAGGGCCTAAGTCAGGAAATGGCAAACATTCCAATTTATCAATAATAACACAACATGTGCATAGGCAATCTATTACAAAAGCAGATGCCTTATGCCCTGTGCCGGCGCTACCCGCTCAGCAGCTCCTGCAAAGCAGGGAGGCGCTGGTCGGAAGAGGTGCCCTCCCTGCTCTGCTGTTGCTGCTGGCTCCTGGTTGCCGCGTGTCTGTCACACTGTATGACAGACGCAGGCAACGTGAAGCTCGGCTCCGGCTCCCTCCCTCCTGTTTCCACCACCTCCTCATGGCCGTGGCTAGGGGGGCATGTCACCTGGGCGCCGATCCCCCCTAATGCTCCCATCCCTATGCAGCAGCCGTCGAGATGAAACTGAACATAAACTACATCTCCCAGCAGCCCTTGCTGCCGGGAGCTGTAATTTACTTTCAGTTTAATTTTTGCAGTGATCAGCTGAACAGGATTGAGGGGGCAGAGGCAGAGGACAAGTTACCAAAGCCTTTCCCCACCCCCCTCTTCCCCCCACTCAGAGCCAGATTAAGGATGGGGCCCCGGGGGACTCGGGGAGAGAGAGAGACACATGCAGGAGAGTGAAATGTGCAAGAGAGCTGTGGAGTGTGTTACAGCCTGTCTCTCTGCAAAAGTAAGATAGGCTGTATTGAAACTTTTATTTTCTACTGTTATCAATTAAATGTGAATTTTATGATCTCAGTCAAATATATATATATATATATATATATATGTTGTGTCTGTGTATATATATATATATATATATATGTGTGTGTATGTATATATTAATATATATATATATATATATATATATATATAGACTGTGTGGCATTAGTACTGTGGGCGCTCTGTGGATCACTACTGCTGTGGGCGCTCTGTGTGGCATGACTACTGTGGGCGCTCTGTGTGGCATGACTACTGTGGGCGCTCAGTGTGGCACTACTGCTGTGGGTGCTCTGTGTGGCACGACTACTGTGGGCACTCTGTGTGGCACGACTACTATGGGCGTTCTGTGTTGCACGACTACTGTGAGCATTATGTATTAGGCACGCTATCATTGTGGGCATTTTGTGTGGCACTACTACTGTGGGTATTGTGTATAAGGAGCACTACTGTGTATTGTAATGTGAATTAGGTACACAACTAACTGGTGCAATATGAATCAGGGGCACTACATGTGGTATAATGTGAATGCGATTGTGATGCTGTGTGGCGTAATTTGAATTGGGGTTACTATTATGTGGCCACGCCCCTTCCATGTGAGACCACGCCCATTTTGCGAGCCCTGTCCCTTTATTACGTATGGGAGGGAGGGCGCAAATTTATTGTTTGCAGGGAGGCGCCGGACACCCTAGCACCAGCCCTGCTTATGCCTATGGCAATGATATAATTCTTTATAACCCAGTTAGCTAACTATTTTTTCACTGCAATCTGTAGAGATAATCTGCAGGGAGATTCCAATTTATTCTTACCTTATCATAACCATTAACCATTTTAAACATGCAGCACATCAGGAGGGATAGTCTACCACTTTCAATTTCTTTTTACCTATGCAGTTAATCAAATCAATCCATATATGGGTATAATATGCCAGGTGGAATGCTCTGCAGTTTAATTCAGATATAAAAACCTCAATTACCTATGCATTTAATCAAATCAATCCAACACATGAGGTGGAATATTCATACAACTGTATAGTCATAGAATGTCCAACTAACCCAGTAGTTGCTTCATTTATCCCAATTGTCTCCTTCAGAATGAAACAGACACCAGGCTAGATGCGTCATCACTCGGAGATAGAAAATGTACCAGCCAATAACTTCCTGACTGTCATTTTTCAAACTCAGCCTTTGCCATGGTAGTTAGGAGCTGATTGGTTGGTACTTTATCACTCTCCATTTTATCACTTTCCAAGCAATGACGCATCACCATCTGTTATATGCTCCTGAGCTTACTCCTTCAACATGTAACTAGACTGAAAACCTGCTCAGCTGCCATTCATGCACTACGTGAACCTAACCCTGAAGGTCGTCAAGCCATGCCTTCAGTTTGGGAAGCCTTCACTGGACCTACTCAAGGCCCCAGTGATACTGCGTATAAGCTTCAAACAGCAAACATTCCTATCAAGATATCCAGGCTGGTATCCGGTCTCTAGGTCAACCACACTTAGGTCGACACTGTCTAGGTCGACCACTATTGGTCGACAGTAAGTCGACATAATTTCTAGGTCGACATCATTTCTAGGTCGACATGTTTTTTTTTTTTTTTTTTTTTATCATTTGGGCTCTGTCCAGTGAAAAAATTGTTATATGGGCTCTACCCAATGAAAATTCTATTGATATCCCATGTGGTGAACTATTGTCTGATACCATTCTAATATTATATCTGCCTATTGAGGACTTGCTATGATGAATATCTGTATTGCAATTTCTTGATTGTATAAAACCCCTGATGAAGTCCATTGGACAAAAGGCATTGGGTTTATAGACAGCGATCTTGTTATTTTCGCAAGGAAGATTAATTGTCATAATGTTGTATGACTAGAATGGAATAATGTCAACCTTATCATCGCATGTGTAAAGCACCACTCATTGTCATAGATTACTTCAAACAGTTTTTATTCACTGTATTTGTATGAAATAAAAAATCTCTTTTTAATGATGACTGATTAATGTACAATTAAATTTGTAACATACCAGAGAATTGCATTTAGCTCCCTTGGGAAGTTCTCTCCATTTCTATTTTTCTGTACCCCGTCTAACAGGGGGTAATTCCCGAAGGTGTAGCTGTTTTACGATGTAAGCGTGAGAAAGGGTATTAATATATATTTTATATATATATATATATATATATATATATATATATACACACAAAATTATTTATTGCACACTATAACGATAAAAAGTTTGCAACTGGTTACTATTGCATCAGTGTAATTTCTTAGAAAAGCTCACAATAAAATAGCATGAAAAACTATTAAGACAAAAAGAAAAAGTGAAACATAACGTCTCTTATGCCTATACTCCAGGGGTCTTTAGATTGCCCCCCCTTACTGGCTAATTAATGTGACAGCTCACCACAGCAGTTTTTTCATTTGGGTGTAATCAATGTTGTGTCCAAAGAGATCTATAAAAAACAAGTTGGGAACAAATTTCCAAAGTCCTGTTATTGCTGACTTTGGAAACTTGCTTCTATTTATTGTTGCAATGTGTCTTTCTGGATACAGATTTGTGTGTAGTCACAAACACATACTGTAACAGTCTGCAGCTGTTAGACATAGAAAAAACTTTTAGTGATATATAGCATATTTATACTGTGGTTTAGTATCAGCGCCTGATTTGAGTTAGTTTTGTGTATTTACAACTTCTCTATTTGGCCACTTTGCCACTGTTTAGAAGATGTGTTTCAACTTCCCCATAATCTAAAATGCAATATTGGTAATACTCCTTCTATTTTTGAGAAAAGTGAATGGTCCATTGGGAAAATTGTTACAGGGGAGTACACTCCAGCACTATCTACTGCTCCTTACATTGAAGCCAGGCACCCACCTTTACCAAGAGGCCACCACCTGTGGCGCCGAGAGAGGGGGAGAGAGGTACAAATTACCTGGGCCCATGTCTGATAGAGGGACCCAGGTCCCCCCACCTTACATGGAAGCAGCAGCTGCCAGTTTTCTTCTCAGCCCAGCACACAGCGGCCAGCTTAGTGCTTAAAATAAAAATAAATCTGTATTTTTTTTCTAAGGGTGCATGGCCACGCCTCCTGTGATTAGGCCATGCTCCCTGAAAAGTACCTGGGTCCACCCAGGCTCTCTACTGCCATGGCTGAAAGGCATGCCATGCTCCTGTGAGTGGGTGTACCATTCGGGATTGGACTCAGCCTCTCTCTCTCTCTGAAAGCAGTACAAAGATTCCTGGGCTTTGCGAATTACTACAGGAAATTCATTAAGGGATTCGCCACACCATTGTTGCCCCCATTACTGCATTGACCAAAAAGGGGTCCGATCCAAGTCTCTGGTCTTCTGAAGCCGTAGTAGCGTTTGCCCGGTTGAAATCAGCTTTTATGTCAGCTCCGGTACTCCAACAGCCAAATTTCACAGAACCATTCTTCTTGGAAGTCGATGCCTCCTCAGTCGGCATCGGAGCCGTTCTTTCTCAGTACTCTTCTGATGGGAAGTTGCATCCATGTGTTTTCCATTCTCGGAAGTTCTCTCCTGCTGAACAGAACTACATTATTGGAGATCAGGAACTTTTGGCAATAAAATCCTTGGAAGAATGGAGATATTTATTGGAAGGTGCTAAACATCTAATTACTATTTACACCGATCAGAAGAACTTATTGTACATCAAAACAGCCCAATGCTTGAACCCCCGTCAAGCTAGATGGGCGCTCTTCTTCACTCGGTTCTCGTTTGTTATTAAGTACCGGGCTGGGACTCTCAATGACAAAGCTGATGCTCTGTCCCGTTCTCTATCGGCCTCGGATGAAGAGAATTCCTTTGAAAAGAGTTTCATTCTCAGTCCAGTTTCCATTTCTGCAGTTCCCACTTCTCTAGGTCCTCCTCCTGGAAGAATGTCTGTACCAGTTGAATTTCGACCAAAGATACTGCAGTGGACCCATATCTCCAAATTCTCCGGTCACCCGGGAGTCCAAAAAATGTGCAAATTTCTGCGAAGGTCATATTGGTGGGACACCATGAAGAGGGATATACAAGATTATGTTAACTCTTGTCCTCAATGTGCCCAGCACAAAACTCTTCCTCTTCCTCCTGCTGGTTTGCTTCGTCCACTGTCCATTCCTAGAAAACCTTGGACCCATATTTCTATGGACTTCATTACCGAGTTACCCATCTCCAAGGGTTGCAATACCATCTGGGTGATTATTGACCGCTTTTCAAAAATGGCACATTTTGTTCCGTTGTCTGGTCTACCAACGGCTCCCAAGTTGGCTCTACTATTTATCCGAGAACACTTTTGCCTGCATGGGTTACCTCAGGAGGTAGTCTCTGATCGAGGGGTACAGTTCAATGCAAGGTTTTGGAGGGCTCTCTGCTCAGCCTTACAAATAAAACTCAAGTTCTCATCTACTTACCATCCACAAACCAATGGGCAGACTGAACGTGTCAACCAGGATTTAGAGACTTTTCTCCACGTTTATCTCTCTCCTTCACAGGAAGACTGGGTGGAGCTGTTACCCTGGTCAGAGCAGCGCCGTAACTACCTATGTGCCAGGTGTGCCTGGCACACAGCGCAGTTACACTGAGGGCGCACGGCGAGCGGCATGTAATGAGTCAAATTGACTCATTACATGCCGCCTCTGCTGGGTGCCATGCGCCACGCTGGAGGGAGAGCAGCGCCGAAGGCAGAGAAGGAGGAGGAGGGAGGGGGACTTGAGCCGCAGCAGCGCTATTTCATTGATAGTGGCACCGCTGCAGCACTCCCCTCTCCTTCTGTACTGGCTGCCCGGCGCTGCTGTGAATGCTGGGATGCGGTTCCCTCATCCCAGCATTCTCAGCAGCGGCCAGCCAATACGGAAGGAGAGGGGAGTGCTGCAGCGTCGCCGCTACCAATGACATAGCGCTGCTGCGGCTCAAGTCCCCCTCCCTCCTCCTCCTTCTCCCCTGCTGCTGCCCGGGATCTCTGCCAGCACGAGGAGCCTGAGAGATGGTAAGTATATATATATATATATATATATCTTTCTGTCTCTCTCTTTCTCTTTCTGTCTCTCTCTTTCTTTTTTTCTCTCTCTCCCCTTCTGTCTCTCTCTCTTTTTCTCTCTCTCTCTCTCTCTGGTGTCTGTCTGCCGCAATGTGTAAAAAGGGGGACTGGCTGCCGCTATGTGTAAAAAGGGGGACTGGCTGCCGCAATGTGTAAAAAGGGGGACTGGCTGCCATAATGTGTACAAAAAGGGGACGCTGTCTGCCGTAATGTGTAATAAGGGGGACGCTGTCTGCCGTAATGTGTAATAAGGGGGACGTTGTCTGCCGTAATGTGTAAAAAAGGGGATGCCATCCTCCGTAATGTGTAATAAGGGGGACAGTCTGCCGTAATGTGTAAAAAGGGGAACGCTGTCTGCTGTAATGTGTAATAAGTAGAGATGAGCGCCGGAAATTTTTCGGGTTTTGTGTTTTGGTTTTTGGTTCGGTTCCGCGGCCGTGTTTTGGGTTCGACCGCGTTTTGGCAAAACCTCACCGAATTTTTTTTGTCGGATTCGGGTGTGTTTTGGATTCGGGTGTTTTTTTCAAAAAACACTAAAAAACAGCTTAAATCATAGAATTTGGGGGTCATTTTGATCCCAAAGTATTATTAACCTCAAAAACCATAATTTACACTCATTTTCAGTCTATTCTGAATACCTCACACCTCACAATATTATTTTTAGTCCTAAAATTTGCACCTAGGTCGCTGGATGACTAAGCTAAGCGACCCTAGTGGCCGACACAAACACCGGGCCCATCTAGGAGTGTCACTGCAGTGTCACGCAGGATGTCCCTTCCAAAAAACCCTCCCCAAACAGCACATGACGCAAAGAAAAAAAGAGGCGCAATGAGGTAGCTGTGTGAGTAAGACAAGCGACCCTAGTGGCCGACACAAACACCCGGCCCATCTAGGAGTGGCACTGCAGTGTCACGCAGGATGTCCCTTCCAAAAAACCCTCCCCAAACAGCACATGACGCAAAGAAAAAAAGAGGCGCAATGAGGTAGCTGTGTGAGTAAGATAAGCGACCCTAGTGGCCGACACAATCACCGGGCCCATCTAGGAGTGTCACTGCAGTGTCACGCAGGATGTCCCTTCCAAAAAACCCTCCCCAAACAGCACATGACGCAAAGAAAAAAAGAGGCGCAATGAGGTAGCTGTGTGAGTAAGATAAGCGACCCTAGTGGCCGACACAAACACCGGGCCCATCTAGGAGTGGCACTGCAGTGTCACGCAGGATGTCCCTTCCAAAAAACCCTCCCCAAACAGCACATGACGCAAAGAAAAAAAGAGGCGCAATGAGGTAGCTGTGTGAGTAAGATAAGCGACCCTAGTGGCCGACACAAACACCGGGCCCATCTAGGAGTGGCACTGCAGTGTCACGCAGGATGTCCCTTCCAAAAAAACCTCCCCAAACAGCACATGACGCAAAGAAAAAAAGAGGCGCAATGAGGTAGCTGTGTGAGTAAGATAAGCGACCCTAGTGGCCGACACAAACACCGGGCCCATCTAGGAGTGGCACTGCAGTGTCACGCAGGATGTCCCTTCCAAAAAACCCTCCCCAAACAGCACATGACGCAAAGAAAAAAAGAGACGCAATGAGGTAGCTGTGTGAGTAAGATAAGCGACCCTAGTGGCCGACACAAACACCGGGCCCATCTAGGAGTGTCACTGCAGTGTCACGCAGGATGTCCCTTCCAAAAAACCCTCCCCAAACAGCACATGACGCAAAGAAAAAAAGAGGCGCAATGAGGTAGCTGTGTGAGTAAGATAAGCGACCCTAGTGGCCGACACAAACACCGGGCCCATCTAGGAGTGGCACTGCAGTGTCACGCAGGATGTCCCTTCCAAAAAACCCTCCCCAAACAGCACATGACGCAAAGAAAAATTAAAGAAAAAAGAGGTGCAAGATGGAATTGTCCTTGGGCCCTCCCACCCACCCTTATGTTGTATAAACAGGACATGCACACTTTAACCAACCCATCATTTCAGTGACAGGGCCTGCCACACGACTGTGACTGAAATGACGGGTTGGTTTGGACCCCCACCAAAAAAGAAGCAATTAATCTCTCCTTGCACAAACTGGCTCTACAGAGGCAAGATGTCCACCTCATCATCATCCTCCGATATATCACCGTGTACATCCCCCTCCTCACAGATTATCAATTCGTCCCCACTGGAATCCACCATCTCAGCTCCCTGTGTACTTTGTGGAGGCAATTGCTGCTGGTCAATGTCTCCACGGAGGAATTGATTATAATTCATTTTAATGAACATCATCTTCTCCACATTTTCTGGATGTAACCTCGTACGCCGATTGCTGACAAGGTGAGCGGCGGCACTAAACACTCTTTCGGAGTACACACTTGTGGGAGGGCAACTTAGGTAGAATAAAGCCAGTTTGTGCAAGGGCCTCCAAATTGCCTCTTTTTCCTGCCAGTATAAGTACGGACTGTGTGACGTGCCTACTTGGATGCGGTCACTCATATAATCCTCCACCATTCTTTCAATGTTGAGAGAATCATATGCAGTGACAGTAGACGACATGTCCGTAATCGTTGTCAGGTCCTTCAGTCCGGACCAGATGTCAGCATCAGCAGTCGCTCCAGACTGCCCTGCATCACCGCCAGCGGGTGGGCTCGGAATTCTGAGCCTTTTCCTCGCACCCCCAGTTGCGGGAGAATGTGAAGGAGGAGATGTTGACAGGTCGCGTTCCGCTTGACTTGACAATTTTCTCACCAGCAGGTCATTCAACCCCAGCAGACTTGTGTCTGCCGGAAAGAGAGATCCAAGGTAGGCTTTAAATCTAGGATCGAGCACGGTGGCCAAAATGTAGTGCTCTGATTTCAACAGATTGACCACCCGTGAATCCTTGTTAAGCGAATTAAGGGCTCCATCCACAAGTCCCACATGCCTAGCGGAATCGCTCCGTGTTAGCTCCTCCTTCAATGTCTCCAGCTTCTTCTGCAAAAGCCTGATGAGGGGAATGACCTGACTCAGGCTGGCAGTGTCTGAACTGACTTCACGTGTGGCAAGTTCAAAGGGCATCAGAACCTTGCACAACGTTGAAATCATTCTCCACTGCGCTTGAGACAGGTGCATTCCACCTCCTATATCGTGCTCAATTGTATAGGCTTGAATGGCCTTTTGCTGCTCCTCCAACCTCTGAAGCATATAGAGGGTTGAATTCCACCTCGTTACCACTTCTTGCTTCAGATGATGGCAGGGCAGGTTCAGTAGTTTTTGGTGGTGCTCCAGTCTTCTGTACGTGGTGCCTGTACGCCGAAAGTGTCCCGCAATTCTTCTGGCCACCGACAGCATCTCTTGCACGCCCCTGTCGTTTTTTAAATAATTCTGCACCACCAAATTCAAGGTATGTGCAAAACATGGGACGTGCTGGAATTTGCCCATATTTAATGCACACACAATATTGCTGGCGTTGTCCGATGCCACAAATCCACAGGAGAGTCCAATTGGGGTAAGCCATTCCGCGATGATCTTCCTCAGTTGCCGTAAGAGGTTTTCAGCTGTGTGCGTATTCTGGAAACCGGTGATACAAAGCGTAGCCTGCCTAGGAAAGAGTTGGCGTTTGCGAGACGCTGCTACTGGTGCCGCCGCTGCTGTTCTTGCGGCGGGAGTCCATACATCTACCCAGTGGGCTGTCACAGTCATATAGTCCTGACCCTGCCCTGCTCCACTTGTCCACATGTCCGTGGTTAAGTGGACATTGGGTACAGCTGCATTTTTTAGGACACTGGTGACTCTTTTTCTGAGGTCTGTGTACATTTTCGGTATCGCCTGCCTAGAGAAATGGAACCTAGATGGTATTTGGTACCGGGGACACAGTACCTCCAACAAGTCTCTAGTTGGCTCTGCAGTAATGATGGATACCGGAACCACGTTTCTCACCACCCAGGATGCCAAGGCCTCAGTTATCCGCTTTGCAGTAGGATGACTGCTGTGATATTTCATCTTCCTCGCAAAGGACTGTTGGACAGTCAATTGCTTGGTGGAAGTAGTAAAAGTGGTCTTACGACTTCCCCTCTGGGATGACCATTGACTCCCAGCAGCAACAACAGCAGCGCCAGCAGCAGTAGGCGTTACACGCAAGGATGCATCGGAGGAATCCCAGGCAGGAGAGGAATCGTCAGAATTGCCAGTGACATGGCCTGCAGGACTATTGGCATTCCTGGGGAAGGAGGAAATTGACACTGAGGGAGTTGGTGGGGTGGTTTGCGTGAGCTTGGTTACAAGAGGAAGGGATTTACTGGTCAGTGGACTGCTTCCGCTGTCACCCAAAGTTTTTGAACTTGTCACTGACTTATTATGAATGCGCTGCAGGTGACGTATAAGGGAGGATGTTCCGAGGTGGTTAACGTCCTTACCCCTACTTATTACAGCTTGACAAAGGCAACACACGGCTTGACACCTGTTGTCCGCATTTCTGTTGAAATACTTCCACACCGAAGAGCTGATTTTTTTGGTATTTTCACCAGGCATGTCTGTGGCCATATTCCTCCCACGGACAACAGGTGTCTCCCCGGGTGCCTGACTTAAACAAACCACCTCACCATCGGAATCCTCCTGGTCAATTTCCTCCCCAGCGCCAGCAACACCCATATCCTCCTCATCCTGGTGTACTTCAACACTGACATCTTCAATCTGACTATCAGGAACTGGACTGCGGGTGCTCCTTCCAGCACTTGCAGGGGGCGTGCAAATGGTGGAAGGCGCATGCTCTTCACGTCCAGTGTTGGGAAGGTCAGGCATCGCAACCGACACAATTGGACTCTCCTTGTGGATTTGGGATTTCGAAGAACGCACAGTTCTTTGCGGTGCTTTTGCCAGCTTGAGTCTTTTCAGTTTTCTAGCGAGAGGCTGAGTGCTTCCATCCTCATGTGAAGCTGAACCACTAGCCATGAACATAGGCCAGGGCCTCAGCCGTTCCTTGCCACTCCGTGTGGTAAATGGCATATTGGCAAGTTTACGCTTCTCCTCCGACAATTTTATTTTAGGTTTTGGAGTCCTTTTTTTACTGATATTTGGTGTTTTGGATTTGACATGCTCTGTACTATGACATTGGGCATCGGCCTTGGCAGACGACGTTGCTGGCATTTCATCGTCTCGGCCATGACTAGTGGCAGCAGCTTCAGCACGAGGTGGAAGTGGATCTTGATCTTTCCCTAATTTTGGAACCTCAACATTTTTGTTCTCCATATTTTAATAGGCACAACTAAAAGGCACCTCAGGTAAACAATGGAGATGGATGGATACTAGTATACTTATGGATGGACTGCCGAGTGCCGACACAGAGGTAGCTACAGCCGTGGACTAACGTACTGTGTCTGCTGCTAATATAGACTGGATGATTGATAATGAGATGAAATCAATATATATATGTATGTATATATAATATCACTAGTACTGCAGCTGGACAGGTAGATAATATATTTATTAGGTAATGATGACTGATGACGGACCTGCTGGACACTGTCAGCTCAGCAGCACCGCAGACTGCTACAGTAAGCTACTATACTATAGTAGTATGTACAAAGAAGAACGAAAAAAAAAAAACCACGGGTAGGTGGTATACAATTATGGATGGACTGCTGAGTGCCGACACAGAGGTAGCTACAGCCGTGGACTAACGTACTGTGTCTGCTGCTAATATAGACTGGATGATTGATAATGAGATGAAATCAATATATATATGTATGTATATATAATATCACTAGTACTGCAGCCGGACAGGTAGATAATATATTTATTAGGTAATGATGACTGATGACGGACCTGCTGGACACTGTCAGCTCAGCAGCACCGCAGACTGCTACAGTAAGCTACTATACTCTATAGTAGTATGTACAAAGAAGAAAGAAAAAAAAAAAACCACGGGTAGGTGGTATACAATTATGGATGGACTGCCGAGTGCCGACACAGAGGTAGCTACAGCCGTGGACTAACGTACTGTGTCTGCTGCTAATATAGAGTCTAGACTGGATGATAAATTATTGATAATGAGATGAAATCAATATAATATCACTAGTACTGCAGCCGGACAGGTACTATATATATTTATTATGTAATGACTGATGACGGACCTGCTGGACACTGTCAGGTCAGCACAGCACCGCAGACTGCTACAGTAAGCTACTATAGTAGTATGTATAAAGAAGAATGAAAAAAAAAAACCACGGGTAGGTGGTATACAATATTATATATATATATATTATATACAATTATATATATATATATATATATATATTAAACTGGTGGTGATTGATTATTAAACTGGTGGTCACTTCAGGACAGGTCACGTTGCAACTTGCAACTAGTACTCCGAGGCCTAAGCAGACAATCACAAAATATATTATTATACTGGTGGTCAGTGTGGTCACAACAATGGCAGTGTGGCACTGACTCTGGCAGCAAAAGTGTGCACTGTACGTTATATGTACTCCTGAGTCCTGCTCTCAGACTCTAACTGCTCCCCACTGTCAGTGTCTCCCCCACAAGTCAGATAATACACTTACAGTCACACTATCTAATCTATATATCACTTCAGCAAGTAGTATAGTAGTATACAGTAGTACTCCTCCTAATAATGCTCCCCGAAAATACTGTGTCTCTCTCTTCTCTAAACGGAGAGGACGCCAGCCACGTCCTCTCCCTATGACTCTCAATGCACGTGTGAAAATGGCGGCGACGCGCGGCTCCTTATATAGAATCCGAGTCTCGCGATAGAATCCGAGCCTCGCGAGAATCCGACAGCGTGATGATGACGTTCGGGCGCGCTCGGGTTAGCCGAGCAAGGCGGGAAGATCCGAGCCTGCTTGGACCCGTGTAAAAAACCTGAAGTTCGGGCGGGTTCGGATTCAGAGGAACCGAACCCGCTCATCTCTAGTAATAAGGGGGACGTTGTCTGCCGTAATACGTAAAAAAGGGGATGCCGTCTGCCGTAATGTGTAATAAGGGGGACTCCGTCTGCCGTAATGTGTAATAAGGGGGACTGTCTGCCGTAATGTGTAAAAAGGGGGACGCTGTCTGTCGTAATGTGTAAAAAGGGGGATGCTGTCTGCCGTAATGTGTAAAAAGGCACGCCTTCTGCCGTAATTTGTAAAAACGGGCTCTACCCAGTGTAGTGGCTCTACTGTGCAGCATAATTTGAATAATGGGGACTACTATGCACCGTAGTATGAATTGCCATTATTTTGTGGCCACGTCCCTATTATTTTTTTGGGCGCGCCTGCGGCGCGCACTGATCCCTGCTTGCGTGGGGGGGGTCGCCAATGCCATTTCTTGCACACAGCACCAAAATACCTAGTTACGGCACTGGGTCTGAGTTTGCCCATAACCATCTGTATCACTCCTCCACTGGCGAGTCCCCATTCTTCATTAACTATGGATTCTATCCACGAGTTCCAGAATTACCACTCCCAGAATTCCTTTGGAGGATGTTCCTGCTGTAACTCCCACTCTACGGCACTTCAGTCAAATCTGGAGTAGGATTCATGCTAACCTCAAGAAAATCTCCAGCCGATACAAATTCTATGTGGACAAAAAATGGGGGCAGCTCCTCAATACAAAGTTGGCGACAGGGTATGGCTCTCCACACGCAACCTTCGTCTAAGAGTACCTGCTATGAAATTTGCTCCACGATTCATCAGTCCTTACCCTGTTTTGCAAGTCCTGAATCCTGTTGTCTGCAAATTAGGTTTGCCTCTTCACTTTCAGGTACAATATTCTTTCCATGTTTCTCTCCTTCGTCCTCTCATTTTAAATCGTTTCCATTCGGAGTCTCCTAGTCCAACCTCGGTGGAGACAGAAGCTGGAACAGAATTTGAAATCAAAACTATTCTTGACTCTAGTTACTATCACAAGATTCTACAATACCTGGTAGAATGGAAGGGTTATGGGCCCGAGGAGAGAAGCTGGGTAAAGGCTTCCGAAGTCACTGCTCCTTGACTAGTTCGGATCTTCCATTCTAGGCATCCAATGACACCAGGAAAGTGTCCAGGGGCCACTCCTAGAGGAGTTTGCGCTGGGTCTCCCAGCGGTCATCACCTTCGGTGGGCTCCGGGTCTCTGCGTCTCGTCGGCACTGTCCCCGGCGGTCTCCCGGAGTGTGGACGCCGCCATTACACCCGGCGTCCACGGGAGTGCAGGGAGCGGGTGACGTCATCGGCCCCTTCTGCCAATCAGTCCAGGGCGGGGAATTCAAAAGCAGACGCCGAGCAGAGCCCCGGCGCCTGAGTATCGTCTCTTCTTTGAAAGTGATCACCAGTGCCCCTGTTGCTGTGCTCTACTGCTGTACAAGTCTCCAGTGTTTCCAGCATATTTCTCTACACACCATTCTGTGTGCTCCCAGCGTCCAGTGTGCTTTTCTATGGTACAAATCTCCAGTGTTTCCAGCATATCTCTCTACACACCATTCCGTGTGCTCCCAGCGGTCAGTGTGCTTCAGCTTCGCTCTCAAGCCTCACACCATTCAGTGTGCTTCAGCTTCGCTCTCAAGCCTCACACCATTCAGTGTGCTTCAGCTTTCTCTCAAGCCTCACACCATTCAGTGTGCTTCACCTTCGCTCTCAAGCCTCACACCATTCAGTGTGCTTCAGCATCGCTCACAAGCCTCACATCACTCAGTGTGCTTCAGCATCGCTCACAAGCCTCTCACCATTCAGTGTGCTTCAGCATCGCTCACAAGCCTCACATCACTCAGTGCTCCTCAGCATCGCTCACAAGCTTCTCATCACTCAGTGTTCCTCAGCATCGTTCTCAAGTTCCGATCATTCTGAAAATCTCTAGCATCAACCACGAACTTTGGTGGCTGCTAAATTCTGCATGAGGATAACCTATATCTGGCCATCTCTACTCCGGCCCAGCTGTGGTCCCTCTTCCTGATCATCGGAAGAACCCCCGAGTTCTCAACACTCCCAACCCTGGTCAGTGACAGATCTGATGTCGATTTTCTCTATCAGAATGTACTGCTAAAACTCTCCATAGTCTGAAGCAAACATTCTATGAAAAGGGTGACAAAGCGGACAAACTCGTGGCATCATGACTTAGATCCCAATGCTCACAGAACAATATTTTAGATGTAAACTCTAGAGCAGGGAAATTATCTTATTCCCCCGAGGCTATATTAACCAGGAGTTTTAGAATTATTATACCAAACTCTATAATTTAAATAGCATCAATATGGGATTTGGGCCTTCCGATGCCATAATATCAGGGATTCTCCAACATGCCCACCTTCCTAGTCTGTCAGCACAAACCTCTACTCAACTAAATCGAGACATTTCTGAGGAGGAAATATCAAAGGTGTTGAGTAACCAGAAATCATCAAAAGCCCCTGGACCTGATGGCTTTTCGACCTCTAATTATAAGAAATTTGCTCATATTTCGGTCCCTCACCTTAAGACTATGTTTAACACAGTTTTACATGGCTCCCCATTCCCCAAAACCATGCTTGAGGCTAAAATAATAGTAATACGTAAAGAGGGGAAAAACCCTCACGAGTCTGCTAGTTATAGGTCAATTTCATTATTGAATATTGATGTCAAACTATACACAAAAAATTTGGCTACTCAGTTAAATAGTGTTCTCCCTGATCTGATACATTATGACCAGGTAGGCTTTATCCTGGGTCATCAGGCCAGGGACAACACTAGAAGAGTGATTGATCTCATCTAGATACTTATCCATAGGCAAACTCCTTCTCTAATTCAATCATTAGACACTGAAAAGGCGTTTGACCGTATTTCGTGGCCCTTTTTATTTCAGACCTTGCAGGCATTTGGTATAACTGCTGAGTATTTGACAGCTGTTTCGGCTCTATACTCCTCCCTGAGTTGTCACTAACGGTATTTTATCTGCTCCGTTCCCACTTACTAACGGTACAAGGCAAGGGTGCCCACTCTCACCCCTGGTATTTGCTCTGGTCATTGAATCACTTGTGGCCATGAGAAGACTCTCTGATAAGGTCCGGGGAGTGTAAGTGGGCTCCCAAAACTTTAAAGTCTAGCTGTTTGCTGATGGCGTACTATTGTTCCTTACCCACCCTCAAACATCCCTCCCAGCCTTACATGATATCATTAAAAAGTACGGCGATCTATCTGGATATAAAATACATTTTTCCAAATCAGAAGCCAAGCTTTTACATGCTTCCAATTAACTAAAGCTCTCATTACTCTCTTCCTCTCAATTCAATTGGCAGGAGCGCAAGATTAAATATCTTGGGGTATATATTACCTCCTGTTATGATTACCTACTGTATATGTGGAAAACTTTCCTCACCTTTTGTCCTTTTGTGTAACATCAAACGAGATCTTAAATTATGGAAGACTTATATCATATCTTGGCTGGGAAGGATCAGAGCAATCAAAATGAACCTGTTGCCCCAATTTATTTATATATTTCAAACCTTACCAATTAAAGTACCTACAAAAATTCTTAAAGATATCCAAGCTTCTTTTTCAAGGTTTGTGTGGGATGACAAGCCTCCTAGGATAGCCTTCAAAATTCTTAAACTTCCTAGATCGGGATGGGACAGAGGTTTCTCAGACATCAAGTTTTACAATTTGCTAGCAATCTATGTCAGATAGTAGCTTCCTTTGCACCTCCTGGTTCTATTGTCTGGATAGACCTAGAAACACACTCTTCTTATGGTTCTGCTCACTAGCCTCTTTGTGGGGACTGGTTTGGGCTCATTGAAATCCTGTGATTAATCTTCTTCATTCTCTTAAATTTCACCTTTCATTGTGGGACAACTACTCTGTCAAATATAAGATATCCTCCTTCCCCTCACCCCTTACCCCCCTCTGGGATAATCCAGCCTTTCCACCGGGAGTCTCTCCACTTCAGTTTCTATTATGGTATGAAGCTGGAATCCACTGGATATCTGACCTTTGTTTCAGGGGGTCATGAGCGTCTGTGGACGACATTAAAAGTACATTTTTGCTATTAGCTCCCCCTTTCTTTAAATATTTCCAGATACGCCACTTTCTTATGTCTCTTCCCCAATCGGAAACTCGGAGAGATCTAACCCATTTTGAGACTGTCTCTATGAATAATCCTCTTTGCAGAGGATTGATCTCTCAACGTTAATTGACGCTACCTCTCCCCCGCAAGTCCGCCATGAAAGAGAGTGAGAAAGGGATCTTGGTCCACCCTCAGACAAAACTTGCTGGGAAGAGGTAAGAGAAGGGATCGCTAAAAGCTCAATTTCTACCCAAATCAAGGAAACTTCCTATAAACTATACGTTGGCGAAACTGCGGCCAGAGGTGAACCCTTCTCCATATTTGGTGGACCTGTCCAAACATTTTTCTTTTTCCTATTGTACCCCCTCGCTTTTCTTCCTTCTTTTTTTTCTTTTTTTCCTCTTCTCTTCTCCATCTTCTATTTCTTCTCTCATTAAGGTCAATTCTATTCTCCGACAGTTGAATAGCACCGGGAATTAGCTCCCGACGCTATTCAATTCAGCTCCAGTTAAGTCGGCGATGGCCCGTTCTCGCCGACTAAACAGGTAGTTTTGTCGGGAGAACGGGCATTCTCCGACTTAACTCCCCGGCGCGAGGCTGATTCCCGACAGAATCAGCCTTGCGCCGGCCGCGCGGCAGCACTTTTGTCGGGTTTCTTCTCTCATCCCCTGGTGATGAGAGAAGAATTCCCGACAATTGAGGGTCGCTCGTCGCTGTATTGAATAGCGCCGGGAGCAAACTCCATGCGCTATTCAAATGTCAGAGAATAGAATTGACCCCATTCTCTTTTTATTACTAAAAAGTTTTTTTTACTGTTTTATGTCAAATTGTATGAGACTGTTGCATTTTACTCTTGTTGTATCTATACATTTATTTTTTTTCTGTTCAGTCTCTTGTAATAAATAAATAGGTTTTAAAAAAAATTATAATAATTTAAATGGCCCTAGATGTGTAGAGTTTGTATGTGTTTCCTCCAGGTGCTCCAGCTTACTGCCACAGACATACTGTTAGGTTAATGTTTCTACTGTGAAATTTTATAGTAGAGTATTTAGATGGTTATCTCAACTGGGACATGTACTAATGGGAATTACTGTATAAAATGTTCTATTTAATATACTGTATAATACTGTATGTTAGTGCTGTATAAATGAAGGTTACTAATAACTATATTAGATATACTGTGAATGTCACAGACTCATTCTGGAAATTAGTATTTGACTTTCCTTAATAAATAGTTGTCGAGCTGAATTAATCCAGGTCCTGCCTTCATACTATTTAATCTTCCCTGGGATCACATCCCTTTCCAAGGATCATTACTTTATTAATCAAGTCCTAATTGCTGCTCAGATTGCAATTACACGAACCTGAGATAAACCATATCTTCCATTTTTCTCACTGGCTCTAGCTAAAATGCATTATATTTTTTCTTAAGAAAATTCTTTGATGAACAGTTTGCTAAGAAGAGAAGCATCTGGATCCAAAATAAAGGGCCTATACCTGCCTAACTGCACCCTTTGCCAATGCCTTACACCTCATGAATACTAAAGCATTCTATTGTTGTCATGGGGAAAAGAGGATCCTGACAGGATCCCGGGTGTGATATAAAAGATAGATATTGTCTAGTTAGACAGTCAATAGATAGACACTATATGTTAGACAGACATTAGGTCGACAGGGTCATAAGGTCGACAGGGTCAAAAGGTCGACATGAAAAAGGTAGACAGTACAAAAGGTCGACAGGTCAAAAGGTCGACGGGGTCAAAAGTTTGACATGGAAATGGTCGACATTTAAAAGGTAGACACCATGTTTTTTACATCTTTGTGGTTTGTGTGGATAGTTTTGTCATCTGAGACCCCCAATTGTTGAAAGGTATACCCTCGCGGGGCTCGCTTCGCTCACCATGCTTCGGGCTCAGTGGCTCGCTGCGCTCGCCACAAGGTTTATAGCCAAATCTATGCCGACATGGATAGAGCAGGTATGAAATAGCCCAAAAACATGTTAAATTTAAAAAAAACATTTGTCTATCTTTTTTTATGTCGACCATTTTCATGTCGACCTTTTGACCCTGTCGACCTTTTGTACTGTCTACCTTTTTCATGTCGACCTTTTGACCCTGTCGACCTTTTGACCATGTCGACCTAATGTCTGTCTAACATACTGTATGGTGTCTATCTATTGACTGTCTAACTAGACACTGTCTATCTATCAACCGGATACCCAGGATCCCGGCGGTCAGGATTGTGGCTGTTGAAATACCAAAGCCAGAATTCCAACCAGGGCCTGATTAAGGGTTTCAGCCGCCTTAGACTAATACAGAAGTAGCCGCAAACCCCCTTCCCCACCCCCAATTTTTTTGCTTAGATTTTTTGCCCACAGCAATGGCACCCATTGCACCCACTATAGCAGACCCTGATTCCTATCCCCTCATTTAAAATTAGTTCCCAAATCTGACCGACTCCCTCATTAAAAATGTGATGCATATTTGACCCCCTTATTGATAATTAGACCACAGATTTAAATAAACCAGCTCCATTATTAAAAATCACACACCATGGGCTAAATGTAATGGAGAGCGAGTTGTATGTGTGATTTAAAATCGCACTTTATCGCACATTTGGAAAAAAAAAAGCCGTGCAGGTCACCACTCCACCCCCCTTCCCCCAAAGTATAACCATCCCGGGCTCTTTGAGCCGGTCCTGGTTGCTAAAAAACAAAAAAAAAATGGCATGGGAATTCCCATATTTTAACAACCAGCACCGGGCTATTGGACCAGTCCTGGTTCAAAAAATATGAGGGTAAAAGGACGTAGGGGTCACCCGTATTTTTTAAACCAGCACCAGGCTCCACTAGTCAAAGAGATAATGCCACAGCCGGAGGACACATTTTTATTGGTACCTGCGGCCGTAGCATTTCCCCACAACTAGTCACCCCTGGCCGGGTTTCCCCAGGAAAGTGGGGACCCCGCCAATAAAGGGGTCACCCCCTCCAGGCACCCAAGGGCCAGGGATGAAGCCCAAGGCTGTCCTCGCCATCCGTGGGCTGTGGATGGCGGGCTGATAGCCGTGAAAATGTATGAAAAGAAAGAAAGAAATGTATTTTGCTGTGGAACTACAGGTCCCAGCATGCCTTGCCACGTGCTGGCACTTGGAGAACCACAAGTACAAGCATATGGGACATTAAAGGGCCCACTGGTACCTTTAGTTCTACATCAAAATAAACATTACAATAAACACAACACACACTCCGTGATAGTATAGCTTTAATAAAACATACTTACACACTCACACATACTTACCTAGTGTCCCACAGAGCCCCTCGATTCCCTTGTCAATGTAGAATTCATGGTAAAACCTCTAAAAAAAAAATTATACTCACCTAATCCGGTGTAGATCGGTCCCCCTAATTCCAAGTAGGCATCCACACGGTTAAAAAAAACAAAAACAGCTGCCTGTCACCCTATACATTGCACAATGCTCCCCTCACATTGAGCACCTGCTCCCTCTAGCACACATGGATGATGCCGTCTCCTCTCCTGCAGACAGCCAGGCAGACAACAGGTGACGTAAATGGACACAGACCTGCAGAATGCTTCAGATGGCCTCCCCTCCACAGTCACTGACAGTCAGTACGCGGCACTGGTTGGGGAGAACCACGGACCACAGTGCTGGTTGGGGAGTAGCCATGGCCGATCCTCTCCTGTGCTGGGCCACTGTACTCTACGGCTGCAGGCTGCAGCTGCTCTGGGAGCACGGGCGGGTACAACGCGTGATGTCATGATGCATGTGACGTCTGCACCCCCCAGGACCCAGCGCCCCAGATGGCAGCCTGATCAGAATATTGGTTGATTAAGCCCTGATCCCAACACTGATCAGAATGCCGGTGCCAGCATCCTGAATGAGATCATAATGCCGGTATCCTTATGGAGTGACTGCTGGGCGGAGGTAATCCGCGGGGGTGAAGGAGGAAGGGTAAGGTTTAAGCTGCAAGGGGAGGGTTAGGCTTAGGCACCAGCAGGCAGGGTTGGGTTATGCTGTGGGGAAGGGGGAGGGATTAGGTTTATGCCGCAGTAAGAGTGGGTCAGAGTTTGGGGGTTAGGGGATGAGGGGTATTCCTACCCGAGCCCTGTCGGGATTCTAAACAGCGGGATGCCACAGTCGGTATTCTGACTGCCAGTATCCTGATCGCCAGTATTTAATCCTCAACCTTGGAAAAAGTACCTTGTGAATCATACACAGAAGTGTAACACCTCTTCCTCCCCTCATTATCTGTTGAAACAATTATCCAAAAAATGTTTTTATTTTTTTTCAACGTTGTTTTCCCTGATTATAAAAACATCAGAGGATGAGGGAATCTTTTCTTATACCAACAGCCTTTTTTATATAAAGGGCATTATTTATAAAGCCATGGCTTTTTTAAGATACCCTAAAGCTCTCCTTATTTGTCTGTGTATCCTACAGCTCTCCCAATTTGTATGTGTACCCTACAGCTCTTCCAATTTGTATGTGTACCCTACAGCTCTCCCAATTTGTATGTGTACCCTACAGCTGTCCTAATTTATGTGTATTCTTACTAGTATAGTACAATATATTTTACTCAGGTGCCCTCCAGGTTTAACACGTCACATGAGACATACAGTATTTCAAACTCTTGTTGTGTTTCACAACCTGCAAAAATGTATGATTGTGTTTCCCTTACAGGTGAAAACACCAATGGTCACACATATAGAGAGAAGAAAAAACAGTATAGTGTAGAGATCCTTTTAGATGGTGAAAGATTTTTCATTAAACACATCACACTCACAAGGTCCCAAATGGTTTCAGGCACATCACGATTTCTTTGGCATCAATATTCCTTAATAAACATCAAAGCAAATAGATAGATTAGGTTCCTCTTTGTAACTCAACCTGTAGGTAGTGTGTCTAAGTTTGCCTCATGACACATATATGATAAAAGGAAAACTGATAATGCAGAAATCCTTACAAGGATACAAAATGTAATATTTTACAAATTGCACTCACATAACATTAAAATATAGAAAGCATATCACGTCATATCCTGCAACTCCAAGATAGCATAACACTGGATCGCTGAGATGTTAACTACAGCATGGTAAGTCGGAGTCCCGGAAACCCACAGCTCACCCTTCCAGGGAATGTACAGATGGTATATAAGAGTTCGTCAGGATAAAAGGCACGGTCCCACTTAACGCATTTCGGATTCACCTTTGACAAAAGCGGATAGTGCCAAAGTAAAAAACCCTCCCTTATTTACCCCAAAACACCTCCCACAATTTAACAAATAAGTGTCAGCTGTGGGGCAGTCCATAAACATTAAAGATGCCACTGCCTCCATATCTACAGATGGATCCGTCACTTCCGGTCACGTGGTCCATCTTTCATTGCCATAGTACGGCTCCAACATTGCCACTGTAAGCTGCACTTCCTGTTTGAGCTTCAAGTGCGTTCCACATGCCGGATGTCCAGGGATTCAATTCAATCAGTATGAAAGTTCTGGTTTCCTGTTTGCGGTTCATGTGCGTATCACATGCCGTGAATCCGGAAGTCTTAACTAGCAGCAGTTCGGCATCATAGCTGGTATATATAATGGGATAAAAAAATAATAATAATTTCATGAAAAAGAAAAAAAATTATATAAACAACAATCCAAAAAATCAAGGCAGTGTGTAAAGTTAAATTAATTTAAAAACCACTTTAATTCAAACTCCCCATTAAGACCTTGTCATACCAAGGTTTTTAGATTAAAAATCCATCGCATTTCTGTTTTTGCTAAAAAAAAATTAATATTTTTATTTCTCCACGTGCCAGTAATTTGTTCTAGTCCCCAAAAGTTTTTTATTTCACATTCCCTTGAATTATGGTGCTGCTTAAAATGCATAGAAAGAGTGTGGGTCTCTAATCCTTTTCTAATATTGTAGATGTGTTCACACAACCTTGTTTTCAACATTCTCCTACATAAATTAGAGCACACTTACATTCTATGGCATAAATCACATTTTTTGATGTACATGTGATAAACTGATTTATTTTATAGCGGTTACCATTTATATTAATTTCTTTATACTTGGAGGTATTGGTTTTTACAGGTCTACATACTAGACAGGATCCACAGCGATGAAAACCCCGCACACGTTCACTGCTTCTTTTATTCTCATTTAAAGCACTTTTAACTTATTTTTTTCCTTTAAAGACTTTGATTTTCTATAAATAAAAGATGTTTTTTAGGAATTTTCCCTTTAAGAATGGGATCTTGTTCTAGAAGTTTCCAGTTATTTTTTATGATTGTTTCTATTTCTCTATGTAAACAACTGTACCCTGAAATAAATGGCCATTAAAAATTTTCCTGTGGCTCTTTTTTGGATTTCTCAGTTAAAAGGTCATTTCTAGTTAAAAGTTCTGCTTTTTCTCTTGCTGTCTGTAATTTCTCTTTCTGGTATCTTTTATCTTCAAAGCATTTTGACATTTGTTCGATTTCAGTACTGCAAATCTGTGGATCTAAACAGTTTCGCTTTACCCTGACTGTAGGGTATACCCTCCAGCCAATTCATATGGTTTTGACTGTTCTTTTCAATAAACAAATTTGAATCAGTAGGTTTTTTATAAATTTTTGTCTCCAAATGGTTTTCTCTTACATAAATATTGAGATCAAGGAAATGGATTTCATGTTTACTTATATCAAAAGTCAATCTAATATTTATATAGTTAGAATTTAATTTGTCACAAAAACATCTTAGAGTTTCTTCATTACCCCTCCATACAAATAAAATGTCATCAATAAAATGATACCAGGACACCAGGCCTACCCCCGCCAACTCATCATGCCATACCGTCATCTCATCCCAGTATGACATGAATAAGTTGGCATAACTGGGGGCAAACCTTGTGCCCATGGCCATTCCAACCTGTTGGAGGTAGTAGCCTCCATTACAATGAAAATAATTATCTTGTAAAAATAAAAGTAATGCTTTCTAAGATGAATTCCTTCAACAAATCCTCCATATTGCTTTTATCTAAAAAGTATGACACAGCCTGCAATCCTAAAGTGGCCTGGATGATTGTGTACAAAGTATTCACATCAGCTGTACACAAAAAACAATCTGAATCCCACTCCACTGATTGTAGCTTTTTGAGAGTGTCACCTGTGTCCTTTAAATAGGACTTATTTTGGGTTACTAATGGTTGCAGAAAAGCGTCTACTAATGCCAAAAGATTTGATGTTATTCCATTGCAACCGGATATAATTGGCCTGCCAGGGGGTGGAGTGGATCCTTATGAACCTTTGTCAATACATATA
This sequence comes from Pseudophryne corroboree, assembly GCF_028390025.1. Lineage (NCBI taxonomy): Eukaryota > Metazoa > Chordata > Amphibia > Anura > Myobatrachidae > Pseudophryne > Pseudophryne corroboree. The sequence continues at coordinate 134,522,852 of NC_086444.1, forward strand.
TGGTGGGTACACTGGGTTCTTTAATATTGATTAAATCAAATTCATATTTTGAAATTAAACCTTTTTCAAGAGCTCTTGATGTTACTTCTCAAAGTGCATCAACGATGCTGTGTGTGGGATCATTTTTTAGACATTTATATATATTACCTTCTTTGAGCTGTTTTTCCATTTCATTTATATAGTCAGATCTGTTCATCAGGACCACTCCACCCCCCTTATCGGCAGGTTTTATAATCAATCCTGTTGTAGAGATTTTATTGCCAAAGATTCTTCTATGTTTCTTTTTCTTATTTTTGAGAATGTATTTTTCTACCTCATCGGTTATTATTTTACCAAAGCAATCTATACAACTCCCTTTCACATTTGGTGGGTAAAAATTGTACTTATTTTTAAACTTAGATCTTACTGGTACTTCTTCCTGATTAAAGTCAGCTGGAGGGTTTTGCTTGCTCAAAAAGAACTTTTTTAAAGTGAGTTTCCACAAAAATTTATTGATGTCTATATATAGCTCAAAAGGACTGGGGTCACTAGTCGGTGAAAATTTGAGGCTTTTCTTTAGAACTTTCTCTTCTATTTCAGTAAGCTCTCTCTTACTTAAATGAAATATTTTTGCTGTATTGAAATCATCTAAATTTCCTACTTGGATGTTTTTTTATTTTTATTATTTTTCTGTCTTTTTGCATTCTTTTGTATTCCACCTCTTTTTCCTCTCTTAGTTTTTTAGAGGTCTTTACACTCTTATGAACATTTTCAACTACTCTCTTCTTGGGGTTCTGAGGTCCCAGTCTAAAAAAGGCGACTGTTGTTTTCGCCATCTAGGTGAGGGGGCATACCTATTTTTTGTCTCTATATTAAAAACCCTCCTTTGTCTATTCCTCCAAGACTAATTTTCATTGTTTTGATTTTCCTGTTGTTCTCCTCTCCATTGATTTCTTTGAATGGTGGTTCTCCTATTGGGATAAGGAGTTACCCAATTTGATCTATCACCTCTCTATTTCCTATACCTAACAGTATTTCTGGTTTCCCATTTATCAACATGATTAAATCTTTTTGTTCTATTTCCTCTTTGGATTTTAGTCCATCATTCCTGATTTGGAATGGGATTTTTTTCATTATTTGTAATTTCCTCAGATAATTGATCTTTTTTGTTTGATAGAATAATATTTTTTGTCTCTTAAGTACTTATTTTGTTTTTTAAGCCTTAGATCTTTTGTATTCTTTTCAGTTTTGAGGTTTATCTGTTTTTCAGCATTCTTGACCCCCTGCAGGTCTCTAAATGGAACAATAAGATTTTCTACAGATCTAACTTCATCATTAAGTCGGAAAAAGGTCAGATCTCCTCTCCTTTATGATCAGCTCCATCAAAGAAGTGAAGCACTGTTTTAAGATCCGTTTCCAATCTTTAATGAACTCCTCATTAGAGCTATCAAATGAGGGTGATTTGGAGATGGTCAGACCTTTTGGGACCATATGATCTGCCAGATACCTTTCCAGGGTTACTATTTCCCACCATATACTATTTTCTTTGAGGATCATGAACTCAAATTTAGATTACTGAGATCTTCATCCTCAATATTTTCCTCAGTATCACACAGGAAGATATCTCTTAACAGATCTTTTCTCACATTTTGATATTTAAACATGCTTGCAGCACTCATCATCCCCTTAGTGAAAAACAGCAGTACAATTTAAGAGAAATAGGTGGTATTAGGGTGCACAATAAGACCCAGAAGTCAGCCCAGCAAAAATATAAACAAAAGTTTCACCTACTTTCCACAGAATTCTTACTAGTATAGTACAATATACTTTACTCAGGTGCCCTCCAGGTTTAACATGTCACACGAGACATACAGTATTTTCAAACTCTTGTTGCAAAAATGTGTATGCCTTACAGCTCTCCCAATTTGTATATGTGCCCTTTACCTCTCCTGATTTATATGTGTACCTTACAGCTCTCCTGTATTGTATGTGTTCCCTACAGCTCCCCCTATTTGTATGTGTGCCCTTCAGCTCCCTCTCTTTGTATGTGTACCCTACAGCTCTCCTGATTTGTATCGGTACCCTACAGCTCTCCCTCTTTGTATATGTACCCTACAGCTCTCCCAATTTTTATGTGTACCCTACAGTTCTCCTGAGTACTCTACAGATATGCCTTTTCTGGTGGAACACTCTCAATTTAAAGCAGTATATGGGGTGTGATTGGTGAGTGTAGTCATGGAAAAGTATGTGTTTTTGTGTTGCACTATAAATGAAACCTATAAATCATATACAAACATATTTAACATCTTAAAATAATGACACAGACACAGTAGTGGCATTTAAAAGAATTGTCAAATTTGTATTGATAAAGTGATGATAATCTGAACTGTTGAATATTAACTGTTTATATAGTGGCTGCACTTAAGTATGGACAGGCCAATAGCCAAACATTGGTGATCAAATCTCCACTTACCACAACCTCCTGTCCAGGTGGTGTAACCATTTCCCACGCAGAATAACTGGCTCACAGCACACTGTGTCTACCAAGCAGGGGGAGCACACCCACTAATCCTAAAACCTAAGTTAAACAATGAAACTACCACTCTGTACTACCACTTACAGTACACCAACAAATACCAACATGCAACACTGTAAACCTAAAACACTGCCTCTACCTGACTAGAATTGGCTGCAACAACTGAACTAAATTCAAAGGGGATACGACCAGCAGGCCCGAAGACAGGGTGGTACAAAGGGTACCCCCGTACCGAGCCCCAAGGCTTTGAGGGGCCCCAAGGTGTATGGGGAACTAGCAGCATAGCATTTCACATTTACAGTAGAAACATATTACACGGGCTGCCGCCGTTCCATACCAGCCCGCCCCGCACATGGATGCACTTAAAAATATGTTTAATAGTCCAGTGGCGGGCTGGCGGCCTCCGGCAGCGGTGGTAACCATAACCCCCAGGTCCCAGCAGTCCCTGTGTCTGACCTGTGATGTCACGTGTCATGTGACGTATGACGCTACGCTCTGCACCGTCCACCCACCCTTCCTGTTTGTCTCTGCCTGTTGTGGCATTGCGTCCTCCTTTGAGGAACAGGCAGCAGGCTTCCGGCTGGGCAGACCATTCCAGGAGAAAGGGAGCAACACAGCAGCAGCCTGAAAGACAGGACTTGCGCTGCTGGGGGACAGGATTGCTTTGGTGGTGAGTCAGAGTCAGTGCCATGTTTTTTTCTTGCACAATGAGTAAATATAGCCCCCATCTTTCAATTAGTAGTGTTTGAAACTCCTTTTCTGTATTCTGTGTGACATGAAAAATGGGGGCATAGGCCAAACAAAGTCAGGGCTGCTGGGAGGTATGATGCACAAAGTAGTTGTTTGTGGTGCACATTGTGGCTGCTGGGGGAGGATGCATCTTTGTGTCACACTGCGTCCCTGAGAGGAGTCACAGTGCGCCCATGAGAGGTGTCACAGGTCAACCATAAGCTGTGCATAATGGGGGGTGCTGGCTGGACTGTGCATCAGAAACTGGGATTTGCTAAATCCTCAATGTGTTGGTCAGGGGGCAATGGCGGGTTGGGCAAGGGGAGTTGGGGGGGTTGGGGGTTATCGGTGTACCGGGCCCCAAGATTTCTGTTGCCAGCCCTGACGACCAGTGTCAATTTGAAGTAGGAAAATTAAATAAAAATCTGTGCGGTTTCATTTTCCTCATTCTTAAATTCACAGCCTTCAGTTGAAAAACCTAAATAGGACTGGTCAGAAAGTTGCCCAATCAGATTCTACTGTAGCTTCCACTTTATAGAATGTAGCTGATTGAATGGCATAAGCAACGTCTCAATTTATTATCTGTAGAACATTTGATACATCTCCCCCTTTTTATGTCAGAATGTTAGGAGGTACAGTATCTAAATATATTATATACTAGCTGAATACCCTTGCTTCGCTACGGAATTTCAAGTATGTTCACAAAGAGATGAAAAGTGCTGGTATTTAAGCAAATTTAATACTGCTTTTAAAAATATGTACATATAAAATACAAAACTACGGGAATCTGTATGCTCTGTGTCTTATTTTAGTACATTGGGATATACCTGAAGTTAACTGGTTACTTTAACACAGAGGATCAACAATTAGACTTACAACAAGACATGCTCCGCCCGCCGCTGCCAATTTTTGTTAGGCCACACCTCCGGACAGGCCTTTTCCGGATTGATGCTGTCAAAAGGCTGGCACTGAGGTTAATAATCAACCTCTTTATCTGCCCGTCCCGCCTGTTATGCTGCCCTGCTCAGTGCTGTAAATGCTGGGACAACAAGCCAAGCTCCGGCTGCTCTATGTTAAATATGTAAGGTTTGCAGGAATAGGCTGACTCTATTCCAAAGGGCCCCAGGTCTCCTAGCTTAGCTTCTCGGTCTCCTTAGGGCTCCTGCTTTGAGGTAAAAGGTAAAAATGTTTGCACAACACTTAAAGTCACTGGGAGAGCTGTCGGTACCCTTTAAACAGCAGATAAGCAGTTGCTGACTATGAAGCTTTCCTTTATTGCATTTAAGAGTCAAAATATCTATTTCTCCTGTCCTCCTATTGCTCTCTGAGAGGTTCGGCAACGTTTAGTTCAAGTGACAGGTTAACCTCAGAAAACTAAGACACTATCCTCTCCTGACTGGAAATAGGTTAGTTAAGTACTTATATCTGAAATATGGAACTGAAACGGCACTTGGACTGAAACGGCATCGGGAGTGTCACTATTCATCTCAGCGACCCCGAAAACTATGGATTTTTACATATCACCCACCTCCCACTCCCACCCCTAGGGTGCTAGGGGTGTCTTACCCCCACAGTATTTTTCCTCCAGATTGTAAGTCATATGTGTACCAAGTTTGGTGTAAATTGCTCCAGGCATTCAAGAGTAATGCTGGAACATACAGACATATATTTTTATATATACTGTGCAGATTATGTATATCTGATATATGTTAGGTACTGTATAATATGCAGATCCGCTGAATCTGGCTGGCGTATAAGAGTAAATAAAATTATACCATAACCATCAACATACTCGATTGGGACAATTTAAACAATATTCTGATTAGAAATGTGTGGCAGGCACTTTTCGTGTTTTGTGTTTTGGTTTTGGATCTGGTTCCATGCTGGTGTTTTGGATCTGGATTGGTTTTCCCAAAATCACCCTTTCGTGTTTTGGGTTTGGTTTTGGATCTGGATGATTTTTGCAAAAAAACATGAAAACAGCTAAAATCACAGAATTTGGGGGTAATTTTGATCCTACAGTATTATTAACCTCAATAACATTCATTTCCACTTATTTCCAGTCTATTCTGAACACATCCCATCACACAATGGGGGTAATTACGTGTTGATCGCTCGCTAGCTGTTTTTTGCAGCCGTGCAAACGCATAGTCGCTACCCACAGGGGAGTGTATTTTCGCTTTGCAAGTGTACGATCGCATGTGCGATGATTTTGTGCAGTTTCTAAGTAGCTCTGAATTTACTTAGCCCTTGTGATCACTTCAGCCTATCCAGTCCTGGAAGTTGACATCAGACACCCGCACTGCAAACGCTTGGACATGCCTGCGTTTTTCCAACCACTCCTTGAAAATGGTCAGTTGACACCCAGAAACGCCTTCTTCCTGTCAATCTCCTTACGATCGGCTGTGCGAATGGATTCTTTGTTAAATCCAATGCTCAGAAACGATACACTTTGTACCCGTATGACGCGCCTGCGCATTGCGGTGCATACACATGTGCAGTAGTGACCTGATCACTGTGCTCCGAAAAAACTACAGCGAGCAATCAGGTCGGAATGATCCCCGATAGTGTTTTTAGGCCAAAAGGTTGCATCGAGGTGGCTTTATGACTAAGCTAAGCGACACTAGTGTGCGGCACAAACACCTGGCCCATCTAGGAGTGGCACTGCAGTGGCAGACAGGATGGCACTTAAAAAAAAATAGTCCCCAAACAGCACATCATGCAAAGAAGTAAAAGAGGTGCAATCAGGTAGCTGTATGACTAAGCTAAGCGACACAAGTGTGTGGCGCAAACACCTGGCCCATCTAGGAGTGGCACTGCAGTGGCAGACAGGATGGCATTTAACAAAATAGTACTCAAGCAGCACATCATGCAAAGACGTAAAAGAGGTGCAATAAGGTAGCTGTATGACTAAGCTAAGTGACACAAGTGTGCGGCACAAACACCTAGCCCATCTAGGAGTGGCACTGCAGTCCCACTGCACTAATGGAGGATACCGGATGCACATCTAACACCAACGTAGTTGTTATTGCCTCAGTAATCTGCTTTTCAACAGGGTAGATATATATGACAGTATCACTGGAATTATATGGCAGTACCACTGGTCATATATACGGCAGTACCACTGGAATATATGGCAGTATCACTGGACTGGATTTATACGCCAGTACCACTGGATTTATATGGCATTATAACTGGACATATACGGCAGTATCACTAGAATTATATGGCAGTACCACTGGACATATACAGTAGTATCACTGGAATTATAAGGCAGTACCACTGGACATATATATACGGCAGTACCACTGGACTGGATTTATACAGCAGCATCACTGGACTTATACGCCAGTACCACTGGAATTATACGGCAGTATCACGGGAATTATACGGCAGTACCACTGGACTTATATGGCAGTACCACTGGACATATACGACAGTATCACTGGACATATATGGCAGTAACACTGGACTGGATTTATATGCCATTACCACTGGATTTATGCAGCAGAACCACTGGACATATTTGGCAGTATCACTGGACTGGATTAATATGCCAGTACCACTGGATTTATGCAGCAGTACCACTGGACATATACGGCAGTATCACTGGAATTATATGCCAGTACCACTGGACATATATGGCAGAATCTTTGGACTGGATTTATACACCAGTTCCACTTGGCATATAGGGCAGTACCACTGGGCATATACAGCAGTATCACTGGAGTTATATGGCAGTACCACTGGACATATATGGCAGTATCACTGGATTTATACTTCAGTACCACTGGACATATACGGCAGTATCACTGGGCATATACGGCAGTATCAATGGAATTATATGGCAGTACCACTAAACATATATGTTGTATCACTGGATATATATGGCAGTACCGTTGGACATATATGGCAGTATTACTGGACATATACGGCAGTATCACTGGACTGGATTTATACGCAAATAACACTGGATTTATATGGCAGTACCACTGGACATATATGGCAGTATCACTGGAATTATATGGCAGTACCACTGGACATATACGTCCTTTCACTGGATTTATACGACAGTACCCTGGACATGTACGGCGAGTATCACTGGAATTATATGGCAGTACCACTGGACATATATATATACGGCAGTTCCACTGGACTGGATTTATACAGCAGCATCACTGGACTTATACGCTAGTACCACTGTAATTATACTGCAGTATCACTGGAATTATATGGCAGTACCACTGGACTTATATGGCAGTACCACTGGACATATACGACAGTATCACTGGACATATATGGCAGTATTACTGGACTGGATTTATATGCCATTACCACTGGATTTATGCAGCAGTACCACTGGGCACATTTGGCAGTATCACTGGACTGGATTTATATGCCAGTACCACTGGATTTATGCAGCAGTACCACTGGACATATACGGCAGTATCACTGGAATTATATGCCAGTACCACTGGACATATATGGCAGAATCATTGGACTGGATTTATACGCCAGGTCCACTTGGCATATATGGCAGTACCACTGGGCATATACAGCAGTATCACTGGAATTATATGGCAGTACTACTGGACATATATGGCAGTATCACTGGATTTATACTTCAGTACCACTGGACATATACGGCAGTATCACTGGACTGGATTTTTATGCCAGTACTACTGGACTAATACGGCAGTACCACTGGATATATACGGCAGTATCACTGGACTGGATTTATACACCAGTACCACTGGATTTATACGGCAGTACCACTGGACATATACGGCAGTATCACTAGAATTATATGGCAGTACCACTGGACATACTGTATATGGCAGTACCACTGGACTGGATTTATACGCCAGTACCACCGGATTTATACAGCAGTACCACTGGTCATATACGGCAGTATAAATGGAACTATATTGCAGTACCACTGGACATATACGGCGTATCACTGGAATTATACGGCAGTACCGTTGGACATATACAGCAGTATTACTGGACAAAAAATGGCAGTATCACTGGACTGGATTTATATGCAAATAACACTGGATTTATACGGCAGTACCACTGGACATATATGGCAGTATCACTGGAATTATATGGCAGTACCACTGGACATATACTCCTTTCACTGGATTTATATGGCAGTACCGCTGGACATATACGGCAGTATCACTGGAATTATAAGGCAGTACCACTGGACATATATATATATGGCAGTACCACTGGACTGGATTTATACAGCAGCATCACTGGACTTATACGCTAGTACCACTGGAATTATACGGCAGTATCACTGGAATTATACGGCAGTACCATTGGACTTATATGGCAGTACCACTGGACATATACGACAGTATCACTGGACAAATATGGCAGTATTACTGGACTGGATTTATATGCCATTACCACTGGCTTTATGCAGCAGTACCACTGGACGTTATTTTGCAGTATCACTGGACTGGATTTATATGCCAGTACCACTGGATTTATGCAGCAGTACCACTGGACATATACAGCAGTATCACTGGAATTATATGCCAGTACCACTGGACATATATGGCAGAATCATTGGACTGGATTTATATGCCAGTTCCACTTGGCATATACAGCAGTATCACTGGAATTATATGGCAGTACTACTGGACATATATGGCAGTATTACTGGATTTATACTTCAGTACCACTGGACATATACGGCAGTATCACTGAACTGGATTTTTATGCCAGTACCACTGGATTAATACGGCATTACCACTGGATATATACGGCAGTATCACTGGACTGGATTTATACACCAATACCACTGGATTTATACGGCAGTACCACTGGACATATACGGCAGTATCACTGGAATTATATGGCAGTACCACTGGACATATACAGCATATCACTGGAATTATACGGCAGTACCGCTGGACATATACAGCAGTATTACTGGACATATACGGCAGTATCACTGGACTGGATTTATACGCAAATAACACTGGATTTATACAGCAGTACCACTGGACATATATGGCAGTATCACTGGAATTATATGACAGTACCACTGGACATATACGGCCTTTCACTGGATTTATACGGCAGTACCGCTGGACATATACGGCAGTATCACTGGAATTATAAGGCAGTATCACTGGACATATATATACGGCAGTTCCACTGGACTGGATTTATACAGCAGCATCACTGGATTTATACACTAGTACTACTGGAATTATACGGCAGTACCACTGGACTTATATGGCAGTACCACTGGACATATATGGCAGTATCACTGGACATATATGGTAGAATCACTGGACTGGATATATATGCCTGTACCACTGGATTTATGCAGCAGTACCACTGGACATATTTGGCAGTATCACTGGACTGGATTTATATGCCAGTACCAATGGATTTATGCAGCAGTACCACTGGACATATACGGCAGTATCACTGGAATTATATGCCAGTACCACTGGACATATATGGCAAAATCATTGGACTGGATTTATACGCCAGTACCACTGGGCATATACAGCAGTATCACTGGAATTATATGGCAGTACTACTGGAAATATATGGCAGTATCACTGAATTTATACTTCAGTACCACTGGACATATACGGCGGTATCACTGGACATATACGGCAGTATCACTGGACTGGATTTTTATGCCAGTACCACTGGATTAATACGGCGGTACCACTGGATATATACGGCAGTATCACTGGACTGGATTTATACAACAGTAACACTGGCTTTATACGGCAGTACCACTGGACATATACGGCAGTATCACTGGACTGGATTTATACACCAGTACCACTGGATTTATACGGCAGTACCACTGGACATATATGGCAGTATCACTAGAATTATATGGCAGTACCACAGGACATACTGTATAAGGCAGTACCACTGGACTGGATTTACACGCCAGTACCACTGGATTTATACAGCAGTACCACTGGACATATACGGCAGTATCAATGAAACTATATGGCAGTACCACTGGACATATACGGCGTATCACTGGAATTATACGGCAGTACCGTTGGACATATACGGCAGTATTACTGGACATATACGGCTGTATCACTGGACTGGATTTATATGCAAATAACACTGGATTTATACGGCAATACCACTAGACATATGCAGCAGTATTACTGGAATTTTATGGCAGTACCACTGGACATACTGTATACGGCCTTTCACTGGATTTATATGGCAGTACCACTGGACATATACAGCAGCACAGGGACACCACCACTGGACTGATGCAGGACAACACAGCACCGATGCAATGGACTGGACTTATACAGTAGCACTGGACATATGGCAGCAGAGGACACCACCACTGTGACTGGACTGATGCTGCACAAGACACTACCACTGTACTGATGCAGGACAACACAGCACCACTGCAATGGACTGGACTTATACAACAGCACTGGACATACGGCAGCAGAGGACACCACCACTGTGACTGGACTGATGCAGCACAATACACCACTACTGTACTGATGCAGCACAGCACCACTGGACTGGACTTATACAGCAGTACTGGACATATGGCAGCAGAGGACACCACCACTGTGACTGGACTGATGCAGCAGAAGACACTACCACTGTACTTATGCAGGACACTGAGGACGGAGACACGTCCTCTCGCTACACTCTCCAATGCCTGAGTGAAAATGGCGGTGACGTGCAGCTCCTTATATGGAATCCAAACTCTGTGAGAATCCGACAGCGGGATAATGACGTTTTGCCTCGTTCTGGTTTCCGAGTCAGGCGGGAAAAACCCGTGCCTGACTCGGATCCGGGCTCGGGTAGTGACGTCCGGTAGGGTTCGGTTCTCAGGGAAACGAACCCGCTCATCTCTAATTCTAATCTAAACACACTACACCTCAGTCTCACCATAACGCATCACTATCCAAACAAATCCTGCCCACTGTGGGAGATCCACTGGACTCTTGCAGGTATGTTGTGTGGTTTCATATACTAGATTAGTGTGAAACTGCATAAAGGGAAAATGCATTTTTGAATTCAAGTTTTTAGCATTTAAAAGGATAAACTGTGATAGAATAATCTGCTAATAGGAACATTTGGCTATGCATTGAGTGTAAGTGTCCTGGATTTGTGTCCTTTTTATTCTGTGAAAATAGACTGAATTTTAAAATGAGTTGTCACATTGAATGAGTATCAACCTAAATATTTAAAGTATTGCATACTTCTAAAAATTGTTGCCGCAAGAATAGCTATTTTTATTACTGCTATTTTCCTTGTATTCTGTCTTCTTTATTTATTTATTTTTCTTTGGAAATGGGGTTGAAGCTAAGTGCTGATTGCTAATTGTGTATTTCCCTTCATATTGTTTAAAAACTATATAAATCATAGCATATTACAGGACATGAGCCTGATGTATCGAACAATTAACTGATGTATCTCATTTAAAGACTGCTGCAAAAATTGCCATTTTTAACTAGAGATGTGTGGGTTCTGATTTACTCAGTTCTGAACGCCAAAATTAACCTAAGTTCGGATTTATCCGGACGTTTCTTATTGGCTATCCAAAACACGTGAGATCCGAGAGCCAATAAGATGCCGTTTTGAGATCCTGGTAAATCCAGGTAAAACAGGGAAATCCAAACCTGCACATCTGTACTTTTAGCTATTTAACTATAGGTAATTTTGAACAATGAAGCAGTGTTGATTATTCTAGATGTTACAAGCAACAGTAGAGTTTCTGACAACCCAGTTACATCTTAACAGCAGTGTCGGCCCCTGGGCAAAGCAATGCACTGGGGCCCCTATCCATCATCCAGCGGTAGGGGCACTATAATCAACAGCTTTGATGTACCACAGGCGGTAGGGCGTGTTTTATCTTTCGCTAATCTTGTAGGACCTGGAGTAGTCATTTCTGCTAATTTCTCCTTTACTGCACAGATGATGGGAGATGGGGTGGGAGGGAGAACACTATATTGTAGAAAGGGGCATTGGGATGAAAGAACGGGCCATGGTACATGATTTCCAGCATGGTAGGGGGTGTTTAGTTTGCAGGGGAGGGGTATATAGTGGAGTGGGCTTAATATTCATCATTTTCTGGTGGGAGGGCAGCTTGCTTGACTGCAGATATCTCCAGTTCCTGGAAATAGATTTCTTAGCTTTCAATGGGATAAAAAAAAACTAGAGAGTCCCACTTTTCAGGAGGTACTGGGAAGTTGAAGATCAGAGTTCAGGAGCCAGAGCAATCCACCATCGAAAATATAAAACTGCATATCAGGCATGTAGAGCTGGAGCAGGGACCAGCTGCTGGAAGGCTGTTATCTTTGGTTCTGAGTATAGAGACAAGCTGCCAGTGTCCACCAATAGGGGAGAGTCCCAGCTTTTGGAGTATACCCTCAGAAAAACAGAGTCAGACATAACCCGAGATATCATGCTGGGAAGAGCAATCAACAGGTTTGGATAGGGACCAGAGCTTTGAAGTCTAATATTTCCGGTTCCTCAGTGCCAATTTTCAAAAATTTGGTACCCCTGGAAAAAGGGGACCCTCAGCTAGCATCCTGTACTCTTATACTCCTGGGGCCCTTTGGCAACTGCCCATTGAGCCATACAAAAAGATGGCCCTGTACAATGCATAACACTGCCATTGATACAACACTGTATACTCTTACACAGTGTAGTTTGTGGAATACACTAGTGCTGTGATTCCCAAACATTTTTGAATCACGGCGCCCTAGAGTATCAGAGTTTTTTCATGCACCTCTAGGCCTTAAGTTTTTTATTAAGAGATTGAGAAAATAATAATATTAAGTAAATAGTACAGTACATTTAAATGTAAATATATTTATATAAAGAGTGTATATGTGTTTATATGATATCATTAGGTACAGTTATGTGGTAAGGGACAAGATTCTCTCCTGTATGTCCATATATTTTATGATTGGCAGACAAAAGCACTGGTTTTGCTTATTACATTGACCATAAATAATATGAATTGGTCTTGGACCACTAATCCAAGGCACTCCTGCAAGTGCCCTGATGCACCCCAGGGTGCCATGGCACACAGTGTGAGAACCACTGCACTAGAACAAGAGTCATACATTTGCAATTAGAAATATATTTTTACAACAGTCACATTTTTTATTTGACCCAATTTGCAAATATGAAAGGTTGTGATTATTAATATACATCCAGTAGCAATGCTGATATTATCTTTCATTTATAGATTGCAAAAGTGTTCCATTGCACCAAACACACTGGAGGAGAAGTATAGGAACATTGCAAAGCACAACAAGGGTCTTCAGACAGAATAGTTACATTCAAGAGCTAAGGTCTGTGGAAGGTGTCTGGGCTCTCAGCCTATTGCCCTTTCTCCCCAGATGACCACTTTCATCACCTCTCACACTTGACGCGTATAAAATAATAACTTGCCATGGATCCACTGGGGGAGCATCTACTGGGGGCATTACTACTGGGGGCATTACTACTGGGGGGCATCAACAAGGGGCATTACTACTGGGGGCATTACTACTGGGGGGGGCATTACTATTGGGGTCATTATTACTGGGGGGCATCTACTGGGGGCATTACTACTGGGAGGTCATCTATTGGGGCATTACTACTGGGGGCAGCTACTGGGGGACATTTTTACTGGGGGAATCTACTGGGGGCAAACTGGGGGGGACATTACTACTGAGGGGCATCAACAAGAGACATTACTACTGGGTGGGGGGGGGCATTACTACTGTGGGCATTATTACTGGGGGAGCATCTACTGGGGGCATTACTATTGGGGGGCATCAACAAGGGGCATTACTACTGGGGGCATTACTACTGGGGGGCATTAATACTGGGGGCATTATTACTGGGGGCATCTACTGCGGGCATTACTACTGGGGGGTCATCTATTGGGGGCATTACTACTGGGGGCAGCTACTGGGGGACATTTTTACTGGGGGAATCTACTGGGGGCAAACTACTGGGGGACATTATTACTGGTGGCATCTTCTGGGTGTATTACAACTGGGGGCATTATTACTGGGGGGCATCTACTGGGGGCATTACTACTGGGGGGTCATCTATTGGGGGCATTACTACTGGGGGCAGCTACTGGGGGACATTTTTACTGGGGTGGAATCTACTGGGGGCAAACTACTGGTGGACATTATTACTGGTGGCATCTATTCGGTGTTTTACAACTGGGGCATTATTACTGGGGGGCATCTGCTGGGGGCATTTCTACTGGGGGGGTCATCTATTGGGGGCAAACTCCTAGGGAGCATTACTACTGGGGGCAAACTACTGGGGGACATTATTACTGGGGGCCAACTACAAAGGGGCAAACTACTGGGGGCAAACTACAGGAGGGCATTACTACTGGCGGCGTAACTACAGGGGCATTACTACTTGGGGGCTAAACTACAGGGGGGCATAACTACAGGGGCCAAACTACTGGGGGCATTACTACTGGGGGCTAAACTACAAGCGGGCATAACTACAGGGGCTAAACTACAATGGGGCAAACTACAGGGGGGCATTATTACTGGTGGCTAAACTACAAGCAGGCAAACTACTGGGGGCATTACCACTGGGAGGCTAAACTACTGGGGTCATAACTGCAGGGGCATTACCACTGGGGGCATAACTACTAGGGAGCTAAATGACTGGGGGCATTACTACAGGCAACATTACTACTGGGGGCAATACGGGCATTGCATAAGGGGCACCACTACTATGGGGTCTATATAAGGGGCACTACCAGTACAGCGGACATTGCATAATGAGCGCTACAACTGTGGGCATTGTATAAGAAGCGCCACCTCACATGCACCAAAGCCGCACTCAAATGTACTTGCCCCTTCCATGGTGCCCCCCCCTATCATTTTCTTCTGGATCCGCCCCTGGCTGGCAAGGCTGTAGACCAAATGCACTGCTGTCAGAATGAGATTGCAATCCAGACAAATGTTAGATTTCTGCAAAAATGAAGAAAAAAAACATTTGTCACAACACACTATTTTGTGTGATGTTTTGTTTGAGTCCTTGTCCCTTGTCTATGTATTATGCACTTATTTAAAGGCACTGTGAATTTCATGTATACCTGCAAAGTACACAAACAGAATGATTCAATTCTCAACGATGTTCACATCTCAGATTTACCTGCAAATCCCTATATGGTAAAATGGAAAATCTGTGATGTTGGTGGATGTTAGTGACCTTTTCCCTTTATCTTCTCTCTGTTCTGGAACACAACTGTTTTATAGCTGTACTCACTTCAGGGTTCCTGTCTGCTTGTAAAAAGTATAATGCTATCTGCCTTCCACTGTAGACAAAGTAGGCTGTGTAAACTTTGCAAGTATGGCCGTCTCTCCTTTCGTTCTATGTAATTATACAATCTGTGGCTACTGGCCTACTACTCTGGGTGCAGTGTGGGCAGTAGCGGATCTTGCCACGGGCAAGCAGGACTTTTGCTCGGGGCGCCACCTTCCGGAGGGCGCCGCCCCGTGGCAAGATCCGCTGCTGCTGTGGTGCCCCCCGCTGCCGCTGCCCGCTGTCCCGCTGTCCCGCTGTCCGTTGTGAAGGGAAACTAGACGCTACGCGTCTAGTTTCCCTTCGTAGGCTGCCCGCTGTGAAGGGAAACTAGACGCTATGCGTCTAATTTCCCTTCCTGGAGAGGACCTTCACTGTAATGATGTGCGGTGCGCGTTGACGTCATCGCGCACCGCACAGCAAAGGTCCTCTCCACGAAGGGAACTAGACGCTTAGCGTCTAGTTTACCTTCGTGGAGAGGACCTTTGCTGTGCGGTGCGGGATGATGTCATCGCACACCACACATCCTACAACAATACAGGGGGCGTAACTGACCACTCCCCCTGTATGAAGCCACGCCCCCTAATGCCGCCCAGGGCGCCAGAAGCCCCGGAACCGGCCCTGAGTGTGGGTCCCAGCTTCTCCCAGGAACATGTGCAATAAGCACCCTGCATCCATTATAGATACTCCAGTGGTTCTGGCACAAGGTAAATAAATGGTAATAAATAATAATAGTTATACATTAGAGGCACTTTGAGTAGTAAATTATACCCCTTTTCCACATAAAAACGCAGGTCGCCACTGTGAGCCTGACACAGGTGCTATCCGGTTGCGACCCGCTTCAGCCCCCTTTCCATCTGCTGTCACCATCCCGGCATATTGGTGGTGCTGCCGGTGACGCGGCGGGGGCAGCGCTTGGAAATCACATGCTCTCAGGGTGAATGAAGAGTCGCACAGACGCCTATTTTCGTTAAATATTTTTGTTAAATATTTTTCATATGTATTGTATGTCCTTTCCCTTATATTCAATAGTCCAGGTATGTACCTTTTATATATTGGGAGGTGCTCCAAGGAATAATATAAATGTAGAAAGTCAAAAAGAAGAAGATTCCCTATATTGGGCACACTCGGACTTGTATAAATTCTTAAAGTCAAATATCTATTATGATAGATGACCACAAATTCTAAAATATAACTTTTATTATAATCTTTAAAACATTAGCGAAATATGGTGCATGTGGATTAATTTGTGAAGGTTGTGAAAATTAAATAAAGTGAATTAAAAAGCTAAACCACTATAGTTGTGTATTACTTCACTGTCTCTAATTGAAACACTGTTCAAGACATTAGAGACAGTGAAGTAATACACAACTATACACAACTATAGTGGCTTAGCTTTTTAATTCACTTTATTTAATTTTCACAACCTTCACAAATGAATCCACATGCACCATATTTCGCTAATGTTTTAAAGATTATAATAAAAGTTATATTTTAGAATTTGTGGTCATCTATCATAATAGATATTTGACTTTAAGAAATTATACAAGTCCGAGTGTGCCCAATATAGGGAATCTTCTTCTTTTTTTTTTTTTTTAACGTAATCATTTTATTGTCATTGCATCACTTCACAATACAAGTGTCAGGTTCAGTAATATAAAGATATATATACATGTAAATATTAACACCAGGTCTTCATTGTATTCTCACAAGTAGTGTTGAACAGAGGCCTGTACACATCATCACTTAATTGAGTATATTTTAGTGTAAATAGATTATAAGCGATAGAACCCTTGAATAAAAATAAGAGTAAAATTAGAAAGATTCGTGGAAAAGAGAACAATTCCCTGTTAGTCTCCATATCATGGGGTTATGAGGGGGCCGGGACCATTCAACGCCATTAGCCATCAATTTGCTATTATTATGGGAGGGTCACCAACCGCCAATCTAGTCTCATACCATAGTGTTTCTTTCAATGAATTTTTTATTCTAATTTGAAAATCATTAGGGAGGGTGGCGATATAGCTTTCCCAAGACTCAAAGAATTGCCCCACCAATTTATCTTTTTGTATAGTGGTTTCTATCCAGTGCATTTGAAATAGGTGGTGCAACTTTCCTTTGAATAGAGGTAGCGTAGGCGAATCTTTAAGGATCCAGGCCTGTAAGATGGCCTTTCTCGCAGCCGCACTTATCGCCAAAAGTAGCCGTTTGCCTCCCTTTGTGACTCTCTGCCCTGACGGGAGAATTCCAAAAATTGCCCATTCCGCTGTAAAGGGAATAAAATTAATCAGCTCTGCCATGGCATATTGCCGTACTTGCAGCCAGAAATGGCGGATCATCGGGCATGTCCAAAAGCAGTGCATGAGATCGGATTCGGGTGTATGGCATTTGAGACACCTATCCGAATCAGTCATGCCTGCCAAAAATTGCTTATATGGGGAGAAATAAGTCCTATGGGTAATATTATAGAACATTTCTTGATACTGTGCCGAAGGTAGTAGTTTGCATGATTGAAGTAGGCTGTTTAAAATTATTTCACATGTAAGTCTAGGGAAATCAGATATCCATTTCTGCATCCCATATTGTGATGCAGAATGGTCTATTAGAGTGGTAAGTTTTCTATAATGTATTGACATAGCTCGTTTCGTGTAAGGCATAGTCAATAGCATAGTATCTAAATCATTGGTAAAATCCGCCTCCGAAAGAGACTTGATCACTGAGCTAGCGTAGTGTTGCATCTGAAAAAATGCTAATGGGAAACCAGATATAAACGGGTAAATTTCCCTCGCCTCTGTAAATGTCAATGGCTTCCTTCTACCCTCATCAATTATATGACGTATGTTTTTCAGGCCCTCTTTGTTGAACAGTGTGAATGGAGAGACCGCCTCCCCATGTTGGAACTCCGGATTGCCCAGGAACGTCAGGAACAAGGACTTGTGCCCACCTAAATTCCTAGCGCGTCTAAGAATATGCCATAATTTATATATTGTCCATAGAAGTGGGTTGTCTTTCAATTCCTGATCGAATTCCGCTTCCACCCCGTGAAGGAAAGATATTAGGTTCCTGGACCCTACAAATTGTGTCTCCAGCTGTGTATTAGCATAAGTATTACTATTATGTAACCAGTCTTTTAAAAATCTCAATAAAGAAGCATGGTTATATTTCTGAATGTTTGGAAAATTAATGCCCCCGTTAGCTTTAGGTTGCTGTAGTTTATGCATTGCAATGCGCGGTCTTTTACCCTTCCATATGAATTGTCGGAACAATGTGGTTATGTATGCTACGTCAGATCTGCTAAGCAGTACAGGGAGGGATTGCAGGATGTATAGCAATTTGGGGAATGTGCACATTTTAATTAAATTGGCTCTTCCTAAGTATGAGAGCAGCAAGCTTTTCCAAGCCTCCAACTCCTTTGCTATGTTGTCGATCGCCGCTCTCACATTTAGCCGATACAGATCTGCTGGGTTTTTAGGGAGTTTGATTCCCAAGTATGTGATATATGTGGGGGCCCATTTAATGGGTAATTGGCGGCCCCATCCTGGACTTTTAATTCCATTTTTTAGACACAAACCCACTGATTTGTTAAGGTTAACTTGAAAGCCCGATATTTTACCGAAATCATCTAATAATCTCAATGTCTCCCTTAAGGACTCCTTAGGGTTCCCCATATATAATAGGACATCATCCGCAAAAGCCGATAATTTTATCTCCATGTTTCCAATTGGAATACCCTTGTAAACTGTCGATTCTTGGAGAACTCGAAATAGGGGATCTATAGACAAATTAAAAAGAAGAGGGGACAGTGGGCAGCCCTGCCTCGTGCCCCTTTGCATGGTTATTTGATTTCCTCGTTTGCCATTAACCAATAGCGAGGTTTTCGGGGCAGTATATAGATATTTTATGAGGTTTACAAATCGGTCGCTGAAGCCCCTACACTCCAACACATTAAATAAATGGTGCCATGCCACAGTGTCGAAAGCTTTGTGTGTGTCTAGGCTTAAGAGAATATGTTCTGATAGGGGTGAGTTCCTGGATGCAATTGTGGCCGCTATGGCTGTTCGGATGGCTTTAACCGATTGACGGTCCCGAACAAAACCATATTGGTGTTCCGTCAATAAGTCAGGGAGAATCAATTGTAACCTATTTGCCATTATTTTCGTAAAGATCTTAAAGTCAGAGTTTAATAGAGTAATAGGTCTATATGAGTCAGCAGACATTAAGTCCCTATCCGGTTTGGGGATCAGTGTCGTGTATGCTTGTGAAAAGGAAGAGTAGCTTGGGTGCTCCCTGTAGATGTTATTAAATAATTCTAGCAATGTCGGTGTTAGTTCCCTTTGTAACAATTTATAGTATGCCCCTGTGAATCCATCGGGTCCCGGTGATTTGTGTGGCTGTAAAGAGGCAATGACCTCCCGTATTTCTTCTTCCCTGATGTCCCCGTCAAGCGCCTCCCGTTGGTCGGCACTCAGGTGAGGTAGGTTCGCCATAGATATGAATTCCCTCTGTAGCTCCTCATGTGGCGATATGGGGCTATAAAGGGCAGTGTAATAATCACTTAAATGTGTTAAAATGTCAGCTGTCGTTGTGTAGGTCTTGTTCTGGGAATCGTCTCTCAACGCTGTTATATAGGAGCGTTGCCGTCTCGATTTAGACATAGTAGCTAGAAGTTTACCAGTTCTGTTGCCCCATTTATAATAGTGGAATTTGGTGTAGTCTAAGCGTTGTTGAGCTTGAGCCGTCAAGAAGGCATCAAGTAATTTTTTATCCCTGACATATCTCTCCAGATGTTCCTCTGTGGGAATGGCTTTATAAATGTTGAAGCTATGTGACATAGCGTCGTGTAAAGTATGATATTGCCTTGAGCTGTCTTTCCGCAACCTTGCCACATAACCTATTATGTGACCTCGTATCACCGCCTTTGACGCCTCCCAAAAGAGCACCGTGTCATCCCAATGTTCTATATTGTCATCTACAAAATTGTGCCATGAATATAATAGAAATTTCTTAAAATCTTCTGAATTGGAAAGGTGATCTGGGAAACGCCAAAGGCGGTCCACTCCCCCCTGGGAGTCCACATATAACTCTAACCGTACCATAGCATGATCCGAGATAACGATATCGTCCATTGTCGCCCTTTTCACCTGATCCAGTAGATGATTGGCCAGCAATATGTAATCTATCCGGGACATAGTACCATGTACCCTAGATAGGTGACTGTAAGACCTGTCCGTTTGATTTAGTAAACGCCATGGGTCGCTCAATTCTAATAGTTCCTTCATTTCCTGTATAAATTGCCAACATGGGGAGGTCGGTCTGGCGACAAAGGATGATTTGTCTAGTGTGTGGTCGTCAACCGCGTTAAAGTCGCCTCCAACTATTAAAGAGTAATTGGTTCTGCTGGCTAAGATTTGCGTTAGGTGGCGTAAAAATTCCCCGGTTGCCACATTAGGTGCGTATAAATTTACTAAAGTAAATTTTCTGCCTTCAATTTCTACATCAAGAATCAAGTAGCGTCCTTCAGTGTCTGCTAGTGTGTGTAGAATCTTGTATCTCAAGTGTTTATGGAACAAGATTGCCACTCCTCTGGATTTTGAGGAGTGAGAAGCCTGTATGCATTCCGCTAACCAGGGGGCTCGCAAAGTAGATTCGTCACCAAGCCTCCAGTGAGTTTCCTGGAGGAAGGTGATAGAGGGTTTTTTCCGACGAAGGTGAATGAGTACTTTTTTTCTCTTAATCGGGGTGTTAAGTCCGTCCACGTTCCAAGATATTATAGAACAGTGGGCGGTCTCCCGGCCCGCAGATGTACATCTATTATCGTCCGCCATCATTAGTGGCAAAAGAGCTGAAAGAGGTGCCCCGATGTATCCCAAGCATTCCCAATTGGCAGCAACTGTCCCCCCACGAAGAGTAGAACAGCATGGGTCCTAAAATTTCTGGCGTTTAGGTCCCGGCCCTCTCCCCCCGCTACACATCCCCAGGAGGCTGTTGAGGAGACCAAACAGGCCATCACAATCATTAAATTCAGGTGAAGTAATGCATTTCCATTTTTTAGAACTATAACTAAACGTGGGTCGTCTAACTGACCCATGTCAACAAACTGAGGATTCCCGACCGCAATGGAGGGAATGCTCCGTTTTTTAAACAAAAACAGTACAAACAACAAACATTGTAATGCAAGTGTAGAAAACCTACTAATCATCCTTAATGAAGAACAAAGGATATCAAAAAAAAAAAAAAAAAAGAGAAAAAAAATGTTACCTTCAGTCAGGGTCTGGGTAAATAATACAGTCCTGAGTAAGACCTAATATATGGGGGAAGTACGTCTGGCCCTCCACCCCCCCAGAGCCCCCCTATTCATTGGCCCGGTGGCATAGAAATGGGCGAAAATTGTAGGGGTAGGACTATCGAGAGGGTTCAGGCCAGGCGCCCCCCCTCCGATAAAATATTATAGATAGAGGTCATATTAGCGTGACTTATTTAATCTCGTGAACTGGCATTAGAGCGGGCAGGCGAAGGAGGGCCACGTCTAAGGAAATGGGACTTCGCCTGTTGGGGGTCAGTGAAAAGCTGAGTACGGCCATTTTCCGTTACTTTTAATTTGGCTGGATAGAGTAAAGCGAATCTTATCTTTTTGTCCACCAAAAACCTACAGACCTCCGAAAATGCCTTACGTTTCTGTGATACCAAGGCTGAAAAGTCTTGGAACACCAGGATTTTGTGGCCCCCCACTCGCAGCTCTGGGGCAGCACGGTAGGCCTGCAGTACTTTTTCTTTGTCTCTGTAGTCTAAGAATTTAGCAATAGTGGGCCTAGATTGATTGCCCCTATCCCTGCGGACTGCGCCTAACCTATGCGCCTTTTCCACCGGCAGTGGCAGGTCAGATTCTGGCAGACCCAGAGCAGACGGGATAAGTTTACCAACGTAATCCTGTAATTGTATGTCATTAACCTCTTCAGGAATGCCGATAAAACGTAAATTACATCTCCTATTCCTGTTTTCCAGGTCATCTAGTTTCTCGACCATGGTGTGTATAGTTTGAGATTTAATCGCTAGTTCTTGTTGTAAGGCGTGAACTGAGTCTTCAGCATCGCTTGTTCGTTGTTCTAAAGTGTCTATTCTAGCAGTATTTGATTCTATCTTTGCTAGCGATGTGTCTAGTCGCGCATGCAAATCTTCAAATTTTTTATCAATGAGGGGCATTAACATGTTAATTACTTCTTTGGCGTTATCCGCTGGTGACGGGATTGCCATATGGACAGGGTGTGTGTCCTCAATTCCTCCTGATAGTGGAGAAGGAGGCGAAGATGATTGAGACGCATTTGTTTTTTGGTTTGTTTGGCGTTTGTAGCCTGATTTAGCCGCGGAACTAGGCATGTCTGCGGATGAATTTTGGTTTTTAGCCAAATACTTGTCCATACCACGGTGTGCCAGCACTAAGAACAAAGCAGATGTGACCAATACTAGTCGCAATGGTATGATAACCGGTATAAAGCAAATATAAGTCTTACTAAAATGTGTACGTTAGACCCTGAAAGTGAGACGTTGACTACATATTCTCACGAGGTGGGTAACTTGTGTTTAGAAAAGTACCTGATAGATATACAAAACCGGAGGCTAAAAGACCATCGGTCTCACCTGCCTCGAGGGCCGTGTACAAGCAAATGAATGGTAAATAAGAAACGTAGCAATTGCCACTCACAAAATGAATATCATATCTCTGTCACAGAATTCAATAATGTATGCAAAGATCATAGCATTTTGTGGTAAGAAGGGAGAGGGGGAGAAAAACAAAAAACAAAACAATCAATAATTAAATGAATAAATTAGATAAGAGTAAGAATTAAATTCAAATTCGCAGCAACGTTAGGTGTAGTGGAATCTCCTTACGGAACATATAACAAACAGTTGTGGTGAAATGTAGGTTGCAGCCTGTAAGTTAGATTTTTTTTTTTCCTTTTTTTTTCCCTAAATAGAATTATTTTCAATGTAACCACAAGGTGTCACTGTAGGCACATGTAAAACTTTCCCAGCCTCGTGAGTAAGCTGAGGAACATGCACTACATGTAAAGGAGAGTAAGGGGACAGGGGGACAGGAGGAGTCCCAAAGGTTTAGGCGTTCGGACAAGTACTCAAGAAGGTAATCCCCTTATAAAATATCCCCAGCTGACCCACTGAGAGTTATGGGGCGGTCTCTCCCAAAACCAAGGAGAAACAGCTTTGGGGTTAGTCTGTTGTTCAGAGTTGAGCCGGTCTTATGAATGTAATTGCTCTGAGGGGTACAAGGGGGAGAAGTAAAGGGAGGGCCGAGAGGGGAAAAACGGAGTGGGTAGGAAGGAGGGTTGGCAAGGTAATGGGAGACACACTAGGAGGGAACGGGTTTAAGTGAGGGAGAAAGAGTGGAAATCAGAAGTGGCTAGTTAGTTCAGAAAATGAGAGGGGGGTTCAACTCACAGTATTAGTGTTCAGGGGAGAATATTCTGCATCCTGTGAAGATATGCTGCATTTATAGGCGTGCAGAATTGTTCTGGTCCCCTGTATGTCTTTACTCCGGTAACAGCTCCGGCCGCACAGGGGGCTATGGACCCGTTATGTGATCGTCTAGTGCTGTGTCTGCCGCATCAAGCCTGAAGGGAGTGTTCCATCTCCTCCCGAACTCCGCTCTCAGCCTGCACTCCCCGCAGCCAGAAGTAGCCCCAGAGACAGCGTCTCGTCGCGGATCCTCTTGTCTTGCTCCGTCCGGCAAATGTGTGGGCGTTGCTGCCGCCTGAGCACCCGGCGTCTTCCTGGTCCCTCCGCTCCTCTCAGTTCCGGACGACTCCTCGCCGCACCGTGCGTGTCAGGTCGGCGGCCAGTTCCCTCGGTCTCCGCAGTGGGAAGGCGAGCCCCGGGCAGAGTCAGTCACGGGCAGTCTGTGGCTCCCCACAGCAGCGTCGCCCGTAGGCAAAGACTCGCGCCTCCGCAGTCGACCACCACACTCTCTCAAGGCCTCCTCCCGGTGCTCCACAGGTGAGAGTATGCTTCGGGGGTGAGCAGTGATTCCCCGCCAGCCCGCGACTCGGCACTTTAGCGTTGTCCGTTGCCTTGGGCGCGTGTCTCCGTAGCTGCACTCCTCTCCGCGGCCCTCCCGGCGTTTCACAGGCAAGAGTGAGCTTCAGGGGTACCTTGTAAGAGCCGTGTGTTAGTGGCCGTAGTTTCTTCTTCAGCACCCGCAGCTCACCGCAGTTGATATGGGTACAGTCAAAATCGCGCCAACGCCGTGTTGGCGGTCATGCCGGCCATCCAGTCCAATGGCCTAACTTCGGGGCAATCCTCCACTTTTCCCCTTCAATATTATGTACCCCGTCGTCAGTGGAGCTTTAGTAACAGGCTAAAGACACTTTTGTGGGGTTTAAATCCTCCAAAAAGGTGGATGTATGGGGATTTTGCCTGTGTTGTGGAGGAGCAATGTTAAAAAGCAGCCATGCTAGCTGGCCACGCCCCCGGAAGTCCGAATCTTCTTCTTTTTGACTTTCTAAATCACATGCTCGCCCAGCTTTGCCCTTCCATACACAGTGAACAGAAGCCAGGTCGCATCGACCCGGCTTCTGTTTACACAGCACAGTTTACCGGGTTGAACCTGTGATCAACCATGCAAGCTATCCAAGTTGGAATACTGGGTCACTCGACCTAGATTATTCCAACTCGGCCCTTTTACACCAGCCAGCAACATGGGTTATGCGCGTTCATGTGCAATAACCTGTGTTATATGCTGGTTGGTGTAAAATGGGTATTAGAGGCACTTTGAGGAAGATCTCATATTATTTAATGACTCCCAGTGGTTAATTTACTAAAGGTTCTAAAATTGAAAAGTGGCATTGTTGCCCATAGCAACAAATCAGATTCTGTCTATCATTTCTCCTTTGCATCCTAGAAAATGAAAGACAGAATCTGATAGGTTGCTATGGGAAACATCACCACTTTTTAATTTTAGAACTGTTCCAGCAGCGAAACGAGTATATGAAATCAGGGTCTTTTCTAGAGTTGTAGACAACCCTGAAATAGATTCTACAGCACAACAGAATGTAATCTAAACAAGACTGCTCTGAGTGGTTATCCTCCTAACTTGTGGTTCACATCAAGCACCTCAACAGCATAAGAGAAAGAATTCAAAACGTTATTTTATAATATAAGAGGAAGCTCTTGGGGACTATACAAGTCAATAAAAGTGACTTACAGTATCTTACAGTGCCTTAAGTGACCTTTATAACTACCCCCTAAAGGAACTAATACTTTCCTTCTACTTATGATACTTATATTAAGCACATCCAGAGGTGCAAGGAAAAATGAGAGAGATTTTCCTACCATAATAATCATTTGTATATGCACGATCACACAAAACCTGAGGGTCCAATAGAAAAATTATACTGTGATAGTTTTCTGTTATCTCTTGTACAAAATGTGAGTTCACTAAAGAATGTATATGTTAAATCCCTTTGTCGGCAGCTCTTTATTATATTTATGACGTTTTACAAACCTGTCCATGCCCCCAGTGCCATCATATCCAGTTCCCAATTATGTCACACATATTACTTGCCATAAACCAAGCCTTAGGTTATAGGATATTGCATTCTTTAAAATCTCTACAAGTGACAATAGAGCTCTAGGAGAAAATACAGGGATTAAGGGGAGGGAAAGAAAATGAATGACATCTGTAAATGGAACAATCCATAACCAGTCTAATGCCATGTTTAAAGAAAAGAGATAATGCTTGCATTAGGCCAAGAGAAACCATGGTATTAGAGTTCTTTAAATAATTAATCCAGTTTATTGAAATTGGAAAATAAGTAGAAAAAGCAGTGTCACACTGTTATCAAACATGTATAAAAATCAGGTTGGCCTTAGGAAAAGGTCTTACGTTGAGTGAAGACTGTAGACTACAATGTTGGGGATTAATAAAAAGTTGTGTGGTTTGTTTAGACTACCTAGCACTATTAAGATTCCTCATCGAAAGTCACAAACTACAGTATTTAACACATGAGAAATATTTTATTTACGCCGCAAAAGTTTATCAATTCGATTTAAACCAACCTATATATTACACTACAACATGTGCACAGATTTTCTCCTTTATAAATGTTGTATTCATTCAAATAATTCTCTTTAAAGTCATATAACAGTAACACAGACAAAGGTGCTTTTGTAATATGAATACAAATCAATTGCATCAAAACAATTACCCACCGCTCACAAAAAAAAAAAAAAATAATACACAGAAATCCCCTCATCACATTGCAATAAAGCTGAGTGCTTGTAAGGACAGCATATAACAATCAGACAACTCATGATATCATCACATTAGGAATTAAAAAAAACATTTCACGTGTATGATCTACTTAAGAGGATCCCTGTCTCAATGGTAACAAATCAAAATGAAAGAGCAAGTGACTATATTACATTTTTAGATTATATTTGACTGTAACTCTGTAATTCTGTGTTTCATGAATGTTGTCAGATACAATGTCATCATTATCCAGATGCCCCAACTGGAAAGGATGAACAATATTTAGGGGCATTATCAGAAAGATTCTCAGTTTATCTAAAGTGGAAATGTGATCTATGAATTTCAGCAGAGGTGACTCTTAGGATGGGTTTTTGACGGAAGCTATTATCTTAGCCATTTTGTAACTAATATTCTGTAAACGTTTGACCATAATTGGGCCCATTGATCTTCCAGCAGGGCACATCCTACAACAGCCTCTAAAACAGTAAATGCAGATAACATGCTTATCCTTAGTATTTAAGAAGATGAGCGGATGTATCTCCTGTTTTTCTTGTCACTTTTCGATTCTGTGCAATGCTCTAATACAGTGATTGCCAACCTCGCCCCTCAAGGCACAGTAACAGTCAACATTTATTAACAGTAATGCCTGAGCACAGATTGTTAAATCAAAATAGCTGAGGTACTAATTTAGTAACCTGTGCTCAAGTATTGCTATTCTTAAAACCTGTACTGTTAGTGTACCATAGAAACATAGAATTTAATGGCAGATACAGTCCGAACTACTTGACTCCTCTAGTCTGCCCTAAACACATGAACGCACTTACACACTAGGGTTAATTTTTTTGTCAGGAGCCAACTAACCTTCTAGTATATCTCTGGAGCGTGGGAGGAAACCCACACAAGCATGGGGAGACTCTCCCCAACCTTGCAAAGCTTCAAATGGCACTAAAAACCCACCTATTCATCAAAGCATACCCTTCCGATGCATAACCTAGTAATGAGGTTGCTCCTCCATCCCACTGCCTCAAGCCTTGAACATCTCTGCTTTGCTTACATACTGCCATCAGGCTACCTCCTGCTTGCTTGCACCTCATGTCATCTGTCTGTCACCCATTCCCACTAGATTGTTAGCTCTTCAGAGCAGGGCCCTCTTTCCTCCTGGTGTCAAAGCCCTCTTCTCGACACTTTTCACTCGCAGCTCTCTCCTACTCAGCGACCATCTTTACCCGCTTTTTCTCCTGCTGGTAGAGGCTCATCTCTATCTATGGCCGCCAGCCCCAAGTAGTATGCTGATTACTCCCCCGCTACTTACATCTAAGCTGTATTATGTTTTGAGAATTGTGGTGCTCTTTGTTACCTGTACTATTTTTGTTATTTATTTTCTGTAATGCTAAGTTTTGTCTCCCTTTGCTGTCCTTTGTACTGCGCTGCGAAACACTTGTGGCGCCTTTGAAATATAATGTAGTAATATTAATAATAATAATACAAACTCCACACATGGAGGAAGCAAACCCGTGACCTCAGCACTGTGAGGCGGTGATGCTAACAAATCATTACACCATCTACACTGCCTGTACATTGAAGACCATGGTTAGGGAGATCGGTATGATCTACCAGCAGCTGGGATGCCGGCCGTCAGTATACCGACAACGGCATCCTGGCCGCCAGAATGCCAGCAGCGGGGCAATCGCTAATAGTCCCCTTGTGGGCTCACTACACTCACCACACTCACCACACTGCGGGCTCGGTGGCTTGCTGCGCTCAACACAGGTTCTATTCCCTCACTATGGGTGTCGTGGACACCTACGAGTGGGGATAGACCCTCAGCGCCGGGATTCTGGCTTGTCGGCATTGGCAGCTGCCAGGATTCTGACATCTGTATCCTGACCGCCGGGATCCAGACAGCCGGTAACTTTACTGCATCCCTTGTTGGGAACCCCTGCTCTAATGCAATGATGCCCAATGACGACCTTTCATTGGTCCAAAAAAAGATGAATGAATGGAACATCTATCGCATAGAAGAAGCAGGGTACTCTAACAGTACAGTGTAGAGGACACCTTTCAAAGTAGTGAGACACCTTTCAAACTGATGCATGAGAACATGCCGAGAGGTGTACCTGTAAGGGTAATGAAGATCATGCATTCTGCTTGTTTATGCCTAAACCTAGGGGGGCAGACACCACACACCCTGCACCCATTAATTGAAATACTTACCCTCCGAAGTCCTGCAGCCGCAGCACTGCCGAAATGACTGAGAAAATGGCGCAGCACCATTTTTCCTGGTGATTCGCGCATGCGCAGTAGGAAAATCACTGGGAAAATGGCTGCCACGCCATTTTCCCGGAGATCTGTGCATGTGCTGTAGACTCTGGGACAGCGCTAGGGTCTTCTAGAGACCCTACTGCCCAGACTCTTCACATGGCTGCCCTCTAGAGAGGAGGGGGCCCAGCCGGAGCCTGCTCACGGGCCTCCTCCTCTCTAGAAATGCCCCTGCCTAAACCATTGTGTTTTTTCTTCTTTAAGTCTGTGGTTAGAAAAAATAAGTTAGCTACAGTACATATGTTTGTTGTTTTTAAAAAAAAATCTGCTTATTCTTGACCTATTATTGTATTTCTTTAAAATATAAGCACTTACATTTGTGAAGTCTAGATTATTTACTACAGTACTTAAAAATAAATACCATGTATTTAATTAATTTTGCTTATTAACATGAACACATTCATTTGTTATTTAAAAAAAACAAACGTTTGTATATGGTATGTCCTTAATTGGTTACTGTGACTCATGAACTTTAAAAGCTGATGTGATGTGCTACACAAAGCCCTGTAAGATTTTGTGTCAGCTTGTATCAACCGGAAGTCCATTTTCCCACAGGGGAGATAGTCATGTCTTGTCAAAAGGAATCATATCATGATATACCCATTCTGATTTCTTCATCTTACCAACTTCAAGCAGAAAAGAGAGAAATTCAGAGTAGCATCCACTGTTTTGGGAACAACAGGAGGAATTAAATGACACACCACAAGAGACGCTTACTAAGTGTTTTATGGGGAATAGGAACATTTTTGTGCGGCCAAATTAGCTTGGTAAAATTATCTAAATTCAGTACTATTTTAACAATGTAAAAATGTACGTTTTTAAAAATGTATCTTTGAGGGTTAAGGAAGGTGGCCATACACTGTACAATTATCACCCATAATTCCACATTTTACGGTCGCAACCAAGCACCAATTATAGGTCTGTCTGACATGAACAGTCTTCCAACATGATTGACAGATGCAATAATTTGTTCTAAGAGATACTCACTATCAACAGGCAGGGCTGGTACAAGGTCTCTCTGCACCATAGGCAAAGCTTCAGCCTAGAGCCTCCTAACCTGCAAATCCCACTACCACCATCTCTCGGAGGGGAGATGCTGGTGGCCACTAGGTGGGATGTGGTGAATTGCATCAGTAAACATATTGAAAAAAGACTTGACACGCAAGCACTTTTAAAGGGAAAAAGTAAATTGTTCACAAAGTCATTCACAATATACTTTCACGTTCAAATCCTTGAGTGACGACCATTCTTTCTGCCTATGTATACATGCTAGCTGGCATGCTAGGAAATGGTATCCGGACTCCAGGTCGACATCAAAAAGGTCGACACACCTTAGGTTGACGCCAATTGGTCGACACACCTTAGGTCGACATGGACAAAAGGTCGACATGGACAAAAGGTCGACAGGAACAAGGTCGACATGGAAAAAGGTCGACATAAGTTTTTCACAATTTTTTTCTTTTTTGGAACCTTTTCATACTTAACGATCCACGTGGACTACGATTGGAACGGTAATCTGTGCCGAGCGAAGCGGCAGCGGAGCGAAGGCACCATGCCCGAAGCATGGCGAGCGAAGTGAGCCATGCGAGGGGACGCGGTGCACTAATTGGGGTTCCCGGTCACTCTATGAAGAAAACTACACCAAAAAAACATAAAAAACTCATGTCGACCTTTTTACATGTCGACCTTGTTCCTGTCGACATTTTGTCCATGTCGACCTAAGGTGTGTTGACCAATTGGCATCGACCTAAGGTGTGTCGACCTTTTTTTCTGTCGACCCTGAGTCCCAGACCTCTAGGAAATGTATAGGATACTGAGGCAAATTTCAAATTTTTGCTGAGTGCCGGGATAATATATACTGTATACTGTATCTGCATATGCATGTGGAGTCTGGTGGGGATTGTCACGATCCGGGTTATTGGACATCATTATTTACCTTCCAAGTGTCTCCTGAGACTGCCCAGCGTTCCAAAATGGGATTCCATATGCGCTGTCTGCGTGCAGCATGCTGTATATCTTTACCTCAAATCTCTTCCCTGTGATCCCGCAGCGCTGTCATGGCAGCCTTACAGTTTAGTTGCACTGTTTTAAAGAATGGCGTCTCCTGCCCTACGTGGCCTCCGCCACCATTACTGCTGTTTACCACATGGACTATACAAACAGACTTTCCCTCCAAATGCAAACATGGGCGCAGCCATGTTTTTCCTCATCACATGTCATTCTATAACCTATCCGCTGCACTCTGGACTCTGTCTCATTATCCAGCCAATGCCTGCTTCCCAGCTGGTATAAATATCCTGCTCCTGGGCTGGATAATCGTCAGTGCTTTGGTTGTCTAACCTATTCACATGTCTCACCTGCTTGTGGATTCTACTGCTTGTTTCTCCAGGTATTCCAGCTCCTGCGATTCAGCTCCACTAAGAGACCCGCACCTATTTCCATCCTGCGGTACAGCCAGACTTCTGCAGTGTTCCAGCATTGCTGCTGATTACTCTCTACGATCAGACACCGGCTTCCTGCTTCCAGTGTTGGTCCTGCTTTGCTTCGAGCCTCCAGCGGTGTCCTGGTATCATTTTCAACTTCTCCTTTCTGCAGCACTGCTCTCCATACTCCACAGCGTACTTACCACGGCCTACCAGCTTTCCACAGTGCTCCTGAGTCGCTGGTATTCTGCTAGCGGTGCTCCACAGTGTCTTTAGTTTATTTCAACGTCATCAGCGGTATTCCTATATCACCTGCATCAGTGACCATTCTACCATTGAACCACAGCGTCCATCGATGCTCACCATCGGACTCTAAATCTACAGTGATGAGTTCTGCACACCTTTCATTCATACCGGTTCCATCCGGAACTCTCTGCAATTACCAAGTACCATCTACTTCTGTGCATCTGTGTTGCTCCAGCCTCTGTATACCATGTGCTGGGCAGTACCAGTTCATATCTCTCCTCAGCGGTTAGCTGTGGCATACGGACTTACCATCTCTAGTTCTGGCAAGGACTCTGTAATATTCTGTTCTGCAAGCCACAGCACGAATTACCCCTGCGCTTCTGGGAACTGTACTGTAATTTACCACTGCACATCTTCTGTGGCGTTTTGTATATCCAAGGTGTCTTAAGTTGTGTGTTCAATAAAACTGACTTTACCTATTTACAACTTTGTTGTCATGGTCACACCTTCGGGCAAATGGTACTAGAACTCCTGTATGTCTAGGAACCCAATACTACCTCACCGGTTCACCTACACATCAGCCCCTACATCTGAGGCATCCCCAGGTCAGCCTCAACCCTTAGTTGTGACAGGGATATTTAAATGCATGTGTATACATACATATATACACGCATACAGGCCTGGCACTACCCGTTCAGCAAAAGGATGCAGAGTGGGTAGGCAACAGGCTGGAGAGTTGCTCTCCCAGCTCTGCATCCCTGTGCTGCGCCACCTGTCCCCCCTGCTGCTGAGCCTGTCACACTATATGACAGGCAGCAGCGCTGGCAGCTTGGAGCCTCCTCTCCCCCTCCCCTGTGACAGCTGAGCTGGGTTGTTCTGGATAGAAAAGGGAGTGTGGCTACACAGGAAAGGGGGCGGAGCTACACAGGACCACGCTGCTGATGAGGAGGATGAGCTGAACAGAGATGGCCAGCAAGACTGTTAGGTGAGTGAAGAGAAAGAGAGTAAGTGAGAGAGACAGCGTGTGTGTGTGTGTGTGTGTGTGTGTGTGTGCGTGTGCGCGTGTGTGTGTGTGTGTGTGTGTGTGTGTGTGTGTGTGGGCGTTGTGTGTACAATGCCCATTTCTGTGGGAATTACATTTAAGCGGCACTGCTGCTATGGGCATTACATTTAAGTGGCACTACTACTATGGGCATTACGTAAAAGTGGCACTGCTACTATGGGCATTATGCAAAAATGGCGCTACTACTATGGGCTTACATATAAGCAGCATTATTACTATGGGCATTACGTAAAAATAGCGCTACTACTATGGGCATTACATGTAAGCGGCACTACTACAGTGGGGATTACATAAAAGCGGCACTGCTACTATGTGCATTACGTAAAAATGGTGCTACTGCTATGGGTATTACATATAAGCGACACTACTACTATGGGCATTATGTAAAAGTAGCACTACTACTATGGGCATTACGTAAAAGCGGCACTGCTACTATGTGCATTACGTAAAAGCGGCACTGCTACTATGGACATTACGTAAAAACAGTGCTACTACTATGGGCATTACATATAAGCGGCACTGCTACTATGTGCATTACATAAAAATGGCGCTACTGCTATGGGCATTACGTATTAGGGGCGCTGATACTATGGGCATAACATATAAGGGGCGCTACTACTATGGGCATTATGTATAAGGGGTGCTAATACTATGAGTGTTACGTATAAGTGGCGCTACTACTATGGGCATTACGTATTAGGGGCGCTGATACTTTGGGCATAACATATAAGGGGTGCTGCTACTATGGGCATTATACAGGCGCTACTACTATGGGCATTATGTTTATAAGTGGCACTACTACTTGTGTAATGTGAATATGATTGTGCTACTGTGTGGTGTAAATGGAAATGGGGGTACTATTGTGAGGCCACGCTCATTCCTTGTGAGACCACACCCCTTTTCCCGACGCACGCTGTCCCTTTGTAAAGTATGGGAGGGTGCAAATTTATAGTTTGCAGGATGGCGCCGAATACCCTAGCACCGGCCCTGCACACATACGTATATTTGTGTGCTCCTTATTGTGTTTCATCACACCATCTTTAAGTTCATTACTGATCCCCAATCCCCCCCATATGTACTGTATTGTGCCCCAGTGCCTGTGTTTTTCCTATTATGCTGCTCACAAATACAAATCACCCATTGGGCTGTAAGATCTGTAATGTCTGTGATTCCACAGAAGCCCCAATTGGTTACTTAATAAAGGTTGTTTCCTTGTTTTCCCTTGTAATTGGCAGGGTTCCTTTTACAGGTGGCAGCAGCATTACAGCAACGCTGCTGGGTGCAAACATGTAGTCAGGTGCTGCTTGCTGCTGGAGAGCCAGGATCCAGGTGCATCTGGGCAATGAGGAGCGGCCATGGGGTTGCCCTTCGGGAGCACTAGTTACACCCGTCTCCTATATGCCTTCACATGCCTTGATGTTACACCTGTCAGTACGGAGGAAATGCAGAGACACTATGTCATACAGCCTGATAGCGGCCGCTGCACCTGATTAGACCCGCAACAGCAGCCAGCGCAGTGTAAAAGTAGTAGGCTGCATACAGAGACATCCTTCAGTTTTTCGGCAGATTACTTCAGTTGCGCCCTCCAGGGGTCGGCGCCCCTAGGCAGCTGCCTAATGGTAGAGTCAGCCCTGTCAACAGGGATGCCAAAAGGTGTGTGTGTGTGTGTGTGTGTGTGTGTGTGTGTGTGTATTTATGTGTGTGTGCATGGGTGCGTGGGGGTATTAATTACATGGGCCCGGGCTTGTTGCAGAATCCCAGCAGGGACCCAGGTCCACCCCCTTCCCAAAGTGCAACTGCAGTGACACACGGACCGATTTATCAGCATCCGCATCTGAGGATGTGGATGTGTTGTGATATTATAAGCAATGAGATTATTGATTACATCACATGGATGTACCAGTAAACGCATGCAGGGACAGGGCTTGAGAGAAAGCTCAGTCCCTGAGTTGCCACTCTCTGCAGACATATTGGGTAGTACAGATGGTGTAATGGTTAGCATTACTGCCTCACAGCACTGAGGTCATGGGTTTGATTCCCACCATGGATCTAACTCTGTGGAGTTTGTATATTCTCCCCATACTTACGTGGGTTGTCTCCGGATACTCCGGTTTCCTCCCACAATCCAAAATTATACTGGTAGGTTAATTGGCTCCCTACAAAATTAACCCTAGCATAAATGTGTGTGCATGTGGTAGGGAATATAGATTGTAAGTTCCACTGGGGCAGGGACTGATGTGAATGGCCAAATATTCTCTCTGTAAAGCACTGCGGAATATGTGGGCATTATATAAATTACTGGTAATAAATAAATAATAAAATAAAATAATTTTTTTGTGAATAAATACCCAGAGAATGAGCTGCACATTCACCACTGCCGATACCACCTCCACCGTGTCTCCCTCCTGTTGCGATACCCCCCTCATCATGACCCTCCACCTTGTCTCATACTCACTAGAGCAGGGAATGGTTTACAGGGGGCTGCTGGTTTTCGGGTCCTCTTCTTGCTGTGACCCCTAGTGCTGTAAAGTGAGCTGCCGCTTTACATCATTAGTTTACTGCACCGGGGGTCACTCAGCAGTGCAGGAAGTCCTGATGACTGGCAGCCCACACAGGATCACTGATCACCCGCCCCTGGGTCTGTTAATTATTTAAAAAAAATTGACACTATGATTAGCTTTTGTGTCCATGGGACACACGTAGCAGATCACACTGGCCAGTCCCTAAACAGCTTTCTCTATCAGTGGGCAGAGAAAGCTGTGCAGGAGGTAGCATATCAAAATCAGCCTAATGATTACGACATCTAAAGATAGCTTTATTATCACAAGACTCACTGTGGTGTTTTTTTCACTTTTCTTTTTGTAAATTAGGCTAGATCACATTTCCCATTACAAGCATGGGAAATCCGATCTGGTTTTTAAAAAAATGAGAATTAAAGGTTTTGGAGCATTTTTTCACGTCAGATACTTAAATAATGTAATAAGGTGTGAAAGAAAACACCCTTTTTCATAATATTTTAGTTTAAAAAAAAATGTTAACAAATCTGCTCCACAGTGACAAAGAGGAGACTGCTGCTATTCAGCAAACTCAGTCTCCAGCCCATCATGTACTGTATATATGGTGCATGTGTGGTGTACATATGTTTTTGTTTTGTTTTGGTTGGAATTTATTACTATAAACACATTTTTTTGTTTTGTATATTTATTTCTTAATACCTTGTTGGAGAAAATACTTTTATCTCTTTTTACTTCCAGAAAGATAAATATGTATTTTATTAGGGACCCGCAAGGGTCTTCGTTCCGCCCACACTGCCAGCATTCTGCTTCCGGGATCCCACGGTTGGTATACTGGCCCTCATTCCGAGTTGTTCGCTCGCAAGCTGCTTTTAGCAGCTTTGCACACGCTAAGCCGCCGCCTACTGGGAGTGAATCTTAGCTTATCAAAATTGCACACGAAAGATTAGCAGAATTGCGAATAGACACTTCTTAGCAGTTTCTGAGTAGCTCCAGACTTACTCGGCATCTGCGATCAGTTCAGTTAGTTTCGTTCCTGGTTTGACGTCACAAACACTCCCAGCGTTCGACCAGACACTCCTCCGTTTCTCCAGCCACTCCCGCGTTTTTCCCAGAAACGGTAGCGTTTTTTCGCACACACCCATAAAACGGCCAGTTTCCGCCCAGAAACACCCACTTCCTGTCAATCACATTACGATCACCAGAACGAAGAAAAAACCTCGTAATGCCGTGAGTAAAATACCTAACTGCATAGCAAATTTACTTGGCGCAGTCGCACTGCGGACATTGCGCATGTGCATTAGCGACTAATCGCTCCATTGCGAGAAAAATATAAAGAGCGAACAACTCGGAATGACCCCCACTGACCGCTGGGATTCCTAGCGCTGGTAAACCATACCCAACCCATATAAAGAGCTGATAGTGTATCTCTCTCTCTCTAGCCCACATTTTAATGTGAACTAGACTTGTACCCTAGACTTGCTGTAAACAGAATTGCTGGTTTTATTTTATTTTGTGTTGATAATGCTGTACATTACATATTACACAATATCCAACCATATTACATCACCTGCAGCTGCATAAAAATGAGGGATGTGCGCCGGCCCGAATCTTGGGTATTGGGCTTTGGTTTTGAATCTGTATCTCCTTCGTGTTTTGGATCTGTATTGGTTTTGACAAAACTGCCCTTGTGGGATTTGGTTTTGGATCAGTATTTTTTTTTTTTTAAATAATAAAAACAGCTAAAATTACAGAAATTTGGCCTGTTTTTGTTCCCACAGTATTATTGACCTCAATATCATTAATTTCTGCTCATTTCCAGTCACTTTTGACCACCTCGCAATATTGTTTTTATCCAACATCGGAACTTGCAGGTTTAGGATTCCACATAAAGGAGCTGCAGCCGGTACTCGCCACAATTTCACTCCCTTTCTACAAGGATGTCTGTCATAAAGAGGAATATGTTTAATTATTACGAAAAAATTGTTGTATATGTTGGTCAAAAACATACATATTTATTTACATGTTACATACCTTGCGTAAAGCTGGCTGAAGCAATTTGAGGCACTCCACCCGTTGATGGCAAACTACTCCAAT
Organism: Pseudophryne corroboree; assembly: GCF_028390025.1. Taxonomy (NCBI): domain Eukaryota; kingdom Metazoa; phylum Chordata; class Amphibia; order Anura; family Myobatrachidae; genus Pseudophryne; species Pseudophryne corroboree. The sequence continues at coordinate 134,560,332 of NC_086444.1, forward strand.
GGGTGGACCCAGAGCCGGCCCTAACCAATATGATGCCCTAGGCAAGATTTTGGCTGGTGCCCCCTAGCACCACCGCTAGTTCTGCAGGAAATGTCTGGCATGAGTCAGCTGGCAGCTCTGCTAAAGTCAGGCGCCTTTTGTTTATGAAAATGCATCTTATTTGCATTACTATGTGGCTAGGATGCATAAGCTGCTTCTGCTGATTAAAATGATATGCAGCATGCCTATATTCTGTGTGCGACTGTGTCTATATCTGCATACGAAATGCTACATTACAGTGATTTTCAGGAATACAACGTAGTATTTTGTATGCAGATACAGCCGCAGCCACACACAGAATATAGGCATGCCGCATATCATTTTAATCAGCAGAAGCTGCTGGTGCCCCAAAGCATACCAAATGCCCTAGGCATTTGCCTAGTTTGCCTATGCCTAAGGCCGGCTCTGGGTGGACCCTTCTCCAGGTCAAACATAACTTTCAGGAACTGATCCTACATTGAGGCTGAAAATAATCTGTACAGATGATTACAGCATCTCTTTATATATATATATATATATATATATATATATATATATATATTTCATTGTTTGTACTGTGGTCAAAATTGCCTGGAAATGTCTGGAAATTAATGTTGTTATGGTTAGCAACAGTCTAGGAACAAAAAAGGCCAAATCATTTGATTTTAGCTTTTTTTGTAACTTAAAATATAAATGAATAAAAAAAAGGTCTGACACAGATCTTTATTAATAACTAGATAGGGGCCCAAGAGAGGTAGAGCATGTATGTAGTGGAAGGAAGGATTGATTAGTAATTTAATTTAATTTGATTTAAAAAAAAATGTAATCATTGTGGGCATTGGTGATGGTCTTAATTGCATAGACAACCATTTTTATTTGATTATTGCACTGATCCATTTACTAATCCATTTTTTACTTATTCTTTGATTTTGCATGCCCTGACCTAAGTTGTCTATGCCCTTGGGCATCAGCCTTTATAGATGATGTTGACAGACTTGTATCATCATAACTGGTGGCAGCACCTGCAGCACTAGTATGTGCTTCCTGCTCTCCTCTCAATTGTTCGTTCTCCATACCTATCAACAAACACTAACAAAGTGTGGTACAGCACACACCACATTTAATAACAAATTCTGCAGTTGATATTGCTGTGTATTGCCTGGCTATTTGTACACTGACATTAAATTTAAAGTTAAAATAATCCTTCCCAAAAAAGCTTTACACCACATTTTGTACAAAAAATGTACCACCTGCAGTATCACAATACGTTTATGAGTCAGAGATAATAATCTAAAACTATGGCTTACTTTCACCAAAAGTGTTGCAGAATACTTGTATAATACTAAATAACCATCCCTAGGCGGACAGAGCACCCCTTCTCAGATACAGTAGATGACAGATAGGGCACCCCTGGACTGATACCGATAGGACACACCAGCCCCTGGATGTACACAGGGTATACTGGGTTTTTAATTAACACTGGGGCAGAGCCCCTTGATGTGTGGACAGCTTACCCCAAGGTGGACAGAGCACCCGTAGGTGGATAGAGCATCCCTTGTCAGATACACTAGATGACAGACAGAGCACCTCTGGACTGATACTGATAGGACACACCAGCCCCGGGATGACACACAGTATACTGGCTTTTTAATTAACATTGGGGCAGAGCCCCTGGATGTATGGACAGATCACCCCTTGTCAGATACACCAGACGACAGACAGAGCACCACTGGACTGATACACCAGCCCCACAGCAGCCCCATGCCCATGCTCCATGCCACACAACACAGCACTGAGACGGAGACATCCATTCAGTACACGTACCACAGCTAGAGTGAAAATGGCGCAGATCACTGGGACCATTATAGAATCCAAAAACCTGCACGGTGATGATGTTTTGCCTTGTTTTGGGATCCGAGTCTGGTTGAGAAACCCTGAGCAAGACTCGGATCCAGACTCCGATTAGGAAGCTATGGTGGTTCCAGATCTCAGTGTGAACTGGACCTGCTCATCTCTGATAAAAATGCTGATGGCTACTGTCATGCTGTATGGTGGCTAATAATGCTTCTCTTTACATTAGCCACATTTTGCCACCTGTCAAGTGTACCCACACTTCTTAGACATACTTACCAACTTTCTGCGACAATACTCTTGGAAAGACCTGTAGGGGGCAACCCCAACTGATACAAGGTGAGGGTGATGCTGAATTCCCTTCATCTTGGCCCCTTCCCTGCTGTTATAAATCACTGCTCATGGTATTTTACAGAGGTGGCGGGGTTACATGTCATTGTGATCTGCCTTCTGTTCAAAACCGCAATTCGCTGTATTTTGCAGCAGAGGGCAGGGATAGGGTGATGCTATACTCTGGAAATCCATTATCCTAGCTGAAGTGGCTGGCATCTGGAGATTCCTCCAAATTCAGGACTCTCCTAGACCTTCTGGAAGAGTTGGCAAATACTGTATACTCTTAGGGGATTATTTAGAGATAAACGCAGATCGCTGCATAAAGATCTTCATTCATCTCCTCACATGCTGGGGGCCACCGAGCACAGGGCAAGGCTGCCCAGCCTGTTTGAGGCCGCCTCCCAATGCACAGATGCATCAGAACTAAGGCAGCCTTTTTCTTTCCGGAGCGGCTGCATGTGACATCATGCAGCCGCCCGGAAAACAATCTGGGCCCTCCCCCATTTGGGATGCCCCACCCTCTAATGCCGTGACTACAACGCCCTGATGACAATGCCCCGACAGCCACCACTGTCAATCACACTGCTGCTGAACACTTCTCGGATGTGGCCTCAATGTGTAAGGGCGCACACGAGCGACTGCGTCCAGGTCTGAATTAGGCCCTTAGATTGTAAAGCTTTTTTGGGCAGGACTATTTCAACTTTAAATTTAATGTCAGTGTACAAATAACTAGGCAATACACAGCTATATCAACTGCAGAATTTGTTAAAATGCTACAAGCAAAGAATGAGCAACTGATTTGATGAATGTGAAATGAAGTCAGTGCTTACATAAACTCTATATACAGAAATAAAAGGAAATATGAATAGATCTGATTTACAAATCACATACCTTAGTTTTGCCCCTGTTTATCCGAATAGGCAGCCCAGTGTACATCTAGATTGGTGGTCCTCAGGATTTTTGTCTGTGGAACATGTGTGATGATTACTGACTGCGCAACATTTATTAACTCACCTGTGCATGATTACAGTATATGAAAAAACCCAAGACCTGTTGGGGTACTTGAGGATTGGGGTTGAGAATCACTGATCTCAGTATGGGAACAGGTGGACAAATTTGTAGAGGTGCTCTGGCATTGCCATGGCTTTCAGCGATTCCTCAAAGTCACATGACATGACTGGATGCATTCTGCGGCCCTGGGTAAATTGTGCTCACTGTTCTATGAATAATAACCTGGCCGTGACCAGTATGGGAATTATTATAGTGCTCCCAAAATGTATATTTTACAAATGTCTGTTTAGTATGAAATGCTAGCCTCAAAACTGTACCATGTATATCCTGTATGGAAAAGCTTTTCACGACAAATTACATGCCTGTAATTAACTAGCCAGGGTCACAAGCCACCACCCATTTGGTCTAAGGAAATGCATATGTGCTCTTCACAGCAGGGGGTATGTGTGAATTACACGATTCCCTCACAAATCCCCATTCAAAGGACAGGACAAGTTCTTCTGGAGACAAGGGGGGAAATTTCTTGCTTGGGCTGAGACTGGTCACATATCATGGTCACCTCTGACCAACTGTTAAATCCCAGATGGCAAGTTTCAAACAGACTGAAACAAGTAATTAAATGCCCCTGGGGGCAGTGCTTAAAGTGGCCCTAGAGAGGCGGCAGAACTCTTCCCCCTAGGCCTGTGAAATAAAGGGATTGCCACAAAAAAGGTATGTGGTCTCAAAAAGAAAGGGGCGTGGTCACTCAATAGTGTCCCCAATTAAAATTACGCTGCACAGTAGCACAATCTTATTCACATTACACCACATTGTAGAGTCCTTTATTCATGTTTTGAAACACATTAGTGCCCCTTACACCAAAGCCCACAGTAGTAGCACCCCAAACACACATAATGCCCACTGTAGTAGTGCCCCTTATGCAACGCCTACTGTAGTGGTAGTGAAGACAGTTGTAGTGACCCTTATGAAGAGCCTATAGTATTGGTGCCCCTTGTACACTGCCCCTTATGTCCCCAGGAGTGATGCCCATTATTAAGTGCCCCATATGCAATGCTCTCATTAGTAGTGCCCCCAGTAGTAATGCCCCCAGTGGTAATGTCTCGTGTAGTATTGCCCCTGTAGATATGCCGCCAGTATTTATGTCCCCAGTCAGTATTTATGCCCCCAGTAAATATGGCCCCTGTAGTTGTGCCCCCAGTAGTTGTGCCCCCAGTAGATGTGCCCCCAGTAGATGTGCCCCAGTAGTTGTGCCTCAGTAGTTGTGCCTCCAATATATGTGCCCCTTGTAGTTATGCCCCCAGTAGATATGCGCCTAATTCAGACCTGATTGCAGCAGCAAATATGTATGCTAATGGAAAAAAAACATGTGTAGTGCAGGTGGGGCAGATATAACATGTGCAGAGAGAGTTAGATTTGGGTGGGTGTGTTCAAATTGAAATCTAAATTGCAGTGTAAATATAAGGCAGACAGTATTTGTCCTGCACAGGTAAATGTGCAGGGATGTACCTTAATAATAAATAATGGCAGACGTTTTGCCAAACTGTTAGTTCTTTTCAAAGATTTGTTTGAAAAATAACAGTTCTACACTTGTAATAAATGCATAGATATTGGCTCATACATACAGTATGAATGACTTTACAAACATATGTTGCACTGTAAATCTGTGACTTCATTAATAATTCTGTTGAATATGTTTGAGTATAATGAGCCAAATTATTTATAAACATGTTTCAGCAAAATATTCATGTAGCTTGTATTCTTTGGCAAGGTATAGTATTCCTAATTGAACCAATTAAAAAAAAAGAACATGTTTTATTACAAATATAAATTGGAAAATATACAGTACAGTATATGTGTTTCAGAAAAACTTTGGTCCCGATTTAGACCTGATCGCTGTTGTGTGAATTCGCACAGCGGGTGATTATTGAATGACTGTGCATGTGTATGCACCGCAATGTGCAGGCACGAGCCCATACAGCGACAGAATGCTGCAAAAATTTTGATCGCCCGGCGTACGCAAGGTGATTGACAGGAAGCGGACGTTTGGGTGTGGTTTTCTGGGAGTGTCAGGAAAAATGCACGCGTTCTCAAGCGTTTTCTGGGACGGTGTATGACGTCAGCCCCGGCCCCAATCAGCCTGTTTGTATCGCACGGTAGGAGTAAGTCCTGGGCTACGCACTCATCTTGCAAAAGAAACATGTTTACAGAAATGCCAGCTGCATTTTGAGAATATCATGGATCTCTGCAGTGGCGTAAGTTCGTCACAGTCGCCCGGAGGCAAGATAAATATTGGTGCCCTCCTATTTCCTATATTCAGATAAATATATGTATGTATGTGCGCGTGTGTGTGTGTGTGTGTGTGTGTGTGTGTGTGTGTGTCTGTGTGTGTGTGTGTGTGTATATGGAGTGTTCTGAAAAATAATTATATATTGTATTTATACATTTAATTGTCTTTTATTTTAAATCACACATTTCTTAGCAGTCATACCCAGATTAGAACCCATGACCTGTTACACTGACAGCAGACACTTTACTGATGGAGTTATTTCCTCCTGAACAGGAAGCATGAGAATTCTAACTATATGAAGTTACGTGTAATTGTCAGAGAAGTATCTTCATATAGTTAAAATTCTCATATTTCCTATACAGGAGCAAATAGCTTTATTAGTAAGGTGTCTGCTTCCAGTGTAATAGATTGTGGGTTCTAATCCTGGGTGTGATACTTGTAAAATGTGTATATTCAGTATAATAAAGAGGGTGTGATTTGTAAGGTGCAGGGACCAGTGAGGAAGTCGGCCACTGAAAAGACAGCGACAGCTATCAATTAACTTAATTCAATGGTGTCATAGAATTGGAGGAGAGGTGCAGAGCCTGGCGGCAGATGACTCCGTTGCCTCCCAGAGTTCTGCCTCTGGATCTCTGTAGCAGTTACTGACTGTACAGTGCAATATGTGCTTATTGCACTTCACGAGATACACCCATTGATAGACCTATGCTAAACAATGTAATGAAAAGTTGAACACACACTAATTCCCACGCAGTGGTGTATCTAGTGGTCAGAGGGTATCCGGACTCTGGGTCGACACCCATTAGGTTGACAGTGAATAGGTCGATACAACCATTAGGACAATGTGAACAAGGGCGACGTGCAAAAAGGTCGACATGACTTTTCACATTTTTTTTCTTTTTTTAAAACTTTTTCATACTTTAAGATCCACCTGGTCTACGATTGGGAATGGTAACCTGTGCTGAACGCAGCAGTAGCGGAGTGAGGCACCTTGCCCGAAGCATGGCAAGTGAAGTGAGCCATGCGAGGTGACACAGGTGTACTAACTGGGGTTCCCAGTCACTTTACGAAGAAAATGACACCAAAAAAACATGAAAAACTCATGTCGACCTTTTTTCATGTCAACCTTGTTCATGTCGACCTAATGGCCATGTCGACCTATTTCTAGTGTCGACCTAGCCACTATCGACCAATAAATGTCATCCTAATGGGTGTCGACCTAGACACTGTCGACCCTGGGCCTCAAAATCTTCTTTCCTCAAGCAGTCCACCTGCTGAACTCCTGACCAACCGACCCCCTGGTAGTCCGCCCAGTCACTCTACTGTATTTCTCTGCACGTAATGATCACTCTGTTCCCTATGGTTCTTTTATCTGAAGACTGCACATGTCCCCCCTTCCTTGTTTACTCGTTCCCTTGTGTCTGCTGCACTGTAAACCAAAAACAAATTCCTAGTACTGTATACGCAAGTATACCTGGCCAATAAAGCTGATTCTGATTCTGATACCCTGCTCAGAGCTCCCCTGGCAAAGTACAATAAGGGACTGTCACCCACTCCATATTCTTCCTTCCATATGTTTTTTCCCCCTGCCACAGGTTACATAAAAAAACCCACTCTGCCTCTCTGTGCATCTATATCTACCCCATAATGCTTCTCTGTGCATCTATCTGTACCCACTTCTGCCTCTCTGTGCCTCCCTTCTGCCTCTCTGTGCCTCTCTATCCATAGGCATTTCTACAGAGCCGGCCCCAACCAATATGATGCCCTAGGCAAGATTTTGTCTGGTGCCCCCTAGCACCACCGCTGGTTCCGCCTCTGACCTTGCACCTCTTTCCCAGCACCATCACCCCTCATCCATAGCAGTCCTTATTTTGGTGTTTGTACCCCCTATATTTTAAATAGGAACAGTTCGCACATTTGGCGCACAGCCCAAATAGGGGTGTGTTTTTGCTGGCAAGGGGCATTGCCACACAATAGTAACCCCAATTCCAATTACACCACACAGTACTGCACTTTATTCACATTTGATAATGCGATAGTTTCCATAATTCATATTACATCCCACAGTAGTATCACTTTACCTTATAAATGTTACTCCTCACAGTAGAGCCCCTTATTCACATTGCATCACACTGAATTGCTCCTTATTCACATTACACCACACCCTATTGCTCTTTATTCACATTAGACGACACAGTAGTGCCCTTTCTATACGCATCGCCACATAGTAGAGCACCTTAAACACATAATGCCACACAGTAATGCCCCTAACACATATGAGACACATTATTAAAGTCCTTATAAACATAATGTGCCTTACACATTATGACAACCTTTATTGATGCCCTTTTACACATAATGGACCTAAAGAAAAAATGGGGACTACATCAACTGCGCACAATGACCAAAATCTCTATAAAGTCTCTAAACATTAAGACGTGGGTCAGTCCAAGGAATGTATGGTCTTCTTAAGGCCTCCTTCTCTTATTCAAATGGGTTGGAATCCTCTCAACAAACTTGTTCCAATGTCCCTCAAAAAGAAGAAGACAGGAGAGCGATATCGTGTAGTAGGTCCTAGATTCAAAAAGGGGGAGTTGTTCTAGGATTTCATAGTTTGACGAAAAAGTTTCGTACCGTACTCACGTCTAGAGAGAAGTTTTTTCCACATATAAAGGTTTCTTTATGGGTCCAGACTTCTCCTGGCCGAGCAGATGGATGATCCGGACTTGGTCTTCCACTTGTTGTCTGTCACATAGCGGTTTCTTTATCCACCTCCTTCTCGGAAGGTGGAACTCCACCCTTGGATACACCCAATCTCGGTATAATGAAATATATATCAGGGATGGAGGTGTAGTTAAAAAGACTTTATTAAACAAAAAAGTTTCTTAAAATGAACACAACAGTAGTGTCAATCCTATTAGACCGCCCAGAAGATGTTAAACACAATCAAAAAGGATGAGATAGATCCGGATTATCTCACCTAAATAATGGTGATCTGGAAGGTCCTTGAATAGTGTATAGCCCTCACACCAACGCGTTTCGACCCAAAGGTCTTTGTCAAGGTGTCACACCTTGACAAAGACCTTTGGGTCGAAACGCGTTGGTGTGAGGGCTGTACACTATTCAAGGACCTTCCAGATCACCATTATTTAGGTGAGATAATCCGGATCTATCTCATCCTTTTTGATTGTGTTTAACATCTTCTGGGCGGTCTAATAGGATTGACACTACTGTTGTGTTCATTTTAAGAAACTTTTTTGTTTAATAAAGTCTTTTTAACTACACCTCCATCCCTGATATATATTTCATTATACCGAGATTGGGTGTATCTAAGGGTGGAGTTCCACCTTCCGAGAAGGAGGTGGATAAAGAAACCGCTATGTGACAGAAAACAAGTGGAAGACCAAGTCCGGATCATCCATCTGCTCGGCCAGGAGAAGTCTGGACCCATAAAGAAACCTTTATATGTGGAAAAAACTTCTCTCTAGACGTGAGTACGGTACGAAACTTTTTCGTCAAACTATGAAATCCTAGAACAACTCCCCCTTTTTGAATCTAGGACCTACTACACGATATCGCTCTCCTGTCTTCTTCTTTTTGAGGGACATTGGAACAAGTTTGTTGAGAGGATTCCAACCCATTTGAATAAGAGAAGGAGGCCTTAAGAAGACCATACATTCCTTGGACTGACCCACGTCTTAATGTTTAGAGACTTTATAGAGATTTTGGTCATTGTGCGCAGTTGATGTAGTCCCCATTTTTTCTTTAGGTCCATTTGTACGGTGTTGAGTGACACCTTGGTACTACGCAACTGCAGCCGTTGAGCGCAGTGGTTTACTATTTTTTGCTTTCTTTTACACATAATGCCCCTTACACATATGCCGCACATTATTAATGCCCTTATACACATAATGATACACATAGTGCCCCCTACACATTTGCTGCACATTATTAGTGCCCCTATAAACATAACGACACATACAGTAGTACCCTGTTACACATATGCCGCACATTATTAATGCCCTTATACACATAATGACACACATAGTGCCCCTTACACATATGTTGCACATTATTAATGCATTTTTCCATAACACACATAATGATCCTTACACATATGCCGAACACTACTGCACAACCAACCCACTCACATGCACACAGCACTCACACTTCCACTAACACTGTGACCTCTGCCTCTGCTTGGATACAGATGTGTCCTCATAAATCTTGCCTCAATGCAAACGTCGGGCACATTTTTTTTAATGCATTGCTATGTGGCTAGGATGCACAGGCAGCTTCTGCTGATTAAACTGATATGCAGCATGCCTATATACTGTGCGAGACTGTGGCTGTATCTGCATATGAAATGCTTCACTCAGAATATAGGCATGCTGCATATCATTTTAATCAGCAGAAGCTGCTGATGCCCCTAGGCATATCAAATGCCCTAGGCAATTGCCTAGTTTGCCTATGCCTATGGCCGGCTCTGCATTTCTATAATGGATGCAGTGTGTGTTACACATGGGCCCCTGTGTCCAGGGGGGCCCACATCGCACACCCTGTACCCATGTATCATACTTATCCCTCCGGAGTGCCGTGGCGGACACAAGTCACTTGGAAAATGGCCGCCACAGTCATTTCCAAGTTATTTGCGCATGCGCACTGGAGATGTCCCCGGGAACAAGGCGTGGGTGCCATGTTCCAGAAGACCTGCACATGTGCAGTAGACTCTGGCATTGTTCCAGAGTCTACTTGCTGCCAGAGAGCAGGGGGCCCACAACGGAGGCTGCATGTGGGTCCCCTCCTCTTTTAAAATGCCCCTGCCTCTATCTGTACCCCCTTTCTACAAGTTTTCCCTTTCTGAATATTTTCTATATTTCACACCATCTGTGTTCTCTTGGCTACCATGTCAACCTTGCACATCTGCTGTATTTCCTGCTGCTCTGCTTACCTGCTACAGTAGTCCACCAGCAGCCTTTTCAGTGTCCCATCCCCTGGTCTGTAAAGCATCGGTTAGCACTTCCATAGCTGGGGTCTCACACTGCCGTTCTCCAGTTGGTCAGCCTGCCTTTCAATCACAGAGACTGCAGAGCACTTCCATGAACCACTCCATCCATCACTCGACAACCAGCTTCCCTCCAACCACCTGACACTTGAAGTGTATACTCTGCCCACACACACTGCACATACTTACAGGAGTGCTGCGCCTAAATACACTCAATCCTCCAAACCCTACTAACTCATTTAACCAATATCAACTCACTGCTCCACCCCAACTCCGCTCACACCTTCGCCACCATTAGCCCTCACACCTCCCCCAACATTAACCTTCACACCACCACCACTTTCCCTTTTATCTTCCCCAACTTCACTCACTCCTTGTCCATATCCTCCACCATTAGCCCTCACACCTCCCCCAACATTAACCCTCACACCTCCACTATTATCCCTCATACCTCCCCCAACTCCACTCACACCTCCACCACCATTAGCTCTCGCACCACCCACAACTCAATTCACATGTCCACCCCTATTAGCCCTCACACCTCCCCATCTGCACACCCCTATTAGCCCTCACACCTCCCCATCTGCATTCACACATCCACAACTATTAGCCATCACACCTGCCCCAACTCCATTCACACCTTCACCACTATTAGCCCTCGCACCTCCCCAACTCAATTCACACATCCACCACTTTTAGCCCTCACACCTCCACCACTATTAGCCCTCACACATCCACCACTATTAGCCCTCACACCTCCACCACTATTAGCCCTCACACCTCCACCACTATTAGCCCTCACACATCCACCACTATTAGCCCTCACACCTCTACCACTATTAGCCCTAACTCCAACCCCATCTTCACTCACACCTCCCCAAACTCCACCACTATTAGCCCCCACAGCTCCCTCAACTCCACCATCATTAGCCCTCATACCTCCCCCAACTTCAATCACACCTCCCCCAACTCCACCACTATTAGCCCTCACAGCTCCCTCAACTCCACCATCATTAGCCCTGACACCAACACAAAATCCACTCACATCTCTCCCAACTCCATCTTCATTTGCCCTCATACCACCCCCAAAATTAACCCTCACACCTCCACCAACATTAGCCCTCATACCTCCCACAACTCCAACATAAGTAGCCCTCACACCTCTCAGTTCCATTCACAATTCCACACCAGCTGCACTTCACCCTTCAGCCGCAGCCACCAGAGATTACAGTATCTGACACTGCCAGTGGCGCTAACTGAGGTTACCATTAGGGAACAGGATATGCTGAATGTCTAGGAACCTCACTGTGACTCAGCAGAAACTCTCTTAAAGTGACCACAGTGCAGCTGACTTCCGGATCTCACTGTGGGGGTAATTCAGATCTGATTGCTGGGCTGCTAATTTTGCTGTCCTGCATTCAGATAGTCGCCGCCTCCAGGGGGGAGTGTAAATTTGCCATGCAAGTGTGATATCGCATGTGTACGCCGAGCTGTGAAAATCCACTTTGTGCAGTCTGTACGCAACCCAGGACTTACTCCTCCAGCGCGATGAGAAGATGCTGATCGGGGCCGGAGCTGACATCAGACACCATCCCTGAAAATGCTTGGACACGTCTGCATTTCTCCAGACACTCCCTGTAAATGTTCAGTTGCCACCCACAAATGGCCTCCTCCTGTCAATCATCTAGATACTTCCCTGGATTCCCACAAGTAGTAAAGATGATGCTAGAGAATTTTCTTTCTTATGCTCAAATAACACTAAATTAATAAATATTTTAGGTGAAAAATAGAAACATTTATGTTATTGAAAAGGAAAGGTGGTAGAAAGTTTTACTTGTAACATTTAGAGTTGTTGAACAAAGCACATCCTCCAATTTTGCACATAAGAGCACTTGTACATTACATTGGCTGCTCCATAGTTAGCAGCATAGGTACAGTATGTACTGTACCTTGAAGATTTTTTGGCTTACTATCCAGGGATATAGGTATGAAACCAAGGGGTTTGGGGTTGCTCATCAGGTGTGCTTATATACAGACGTATCCTCATACACCTATACTGTTTATGCCATTTGGCACATGACACCTGTCATAATTCCCATGCTGCGCACTTTTTCCTGAATTTTGCACCTTAGTTAGCATATAGATCCTGATTCAGAGATGGGCAATGCTGTGTCCACTCTAGTACCCTTTGTCACGGGTGTGATTATATGCAAATTATATTTTTTACCCTTCCTCTTGTGTACTAGCGTGTTTCTGCATGTGCAAGCCCTGAGACGGCCACTCTCTGTGCCTTTGCATGCAGTAGCACCGCTGGCAGTTAGTAGCAGTCCACCATCAGCGCATCGCTGCGTTCAGCAATGACTCTTGCACCAGCCTATGTCAGGTGCAATGTCTCTGTCTGACCTTTGTGGAAGCCACTGTGCTCCAGAGAACTCTGGCTGATTGCACTGACATCCCCACGACTCTCCCGTTAAACGCCCACATGGTGGATTATTTTGTACTCTCTTCAGTCACACCCATGCACATGTGCAGTAGCAAATAATTACTCAACTGTGCAAACATCAGCATTGTACATGGTTTGCATGCAACTCTGAATCAGCCCCATAGTGTACTACGTACTTAGGGGGTCATTCCTACCCGCTCGCACGCAACGGTTTGTCACTGCGGTGCGAATGGGTGCAGAATGCGCATGCGCCGCAGGCACAGTGCGCGTGCACGACGTTGCCCGGCAGCAGGGGTCGCCGGGATACGTCACGGCAACCGACGGAAGCAGTCGGCGACCGCTAAGAAGATTGACAGGAAGCAGGCGTGGATGGGCGGATCCGGACCGTTGGAGAGCGTTTTCGGGGAGTGGTGAGTAAAACGCAGGCGTGTCCAGGACAACGGAGGGCGGAGGTGTGACGTCAAAGCCGGGCCCATCATCGCTGGATCCATCACACAGGGTAAGTATGTCCAGGGCTGCTCTACTTCTGCTTGAAATACACTCCCCCATAGGCGGTGACTGTTGATCGCAGCAGCAGCTAAAAGTTGCTAGCAGTGATCAACTCGGAATGACTACCTTAGGGCCTAATTCAGAGTTGATTGCAGCAGCAAATTTTTTAGCAGTTGGGCAAAACCATGTGCACTGCAGGGGGGGGGGGGGGGGCAGATATAACATGTGCAGAGAGAGTTAGATTTGGGTGGGGTATGTTCAAACTGAAATCTAAATTGCAGTGTAAAAATAAAGTAGCCAGTATTTACCCTGCACAGAAACAAAATAACCCACCCAAATCTAACTCTCTCTGCACATGTTATATCTGCCACACCTGCACTGCACATGGTTTTGCCCAACTGCTAACAAATTTGCTGCTGTGGTGAACTCTGGATTACCCCCTTAGAGGAGTTAATTCAATTTGATGCAAGGTTTTCAACACACAAAAAACTTGCAGACCTCACACCCAATTTTGGATTACTGCCCAGTACTGATACCTGTGGTATCAGATTTTTAAAAAATGCATGCAGGTTTTCAACTTTGAAAAAAATATACCTAGCGGTCTATCTTTGCTGGGAGGAGAAGGGGCTATTGGGAAAGGAAGTGGCTTCTGGGAGGTCGCCCCGCTGATGGCATTCTGGCCGGCGGGATGCCACTGTCGGGATACTGACAGCCGGCATCCCACCCGCCGGGATTACATATGTATTCCTTCCTAGCTGCTGCCTCTGGGGAAGGGTCATACACACATGGGAGGGTGGGAGGGGGGGGTCACACACACACACACACACACACACACTCACACACTGCGGTCACACACACACTCATACACCCACACACACTCACACATACTTACACTCATACACACTCACCGAGTCTGGATCCTGATGCTTGATGAAGCAGGCAGTACATTGAAACATAAGTAATTACTGACTAATTAAACTTTTTGGAAACTTCCAATTGCTTGATTAGACCTTAGGTGGGGTGCCACAACAAGAGTGCCAAAGCAAGTCCCACTGATTTTTCTGTAAAAAATCACCACATCTCATTTTCTCTCCTGTAATTGAATAGGAAAACCCCTGCAGCTGCATGAAAAACCCTGTGCTGCTGGTTTTTTAAATTTCCCGTTCTCAGTTGAATTCCCCCCTCAGGATGAATTTTTTTGTCGCAAATGAATAAAGTCGCAGGTAAAGCTCAGGTCACTCATATCAGACCTGCCTTTTGCCTCTTTACATAGACGACATATTGGCCCTCATTCCGAGTTGTTCGCTCGCAAGCTGCTTTTAGCAGCTTTACACACGCTAAGCCGCCGCCTACTGGGAGTGAATCTTAGCTTCTTAAAATTGCGAACGAAAGATTCTCAAAATTGCGATTACACACCTCTTAGCAGTTTCTGAGTAGCTCCAGACTTACTCGGCATCTGCGATCAGTTCAGTTCTTGTCGTTCCTGGTTTGACGTCACAAACACACCCAGCGTTCGCCCAGACACTCCTCCGTTTCTCCAGCCACTCCCGCGTTTTTCCCAGAAACGGTAGCGTTTTTTCGCACACACCCATAAAACGGCCAGTTTCCGCCCAGAAACACCCACTTCCTGTCAATCACATTACGATCACCAGAACGAAGAAAAAAACGTGAGTAAAATTCCTAACTGCATAGCAAATTTACTTGGCGCAGTCGCACTGCGGACATTGCGCATGCGCACTAAGCGGAAAATCGCTGCGATGCGAAAAAATTTACAGAGCGAACAACTTGGAATGAGGGCCATTTTTTCCTCAGTTTTGCTTCTTCTTCCTCATTTTTGCTACTTTGACCTTCATTTAGTTACTTTTTCCTTAATCTTGTGTGTTACTGCTATTATAGTGTACTAGGTATTTAGTTTTGGCGCAAAATCCGTGGCATGCTAAATGGTGCTACTCTTCACAATCTGATGACAGGTGTACATGGGAGGCAGTCAATTGACCACCGGTTGGGATCTCGGCGGTCAGGTTACCGACGCCGGAATCAGTGACGTAACTAGAAGATTTTCTCCCCCAAGCCAAAAAATTCTTCGGCGCCCCCCCATCCCCCATAATTGGCAATATTAAAGGGACAAACATGCGCGTGCCGGAAAAAGGGGTGTGGCTTCGTTGGGATCGGCGTGGCTTTGCATAACGGGGCGTGGCATTGCAGGAAAAGACTTCCTTATACCCCAGTTTTGCAACCTGCATGCCCAGACGTTAGCCACCACAGGAAAGAAAAATAATCCTGATTCATGCCCCTTACATTATTTGTCATTTTTCCTCCTTATAGTAATGCCCAGTATACATTATGCCACATACTGCAATGGCCCTTAGACATTATTCCACACACAATAATGCACATGACACAATATGCACACACCATAATGCCCCCGACACATTATGCCACACACCGTAATGCCTGTGACACATGATGACAGGAATCGCAATGCCCATTATACATTATGCTACACACTGCAATGCCCCTGATACATTATAGCACATACAATATCTGTGACACATTATTGACACACACTGCAATGACCCTGAGACATTATACCACATACCACAATGCCCGTGATATAGTATACAACACACAGTAATGCCTGACATATACCGCAATGCCCGTTATACATTATGCCACACTGCAATGACCCTGAGACATTATACCATATACCACAATGCCCGTGATATAGTATACAACACACCGTAATGCCTGACACATTATGACACACACCGCAATGTCCGTGATACATTATGCCACACACTGCAATGACCCTGAGACATTATACCACATATCACAATGCCCGTGATATAGTATACCATACACCGTAATGCCTGTGACACACACCGCAATGCCCGTTTTACATTATGCCACACTGCAATGCCCCTGAGACATTATACCACATACCACAATGCCCGTGATATAGTATGCCACACACCGTAATGCCTGTGACACATTATGACACACACCGTAATGTCTGTGATACATTATGCCACACACCGTAATGCCCATTACACATTAAGTCCTACAGTAAGGCTTCTAATTACTTTTAAATTACCTGTTCGTTGCCAGGGGTTTCATGCTCTTGGTTCCATGCACGGTGCCAGAGGTTTTCATGCTCAGGGTGTCATGCTCGTTGCCAGGTGTTTCATGCACTGGGTGTCGCTTGTTGCCAGGGGTTTCATGCACTGGGTGTCATGCCCATTGCTAGGGGGTAGTGCTTGTTGCTAGGGCCGTGCTCCCAGTGCCACATATGTCCCCAGTGCCAGATATTCCCCCACGGTGCCAGGTACTCACATGCCCCCAGTGCCAAATATAGCCCCCCCCCCCCCCAGTGCCACATAGGCCCCCAGTGACAGATATTCCCCCACAGTGCCAGGTGCTCACGTGCCCCCAGTGCCAAATATAGCCCCCCCATGTGCCAGGTACACATACAGTGCCATATATGCCCCCTCAGTGCCATATATGCCCCCTCAGTGCCCCCCAGTGCCATATATGCCCCCTCAGTGCCATATATGCCCCCTCAGTGCCCCCTCAGTGCCCCCCCAGTGCCATATATGCCCCCCCAGTGCCATATATGTCCCCTCAGTGCCCCCCCCTGCGCTCCCCCGCTGCTGTAAGGAGGGACAAGGAGGGCACAGCGCGCGCCTCTCCCGTGTCCCTCCTGCATCTCCGTCGGGTCTAATAAAGGAAGTGACGGTTCGTGAGCCAATCAGAGCTCATGAACGGCACTTCCTTTATTAGACCCGACGGAGATGCAGGAGGGACACGGGAGAGGCGCGCGTTGTGCCCTCCGTGTCCCTCCTTACAGCAGGGAGGGTTAGTGACAACAGATTGACATGCGGACGCTCGTCCGCATGTCAATCTGCTCTAAATCAGTGGCGGTGCCCACGCAGCCCCTCGCCCCCAAGCCACCGCGAGGGCTGCGGGGGCAGTAGTTACGCCACTGGCCGGAATCCCGACACCAGCTGAAATATCACCGGTTGGAGTCCCAACCGCCGACTGGTTTCCCGACTTTAGTGGTAGCCCACGCCACCACTCGAGGGGGAATAGGACCCTGTAGCGAAGGCCTGAAGTGTGGTGAGAACAGCTAGCCCACGAGGGAACACGCTGCGCTCGCCGCCTAGCCCACGAGGGAACATAGCTGTCAGCATCCCGGCGTTGGTCTCCTGACAACTGGGATCCCAACCTCCGGGGTCTCATACTGATCTCATGTACATGATGGATACATCTGTATGTATTTTTTATTAAAGAAGAAAAAGACTATTAAAACTATATTAAAAAAAGACTATTAAGATGCAGGAGTTCCATTTATCCACAGATAACTGAAGAGTTCTTAGGTGGCAGAACACATACTGTGATTGAGGTAGCTTTTTTTATACCTACGGAATGAATGACCAGAGTTCTTGGGTCAAACAATACTGTGCAGGAAAGAAATAATTCTTATTTCCAATCAAGTGACAATTACAGGTTATCAACGGGTGAGAAGATGAAAAATGATTTTTTCCAGTTTCTTTTTTCTTTTTGCATACATTACTGCATGCTAGCCAAAATTATATATGTCATATATAATTGAGCATGATTATTTCATCTAGGCATGTGGTACCGTAAAATTGCAATATCCTTGTAGTTTATTTTTGGTCTGCCTAATGTCTGTTTAATGCAGGTCCTTAGACACCCAGAGTATATTTAAGGGATTGAGCAAGAGCTTTAAATATGTTGCATAAAATGAAATAGAGCAGAACTTTGTAATGTCTTAAATTTTTGGAATTCATGATAAAACAGCGAAAGCCAATAAGTTTCTGTTCTTCCTATTTTTCTGTATTTTTAGTATTCCTAAGGTCTATAACCTGCAGAGGAGCTGCATCATTAAACTGCATTGTTAGTCATTAAACTGAGCAACAGGGGCATAGCCAGAACTTTGTGGGTCCCATAGCTGCATTTTGAAGGGGTCCCCGTCCCAATGCTTCTAGAGAGACACCTCTCCACAGCAGTTGTTCATTTTATGCCCTCTAATAGTGCCCTAGTTCATTTTTTGAACCATAGTAGAGCCTTATTTAATGTTATGCCCTATAGTAATGGTTGGTTCTAAATCGGAGTGGGAGAAGGGATCTTCTGACATCACTAGGGGAGGAGACACATCACCGGGGGGAGGAGCTACGGCCGAACAGGGTACCCGAAAAGTACCCTCGCGGGCTCGCTTCGCTCACCACGCTTTGGGCTCGCCACCTGATTACTAAAGGTAATAGTTGGTGGCGTGGATAGTAGAGGAACTATCCCGCTGGCCTAGCTCCTCCCCCTTGTGTCGTGCCTCCTCCCCCTGACGTAAAAGGTCCCTTAGGCCACTTGAATCTAGCATCTACTCTATAATAATGCCCTTCTTTTCAGAATTGTAGTAGTGCTTAAGTTCACCCTATGTCACATTTCAGAGCTGCCAGTACACATTATGCCACACAGTAACCACAATTCACATTATGATATATAGTGCTCCCCGTTCATATTATGCCTAATTACAGTGCTCCGGTTCACATTATATAACATTAAAATGCCCTCCAGTTCATTTTATACCACACTGCAATGAGCAGGTCCAGGGGCATACCTAGATATATTACAGGCCCCAAGGAAAAAGTTTGAAAGGACCCCTATGTACAACCCGATTTCAAAAAATGTATATAACACATGTAACTGTGATAGGGAAGGTCGGCCCCTCTCAGCTCTGGGCCCCATAGCAGCTGCACTGTTTGCACC
This sequence comes from Pseudophryne corroboree, assembly GCF_028390025.1. NCBI lineage: Eukaryota > Metazoa > Chordata > Amphibia > Anura > Myobatrachidae > Pseudophryne > Pseudophryne corroboree. The sequence goes on from NC_086444.1 coordinate 134,579,553, forward strand.
TATGGTAGCTACACCCCTGCTGAGCAATCATAATCCACTATCATCTCCTGGAATATTTTGGATTGCCAGTATTTTTGGATCTTATATTTTACAGATTTACTAGTTACCTTTGAAAGAATCCTGCTCTGTTATTGGTTAGTGGCCATAAAGGGTTTCACTATTTTAAACACCATTTTCCAATAAGTGGTATCGATGTGGTCTTAATACACCTATCCTATATGGCACGAGAAGCATGGCGCAACTCACAGTATATGCAATCCTATTTTTTCATATGCTGAGGGCCGCCCATAGTAGGGCAAGGCCGCCCAGCATGCCTACCGTGCCACCCAGCGGCTACAACCGCAATTTAATTGCGGTCACAGCAACTGTGGAAGGCAGACAGCCTACCGTAATTTTTTTCCATCCGAAAAGCTGCATGTGATGTCACGCGGCTGCCCCGTAAAATGCTGCCGACCTGCCCCCGTTTCCCCCGGCCTGCCCCTGCACCAGTCCGTTGCAGCCCCCGTCCCGCAAAAGCCTCTACTTGTCAATCAGGTTGAGGTGTTCACAGCCAATGCGATGCAATCGTAACTATTAACTTGTGCCGCTCATGCCCAGGATGCGACCTGCGCATGTGCACTGGCGCTGCCAATGGGGAAATTGCGGTCGCATCGCTTAGTGATGCAACCTGAAAAAAACCCTATAGCCGCGTGCAAATTCACTTATAGTGACCTAGGGATTAGAAAGAATTAGTGTTTTATTACAAAGAAATTGGTACTGTATGAAGTTGCAGACTGAGCACAACGATGCGTGGCATGAGTCACTTGTATCCGACTGTTGTCTTTTGCCTTTTTTCCCAGATAAGCAAATGAGTCGCACACAGAAGCTACATGAAAGGCCCGTATACAGGCAAACCCTGTACTTCTATCATACTGTACTAGTGATGTGAGTAAGATGTGAAAAGCATGGTGCAGTTGAGACGCAAAGTCTCTGGCACACCAAATGGACTATTTTATACGACTTGAGGACAGGTGTATGTGTGGACATATCTGTATATACAGATGTAGGCACTCTCATCTACAGTATTCTGCGGCTATTCGTGTGCACGGCAAAGTTGCCACATGTATATATTCACACCCATGGCCCATAGACATTGCATTATCTAATTGCGGGTGCAAATAGTCAATGCGTGTACATATATGTATGCATCTCAGGATAGATGAACCTGGCTACATCTGTAGCTGGATTCTGGAGCGATACTATTGGGAACCAATTTGTATTGTTTAACCTTCCTCCTCATGGTACCTTTGGCAGGATCAGACCTCAGTATCCCTGAGATTTAACTTGGAGAATAGACTCTGCATTACTTTAAAGAATAAGGGGGAGCTGTATCAAGCGCCAGAGAGAGATAAAGTGGAGATGTTGACTGAAGCATACAATTGCTTCTGTCATTTATCTGGCACAATGACAGAAGCTCATTGGTTGCTCTGCTTGATACATCTCCCCCTTATTCTTTAAAGTGCTGATGCCCCATAAATTTCTGATACAGCATGGAGTTAATTTGCTCAAAAAAACAAACTGCCCATCATACTTGAGAACCCTTATAATCTTGATGCATTTCTCAAACTACATTATGCATTTTATATTGATCAAACCTTGGGGCCCATTTATCAACAAGTGATAAAACACGTTGTGAATGATAAAACTCATTGCGCATGATCAATTGTGCTCCAGCCAATCAGCTTCCAACTGTCATTTCTCAAACACATGACAGTTAGGAACTGATTGTCTGAGGCACCATATATCATATGCAATGAGTTTTAGCATTCACATCAAGTTCTATCACTCATTGAAAATGAACCCTGATTGAGTGAACAACAGAGATTAGCAACTTTTGGAGGGAATAATATAATTCATCAGTTTTATACAGAGTTTAGGTTTCTTCAGTAGAAAGTTCTTGTTCTGTAGCGGAATACATGCAAATTGATGTTATTAGTAAACTTCTTAGTATTAATGAAAAATAGAGAATATGACATTTATATTGTAGCAATCTGGGTAGGTATACATTTAGTTGCCCAAATAAGATTTGTCGAGCCATTGATATGACTTTTTAAAAGTTTTTCCAATTAAATTTCAACTCACAATCGCTTTTCTTAATGAAAGAAAAGAAGGCCCTCTGCCTTTCCATTCCAATTCCATTTTCATGAAGAACCCCTTTGTCTCTAAATGTGTAGGCTCTAGGTGAATCTTTTTTTGTCATTCCCTTACCAAACCATTGACCTCCCGATTTACTAAAGGTTAATACAGTGAAAAATAAAATGCTGTTTTATCACATTAGATATTGCTGTCCATTTTTTTTACATGGTAAGAAACTGATCAAGCCATTGTTTAGCTAAAACAGAGGTGGTTATGAGGAGTTGTATTCAACTTTCTGGCGGCCAGGATCCCAGCTTCGGTATTCTGACCGCTGGGATCCCAACCGCTGGCATTCCAACCCCAATACGTTATGAGAGGTGAAATTTCTCAAGGCTCATGCTGTTGGAGATATATTGACTCGGTATCCTGTCTCTAGGTCGACCACACTCAGGTCGACAGTCATTAGGTTGACCACTATTGGTCGACATGCATTGTGTTGACAGGGTTTCTAGGTCGACATGGTCACTAGGTCAACATGTACAAGGTCGACATGACAAATGATCGCCGTGAGATTTTCACAATTTTTTTTTTTATTTTTTTTACTTTTTCATACTTTACGATCCACGTGGACTACGATTGGGAAAGGTAATCTGAGAAAAGCGAGCCATGCGAGGGGACACGGTGCACTAATTGGGGTTCCCGGTCACTCTACGAAGAAAATGACACAATTTAAAAAAACTAATGTTGACCTTTTGTCATGTCGACCTAATGCTCGCATTGACCTATTTTGGATGTCGACTTAGTTACTGTAGACCAATAGCGGTTTACATAGACACTGCTGTCCTAAGTGTGATCTACCCTATGAACCACACCCATTGCCTCTAAGTATTAAGTTTGGGCACTACAAATATTGACCCCCCTTAAGACAAAATATATATATTCCACCACATTTGTGTAAAATATATGCCCTTAGCATTTGAAATATATCTGTGCTATCCTAGTAATCAAACAATATGAGTACCCATTTATTAAGCTCTTTCTAATTGTGCTGTCCCATTAATAGAAAGGCGCAACTGATTTATCACTACAACATTTTTGAAAATAAGTTCCGTTGGGAATTGGACTTTTTAGAAATCTGGTTGCGACACCATTATAATTGGGAGTGTTCACTAATTTATGCATTGTTTGTTTCACTGTGACTAAAAATTTGTAAAAAAAAACTCCCATTTGGCGACATCTGGTTATAAAGTATTAGGTTGTAGCGCTATTTGCACTCTTTTGCACAGAAATATATTTGTGCCTCTTTATAATTTAAATATTTAATTACTTTGGCACCAATATCATTTGCAATATTATTGCAGCCATCATTATTTCTGTAGTGCAGTTTCCATACAAAATGCTTTGCAGTGGTGGTGACAAGGGTGGTCATTCTGAGTTGATCACTAGCTGTATTCGTTCGCTGTGCAGCGATGAGGCAAAAAACGGCACTTCTGCGCATGCGTATGCGGCACAATGTGCACGCACGACGTACTATTACAACGAACGATGTAGTTTCACACAGGGTCTAGCGAAGCTTTGCAATCGCAGTGGTGGCCGCAGAGTGATTGACATGAAGTGGGTGTTTCTGGGTGTCAACTGACCGTTTTCAGGGAGTGTTCGGAAAAAACGCAGGCGTGCCAGAAAAAACGCAGACGTGGCTGGGCGAACGCAGGGCGTGTTTGAGACGTCGAAACAGGAACTGAATGGTCAGAAGTGATCGCAAGCGCTGAGTAGGTTTTGAGCTACTCTGAAACTGCACAAAAATAATTTGTAGCCGCTCTGCAATCCTTTCGTCCGCACTTCTGCTAAGCTAAAATACCCTCCCATTCGGAGGCGGCATAGCGTTTGCACGGCTGCTAAAAACTGCTAGCAAACAAACAACTCGGAATAACCACCAAGAGCCCAAAAAAAAATCTTTCTGTTTTGCATCCATACACACACCTAACTGGAGTCTTCTTGTTTTCTTTATCAGACGTAATCCATATGGGAAACATTTAGTATGGATATATAGTTATGCCCAATTTTTAGGTTGGAAACAACCTGGTTATCTATTAAAATCCTCTAACTGTCAATGATTTCTCTCAAATTTAGACATTTATTGGAAAATGTAAGATTTATTCTCCCAGCTAAACAAGCTGGTTTCTGCTTAGTACTTATAGGGGTTATCCACTTAGATGCGAGTTTAAGGGAGGCAAAAAACCTTGTGTACCTTGCACCCAATTTTGGATTACCGTGGGTATGCGCGCTCTCGATGCCCATGCTATCCAATTAAAAAAGAACCTGTTTCCAGAGTTTTCAGTGTTGAAAGCCCTGCGGCGCGAAAAAAAAAGAAAAAACATACTCAACTGTCTGGTGCTCTCCTGTGGTCTCCTGGGCTCCAATTTTCTGGGTTCTAATACCATCCAATTTTCTGGGTTCTGAATACCAAAACCCCGTTCCCATGGGAAAAACCCTGTGCCATGGGGTTTTTTAAATTTCCTGCATGAAATTGGCTTTCCCCCATAGTTTATTTGCAAATACATCAGTTTTTTGCACATTTTGCTGCTTATACCATTGCAGGAGAATTGGATTCCTCGTCAAATTTTGACTCTACCACTACCAGTTATTGTTGAAGGTAAAGAACAGTTTATTTCAAAGAAGGTCCTGGCCTGTACAGTGCACAGATATTAGAGATGTGCGGTGGCCCATTTTAGCTGGTTTTGGTTCTAATTTGTCTGAGAGTTTTGGTTTTGCATAAACAGCCTCACTGGATTTGGCTTTGATTTTGGATCCATGGTTTTTGTTTTTTTTTACATTTATGAAAACTGTTAAATTCATGTTATTTTTGCAATCCGAACCGAATCCAAAACCTGAAATTTCAAATTTCAAATCTGAATTCTGAACTGCAGGAAGATTCAAACTGGTACTTGGTTCAGACATTCTCCAGAGATCTGGGCTGGGTTTTGGTTCAGTTCAGATCCGCAAACTTCGGGTGGGTTTGGATATCTGAAGAATGGAACTGCACAACTGTAACAGAAACAGACTACAATATTATCTGGTTAAATATAAAGGTTGTAGTTAAGAAGAAACTTCTTGTGGGTCGGTAAAAAAAGTTCTTGCTTCTAGATTAGCTGGAGAGTTTCACTGTAAATGTATATAATAAAGATGGATATTGATAAAAATTAGGTCATCACATTGGTAAATGCACCCACCTGTCCTTTGCTGGTGACTGGTCAGACGCGGCGCAACCTCTGAAGAAGACAGGCCTGTGGAAGAGGACAGATGGAGGAGAACAAAAGTGGTGAAGGAAAGAAAGAGACTGAGGGGCAGAAGAGAAACAGACTCATGGGGCAAGTGGGACAGAGAGGGGCAGACACAGGGAAAGGGAGACACAGGGGAGAAGAGAAGGTAAAAGAAACCCAGCCAACAACTTCTGGTATATCAATAAATCAGCTTCTGAATTGCCCAGAGGATGTTCTAGAAAGATGGGAATACCCTCAGAATTTGAGGTAAGGTCTCCTCCTTTTTTGGACTTTGCTCTGCTGAATAAACTACAGTATTCTAGAAATTGAACAGCTCCAGTCTAATCAACTAAACATAAGATGATGTGAAAGGATTGGAGATTTGGGGGAATTAACAAAATTGCATTTGACATAGCTTTTCCTACAAATGTATTTTGTAAATATTACCACTACAGTATCAGTAAGTGCTTTTAACAGTGTCTATATTATAGTGTATATGGCACGTACACTACCTGTCTTGAAGCCCATACCAATCCTCTGCTTAACTTCCGGCACACCACAAACCATAACATTATAAGGTATTAACTGAGTTGTGCCAATAGAGTGACATCTTGTTTAGTTCAGCTTTGATGTCGTTAACAGAACTAACTGCAATATTTGTGTCAAACATTCCTATAGATTACATAAAGTTTCTAGTTTCACCTCATTAAGTTTCATGAGAACCAGCATTCAGTTTCATAAAATGCTCTCATTTTAAAATAAAGTGTTCCTTTATATAATCTTCTAGATCAAACACATGTTCACATATACAATAATGACAGCTCACATGCAATACAGAACAGAAGTGTTGATAAAAGTAAGATGTCTGGTATTAACGTTAAAATACAGCTCTTAGAAATTATGGTTTACAATACACTTTTGCTTCCTTTAAAGGTTGGTTGTAGTAAATGATGGTGGGTAAAAATGAACATTTTGAAAGAAAATGCTGCAAGGAAGATGAGAAATTTAATTTAAGGGAAGTTAGACAATGGAGGCAGTTGTCTTGTGGGCTGAATCAACAGTATTCAATCCATCGATTAATCATGAACATGAACTAGGGATAATGTCACTGAGACCTAGTGATGCGATAGTCCTAATCTTTCTGGGACATACAATGTTTTAAAAAATTCACCTTTATATAATAAGAGAATTGCAGTTTTGAAATCGGGATGCAGTTAGCATTCCGGCGGTCGGGTTGCCGGTGGTCATGTGACCAACTATGCAATCCCGACACCATTGGGAATCACGGTGCTGGAACACCAACTGCCAACATCCTGAAGGTAAGTATCAGAGTGACGGTTCGGGTTAGTGTCCGGCAAGGGGGGTTAGGGATATGCACTACAGGTGAGGGGCTAGCCTTAGCCACCAACCCCAGAGTCTAGCCCTCGCCACCACACCCGGTGTCTTAGCACTAGCTGCCACCCCCTGAATCTTAGCCCTAGCCTCCACCCCAGGTGGGTTAGAGTAGGGGGCAGGGGAGGGGTAAAATAATTACCCCGTCCCTTGACGGCATTCTGATTGTCAGATTGCCGGTGTCGGTCATGTGACCACTGGCATCCCGACCGCTGGTAAGATGTATCACATCCGTAAAATCCTGTGAAAGAATTCTGTTTGTATATCATCTCATATATCTTTATTTTGGTTGATAAGAAGTTTCAATAATGAATAAAGAGAAAATAAAAAAAAATGCTAAACATTTTTAGATTTAATGATCTAATGCATCTGTATAACCACAATGATGCATTCTTTTCTCTGAAGTCATCACTTACTGTATATGACCTGCAGGAATATTTTACCAATGTAGAAAATATCCTAAAATAATGTGCAAGACCTTCCACGCTGAGAACCCAGCATGTACTTCAAGGACAGAAACCATTGGCGAGTAAATAACAGGAAGGGACCGTTTGGGGGCGAGTAAATTTCAGGAAGGGACCGTTTGGGGACGTTAATGGGGCATTAATGCAGGGGTGTTATGGCCGTTTTTGGGGAGTGTAACTTCCTTCAGCTGCAATCAGATACTGCATGCAGAGAAACATGGTTGCAGCGTCGCTACTGCTGCGGCCAGTCTGCATAGCCATAGGTCTACCCTTAACCCAGTGGCGTAACTAGAAATTTTTCTCCCCCAAGCCAAAAAATTCTTCGGCGCCCCCCCCCCCCCTCCCATACCCCCCATAATTGGCACTAGTAAAGGGACAAATATGCGCGCGCCTGTGGCGCGCTCCGCCAAAAAGGGTGTGTGGTTTCATTGAAATGGGCGTGGCTTCACGTAAAGGGGCGTGGCATTGCAGGAAAAGACTACCTTATACCCCAGTTTTGCAACCTGCACGCCCAGACGTTAGCCACCACAGGAAAGAAAAATAATCCTGATTCATGCCCCTTACATTATTTGTCATTTTTCCTCCTTATAGTAATGCCCAGTATACATTATTCCACATACTGCAATGGCCTTAGCCATTATGCCACACACAATAATGCACATGACACAATATTGATAAAGCTAAATATTTATCTTATTTAAAACCCTTTAAGAGGCCTAAGAACACTGTACGCTATTGACGTATGGAGTACCGTAAGGGTACGCACGTTGCGTAGCAATCGCTTAGCCGAGGTCGAGACGCTCAAGCGTCACGTTCGCTCACGGCCAAGAAATCACAGGCAGGCACACTATTGGCTGCCGACTAACGTAATGATTTGCTATAGCGATGCGAACGCTCGAGACCACGAGGAGATCACCAGCGGCGCAGACGCTCACAATGTTAAACCTTTGTAACTATACCATAAAACAGTGTATTATGCAGTAAACCTTGGTGCAGAGATTGAGTGTAGATGCAACACCGTGTAACCTTAATAACTTAAAAGCTGTTCGAGCGTCACCGACGCTCTGAGAATACTTAACACTATAAGAAATACACAAATACCGTGCTTAGGGTCTAACGCCTAATATGAATGTTATACTTGAAAAAGAATAATACAATTACAAGTCATACACTACAATATAACATAGACTAACTAACCAGATAACTACACAGTAAATTCAATACAATACTATTACGTTTAAGAGAATACTAGAGAAAGAGAAGAGAGAGAGAGAGAGATATGGCCCGTAATAACAAGAAAGACAATATGATTGCGGAGAAAACTTACGCACAAGGGGAACGATCGCATGCGCCTCTGGACATCCAGCTCCCGATTTTCAGCAATGAGAACCGTTGAAGAGTGAGCTGGATGTGATCGGCTTGTCTATTTATGCCCCACACACAATACAATTCAATGGTCCCTACAATCTCATTGTTCATTGGACACAGGAATTCCTCCTCGCATCATAACAAAAGGTCATAGGTTGATTCATACAGGTGGGCTGTGACGATTTCCAACTGCTCAGGTGGGTGGGAAACTGGGTTTCCCGCCGCATGAATAAGTAAGTGCAAATAATAGTAAATGGACATAAACTTCTTATGTCCATAACTATTCGCACGAGCGATTAATCCGCTTCAAACCAACACCGGAATATTGCTAATTAAATACTCTTCCGATGGATACTAAACACCACAGTATTACTCCTGTCTGACCCTTCGTATCAAACAAAGAGGGATTTCTCTGTCCATGAACATGCTACATTAACCAAACTTTCAGAATCTATCAAAGGGACCATGATCTACAAAATACATTATATAGTGGAAATATGTAACGAAAGAGTCGCCCGCTAGACGCATACAATCTCTACCGTAAATGCGCATACCGTGCGCCTGCGGGTGCCCGCAACAGCGAGTATGCGCACGCACGGGAGAGCGCACGCATGCGCAGCAGGGACACATATGAGGTGCAAATATGGCAGTGTGCATCGTGATATTTTTCTGACTTTGACAGTCCACCCTTTGGCAGTCAACAATAACTGCCACTTCCTAAAACATTTCAAAACGAGAAAAATATATGTCAGGGGTTAATACATTTCCATGGTTGGGTAGGGGAGGAGAGGAGAAGGTAGGAAAAGGGTATGACCTAGTGAGATAGCAGAAGCATGTGTGTATGAATCCGTGTTTGGGGGTCATGTATCATCGTGCCGTACGTGTTTTAAATCAAGCTTCGAGGCATTGCGAAGTATACATTTGAATTCCTTCTTATCCCGTGGTACGGGTCTGTGGATGGGCTGTCAAACTTTACCGAGCTCTTTTCAGCTGTGGTTGTAACAAATGGGGAGCACATTTTAGTTGATGATACATGAATGGGGGAATATGTGATTGCTGATATCTGTGCCTGTATTCCCTATCGACTATGTGTGTAATTACCTGAAGGTTGTAGAGATGAAGAAAAGACATAATTACGGTAAATGCAGTGGTATTCTATGTCAGGTAAATGAACATTTGTCGGTTGAAGTCTTGTTCGGTGTCTGTTGAATGCAGTCTTCTTTGTGCTTTTGCCAAAAGGCGTGTGGGCAAAAAGCTTTGTCAATGTCCATAGATTTACAAAAGTGTTGGGCTAGCGTAATTTTAAAATTTCTAGGGAAACTGGGGATCTATGGCAAAGTTCATCAAATATCTGTGTATAAGGTTGTCAAAACTTCTTCTTTAATCCATCAGTTGTCTGTATACAGGATCATCAAATTCCTCGTCCAAGTGGGTCTTTTTACCTTGGAGAAAACGGAAAAACAGGTGAAAGAAACGGACCGTAGAAATCGCATTTTCATCACATCATTGTTTCTACATTTGGGTCATAAATCAAATCCATTGGAATTACAATTTCCTCACTCCTTAAACTCATCACCCTGGTACTTCGTTTACACTTCGTTAAAGCCTGACCGCATCTAAATATCAAGCCAATCGTTATGATAACACCTAAGATACATAGGAGAAACTTCCCAACATCCATTATGACTCCTTGAGCCCATTCTCCTAAACCAGAGAACCAATTTTGCGGATTCAACCATGACACCCAACCAGTGAGCTCATTACCTACAGCAGCAAGAGTGAGATTGTGTCTCCTGCGAAATTCCCACTTCAGTTGGAGAATATCGTCCATCTTTTGGTCTATGACCTCGACCGGGTCCTCGGTACTATTTGTAATATATGTGCAACATTTCACGCCGTACTGCGTTGCCAGTGTGACACAATATCCACCTGTCACTGCCGTGAGATAATTGAGAATCATTCTATGCTGAACCAGTTCTGTTTTATAAGCTTGAAGTTCTCTTCCAGTATACCTAAACGTGTCATCATACATTTCTGTGATATTGTCTAACAAATTTGCGAGCGCAGATATGTATTTATAATTCAACACTCCTCTGGCGGTGCGAGTGATGTCTAACGCGATTAGAAACTGAATCCCGGTGGATTCATGGATCATGTCAGAGGCCGGATGCTCTGTTCTTTCTATCAGGTGCCGTTTAACTACATGCTCATAATGGGTGTGAGTATAAGGAGCTTGGGCAACACGGTGTATATCTTTCATTTTGGCATGTGATACAGTCATTACTTCAGGCAGTACTTTTCCAATATAACACAATCCTTCAGAGTTTGGGGCAAGCCACTTATACGCCTTCCTCCCGCATATGAAATATGCATCATCGGGGAGAACATATGGGACGGAGTAGGACATAACCATATTACACATCTTCCATGTGAAGTCTCCTAACCCTAATTCTCCCATCTGTCTAGTACACGTATCAGCTTGTACGATATGTGCACAGTATCCTGGTGATACCTCTCCAACTCTCGTAATCCTATTTCCTAGGGTATACCTATATCGGAAAGATTTTCCTCTACTGGCTATGTGGCGTATAAGCTCTGTATCTGTCGGCATTCTATCTGCTCTATATGAAAAGGTCATGGTTTGGTTACTCCATGACAGTTCCCAATTTCCCGGCTTTCGGGGATTGGAAATGTTAAAGCATATGAGGGATCTATCCACATGATATTGGTGGAGCTTCAAACTAGGAGGACTGGAGATATTAAACCTCTTGTCCACCGGCCTCCCACCACTTAGCTCAAGTACCTCCCCTATCGTTAAAGGAAATGGTACTAGTCCTGATTTGCTATGACCTTGAGGTACTTGAGAGCATACCCAACAATCTGTTTGATTTAACACACTACCCACTAAGGAGTGATAGTCACTCAAGGGATGCCGGTCCATGTGGATATTAAAACTGGATTGGCATTTCTTGATGCATCCATCCTCAACTACATTGTCACAGAGCCTACAGATACAGTTTTCTTCAGCTAACAATCCTTCACAATTCCTTCTATGGTCAATGCTATCGGATCGTTTTCTGATACTCGCCTTTGCTTGTTGATTATGTTGTTCTCGGAAAACTACGCCTCCATCTCTGTCATCAGAACCCATTCCAGAACCTCTCTCGACCTCCATGGTACTCTCGCCGGAACAGACTGCTCTGGTCAACATCATGGTCAACAGGAAAATCCGGATCACAGTCTCTTGGGGCAAGTACATCTTATAGGAGGAAACGAAGAAGAATGAGAAGGGGGAAAAATAATTTGAGGGAGGGGGGATGGGAAGTGGAGAAAAACAATAAAAGGGAACAGGGAATCGACAACTGCTTTTGATCTTGTGATTCTCAATGCTCAGGTGCATCCTCAGTCCTCCTGGAACAGACACTCCAGTGATACAACTTCCTCTACCGTCTGTTCCTTATCACGGGACCTCTCTGGATCAGCAACCTTCTTACAATGGGACGAATGAACCCAAGTCTCTCTCTCGGCAACTTTCAATGCTGTAGTGCTAGTCAATAAGACTTGGTATGGTCCTTCCCATCTGTCAATAAGGCAACCTGAGCGTAGAAAATTCCGTATCATTACATAATCCCCAGGTTCAATGTCATGACAATTACTATCTGGTAAATCAGGAATCACCAACTTCAAATTATCATTTTGATTCCTTGGCTGTTTACTCATGTTAATCAAGTACTTTACAGTCACTTCATTGTTACACTTCAAATCATCCTGAGGGTTAATCATAACATGCGGTTGTCGACCAAACAAGATTTCAAAGGGAGACAGATTAAGAGGGGACCTGGGAGTGGTTCTGATGCTGTACAGTACAATGGGTAAAGCTTCTGGCCATGTCAATCCTGTCTCTGCCATAACTTTGCTCAGTTTATTTTTAATAGTGCTGTTCACTCTTTCCACCTTCGCGCTCGCCTGTGGACGGTATGGAGTGTGCAGCTTGCTATCAATTCCCATCAACTTACACATTCCTTGAAAGACATCACCTGTAAAATGGGTACCCCTGTCACTTTCAATTATTCTAGGGATACCATATCTACATACAAATTCCTGCACAATTTTCTTAGCAGTAAACATAGCGGTATTTGTGGCCGCAGGAAATGCTTCGACCCAATTTGAGAACACATCTATACAAACAAGTACATATTTCAAATTTCGACAAGGGGGTAATTGAATAAAGTCAATCTGTATTACCTGAAAAGGACCGCCTGTAGGTGGGATATGAGATGGTTCTGTTGGTATTGCCTTTCCGATATTCTTTCTCAGACATGTAAGGCATGACATTGCTCTCTTACTTGCATGAGATGAAAATCCTGGGGCGCACCAATATGCTCTTACCAACTTGCACATTCCTTCCTTGCCCAGATGAGTCAGCCCGTGAGCTGCCTCAGCTAAACATGGAAGATATGCCTTGGGGGCCACCGGTTTACCTTGTCCATCCGTCCAGAGTCCTGAGGACTCCTGGCCATATCCCTTCGCCTTCCAGACTGCCTTTTCCTGTGTGGAACACAAATTTTGCATCTCACACAACTTCTGTGTGTTGATGGTATTAAATACCATCAGTTGTGTGGTGTCTGTCTGTCTGGGGGTACCAGCTGCTAACTTAGCTGCTTCGTCTGCTCGGCTGTTACCAAGTGATACTGGGTCTTGGCTATATGTGTGTGCTTTACACTTGATAACAGCCACTCTGTCGGGTTCCTGTATCGCTGTTAGAAGCCTTTTGATGTGAGCTGCATGCGCTACCGGTGTACCAGCTGCCGTCATGAAATTTCTGAGGCGCCATAGGGCTCCGAAATCATGAACTACCCCGAATGCGTATCTAGAATCGGTGTAGATATTGGCTGATTTGCCCTTAGCCAATTCACATGCTCTGGTTAGGGCGACCAGTTCAGCAACCTGGGCTGAGTGAGGTGGGCCTAGCGGTTCCGCTTCTATGGTGCCTTGGTCATCTACGACTGCGTATCCAGTACACAAGTCTCCCGAGTCTGACTGTCTGTGACAACTACCGTCCGTGTAGAAAGTTAGATCTACATCTTCCAGTGGGTTGTCACTGATGTCATGCCTTGCGGTAAAATTTTGGGTCAAATATTCCATACAATCATGTGTGTCCTCCTTTGTATTAAATTCTCCTTCCCCACCACTCTCATCCTCCACCCTTTGTGCCTGTCCAGGCACACCTGGGAGATATGTTGCAGGATTTAATGCACTGCATCTCCTTATGGTGATGTTTACGGGGGCCATTAGTGCCAATTCCCATCTTGTAAACCGCGCTGATGAGACGTGCCTGGTTTGGGCAGAATTTAGCAAGGCTGACACTGCATGTGGTGTATGAATTGTGAGGTTGTGACCTAGCACTACATCTTCGCTTTTCGTTACTAGCAATGCTATCGCAGCAACGCTTCGCAAGCATGTGGGGAGGGATCGTGCTACCGTGTCTAGCTGAGCGCTGTAGTATGCTACTGGCCTGCTGGCATCACCGTGCTTTTGGGTTAAGACGCCTGCCGCGCAACCAGCACTTTCTGTTCCGTACAGCTCAAAGGGTTTCCCATAGTCTGGCATACCTAATGCTGGTGCCTGCGTTAGGCACTGTTTAAGTCTCTCAAATGCCAACTCGGACTCGTCTGTATGCGAAATCCGATCAGGTTTGTTTGAGGAGACCATCTCCTGCAAAGGTAACGCTAGAATGGAAAACCCTGGGATCCAGTTACGGCAATACCCACACATTCCTAAAAATGTTCTGATCTGTTGCTGGGTTTGTGGCAGAGTCATGTCTCTAATTGCTTGAATTCTATCAGCGGTCAGGTGTCTCAGTCCTTGTGTTAGACAGTGTCCCAAATATTTTACCTTAGTTTGGCATAATTGCAACTTGTCTTTGGAAACCTTGTGTCCTGTGTCTGAAAGATGAAACAGGAGCTGTTTCGTATCCTTCAGGGATGCTTCCAATGAATCAGAACACAGTAGTAGATCATCCACGTACTGTATTAATACTGATCCACTCTCTGGTTGGAAAGACTGTAAACAATCGTGCAAAGCCTGGGAAAATATACTTGGACTGTCTATGAAACATTGTGGTAATCGAGTCCATGTGTATTGGACTCCTCTGTATGTGAATGCAAACAAATATTGGCTGTCAGGGTGCAGAGGTACCGAAAAGAAAGCGGAGCAGAGGTCAATAACAGTGAAAAATTTTGCAGTGGGAGGGATTTGCATAAGGATGACAGCTGGATTTGGCACTACGGGGAACTGACTCTCAACTATTTTGTTAATCCCCCTTAGATCCTGCACTAGCCGGTAACCTCTCCCCCCACTCTTTTTCACAGGGAAGATGGGACTATTGGCAGTGCTGGACGTTCTTACCAGAATGCTGTTATGAGCCACGGCTGTGGCTCATTCCTGTTTTGCAGTTTTGTTCTGTATTTCATGTTATACTTCTGTTTATGTTCCCCGTGGGTGTCATGGGGTGCTCGGAGCTCACCCTTAAGGAGGGGATACTGTTATGAACCACAGGTAGTGGTTCATTCCTATTTTATGTTTATTAAGTTGTCTTGCGTGCCAGGATTTCCTGTTGCTCTGTTTTAGTATGCTCTTGTCTGCTGCCGCTGGTTAGTCTGTGTAATTGCAGCTTGTTCCATGTGTTCAGCCTCACCTGGCTGCTAATTGCATCTTGTCAGCTGGAATCGTGCAGCAGGCCAGCTGCAAGAGATAATTAATTAGGCCTCTCTGATATATGCTGGCTCACTGCAGTTAGCAGATGCTGATGATATTCCTTGGTTTGCAGTCTGCTTTAAGTTTGAGCTGGTTCCTGTCAGTCCCTGTGTGGATTCCTGTGTCAGTCCCTGTGTGGATTCCTGTGTCAGTCCCTGTGTGGATTCCTGTGTCAGTCCCTGTGTTGATTCCTGTGTCAGTCCCTGTGTCTGATCCCGTGTCCTACCCTGAGTTCCAGTGGATTCTGCCTGTCCTCCAGTTCTGAAAGTCGGTGTCGGCAGCTTCCTGTTTGCCTATGTCAGTTGCAGAAAGTATCCAGTCCTGCTCAAGCCGGTTGTTCCTGTCCTCAGTGGTCCTGTACTCAGAGATTTGTCATCTTTTCCTGGAGTCTGACTGAGCACCTTTAACATCCTGTGGTGTTCGTGAGTCACGGCGCAGCCGTGTGTTGCGGCTTGTCCGCTTACTGTTTATTATTTAGTATATTTGTGTCCTGGAGCTTTTGCGGAGGATTCCGCTCTCCCTGATCCACTCTGGTATCCAGCGGTGCTGGATAGGAGTAACGGATCAGTGGATCTTTGGTTGTCCTTTTCCCTGGCGGCTAGTCCGCACATACCTTTTGATTTAGTTAGTTAGCTTGTAACCCCTGGCCTGGTTGCTTAGTCAGAGGGCCCCTTGTTATCACCCTGTCTCGGATTTCCCTTTGTCTCCCATTAAGACCTGAGGGGGCATCGGGGTTGGGCAGACATAATCCGCCCTTCGAACGCGGCTGCCATGGGCTCAAGCAACCATAGTCTCGCAGGGGATTTCTGATAACACGGGCGAGACAACGGAGTTAGGGCGCCAGGGGTTACTAGGCTTTCCTGCTCCCACAACCAGCATATCTTCCCAGTACTCTGACCTCAGCCATACGATCTCCTCTGGTCTGGAGTACGGGAATCATAACATTATCATCAGCCATACCACAAAAAAGAAATAAAACTTTTTTTTTCTTTTTTGGCCCAGTCCAGTGTCTAGTTTAGAATCCAGTCCGGTGTTTAGAATCCAATCCAATCCAGTGTTTAGAATCCAGTCCGGTGTTTAGAATCCAGTCCGGTGTTTAGAATCCAGTCCGGTGTTTAGAATCCAGTCCGGTGTTTAAAAAAAAAAAAAAAAAAAAAAGTCTTGTTTTGTTTAGCAAAATTTAGTCTTGCCTTGTCTTGCCTTGTCTTGCCTTGTCTTGCCTTGCCTTGTCTTGCCTTGCCTTGTCTTGCCTTGCCTTGTCTTGCCTTGCCTTGTCTTGCCTTGCCTTGCCTTGTCTTGCCTTGTCTTGTCTTGTCTAGTTTTAAATCCTCCTATGTCTACTATGCAAGCCCTGCAGGCATCTCTCGCAGCCCTGAACTCTGTATTCAGTGCTTTGAGACCAGAGCGACTAGAAGTTTTGCAGCAATCCCTAAAGCAACTGCAAAACCTTCTGACTAAAATCTTGCTTATTTTGCCAGAAGTCGTTGAGAGTACATCTATCTCTAAAGAGACTCTTGTTCACAGTATGGTGACAAGAGAATCCTCTGGTTTAATTGAAGAGAAAAAGTTTAAAAGTTTTCTGCGGCCCAGGCTCTCAGAAGAGGAGCGTCTGCGTCGCAGAAACTTAAACTTATGCCTATATTGTGGGGGTTTAGGCCATTATCTGCAGACCTGTGAGTTGCGCAAGCCAAAGTGTGGTGACGAGTCTTGCCCTCTGGCCAAGTTGAGTCATGATACAAGACCTACTCCTGTCTCTACTGTGGCAGAGGTACTTGTCACACAACCCACATGGAAGGGCTCTCTGTCCTATGGTTGGGGTCCTTGGGCAGGGGAGCCCCATTGTAGATTCAGGAATCAGGGGAGAATGTTTCTCTCCTCTCTTGAGGTTCCTGTGGAAGCGGAGTTGCAAGTCCCTGGAGTGGTGCCCGTAGCCCAGGGTCCTGGAGTGGTGCCCGTAGCCCAGGGTCCTGGAGTGGTGCCCGTAGCCCAGGGTCCTGGAGTGGTGCCCGTAGCCCAGGGTCCTGGAGTGGTGCCCGTAGCCCAGGGTCCTGGAGTGGTGCCCGTAGCCCAGGGTCCTGGAGTGGTGCCCGTAGCCCAGGGTCCTGGAGCGGTGCCCGATGCCCAGAGTGCTGGAGCGGTACCCGATGCCCAGAGTGCTGGAGCGGTACCCGATGCCCAGAGTGCTGGAGCGGTACCCGATGCCCAGAGTGCTGGAGCGGTACCCGATGCCCAGAGTGCTGGAGCGGTACCCGATGCCCAGAGTGCTGGAGCGGTACCCGATGCCCAAGCTTATAGAGGGACATCAAATATTGTAGCTCAGGTTTCCATACCAGAAGGGGTCTCAGAAGCTGTTACCCCAGGTAGGGACTTGAGGAGCGCAACCTCAGAAAGGGTATCTAAAACCATAGTTCTTGAAGGGAACTCGAGAAGCAAAACCCCAGAAGGGATCTTTGAAGTAATATCCCCAAGTGGGGTCTCGAGAGACGCAGCCCCAAAGAAGGGTCTAGAAGTCGCTTCCCCAGGAAAGAACTTAAGAAGCATAGCATTAGTGGAGGATCTGAATGTTATTGCTTCAGCAAAAGTCCCAGAAGTCATAGTCCCGGGAGAACTTTCGATTATTATCGACTCAGAGAGGGAGGCCGATGGCCCGATCCCAGTCAGGGAGGCCAACGACCCGGTCCCAGTAAAAGAATCCGAGGTGCAGGCCCCAGCGGGGTTCCTGGAGGCCACTGCCCCAGCGGGGTTCCCGGAGGCCACTGCCCCAGCGGGGTTCCCGGAGGCCACTGCCCCAGCGGGGTTCCCATGGGCCACTGCCCCAGCGGGGTTCCCGGAGGCCACTGCCCCGGGTGGGGTTCAGAAAGTCACTGCCCCGGGTGGGGTTCAGAAAGTCACTGCCCCGGGTGGGGTTCGGAAAGTCACTGCCCCGGGTGGGGTTCAGAAAGTCACTGCCCCGGGTGGGGTTCAGAAAGTCACTGCCCCGGGTGGGGTTCAGAAAGTCACTGCCCCGGGTGGGGTTCAGAAAGTCACTGCCCCGGGTGGGGTTCAGAAAGTCTCAGCCCCGGGTGGGGTTCAGAAAGTCTCAGCCCCGGGTGGGGTTCAGAGAGTCTCAGCCCCGGGTGGGGTTCAGAGAGTCTCAGCCTCGAGTAAGGTCAATAGTGACCAGGTCCTAGCAAAGCACTCCAGTCAGTCAGATGAGAAGGAAACAGATCCTGACTCTGATATCTCAACATCCATAATCTTTGATGGGGACTTAGCCCAATTTCTGGCGCTTTACAAACACTATTACATTATTATGTTGTCTAGACCATTTCTGGGCATCACTCCAGAGAACCTTGTGCTCTATCTTATTTATTCTTTTAGAGGAGAGCCTTTTGAGTGGGCGACCAGCCTAATGAAAGCTGAAGATCCCATTCTTCAGGATCCCCCAGCATTCAGTGATGCAATTATTAAAAGATATGGTTCCAAAGAAATTGGTTCAGGTTCCTCTAAGTCACCCGTCTTGTCTGCTGAGAGTCCACAAAATACTGTAAACTCGGCACAGGAGTCTCAGCCCGTTGTTGTGACTGCAGGATGTGCTTTTCTGACTACTTCTTCTAATAATAGTACTTTACCAGAAAGTTCAGCTCCCAAGGGTAAGAGACCTGTCTCTGATTTGAACGCAGCCTTGCTGGGTGGTACCATCAGTTCAGACAATGTTTGGGGAATTACCTTGGTCAGACCTAAAGAGCTTTGTAAAAAGAAGAAGAAGAAAAAGAAATAATTTTTTGACTCTTGCCTTGATAAAAAAAAAAAAAAAAAAAAAAAAGATTTTTTTCCCCCTTGTCTTGTGTCCAGTGGCCACCATCAAGGGGAGGGCACTGTTACAAGCTGTGGTTGCAGCTTGTTTCTGTTTTCGTGTCTGTTAGACCAATGTGTCAGGTTTTTTTTTGTATCCCTTGTTCTGGATAGTCTGAATTTTGGGGTCTTTTGACCCCTCCTCAAGGGGGGGGGGTACTGTTATGAGCCACGGCTGTGGCTCATTCCTGTTTTGCAGTTTTGTTCTGTATTTCATGTTATACTTCTGTTTATGTTCCCCGTGGGTGTCATGGGGTGCTCGGAGCTCACCCTTAAGGAGGGGATACTGTTATGAACCACAGGTAGTGGTTCATTCCTATTTTATGTTTATTAAGTTGTCTTGCGTGCCAGGATTTCCTGTTGCTCTGTTTTAGTATGCTCTTGTCTGCTGCCGCTGGTTAGTCTGTGTAATTGCAGCTTGTTCCATGTGTTCAGCCTCACCTGGCTGCTAATTGCATCTTGTCAGCTGGAATCGTGCAGCAGGCCAGCTGCAAGAGATAATTAATTAGGCCTCTCTGATATATGCTGGCTCACTGCAGTTAGCAGATGCTGATGATATTCCTTGGTTTGCAGTCTGCTTTAAGTTTGAGCTGGTTCCTGTCAGTCCCTGTGTGGATTCCTGTGTCAGTCCCTGTGTGGATTCCTGTGTCAGTCCCTGTGTTGATTCCTGTGTCAGTCCCTGTGTCTGATCCCGTGTCCTACCCTGAGTTCCAGTGGATTCTGCCTGTCCTCCAGTTCTGAAAGTCGGTGTCGGCAGCTTCCTGTTTGCCTATGTCAGTTGCAGAAAGTATCCAGTCCTGCTCAAGCCGGTTGTTCCTGTCCTCAGTGGTCCTGTACTCAGAGATTTGTCATCTTTTCCTGGAGTCTGACTGAGCACCTTTAACATCCTGTGGTGTTCGTGAGTCACGGCGCAGCCGTGTGTTGCGGCTTGTCCGCTTACTGTTTATTATTTAGTATATTTGTGTCCTGGAGCTTTTGCGGAGGATTCCGCTCTCCCTGATCCACTCTGGTATCCAGCGGTGCTGGATAGGAGTAACGGATCAGTGGATCTTTGGTTGTCCTTTTCCCTGGCGGCTAGTCCGCACATACCTTTTGATTTAGTTAGTTAGCTTGTAACCCCTGGCCTGGTTGCTTAGTCAGAGGGCCCCTTGTTATCACCCTGTCTCGGATTTCCCTTTGTCTCCCATTAAGACCTGAGGGGGCATCGGGGTTGGGCAGACATAATCCGCCCTTCGAACGCGGCTGCCATGGGCTCAAGCAACCATAGTCTCGCAGGGGATTTCTGATAACACGGGCGAGACAACGGAGTTAGGGCGCCAGGGGTTACTAGGCTTTCCTGCTCCCACAACCAGCATATCTTCCCAGTACTCTGACCTCAGCCATACGATCTCCTTTGGTCTGGAGTACGGGAATCATAACAAATGCCCTGTTGTAGCAAGCGCTCTATTACTGGGTAAACTCCTAACTCCACCTCTGGCTTCAGAGGGTACTGTGGGATTTTTGGAGCTATCCTACCATCTTTTACTTGTACAACTACTGGAGCTACGTTTGCCATCAATCCAGTGTCTTGTCCGTCTTTAGTCCAAAGTGACTCTGGTATCTGGGATGTCATTTCTTCTACTTGGGATGGAGTCCTATTTGTCATAATGGTATGTGACATTAATTTTGATGGGGAGTCTAACATGTCTTGCACTTCCTGAGCGTGATTCTCAGGTATGTCCAAGAATACACCTTCAGGAGTACAATAGATGACGCACCCCATTTTACACAATAAGTCTCTTCCCAGGAGATTAGTCGGTGCCGATGCAGCCAGCAAAAAGGAATGCTTGGTATGTAAAGGCCCTATTGTAATCTCGGCTGGTTTGCTAACAGGGTAGTGCTGGACTACTACTGTTACCCCTATGGCTGGAATTGTCTTACCAGTGGTTCTCATGCCCACTGTCGAATTTATCACTGATTTGGCCGCCCCTGTATCTACAAGAAAGTTTAATGATTTACCAGCTACATTGATTGCAATTTCGGGTTCACTTCCCAGATTTGCAATCAATTTTACTGGCTGCAGATTCCAGGTATGGCCACACCCCTATTGGGTATGGTGACCTCCCTGAATCCCGCTGGCAGCAACTACTTGTGAAGGGGTTAAATGGGAACTACCAGAGGCTTGCCAGTCTCTGTTCGGGGGATATCTTTTTGTTTCCCCTGCATGTGGCTCATAACTCCGTTTCTGCGGACCCTGCTCCCAATGTCGTGTGTCGTGTCGTTGTCTAGGGGGTTGATATGAGTTTTGTGAATGTTTCACTTTACAGTCTCGTGCCATGTGTCCCTGTCTATGACATGAAAAACAAGTTACCACATTTGACTTACCCACAGGGTTTGGTGATTTATACAAAGGCTGCCTTGTGGTCAGGGCCTGTATACTTACGGCCATTAACTTATCACCTTGTGACTCCCTGTGTCGGGTGATATTCCGGTCGTGATCAATAGCAGCCTCTCTCAAAGTAGCCACCGACAGACCTCGCCAACATGGTTGCGTGGTCTGTACTCTTGTCTTTAATGTCTCTTTTAAACCATCCATTAGTACAGATACTGCTACTTCTCGATGGTTTATGTTTGTTTTAATGTCCTCTATACCTGTGTATTTTGCCATTTCTAGTAATGCCCTGTGAAAATATTCTGCAGCAGTTTCTGACTCTTTCTGTCTAATGGAGAAAATCTTGTTCCACTTAACTACCGCTGGAAAATACTCCTTTAACTGTAAACTTATTCTTTTTACGTTATCTTTGTTGTACACATCTGTAAGAGGTACATCCTGATCTAATCCACAGTCAGCTAAAAATTGAGCTGCGTCGACATTGGAGGGTAAACATGCCCTCAGCAATACCTGCCAGTCTTTGTTATTGGGCTCTAAAGTGTTCCCTAGGTCTCTGATGTATTTCTGGCTAGCAACTAAGTCTTTTCTAGGATCAGGGAATTCGGACACTATGGTTCTTAATTCCATTCGGGAAAATGGGCTGTACATGGCAATGTTCCTAACAGGTGTGATTCCTGTGGTGTCAGTTTTCCCATTTGGCACTGCTATTACCCTAACAGGATTAAGTCTACTAACATCACTCTGTGTAGGTTCTACAGCCTGTGGTGAAATGGTTTCAGCGTAGTGTATGGTGCCGTACTTACCTGTAGATACGACCTCACCTATCCCTCCGCTAGGGGCTTTTGTTACTAATCTCATGGGTGGAGCCGTGCCTACTGTTGTCTCTGCTATGGTGGCTGCTAGAGAGAGCGCTGATATTGTTGCCGATTCGTCCTCTTGATCACACTCCTGGGGAAAGTTCAAAACAGGGTACAACTTGCACGGGTTAATACTTGCATTAGTTAACTTATTAACATTTACACAGTTGCTAAGTGTTTGTTTGTTACACCCTAATGCGTCATTCTCCGCAACCAATTTCTCTCCTGATATGTATGGTGGCGGCGGGGCCGTCGCTATCAATTTCTTGATAGGATTAGATCCCGCCGCCAGAGCCAATCCTCTCTGTATTTCACCCTCCTGTTGCCATAACTGCAAATAATCATAATGTTGGATTCGTCTCTTTGTTGATTTAATGAGACATATCCTCCTCCTTAAATTTTGCAACACTTCTGGGCTAAAGCTACCTACTCTTGGGAATTTCTCCCCGTCATGCACTGTCATTCTCTCCCATTCATCACATAAAACCTCTGTATGTGAACCATATTTTTCACACATTACGTACCTTGCTGACCCGACTGGTCGGTTTACTGAATCAACCCGAACCGAGGTTGATCGCCCCCTTCCTGAACAATTGGCCCCCATAACTTGCAGGCGTTGCTTTCACCACCTCTGACCTTCAATCAGGGTCTTCAGC
This sequence comes from Pseudophryne corroboree, assembly GCF_028390025.1. Classification (NCBI taxonomy): domain Eukaryota; kingdom Metazoa; phylum Chordata; class Amphibia; order Anura; family Myobatrachidae; genus Pseudophryne; species Pseudophryne corroboree. Next base: position 134,602,626 of record NC_086444.1, read on the forward strand.
GAAGCCTTACAAAAACCAAAATATTCACGATAGGCTGACGGTGGCAGTTTACCGAGTACCCCACTCACTCGACCACGCCGACCAATACGACCCACACACTGCCTTAGCGCTGGCGTACTCGACCCAGGGCCCCTATGAACCTCTATTTACTGGAACATGCGAGGGATATCCGCAGAACACTTACTCTTTCCAGTAACTATTGGTTGTTGGACAATTCCTGAGTGACCAGCGAACTTCCCTTCAGAAAATAAAAAATTACACAAATCACATCAGAGTGTACAAATAGTTTTATGACCGGGTTCGTACACAAATGGTACTGGTCAGATTAACTAATGTACACAATTACGTGCGGTACAATCGTTCAGCACATAAGCAACTAATCTTATGTACTGAGCGACCAGTGGAATCGAAAATTTCGGCTGCGAATTCCTTCAGCCAGAGCTTTATTGGCCTATATGGGTTTTGCACCAACCCCCTGGGTTGTGCCCTTTTCTCTTATTTATGGCAGACTTCTTAGTCTGCTGTACCTGGACCTCCTGGTCTGTACCTCCTGGTCTGTAGTATGACCTCCTGGTCTACTATACTCTACTGCTCAAATTTTATATTTAACAAGGGATGCCTCCCTCGCCACCATGTACGACACTTACATGCATGTACCTCTGCGAGAACTCGACTTCTTGTGGTTCAACCTGGAAAATTGTATAAACTTATATATACAAAACACTCACTCACCACATGTACACTTTTGTTTCTATTTCTATTTCTGCGCAGAAATTTTTCTTTAGACCAGATGTGTTGTGAATTTGGAGAAGGATCTGTTAATCTAAATTTCGGACACTAAAATAGACTTGCGCTACTTACCGCCTATTGCGCTATTTATCGCCTGTTGCGCTATTTATCGCCTGTTGCGCTATTTATCGCCTGTTGAAAATCAACACTATCGTGTGGCTTGAGTTACGTGGGCGTACCCAGACGCTCCGTTGCGTAATTTACGCTGCGTGCGTCGGCCTTTGAGTTGCGTACGCGAGTCTCACCCTTTGTTAGAGACACGTGTACGCAAAGCAAATATCCACCGTAACACAACTAACACGTTTTATCAATGTAGATGATCCTCGATCGTCTACCGCGCAACACACCAATCTCTCCTTATACCTTAGGTAGAGTTGCGTGTGGGCTTTACACTTTAACTATGAAATAGCGACAAATCTCTCTTAGCACGTTTTATCAATTATAAAATGGCAAACAGGAGAGTGATATATGAAAATACACGAATGAAAAGAAATGCAGATATGTGCGTGCGTGCGTACGCAAGACAGAAATAAACAGTTTTAAAAGACACTAGCGTGTTGTTCTTACCTCCGGTTCCGGATTCCTTCAGCACGCTTTACTAAGCGAAGCAGACACTTATCCAAACAGCACTACGAGGAATATGACCTCCCGCCCTTTGCTGCTGGATAATGTCTGCTGAAATTACCTAGCAGAGATATGTGAAGGACAGGACGAGCCGCCAATTGATAAAGCTAAATATTTATCTTATTTAAAACCCTTTAAGAGGCCTAAGAACACTGTACGCTATTGACGTATGGAGTACCGTAAGGGTACGCACGTTGCGTAGCAATCGCTTAGCCGAGGTCGAGACGCTCAAGCGTCACGTTCGCTCACGGCCAAGAGATCACAGGCAGGCACACTATTGGCTGCCGACTAACGTAATGATTTGCTATAGTGATGCGAACGCTCGAGACCACGAGGAGATCACCAGCGGCGCAGACGCTCACAATGTTAAACCTTTGTAACTATACCATAAAACAGTGTATTATGCAGTAAACCTTGGTGCAGAGATTGAGTGTAGATGCAACACCGTGTAACCTTAATAACTTAAAAGCTGTTCGAGCGTCACCGACGCTCTGAGAATACTTAACACTATAAGAAATACACAAATACCGTGCTTAGGGTCTAACGCCTAATATGAATGTTATACTTGAAAAAGAATAATACAATTACAAGTCATACACTACAATATAACATAGACTAACTAACCAGATAACTACACAGTAAATTCAATACAATACTATTACGTTTAAGAGAATACTAGAGAAAGAGAAGAGAGAGAGAGAGAGATATGGCCCGTAATAACAAGAAAGACAATATGATTGCGGAGAAAACTTACGCACAAGGGGAACGATCGCATGCGCCTCTGGACATCCAGCTCCCGATTTTCAGCAATGAGAACCGTTGAAGAGTGAGCTGGATGTGATCGGCTTGTCTATTTATGCCCCACACACAATACAATTCAATGGTCCCTACAATCTCATTGTTCATTGGACACAGGAATTCCTCCTCGCATCATAACAAAAGGTCATAGGTTGATTCATACAGGTGGGCTGTGACGATTTCCAACTGCTCAGGTGGGTGGGAAACTGGGTTTCCCGCCGCATGAATAAGTAAGTGCAAATAATAGTAAATGGACATAAACTTCTTATGTCCATAACTATTCGCACGAGCGATTAATCCGCTTCAAACCAACACCGGAATATTGCTAATTAAATACTCTTCCGATGGATACTAAACACCACAGTATTACTCCTGTCTGACCCTTCGTATCAAACAAAGAGGGATTTCTCTGTCCATGAACATGCTACATTAACCAAACTTTCAGAATCTATCAAAGGGACCATGATCTACAAAATACATTATATAGTGGAAATATGTAAAGAAAGAGTCGCCCGCTAGACGCATACAATCTCTACCGTAAATGCGCATACCGTGCGCCTGCGGGTGCCCTCAATAGCGAGTATGCACACGCACGGGAGAGCGCACGCATGCGCAGCAGGGACACATATGAGGTGCAAATATGGCAGTGTGCATCGTGATATTTTTCTGACTTTGACAATATGCACACACTGTAATGCCCCCGACACATTATGCCACACACCGTAATGCCTGTGACACATTATGACAGGAATCGCAATGCCCGTTATACAGATGTAGCCACCTTTATCTTGACTGTTTCTCCGCCGAGACGGGCGTTTAGTCACGCTAATGCGATAGCTGAGTTTAATCACAGGCAGGCGCGTTGAGGCGATCTAGATACTCATCATGCATTACACATCTCCACCACTGTGTGGCTAATGCTCCACTAATCCAGTACTTTCGATCGTACAGTATAGCGGCGGATTGATCTACAGCTCTGGCAATACTGTAGGCGTAACGGGAGGCGGTGGAAAAAGTATGGAGTACTGTATGTGTATGGAGACGCAACTACAGTAATTGTGTAAAAGGAAGAATGTACAGTACAATGTATAAACACCGTGCTTTTAAAATATATGAGCGTCTGAGTTCGCTAATGCATAATGGGAATGGAGGACTAGCAGAAGGCGGAGGAAAACACCGTGCTTTACAAATGCGAGCGTCCGAGTCCTCTAAGGCATAAACCAACAGCAATGGGGCGGGGGCCGGGCGCTGTTTGCAGTACTTTCACACATGAAATTGGAAATCTCTCATGAGGCGTCGTGGGCTAGGGGTGAAGGCTCCCACCTCCCTCGCTGGGGGTCCAGGGTTCGAGATCTGATGTGCTTTCTTTCTTTTTTTTTTTTTTTTTTCTGTAATAATGCACTGTATTATTTTATTTACATTGTAAGACAGTCAATGGAAGGATGCACACAGGTTTCACATAAATCAAAGTACATCTGCAGGAGCGATTCTTTACGCTAAATGCAACCTACAGTACAGTACTGTAAGTGAGCAAAACAGTACTACAGTGGGCGTTTGTGTATTGCACATGACCTGCATTCCCTCCCTGTCTACTGCATGATCTGTGCAGGCTCCCATGGGGGAAGGGCAACAGGCTAGCAGGAGGCGGAGGAAAACACCGTGCTTTACAAATGCGAGCGTCCGAGTCCTCTAAGGCATAAACCAACAGCAATGGGGCGGGGGCCGGGCGCTGTTTGCAGTACTTTCACACATGAAATTGGAAATCTCTCATGAGGCGTCGTGGGCTAGGGGTGAAGGCTCCCACCTCCCTCGCTGGGGGTCCAGGGTTCGAGACCTGATGTGCTTTCTTTCTTTTTTTTTTTCTGTAATAATGCACTGTATTGTTTTATTTACATTGTAAGACAGTCAATGGAAGGATGCACACAGGTTTCACGTAAATCAAAGTACATCTGCAGGAGCGATTCTTTACGCTAAATGCACCTAAACAGCGGGAATGAAATGAGTGTATTCTGACGCTTCCAACTGAGCAAAACAGTACTGTAGATCTTCAGCGTTTGTGTATTGCACAGGACCTGAATTTCCTCCCTGTGCAGGCCCCCAGGGGGGAAGGGCGATGGGGGTAGGGGGGAGACGATGGAAAATACTGTGCCTTTGAAATGCAATTACATGAGCGTCCGAGTACACTACGGCATACTGTAAACCAACACCAATGGGAAGGAAGTGCCAACCTTATTTTTAATGTGTTCCCGTGACATTCACTGTAACATTTTTTTTTTCTCTCCAATACAGTACATCCAATGGAAGGATGCACACAGGTTTCACATAAACCAAAGTACATCTGCAGGAGCGATTCTTTACGCTAAATGCAACCTACAGTACAGTACTGTAAGTGAGCAAAACAGTACTACAGTGGGCGTTTGTGTATTGCACATGACCTGCATTCCCTCCCTGTCTACTGCATGATCTGTGCAGGCTCCCATGGGGGAAGGGCAACAGGCTAGCAGGAGGCGGAGGAAAACACCGTGCTTTACAAATGCGAGCGTCCGAGTCCTCTAAGGAATAAACCAACAGCAATGGGGCGGGGGCCGGGCGCTGTTTGCAGTACTTTCACACATGAAATTGGAAATCTCTCATGAGGCGTCGTGGGCTAGGGGTGAAGGCTCCCACCTCCCTCGCTGGGGGTCCAGGGTTCGAGACCTAATGTGCTTTCTTTCTTTCTTTTTTTTTTTTTTTTCTGTAATAATGCACTGTATTATTTTATTTACATTGTAAGACAGTCAATGGAAGGATGCACACAGGTTTCACATAAATCAAAGTACATCTGCAGGAGCGATTCTTTACGCTAAATGCAACCTACAGTACAGTACTGTAAGTGAGCAAAACAGTACTACAGTGGGCGTTTGTGTATTGCACATGACCTGCATTCCCTCCCTGTCTACTGCATGATCTGTGCAGGCTCCCATGGGGGAAGGGCAACAGGCTAGCAGGAGGCGGAGGAAAACACCGTGCTTTACAAATGCGAGCGTCCGAGTCCTCTAAGGCATAAACCAACAGCAATGGAGCGGGGGCCGGGCGCTGTTTGCAGTACTTTCACACATGAAATTGGAAATCTCTCATGAGGCGTCGTGGGCTAGGGGTGAAGGCTCCCACCTCCCTCGCTGGGGGTCCAGGGTTCGAGACCTGATGTGCTTTCTTTCTTTTTTTTTTTTCTGTAATAATGCACTGTATTATTTTATTTACATTGTAAGACAGTCAATGGAAGGATGCACACAGGTTTCACATAAATCAAAGTACATCTGCAGGAGCGATTCTTTACGCTAAATGCACCTAAACAGCGGGAATGAAATGAGTGTATTCTGACGCTACCAACTGAGCAAAACAGTACTGTAGATCTTCAGCGTTTGTGTATTGCACAGGACCTGAATTTCCTCCCTGTGCAGGCCCCCAGGGGGGAAGGGCGATGGGGGTAGGGGGGAGACGATGGAAAATACTGTGCCTTTGAAATGCAATTACATGAGCGTCCGAGTACACTACGGCATACTGTAAACCAACACCAATGGGAAGGAAGTGCCAACCTTATTTTTAATGTGTTCCCGTGACATTCACTGTAACATTTTTTTTTTCTCTCCAATACAGTACATCCAATGGAAGGATGCACACAGGTTTCACATAAATCAAAGTACATCTGCAGGAGCGATTCTTTACGCTAAATGCAACCTACAGTACAGTACTGTAAGTGAGCAAAACAGTACTACAGTGGGCGTTTGTGTATTGCACATGACCTGCATTCCCTCCCTGTCTACTGCATGATCTGTGCAGGCTCCCATGGGGGAAGGGCAACAGGCTAGCAGGAGGCGGAGGAAAACACCGTGCTTTACAAATGCGAGCGTCCGAGTCCTCTAAGGCATAAACCAACAGCAATGGGGCGGGGGCCGGGCGCTGTTTGCAGTACTTTCACACATGAAATTGGAAATCTCTCATGAGGCGTCGTGGGCTAGGGGTGAAGGCTCCCACCTCCCTCGCTGGGGGTCCAGGGTTCGAGACCTGATGTGCTTTTTTTTTTTTTTTTTTTTTTCTGTAATAATGCACTGTATTATTTTATTTACATTGTAAGACAGTCAATGGAAGGATGCACACAGGTTTCACATAAATCAAAGTACATCTGCAGGAGCGATTCTTTACGCTAAATGCAACCTACAGTACAGTACTGTAAGTGAGCAAAACAGTACTACAGTGGGCGTTTGTGTATTGCACATGACCTGCATTCCCTCCCTGTCTACTGCATGATCTGTGCAGGCTCCCATGGGGGAAGGGCAACAGGCTAGCAGGAGGCGGAGGAAAACACCGTGCTTTACAAATGCGAGCGTCCGAGTCCTCTAAGGCATAAACCAACAGCAATGGGGCGGGGGCCGGGCGCTGTTTGCAGTACTTTCACACATGAAATTGGAAATCTCTCATGAGGCGTCGTGGGCTAGGGGTGAAGGCTCCCACCTCCCTCGCTGGGGGTCCAGGGTTCGAGACCTGATGTGCTTTCTTTCTTTTTTTTTTTCTGTAATAATGCACTGTATTGTTTTATTTACATTGTAAGACAGTCAATGGAAGGATGCACACAGGTTTCACGTAAATCAAAGTACATCTGCAGGAGCGATTCTTTACGCTAAATGCACCTAAACAGCGGGAATGAAATGAGTGTATTCTGACGCTTCCAACTGAGCAAAACAGTACTGTAGATCTTCAGCGTTTGTGTATTGCACAGGACCTGAATTTCCTCCCTGTGCAGGCCCCCAGGGGGGAAGGGCGATGGGGGTAGGGGGGAGACGATGGAAAATACTGTGCCTTTGAAATGCAATTACATGAGCGTCCGAGTACACTACGGCATACTGTAAACCAACACCAATGGGAAGGAAGTGCCAACCTTATTTTTAATGTGTTCCCGTGACATTCACTGTAACATTTTTTTTTTCTCTCCAATACAGTACATCCAATGGAAGGATGCACACAGGTTTCACATAAACCAAAGTACATCTGCAGGAGCGATTCTTTACGCTAAATGCAACCTACAGTACAGTACTGTAAGTGAGCAAAACAGTACTACAGTGGGCGTTTGTGTATTGCACATGACCTGCATTCCCTCCCTGTCTACTGCATGATCTGTGCAGGCTCCCATGGGGGAAGGGCAACAGGCTAGCAGGAGGCGGAGGAAAACACCGTGCTTTACAAATGCGAGCGTCCGAGTCCTCTAAGGAATAAACCAACAGCAATGGGGCGGGGGCCGGGCGCTGTTTGCAGTACTTTCACACATGAAATTGGAAATCTCTCATGAGGCGTCGTGGGCTAGGGGTGAAGGCTCCCACCTCCCTCGCTGGGGGTCCAGGGTTCGAGACCTAATGTGCTTTCTTTCTTTTTTTTTTTTTTTTTTTTCTGTAATAATGCACTGTATTATTTTATTTACATTGTAAGACAGTCAATGGAAGGATGCACACAGGTTTCACATAAATCAAAGTACATCTGCAGGAGCGATTCTTTACGCTAAATGCAACCTACAGTACAGTACTGTAAGTGAGCAAAACAGTACTACAGTGGGCGTTTGTGTATTGCACATGACCTGCATTCCCTCCCTGTCTACTGCATGATCTGTGCAGGCTCCCATGGGGGAAGGGCAACAGGCTAGCAGGAGGCGGAGGAAAACACCGTGCTTTACAAATGCGAGCGTCCGAGTCCTCTAAGGCATAAACCAACAGCAATGGAGCGGGGGCCGGGCGCTGTTTGCAGTACTTTCACACATGAAATTGGAAATCTCTCATGAGGCGTCGTGGGCTAGGGGTGAAGGCTCCCACCTCCCTCGCTGGGGGTCCAGGGTTCGAGACCTGATGTGCTTTCTTTCTTTTTTTTTTTTCTGTAATAATGCACTGTATTATTTTATTTACATTGTAAGACAGTCAATGGAAGGATGCACACAGGTTTCACATAAATCAAAGTACATCTGCAGGAGCGATTCTTTACGCTAAATGCACCTAAACAGCGGGAATGAAATGAGTGTATTCTGACGCTACCAACTGAGCAAAACAGTACTGTAGATCTTCAGCGTTTGTGTATTGCACAGGACCTGAATTTCCTCCCTGTGCAGGCCCCCAGGGGGGAAGGGCGATGGGGGTAGGGGGGAGACGATGGAAAATACTGTGCCTTTGAAATGCAATTACATGAGCGTCCGAGTACACTACGGCATACTGTAAACCAACACCAATGGGAAGGAAGTGCCAACCTTATTTTTAATGTGTTCCCGTGACATTCACTGTAACATTTTTTTTTTCTCTCCAATACAGTACATCCAATGGAAGGATGCACACAGGTTTCACATAAATCAAAGTACATCTGCAGGAGCGATTCTTTACGCTAAATGCAACCTACAGTACAGTACTGTAAGTGAGCAAAACAGTACTACAGTGGGCGTTTGTGTATTGCACATGACCTGCATTCCCTCCCTGTCTACTGCATGATCTGTGCAGGCTCCCATGGGGGAAGGGCAACAGGCTAGCAGGAGGCGGAGGAAAACACCGTGCTTTACAAATGCGAGCGTCCGAGTCCTCTAAGGCATAAACCAACAGCAATGGGGCGGGGGCCGGGCGCTGTTTGCAGTACTTTCACACATGAAATTGGAAATCTCTCATGAGGCGTCGTGGGCTAGGGGTGAAGGCTCCCACCTCCCTCGCTGGGGGTCCAGGGTTCGAGACCTGATGTGCTTTTTTTTTTTTTTTTTTTTTTCTGTAATAATGCACTGTATTATTTTATTTACATTGTAAGACAGTCAATGGAAGGATGCACACAGGTTTCACATAAATCAAAGTACATCTGCAGGAGCGATTCTTTACGCTAAATGCAACCTACAGTACAGTACTGTAAGTGAGCAAAACAGTACTACAGTGGGCGTTTGTGTATTGCACATGACCTGCATTCCCTCCCTGTCTACTGCATGATCTGTGCAGGCTCCCATGGGGGAAGGGCAACAGGCTAGCAGGAGGCGGAGGAAAACACCGTGCTTTACAAATGCGAGCGTCCGAGTCCTCTAAGGCATAAACCAACAGCAATGGGGCGGGGGCCGGGCGCTGTTTGCAGTACTTTCACACATGAAATTGGAAATCTCTCATGAGGCGTCGTGGGCTAGGGGTGAAGGCTCCCACCTCCCTCGCTGGGGGTCCAGGGTTCGAGACCTGATGTGCTTTCTTTCTTTTTTTTTTTTTTTTCTGTAATAATGCACTGTATTATTTTATTTACATTGTAAGACAGTCAATGGAAGGATGCACACAGGTTTCACATAAATCAAAGTACATCTGCAGGAGCGATTCTTTACGCTAAATGCACCTAAACAGCGGGAATGAAATGAGTGTATTCTGACGCTACCAACTGAGCAAAACAGTACTGTAGATCTTCAGCGTTTGTGTATTGCACAGGACCTGAATTTCCTCCCTGTGCAGGCCCCCAGGGGGGAAGGGCGATGGGGGTAGGGGGGAGACGATGGAAAATACTGTGCCTTTGAAATGCAATTACATGAGCGTCCGAGTACACTACGGCATACTGTAAACCAACACCAATGGGAAGGAAGTGCCAACCTTATTTTTAATGTGTTCCCGTGACATTCACTGTAACATTTTTTTTTTCTCTCCAATACAGTACATCCAATGGAAGGATGCACACAGGTTTCACATAAATCAAAGTACATCTGCAGGAGCGATTCTTTACGCTAAATGCAACCTACAGTACAGTACTGTAAGTGAGCAAAACAGTACTACAGTGGGCGTTTGTGTATTGCACATGACCTGCATTCCCTCCCTGTCTACTGCATGATCTGTGCAGGCTCCCATGGGGGATGGGCAACAGGCTAGCAGGAGGCGGAGGAAAACACCGTGCTTTACAAATGCGAGCGTCCGAGTCCTCTAAGGCATAAACCAACAGCAATGGGGCGGGGGCCGGGCGCTGTTTGCAGTACTTTCACACATGAAATTGGAAATCTCTCATGAGGCGTCGTGGGCTAGGGGTGAAGGCTCCCACCTCCCTCGCTGGGGGTCCTGGGTTCGAGACCTGATGTGCTTTCTTTCTTTTTTTTTTTTTTTTTCTGTAATAATGCACTGTATTATTTTATTTACATTGTAAGACAGTCAATGGAAGGATGCACACAGGTTTCACATAAATCAAAGTACATCTGCAGGAGCGATTCTTTACGCTAAATGCACCTAAACAGCGGGAATGAAATGAGTGTATTCTGACGGACTGTGCATCTTCGGTATTTGTGTATTGCATAAGACCTGTGAAGGCTCCCAGGAGGGAAGGGCGTAGGGCAAGACAGTGGAAAATACTGTGGTCAAAGAAAGGGCATATTTAAAACTAAGGGAAACTGTCACAAAGTACAGTAACTACAGTACTGTACGTTGAATGCCTGGAACGCACGACGTCTGAGACGCACGACGTCTGAGGCGCACGACGTCTGAGACGCTCATTGAGCATAAGGACGGTCATGGCTGCTGTACGGGACCGTCCCTATGCTCTGGGTGAGCTGCGTCTCCTCGTTCGCTGGCGGGACAGAACACTCGCCAGCAACGAGGAGAAGGTGAGAGCTTATAGGAGGGCCAGCAGGGATATCCTCCGTACTTACAACCGGAGGAGAACGGTGAGGTCACTCCAGAGGAGATGGAGTGACCTCGTGAGGAGGACCCCACGACGCCTGCAGGCCATAAGGGATTGTAAGTACAGTACATTACTGTAGATTACTGTACTTTAAGTTACTGTAGTTACAGGTACAGTACATTATAGCAGGGGCTGCTGTAGCAGCAGGTATCCGGTCTATACAGCACTGTACAGTATTTGTGGTAAACAAATGGTTAAACAAGGACCAAACATTAACCCGGGTCAAAAGGTCAATTTGTTTTTTTGCGTCGACCTAGATGGTGCGGCTTTTGAAATTGGTTGACACCAGTTACTGTAGGTTGACATGGTCGTTAAGTTGACATGGAAAAAGATCGACATGCGTTTTACAAAAACAATTGTTATTTTTTTTAAACTTGTGTATATACAGTAGTTCTTTACAATCCACGTGGTCTACGATTGTGCAGTGTACAGTATCATGCAGTGTACAGTATATGCAATGTATCACAGTGTATCGTGCTGCGTAATTGCAGCGTGTCATGCAGTGTACATTCAGTATATGGTATTGTGCAGTGAGTGTAATGCATAGTGAATCACATCGTGCAGCAGAGCCGGCCTTGGGCATAGGCAAACTACAATAGGCAAATGCCTAGGGCATTTGCTATGCTTAGGGGCACCAGCAGCTTCTGCTGATTAAAATGATATGCGGCATGCCTATATTTTGCGTGACTGCGGCTGTATCTGTATCTGGCTAGGGCCAGCACTGTCGTGCAGTGTACTGTATACACATGTGGTAATTGCAGTTTTTTGTGCAGTGTACATTGTATCATATTTTGCAGGGAAATGTGCAGTGTAATGTGCAGTTTGTCATATCACGCAGTGCATACACTATGCAGTGTCGTGCAGTGCATTGTGTGGTTTAATTGCAGTGTGTCGTGCAGTGTGCAGAAATTTGTGTTTCAGATAGTACAGTGTTCTAAGGGATGTTACTTTGGTAGAAATTATTCTAAGGGATGTTACAGTGGCCTAATGTGTTCTGACGTGCATTACTCTTGCATAATGTGTTATAAGGTTCATGACTGTGGCAGATCTCTACTTTGTGACGTAATGTGGATATACTACTGCACTACTGTGACGTACAGTACAGTAACGTGAATAAGGTGCTCTACTGTGTGACACAACGTGAATCAAGGACAGTACTGTGACGTGAATACGGTGCTCTACTGTGTGACACAACGTGAATCAAGGACAGTACTGTGACGTGAATAAACTGCACTACTGTGACATGACGTGAATAAGATGAATTCAGGTGAGTGCTGCATCATCTGTCATGGAATCAATTTATACTGTAATGAACAGTACTGAGATGGTTAAGGGTGGGAGGGCTGCATGCTGATGTGTGTCATAATGTTTATAAGGGCAATGCTAATGTGTGTTACAATGTCTATAAAGGTAGTGTTCTGTCTAATACCCTGGACCTACTGTACTGTAGCGATACTGTAAGTGTACTGTATGTCACATTTAGAAATGTCCCCCTTAAGTTTTGAAGACAGTACAGTACACTATGCCCTCCTGAGTGATTAGGTGCAGGGTACTAGAATGAACAATTCCATTGATTGTGATGTCATAAAGATGCTGTCAATGTTGAATTTCATTGACTGTACAGTATGCTGCCATTATACTGTATATATATTTTTACAGGGCTGGTAGCACGACGGCACAGGAGGCGGAACAGGCGCCGCCAAGCTGGTAAGTATTGTCAAATACAGTAGTGTACAGTACATAGTGATTTCTATAGTCCCACCCCCCTGTCCTGACCATCACAGATAACTCTCTGCAATCCGGATGGGAGAGAGGGTGGGACACTTCCTGTGAGATCTGGTTGCCCGTGATGTTAAGAATGTCTGTTTACAAAACTAACTGTAAATATTAAACACACAGTATAAATAACATTGTAGATAGCTGAATACCCGTGCTGCGCTACGGGATGAGGATGGTAAATTACAGTGATAGTTGTTTGTTAATTTACGTTTGACAGCTTCACTTACAGCACTGTTATTTTTTTTCTCGCAGTACCACCACCACCACCACCACCACCACCACCACCACCTGCGCTGCCAGGTATTGTGTAACGAGAATTCTGGTGCGACTGTCATCGTTACACTACTGTACATGTGTCCTGGATACTGTATAGTACATGTTACAAATTGACAGCTTCACTTACAGCACTGTTGTTTTTTTTCTCACAGTACCACCACCACCACCACCACCACCACCACCACCTGCACTGCCAGGTATTGTGTAACGAGAATTCTGGTGTGACTGTCATCATTACACTACTGTACATGTGTCCTGGATACTGTATAGTACATGTTACAAATTGACAGCTTCACTTACAGCACTGTTGTTTTTTTTCTCACAGTACCACCACCACCACCACCACCACCACCACCACCACCACCTGCGCTTCCAGGTATTGTGTAACGAGAATTCTGGTGCGACTGTCATTGTTACACTACTGTACATGTGTCCTGGATACTGTATAGTACATGTTACAAATTGACAGCTTCACTTACAGCACTGTTGTTTTTTTTCTCACAGTACCACCACCACCACCACCACCACCTGCACTGCCAGGTATTGTGTAACGAGAATTCTGGTGCGACTGTCATCGTTACACTACTGTACATGTGTCCTGGATACTGTATAGTACATGTTACAAATTGACAGCTTCACTTACAGCACTGTTGTTTTTTTTCTCACAGTACCACCACCACCACCACCACCACCACCACCACCTGCACTGCCAGGTATTGTGTAACGAGAATTCTGGTGCGACTGTCATCATTACACTACTGTACATGTGTCCTGGACACTGTATAGTACATGTTACAAATTGACAGCTTCACTTACAGCACTGTTGTTTTTTCTCACAGTACCACCACCACCACCACCACCACCACCACCGTCTGACCAGCAGAGCTCCGGAAGTGGTAATCATTATTTTTGTTACAGACACACTAGTTTCCTACAGTATTACTGTAATTTTTTTATTTTACAATACTTGTTATCTTGTACACACAGACCGCCTCGTTATTGATACGGAGCCAGAGGAGGAGGAGGAGGAAATGTGGGAGCCTTCAGGCCAGCCTGGTAAGAATTGTAATCTACTGTACAGTACTCTACATTCTACATTCATTGATTTATTAACAGTACCAATGGCTTGGGTTTGCGTGACCAGTGGTCAGGATTCCAGCAGTCAAGTGACCGACAGCGGTATCCTGATTGCAGAAATCCCATTGACTTTTCTTTTTGTTTTTTTTATATTCAACACAGATGTCACTTACGTGGACTCTGAGTCGGAGGAGCCACAGTATAGTAAGTACAGTAGGATTTTCTCAAGCCCATTCTTAAAAGTATTGACCAAGTCCACTTTTATTACTTTTCAGGCAGGGAATTCCAAACATGTACTGTACAGTATTTCCCTCACTGTGAAGACCCCTTTTCGCCTCTGTGTGCGAAATCGCCTCTCCTCCAACACGAGTTAAATACAGGCACAGTACAGTACTGTATGTCCCCTACCACTGGACAGTCATTCTGCTCCTACTGTATTATGAATATATCTCTGCCTCCTGTAGCACTGTACTACTGTGCAATTTTGTAGTAACTGTACTCTACTGTATTTTGTTTATAATATTTTTTAATTTTCCACTCAGTAATTATTGACAGTGAGGAGGAAGGGGAGAAGAAGCCCTCTCCCCAACTTGGTAAGTAAACTAAAGTATTGTACTGTACTGTACATTGTGTTAAACCAATGGGTTGGGTTTGCATGACCAGCAGTCAGGATTCTAGCGGTCAGGTGACCGACAGTGGCATCCTGATTGCAGCAATCCCAACAGGGTGAGGTACGGTATCCTAACCCTCCTCCACTACCCCCTGATTCTGGCCTCGACATTCTCGTCTCTGTGTGCGAAATCTACTCTCCTCCTCCAATTCCTGACTGAATTTTTGCTTTACTGTATTCAACACAGAATACAAAAGTATATTTCATGGAATTTTTGCTTTCACAGGCCCTACACTGTCACAGGCGGTGGCGGAGGAGGAGGACCAGGACTCTCTGTCCCTCACCACACTGCACCCATTAAGTAAGTCCAGTCCGGTACATCTTGCCTCTGTAGAGCCAGTTTGAGCAAGGAGAGATTGATTGCTTCTTTTTTAGGTGGGAGCCCAAACCAACCAGTCATTTCAGCCATAGTCGTGTGGCAGACCCTGTTTATACAACATAAGGTTGGGTGGGAGGGCCCAAGCACAATTCCATCTTGCACCACTTGGGTCACTTAGCTTAGTCATCCAGCGACCTCGGTGTTCAGAATAGACTGGAAATGAGTAGAAATTATGGTCATTGAGGTTAATAACACTATACAGTAGGATCAAAAATACCCCTAAATTCTACGATTTAAGCTGTTTTTGAGAGGTTTTTGAAAAAAAGCACCAGGATCCAAAACAAGTCCGAATCCAAAAGCAAAACACAAAACCCGAAAAATTTCCGGTGCACATCTCCAGTTTTAATAAAGTCCAGGAGGGAAACATTCTCCTGATGAAGACACTGTACTGCAAGCAATAGGACACGAGGATGTGCACTGAGACTGGAGGGGGGAAGGTTCAGGGGGAATTTTAAGAAAAAATACTTCACAGAAAGTGCAGTGGACAAGTGGAATAGCCTCCCATCAGAGGTGCTAGAGCCTAAAACAGTAGAGCTACAGTATTTAAACATGCATGGAAGAGACATAAGGATATCCTTACAAAGAAATAAAGATCAAATAAGCTTTGATGTAAAAAATGGTTAAAAAAAAAGAGGCAGATTAGATGGGCAAAGTGGTTCTTACAGTATTTGTCGTCAAATTCAATGTTTCTGTATGTACAGTACAGTACAACATTGTGTTTAAAATAGTAAAGTAGTGTATTTCCTGGAATGAACCTTTTTTTTCTCATTAATGTTTTTTCACAGGCCCTACACTGGAACAGGCCGCCGAGGAGGAGGATGATGAGGATGATGAGGCGGCATTTAGTGGTAAGAATTATCACTGACATTGATTTGATTCCACCAGAGTAGCACTTTTCATCAGATTTTTCTGGAAAATGCGTAGAAATCGGATAAAAATTGCACAAATCGGAATAGTGGATGGGGGACTTTAGATGATTGTTTTTGTTTGAACTGGTAATATTGCCCATACAGTAGCAACCAATCACATTCCACATTAACATTTATCTACAGTAGTTACACTTACAGACGATAATGCAGTACAGTAGGTAATATTTGTAATTGTCAGAGAAGTATCTTCATATACTGTAGTTAGAATTCTCATATTTGCTATACAGGAGCAAACCGCTTCATCAGTGAGGTTCCTGCTTCCAGTGTAATAGGTTGTGGTTTCTAATCCTGGGTGTGATACTTGTAAAATGTGTATATTCAGTATAATAAAGAGGGTGTGACTTGTAAGGTGCGTGGACCAGTGAGGAAGTCTGCCACTAAAAAGACAGCGACAGCTATCAATTAACTTAATTCAATGGTGTCACAGAATAGGAGGAGAGGTTCCCCTCCTTCAGAGCAGGAGCCCGGCGGCAGATGACTCCGTTGCCTCCCAGAGTTCTGCCTCTGTGGATAACATCACCTGTTCTAAAAAAAACTCCCATCTTACTAAATCTCTCTCTCTCTCTCTCTCTCTCTCTCTCCCCCCATGTCACTGTCTCTCCATTCATCTCTCTCTCTAGATACTGTCAGTGATGAATTTCCCATTAGGCACGAGAGGCACGTACTGTACCTAGGGGCGGCATCTGTTTGGGGGCCGCAGTTGGATGCTTACAGTATGCTGATACTGTCATCCCAAAAATTACCACTACAGTAACTGCTAAATATTTTAAGTGTACTGTACAATATGCACATACAGTACAGTACTGTACAGTATGCATAATTCAAAGCAAAAAAGAGTTGCTACCTTAGTCTAGTCATAATCACCGGCATACGGGCCACTCACAAATTTTCTGATGGTCTCGGTGGGGTCCCTTGGAATCACCATGCCTGTCACAAGCATACCTTTTTTTACCCACCTGTCACTAGGCCTGGACACTAGTGTACTATTACTATACTTTTTACTGTATACTGTATCTTATAATATTCTTCTCTTTTACCCACAGACGACGAGCCAGAATACCATTTTGGTAAATAAATATACTGTACAGTAGCAATAGTTGGTACTGCAATTACAGTATTTTTTTTCTCCAACATTACTTTAAGTCCAACTGATATGACTAACTGTATTTTATCTTTTTACAGTCCGTCGCCAACCAGTGGAGGAGACACCTGGTAATAAAATAGAAATACATAATGCACTGTACTGTATTCTAACTTACTGTAACATGTATAACACTGAGCTGATCATCTTCACACCCTCTGACATAACCTTACAGTACATACTGTACTTTCTCTCCTTTTTCACCCTCTTCACTACACAAATGCATGCTGCGTTTCCTGACTACTGATATAATAGTGTGTAGAGCGTAGCGAGGCACCGTGCCCAACGCGTGGCGAGCGAAGCAAGCATGCAAGGGGCTGCTTTCCGCTCGCCGCCCCTGTCGGGATTGTGTGGTCGGGATTCCGGCGTCTGTATTTTGACTGCCGGGATCCCGTCCAGCGGGATTACGTACTGATCTCCAGTCTGAGCCTGCCCTAGGCATAGGCATACTTGCCAAATGCCTAGGGGCACAAGCAGCTTCTGCTGATTAATATGATATGCAGCATGCCTACAGTATATTCTGTGCATACAAAATGCATTACTAATGTGCAGCATTATGTGTATACAGTACTTTGTTGTGTAACATATACTGTAGCAAGGGCACTACTGTGTGGTCTAATGTGAACAAAGAGCAATATGATGTGATGCAATGTGAATAAGTGGGAATACTTTGAGGAGTAATGTGGTACTATCATATGATGTAACGAGAATAAGAGACACTATTGCATGATATGTTGTGAATAAAGTTGCAGTACTGTGTGGCGTCATTTCAGATTGGGGAATTACTGTGTGGCCATGCCCCTTCCCAGCAAGAACATGCACCGTTTTGGGATGCACACCGAATGTGCACACTGTTGCTATTTTAAACATACAGTAGGTTGGAGGAGCACCAAAATGAGGACTGCTATGGTTGAGGGGTGATGGTGCTGGGAAAGGGGTACAGGGTCAGAGGCGGAAATAGCATCTGTGCAAGGGGGCAGCATCCAAAAACTTGACTAGGGAATCATATTATTTATGGCTGGCTCTGAGTACAGTCCACTATTATTGATAGTACTCCCTACAACACCACCTACAGTACTGTAACCCTCTTTTTTCTGAAGCGGTCATGAAATGTCATGACTGCTAATACATAAATGTCTACAGTATTTGTACTGTGGTGTTTTATTCCTTTGACAATTTGTTTATGACCTATTGAAGCTAAACTCTTGTACAGTACTTTATATTTTGAATACCAGCAATACAGTATAATACTGTACCTACAGTATACAGTAATAATTGTTTAGTATTTGAATGTGACTAAATGTTTTTTTTTCTCCAATATAGTGCCAATGATTTATGGGGGCCCCAGACAGGGGCAAGATAGGTGGGCTGGCCCAGAAGCGGGCAGGCAGCAGCCCACTTATACAAGAGGTAAACTAAAGCAATGTTTAAATTACCTCGACAGCATACAGTAGTGTTTGATTTACTGTACTGACAATACAGTACTGTACATTGTAAATAACAAGATTGTCTAATATAGAGTAAAGTACTGTATTGCCATTACTACACTGTAAAGTATTCAGTATTTGTTTTGTAATACTGTGCTTTTTTTCCCACAGAACAGTTGCAGCGTGCCATCCAGCTCCTGCGGGTGGTGGTCCACCTCTTAGTGGACCACTTTTTTAATTTGTTATTAAGAGCATTTTAATTTTTTTTTTTTTAATAAATATGTTTGTTATTGTACTCCATTGTATAGTATCTTTTTCTACTGTATAAGATAGGCATACTGTACACCATACAATTATCTGGCAGATAATCTGCAAGATCTGGCTGTTTGTAATGAAATTCTCTCCTAATTTAGCTGTGGTGTACCTCCTGAGTGTGCTGGGGTGCTTTCTGGCCAGTTTGGGGTGATTTGGAGCAAGTTTGGTCGGCCATCTGGCCGACATGTGCTGTCGACTGTCTGGCAAACATGTGTTTTCCCTCCAGCATGTGTGTGTCAGGCATTTTGTGTGTGTCAGGCATTTTGTGTGTGTCAGGCATTGCTGTGTGGTTCCACAAATGTTAGCGTGTCAAAGTGCTGACCACTGACACCACTACAGTATTTCACTTTGGACCGCATGCCTTTTGTGGAACCACACAGCCCAGCATGACTTATTGCTGGGCTGTGTGGTTCCACAAATGTTAGCGTGTCAAAGTGCTGACCACTGACACCACTATTTCACTTTGGACCGCATGCCTTTTGTGGAACCACACAGCCCAGCATGACTTATTGCTGGGCTGTGTGGTTCCACAAATTTTCTTGGAAAACAAATGAACATGAGTGTCTTTACTTTAATACTTTTTTTTTTTTTTCCCCACAGATATCTATATACACAAGAAAAGAATGTAACGAAGAACAAACTACTTTTTTGTTTTAATTAACTTTCAAACTTTATTTTAAAAAAACACCTTTTTTTTCTTCAATAAACTTTTAAAAATAGAAGTTTCCTGTGGTTTTTATTAAAATATGAAATGCAAGATGCCTAACCAAGTTGTTTTACATACAGTATACCACTCTTAATTGAATTCCCATCATACAGTAGTACTAATTTATACAGTACAGGAAGTTGGGAATACAAACATTGGAAACCACGTCATGTTTATTTTAAGAAACACTTTATTTACGGACAAAATCATTTGGAACATGTAACATCACACATACTGTATTGTAATAAGAAAGCCAACATCACACATACTGTACGGTACTTTAATCAAAAGGTAACAGCACAAATACAGTAACAATATCAACTTTAACATTTTTATAATTTATTTTTTTGTGGTGGTGGTACTTTATTTTTAGGTTTTGCTTTTTTGAATTATTTTTCGTTTTTGTCTTTTGCTTTTTAACACTGTCGCATACGGACACCAGAATAGAGGACTGACAACAGCAGCCCCTGGATGGAAACGCAGCCCAAGGCCCCAGATGGACACAGCTAGGAGTCACAGGCGGTAGCCATTTCAATTGAGTCTGCCCTGCTATAGAATTGTATGTGTACATTACCGTACGGTGCATAGAACCTTTACAGTAGAAACTCTCCTGCAGCTTTGGCCTGCTTTACTGTATGTACTGTAAAACTTGTGTTTTGTCAGTTTGCTATGCGACCGAGCCCGGTGTAACGTACTGTAATGTGCATAGACCTCGCTTATCTCTGTGTATTTTGGCTAGGGGATTGTGACGCTCCTTCAGCATCGCCCCGTAGCCTGCACAGCTTATGCCATTTCTCATTCCATACCCAACTGCTGCCTGCCACGAGGTGGGGGTTCAGGAGGTGGGGGTTCATGGGTAGTGGTCGTTTTGACAGTGTGCTATGCGATTGAGTCCGGTGTACCGTAATACTGTATGCAATCCTACAGTAGCTTATCCCTATCTCCCCTGTGTATTTTGGTTAGGGGATTGTGACGCTCCTTCAGCATTGCCCCATAACCTGCACAAGGGTTCAGGGGCGGCGGCCATTTTGCCAGTGTGCTACAGTATGTGATCGAGTCCGGTGTACCATAATGTGCATACTGTGTATTTTAGCTAGGGGATTGTGACGCTCCTTCAGCATTGCCCCCTGGAGTGTGAAATGTATGCCATACTGTATCTCACTACATATCCGAGCGCTGCCACGTGCTGGGAGTTCACGGTCGGCGGCCATTTTGTCAGGTTGCTAAGCGATCCAGCTCGGTATACCGTAATGTGCATAGACCTCGCTTATCCCAGTGTAATTGAGCTAGGGGATTGTGACGCTCCTTCAGCATTGCCCCATAGTCTGTACAATCTGGACTATTACTTGCTCCGTAGCCTAGGGCCTCTGTGGGGCAAGGAGTCATAGGTGGTAGCCATTTCTATTCAGTCTGCCCAGCTACAGAATTGTACAGTATGTGTACTGTACGGAGCATAGAACCTTAACCTGCATAGAACCTGCACATTATGGTACACCGGACTCGATCGCATAGAACCGCTCATGCAGCTTTGCCCTGGTTTATGTGAATAAAAAAAAAAATAAAGTGTCTGAAAAAAACTAACATGCATTCGTACTTAAGGAATCGAACCCTGGACTCTGAGTATAGGAAGCGAAACACTTCACCACTTCGCCGCAGACAAATGTATAAATCCGTTGGTTTTGATTATGCTGTAATGGCTACGGGATTAGGACGATAACATACTGTACAAAATTCCAAATCTTGAGAGGCAATAGTGAACTTGTAACACACATCCATTTGCGACAGTGTACACTACTGGTTTTACAGTACTGTATGTTTTGTCTGCGGGACTTGGACGCTCACATACAGTATTCATAAAGTATTGTAGATGGATCATATACTGTATGCTGTACTATTTGCGTCGGTGTCGTATATACAGTACTGTATTAAATAATGCAGCGTAATGAGTACAGTATTTACTGTATGCAGCGTAATGAGACGCCTTAGTAAAGTAGTCCTTATTATGTATTTCAGTATCGTATTTTACGGGAGACCACACGCATGCGCAGTGGTGATTGTAAAAAGCGACATCTGGTGGCTGATCGCAGGTATTACACGTAAAGGTAACGCCAAACGTCAAATGTCTGTCTCCGTGCGATTAGATAGCCTCTCTGTGACTAGGCGCGCCTCGCTACGCCCCAGTACACTGCGTATGGTCGAACGGGACAAACGCCGCAGCCACTCAAGATAAAGGTGGCTACATCTGTACATTATGCTACACACTGCAATGCCCCTGATACATTATAGCACATACAATGTCTGTGACACAGTATGACACACACCACAATGATCCTGAGACATTATACCACAAAGCCCGTGATATAGTATACAACACACCGTAATGCCTGACACATTATGACACACACCGCAATGTCCGTGATACATTATGCCACACACCGTAATGCCCATTACACATTAAGTTCTACAGTAAGGCTTCTAATTACTTTTAAATTACCTGCTCATTGCCAGGGGTTTCATGCTCTTGGTTCCATGCACGGTGCCAGGGGTTTCATGCTCAGGGTGTCATGCTCGTTGCCAAGGGTTTCATGCACTGGGTGTCATGCTCGTTGCCAGGGGTTTCATGCACTGGGTGTCATGCTCGTTGCCAGCGGTTTCATGCTCTTGGTTCCATGCACGGTGCCAGGGGTTTTCATGCTCAGGGTGTCATGCTCGTTGCCAAGGGTTTCATGCACTGGGTGTCATGCTCGTTGCCAGGGGTTTCATGCACTGGATGTCATGCTCGTTGCCAGGGGTTTCATGCACTGGGTGTCATGCTCGTTGCCAGGGGTTTCATGCACTGGGTGTCATGCTCTTGGCTAGGGGGTAGTGCTTGTTGCTAGCGCCGTGCTCCCAGTGCCACATATGCCCCCAGTGCCAGATATTCCCCCACAGTGCCAGGTATATGCCCCCAGTGCCAGATATTCCCCCACATTGCCAGGTACATGCCCCCAGTGCCAAATATACCCCCCCCCTGTGCCACATATGCCCCCTCAGTGCCTGCTCGCCCCAGTGCCAAATATTCCCCCACAGTGCCACATATGCCCCCTCAGTGCCTGCTCCCCCCAGTGCCAGATATTCCCCCACAGTGCCAGGTATATGTCCCCAGTACCAGATATTCCCCCACAGTGCCAGGTATATGCCCCCAGTGCCAGATATTCCCCCACAGTGCCAGGTATATGCCCCTAGTGTCAGATATTCCCCCACAGTGCCAGGTATATGCCCCCAGTGCCAGATATTCCCCCACAGTGCCAGGTATATGCCCCCAGTGTCAGATATTCCCCCACAGTGCCAGGTATATGCCGCCAGTGCCAGATATTCCCCCACAGTGCCTGCTCTCCCCCGCCCGCTCGCTCGCTCCTTTGTGTTCGGGGACACGGAGCACACAGCGCGCGCCTCTCCAGTGTCCCTCCTGGCTCTCCGTCCGCTCTAATAAAGGAAGTGCCGGTTCGTGAGCCAATCAGAGCTCACGAACGGCACTTCCTTTATTAGACCGGCCGGAGAGCCAGGGAGGGACACAGGAGAGGCGCACGCTGTGCGCTCCGTGTCCCTCCTTACAGCAGCGGAGGGAAAAAGACCGCAGATTGACATGCGGACGCTCGTCCGCATGTCAATCTGTGCAAAGTCAGTGGCGCCCCCCGCAGCCCCTCGCCCCCAAGCCACCGCGAGGACTGCGGGGGCAGTAGTTACGCCACTGCCTTAACCTCAATGTTCCTAATTTTTTCGTATAGGCTGCGAATGTGTATGCAATTGTGAATGAGTTTGCGATGTCTCAGCGCCTCCTCTCGTTTCTGGGCAGCAGCTTCAATTGCTAACATTAGCAGCTCCGTAGCCTAGAATATCGCAAGTACATCTGCGTACAAACATGAGTTGGGCCCTATTTATATTAGCCAGATATCACTGCATCAACAATTGGCAAAAAATCAGCCATTCTTGGTAAAACTAAAGGCCAGTTATTTGTTTTTAATTCTATTTATATATGTAGTCAAAAAGGTTGATAATAATAACAATGCCGACACAACACTATCGACAGTTATGATGTCAACATTCAGGGCCAGTTCTAGACCATGTGGCGCCCAGGGCGAAAGTTTCCTGTGGCGCCCCCCCAGGGTAAAATACAGTTGTTGCGTGCCCAAAAATAGGGGCATGGCTTCTTCATAGGGAAGGGGCATGGCCACAGTTATCCCCCTGTACTTGTGCCCCCCTGTAGCTGTGCCCCCAGTAGTTGTGCCCCCAGTAGATTTGCCCCTGTAGCTGTGCCCCCAGTTGCTGTGCCCTTTGTAGCTGTGCCCCCTGTAGTTGTGACCCCTGTAGCTGTGCCCCCTTGTAGCTGTGCCCCCAGTAGTAGTGCCCCCAGTAGATTTGTCCCCAGCAGCTGTGCCCCCTGAAGCTTTGCCCCCAGTCGATTTGCCCCAGCAGCAGTGCCCCCAGTAGATTTGCCCCCTATAGCAGTGCCCCCAGTAGTTGTGACCCCAGTAGTTGTGCCCCCTGTAGCTGTGACCCCAGTAGATTTGCCCCAGTAGCTGTGCCCCCCTGTAGCTGTGCCCCCTTGTAGCTGTGCCCCCAGTAGTAGTGCCCCCAGTAGATTTGCCCCAGCAGCTGTGCCCCCTGTAGCTTTGCCCCCAGTCAATTTGCCCCAGCAGCAGTGCCCCCAGTAGCTGTGCCCCAGTAGCTGTGCCCCAGTAGCTGTGCCCCTTGTAGCTATGCCCCCTTGTAGCAGTGCCCCCTGTAGCAGTGCCCCCAATAGATTTGCCCCCTATAGCAGTGCCCCCAGTAGTTGTGACCCCAGTAGCTGTGACCCCAGTAGTTGTGCCCCCTGTAGCTGTGACCCCAGTAGATTTGCCCCAGTAGCTGTGCCCCCTGTAGCTGTGCCCCCAGTAGCTGTGCCCCCAGTAGTAGTGCTCCCAGCAGTTGTGACCCCTGTAGCTTTGCCCCAGTAGCTCCGCTTACAAACACACACACACAAAAAAAAAACAATACTTACCAGCCCCGCTCCTGATTCCTGACTGCTGCTGCGCTGCCCTCACGGAACGAGCGGTAGCGGCGGGCGGACACAAAGCAAAAAAGCCAATTCCGGGTATACTGGGAATCCTGGGTTAGGCCAGTTTTCAATCCCGATACCCAGGATTGACAATATGGCCAGGGATTGGCCACCCTAGTCGACCTGCTAACATTTCATCACTGTTTCATGAAGCATGTCAACATCATTAACGTCAACATTGTGACCATGTTGACATGTCGGCATTATGACTGTTGACATTTTCATACCCATCCCTATTTTATGTAATTATGGGCCTTAGTTAGCATGGATTGGCAAATTGCAAATTGTGCAATTATCGTCAGACTGCACATACACTGTAAACACATTGCGCATGCACAAAGATCGAAATGCGATCACAGCTTCAGTTAAATGCGATCGCAATTTAATTGACAAGAAGTGACCATTCATGGGTGTTAACATGGCGTTTGAGGTGAGTGGTCAGAAAACGCAGGTGGATCATGGCCATTTTCTGGGCGTGTATCTGACATCAGTTGCAATCACTTGCGATTAAAAACATGGTGCTGGTGCGATTGCATTCTCATTATTCTGAGAAGCCTTGGGTCAACCGCAACTGTCGATGGTACTGGATTGCAATTCTGCAGATGAATTTGCAGATTTGAGATTGCATCAGTGGGTGTCTTTCACCATTCAGGTCGGCTCTTCCAGTGACGTGCGGTGAGGTGAGACAGGTGAGGCGGAGCCTTTTCTGTCATACTAACGTTTGTACTGACTGTATAAAGTATATGATAAATACAAATAATCTGTTTGAAATATCTTCTTTGCACTATTCTAATCATTTTTATAGCCAAAACTCTGGAGTAAAAAGTCTATGGCAGGTGAGGCAGTGCCTCACCTTTCTTTCTTTTCCGCACATCTCTGATCAAAACTCACCAAATTGCCTTAAGTTTATACTGCTGCAGCTGTGTATAATGCCCACATGTACCCTTTTGCTCATATATTGCATGTAAATCTGGCTCTGGTGCTAGCCAGAGCCTCCCGAGCCATTTAGCTCACTGCACGTCCCTGGGCTCTCAGATGCGATTTTCAGAAGTAGCAGTTTTGCGCCAATTGCAATTTCAGCCTCAATAGCGATGCAACCTGAATAAGGCCATATATTTCAATGAGAAAAGAATAGCGAGCATAGAAAGTGGGTCCAACAGACACTTATATGTGCATATATTATAGAAAAAGCAGCTACCTATTGAGAAGATCTGGGACTTCAGCACTAAGCTACAGTTTCCTTTAGAAGGAATACAGCACTTGGCATGGCTACAGAAAATGACAAGTAGAAAAAAAAAAACTCCCCGGCATAATGGAATATTTATTATGGACTAAAGAATAGTCCATAGTCCAGATAAATGTTTTCAATCTGTTAAAAATAAATCAATTAACAGCTACTCACCATGGGTAACAACAAATTAAGATAAAAATGCAGATTGTAAAGAGAGATTCGTATATTATATCAATGTCACATTTATTAAGATAACATTGTACTGCTCCAACTTCACAGTTGAAATCACTTTATAATTAGAAATGACTAAACATTTTAACCCTATGAATCATTAAGATTTACTTAATGAGATTAATAAATGATTCCAAACATACCAAGGCATTCAGCTGGATGTAGCGTAGAGTAAGGAGTGCACCACATACTGTACTGTAGCACCAAAAACTAGCACACAAGTAGCAAAGGCGCCCTATAACCAGACCCATACCCTGTTTATAACTGATAATGGGGTAAATTTATAAAATCTTGGTGAAAGACACAGTAACAACCAATCGGCTTTAACTATCATTTTTCTAGCACAGATGGTAAAATGACAGTAAGAAGCTGATTGGTACTTTATTTCTCTCTAATCTTTGATAAATCTCATATATGTTTTATCCGCTGGAAAAAATTAATAGTATACATGTGATAAATATGCCCTTAAGAGAGGTATTGTCTGGATATATGTTTGTTTATGTACCATGAAGAACAACCCAGATTTGATTTACACAGTACTGTATGTGGAAGGTTTACTTAACATAGAGGAAAACATAGAGCTTTTCAGGAAGAGATTAAAGTCGTGTTTATCTGTCCTAACCCAAATTGAGCTGATAGAGATTAGTTGTTAATAGCTGCCTTGGCAAAGGAACTTACAAGCCTTATGTACTGGCACTAGTACTGGTTCAGGATCTGCACCAGACTTAGGGGGAGACTCATCAATGCTTGTAGAGATAGAAAGAGGAAAGAGATAAAGTAACAACCAATCAGCTTCCGTAATTTTGCAGGATGTGTCTGAAATATGGCAATTAGGAGTTGATTGGTTACTGCTTTATCTCTCTCCACTTTCTCTCCAAGCTTTAAGTTGCCGATATCACCCAGAAAAAAGAGCTCATCAATAAAAGATTTGTCAAATCTGCATAACTGTAAGCAAAATAAGGGAGAATAACCCACTGAATTAATTGCAACTGTGTTTTGGTCGGAATTCAGAAATTCCCAACACTGCAACCACAGCCTCATAAACTGTTGGAGAAGCCTTGCACACTCTGATTGCATCCCAGATGAAAACCATTCCCATGTGTAAGCAAACAAGTTCTTACCTGAGTAGGTTAATATAGCCAAACTTTGCTTATCTCCTCATGAGAAAAGCTGAGAAGGTGACATATGGACAGCAGTTGGAGATGGCTGTGTCATATTTCCCTCATTTTCATCTTCCCACAAATATATAACATCTAAAAATGTGCCACGTCAGTGGGAAATTCTTGCTATTGTGCCAAGGTCTGTCATCACACCAAAATATAAGGTTGTTTAGAAGATCTCCTGATTTCAGTTGAGCAGCTGGATCCAGTGAGCTTGTCATTGATGTCAACAGTCATTGCTGTTGGCATCTCTGTTCCTTCTTCGCTGATGTCCGCTGCCTCCATGGTGACAGCAGCTGCCATCAAAAAAAGAGAATAACTGTCCTGACTATTTCCAGCAGCAACTTATAACAACAAAGAACGACACCAAGCTACGCACTTTAACTCAAAAAGGACAGATAAGCACAAGAGTGCATGTGCAGCATGAAAGCAAATGTCTTCTCTAGAACCAGCAGAAGAAGGTTCCTCAGTTATGATAAATAGGGAATGACAGTCATGGTTGCCAGCAGCTAAGGGCTCAATTTAAGATATAGAGTTCATTCTGTATCGAAGTTATAGAGAATGAAGTTCCACTGAAATTTATGAGCAAAAACTTACTGGTTGGTGTCTCCCAATGTCCTGAACAAAACTGAAATCAGGTGAAGGTCTAACAATTCCACAAGTGTAAGTAATATCTGCTGACTGTTATGAGCCACGGCAGTGGCTCATTCCTGTTTTGCATTTTGCTCATGAATTTTATGTTATATTTCTGTTTGCATGACAGGATTTCTCTTGTACTTGTTTAGAAGACTCTTATTGGATGCCTGTGGTGAGAATGTGTAACTGCAGCCTGTTTTCTATGTGTTAAGCCTCACCTGTCAGATAATTTGGTCATTATGTGGTGAGTCTGTGTACTGCAGTCTGGCTCTTGTCTGTATAGCCTCACCTGCAAGTATTTTGGCCATTACCTTGTGCCTGGTTTCCAGCCATCCTGATTGTGGTGTGCTTCCCTTATTACCCAGCTATCCCTACAGTCCAGCGCCGCTGATAGAAGTATGTTATTGTACCTGCATGTTCCAGTTCTTGGTTAGCTTCCTGCAAGTTTATTCCTGGTCCCTGTCAGCAGCTTCCTGTGGAGCCTGTACCTGCCTCTTGACTGTTCCTGCTTACAGCCTGTACGTTCCAGCATCATGTGTCCTGTTTTCCTGAGTTTGGTCGTGGGGATTAATTCCTGCCTTCCAGCTGAGTGATCTAAAATCTTGAGCCTTGGGATCCTGGTTGCTTCTTGCGTGCACCTTTCCCAGTGTCGTGAGTAGCGGCTCTGCCGCACCTTACGGCTGAAGCCGCATTCTCCTTATTCTCTGGTCATTGTGTTTTTCTGCAGAGGTTTCTGCAACTGTTGTCCTTGCCGTACTACTACGGGTTCGTATTCGGCACTTGGGCAGCGTTACTTTGGTTTGCTGTTTTTCTTGGCGGCTGCACCGCACATAAACTAGTTATTTATTTTCTGTAGTCTTCTCCTTCATTGTCGTGTCTGTCTTAGTTAGTTGTCCCCTTGTTCTCTCTGTCTCAGTTAACGCCTTGTCACCCATTAAGACCGGGGGGCATCAGTGTCTGGGCGGACCTAATTCGTCCATTCAAAAGCTGCTGCCATGGGCACAAGAAACAACCATAGTTTTGCATGCATTAATTGACCACTGGGAAGGACAACGGAATCAGGGTTTTTTGTTAGGTATTGCTTATCTTAGTCCAATTGCAGCTTCTCGCGTCTGTACTTGGAACTCTCCTGTGCCACCCAATCTCCTGGGTTCCAAGTACGCAGAACATAACACTGACACTCCACATGCACAACTTAAAGGTAACTCCACAACAATCACAAATGTAGTGGACATCTCAAAATCATATCTTACCTCATCCAGTAAACCAATATTTGTCAGTATTTATAGATCTACTTTCTGCTAAATGTGAATTTCTCGTAAGCCAAGCATCAACTCTGAATATGCTATGAATTACATTGTAATTTGTGATACACAATTTGTGTCCTATATAAGTAATATATTTAGATGTACCATATGAAAATGAAACCTTTGTGTTGTCTTCTTTAATTGTATCTTCAGTACCTCTTCTCAAAAAATTTGACAGCAAAATATATGAACTGCTGTCCCTACATGTTTGTGGTGCAGATGAGTGCAGACCCCGGTGTTTTGGTTTTAGTTTTGGTTCTTTGGTTTTGGCAAAACCACCCTCAAGTGTTTTGGTCCGGATTTGGATTTCGGTTTAAAATCGTTAATAATTGATAAAAATTGATAAAAGTCAAAGTCAATAAAAACAACTAAAATCATGTCATTTTTGCAATCCAAAACCCAAAATTCAGATTTAATATCCAAATTACAAACCACTAGAAGATTTGAATCGGGACTCAGTCCGGATAAGGTCTCCACAACTACACATCTCTAAGTTGTGGTCCAATATATAAAGACAAAAGGACAAACTCTTAATGCACATCCTGTAAAATAGAGATACATCCTAATAAATCATTACAGAAAATACTCCATTACCAACAGTAACATCAAAAGAAAAATAAACATGACAACATTTTTTTATTGAATAACTTGTAATACATATTCCACATGTTTAAATGCATGTCAAGTATACATATAACTTAGTACACCATCTCAGAGGTGTATTTAATGTTTTGCCTGTACTTAACCCCACTACAACTCTTTCTTATATACTGTATATTCACTTGCAAAACTATTTAACGTCTTAAAAGCTCAACAGATTTGCCTGATAATAACACCAGAAATGATTATCACTGCAAACCAGTAGGATGATATTTTAATTTTAGAGAAAACTTAAAGCTTTTAAAAACCATATAATTTATTGAAAAGATAATAAATTTCAGGTTAAGAAAAAATAGTTTTATATATTGACCGATTTAGTTATAAATGTACAGTATATTCAAACTTCAAAAAGTTTTGCAAATAAAAATAACTGTTAAGTAAACATACACATATGTGCCCGTATACCTGGGGAGGTTAAAGTCAATTTTGTAAATCATAATTTACTATTCATGTGTATTCTTGTGTTTGAATTAAGCTAGGTAGCAATGGAAAGCCACATGTTCTGTGTGGAGCAGGAGGGACCTGCTCCACACAGGGAAAAAAGGCAGGTGTGTCCACACCTAGAGGCTGCCCTCAGGGGTGTATCTAGGGGTCCAATTGCCCCTGGAAAAGTAAAGGACTGGTGCCCCCCCCATATTTGAAATAGGGAAGGTGTGTGTGCCAAAAAAGGGGCGTGGTCACTCAATAGTACACCAATTTAAATTACACCACACAGTAATTTTCCTTACTCACATTATACGGCAGAGTAATGTCCATTATTCACATTATGCCATACAGCAGTGCCCATATATGGGAAAGTGGGTGTGGCCTCACAATTTTATATTGTATCACACTATAAATATATAATCACACATCCCTACACATGCACACATACAATGAGCAGCCTTACACACAATGCACAGTAGTGCTCCTTACACATAATGTCCCAAGTATAGTGCCAGACACACATACTGCCCCCACAGTGCCGGACACACATACTGCTCCCACAGTGTCAGACACACATACTGTCCTCACAGTGCCAGACACACATACTGTCCCCACAGTGCCAGATACACATACTGTCCCCACAGTGCCAGACGCACATACTGTCCCCACAGTGCCAGACGCACGTATGCCACAACAGTGCCAGACACAGATATGCCCCCACAGTGCCAGATACATGTATGCTTCCACAGTGCCAGACACATATTTGCCCCCACAGTGCCAGACACACATATGCCCGCACAGTGCCAGACACACATATGCCCGCACAGTGCCAGATACACATTTGCTCCCATATTGATTTCACTATTAGAGGCAGCACGTTTTGGTAGACTCACTTTTAGAGTCAGCAGCTATCCCCCCACCCCATGTAGTTCCTCACCAAAAGAGATGTCCAGTAATGTTCACAGCATGCAGCAGCAGCAGCCACTATAATTGGCTCCGGGGTTCGGCACCACACCACACTACAATCAAAAAGCTCTACATAAATTAGACCTCCCAGCAGCATTTGCTGCCGGGAGCTCCTTGCAGGAACCACACGGGGTAGGGGGGATAGCTGCTGCCTCTAAAAGTGAATCTACCTACTGGCAGCGGGTGGCACCACTGGACGGCGCCCCTCCTTGGCTGTCGCCCCTGGCAAGTGCCATCTTGGCCAATAGGTAGATACAGGGCCGGCAACAGAAATCTCGGGGCCCCGTTCAGTAATATCCCTGGCGCCCCCTCAGATTTTATATATATATATATATATATATAAAGTGCAGCCCCCTTCCTCCCACACATCCCTCAACCTGTGTGTCCCCAATGACTACATGCTGCATTCCCAGCTCTCCCACCCCATTCCAAAGCCCTGTATTCCCTCACCAATCCACTCTTACCTCGGGGAGAGATTCACATGCGCTGCACTTTCCACTCTCCAGACCCACACCCCACACAGCAGGAACCATGCGAACCTCACACCCCACCAGAAGAAGCCTGCACAGGGCACAGGAATCCTGACCAGTGGAGCTGCTGCCATGTCCCATAACTGCCTGCAACAGAGAGGGACCCGGAATAGCAGGAGCACACTTGCGCTCCTGTCACTCTGAGGCTGCGCCCACACCGCCTACAGCTCGCTGCCCTATTTGTACAAAACGGCTCACATCCCTGGCGGTCACTAAGTGGCATATCCTTGGGGCCCCTCTAAACCTTCGGGCCAGTACAGTTGTCCCCTTTGACCCCCCTGTCGCCGGCCCTGGGTAAATACGCCCCTGGCTGCCCTGTTGAGACAGAGCCTGGGTGGAGCTGGGGCAGACACTCAGTCTATTTGGGAGAACAGTTAGTTCTCAGTATGCTTGGAGGCTACTGAGGGCCAGGAGGCCAGTCCAGATCTGTATGTGGCAGGTTGGGCTACAAAGCTGTATGAATAAACTGCACCTCTGGAGTTGTGGCATCAAGCCAAGCCAGGCTGGAGCCTGTGATATACAGTACCTGTGAGATAAAGGACTGGAAATACTCTTACTTTGTCTGCAGACTAGCTGATCAAGGATAGTCTGGGGTGAAGACGTGAATCAGTGCTCTGAATGGGGGCTAGGCTAGGCTGTTTGTTATTTTCTGTTAATTTGTGTTGAATTCTGCCAGGAAAGCTTTATTATTT
This sequence comes from Pseudophryne corroboree, assembly GCF_028390025.1. Lineage (NCBI taxonomy): Eukaryota > Metazoa > Chordata > Amphibia > Anura > Myobatrachidae > Pseudophryne > Pseudophryne corroboree. The sequence continues at coordinate 134,635,131 of NC_086444.1, forward strand.
ATTTTATTCAATGAAAAAGCTGTATTTGGATTCTGATTAAGCACCTAGACACTGCACCAATACACCATTTTATGAAGCAATTAGTCATCACAATTTAAAAAAAATGAAAAATGGTGCTTTCTAAACTATTCAACCCTGATGCTGTGGAAGCCCCAAGTTTACACAGATGAAAAGTATTGTCTTAACAATTGTTGTTTATTAGCCTCTACACATGAACCATTAAAAAAGAGCAGTGTTTATGGATAAAAGATTCCCTAATTCAAAAAATAGGTCATATTGTGAACTTATTACATGGGGTTTTGTGTAAGAGCAAGAAGACCGTTTAGTCTTTCTGGGGCACAGAAAGAATACTGTAGTCTCCTTGCTCTTACGCAAAACCCCATGTAATATAGTTTTTCTGAACTACTTTTCTGGGAGCACCACCAACCAAGTGCTACTACATAAAACCAGTATGGTGAAGTCAGCAGCTTTATGTTGGTATTACATTATTGTCCATTCTCAAATTAAATAAAACGCAATACTTTTAAGTCCAGTGCAGATTCCAAACTCCAAACCCTATATCATATTGTGAACGTGAAGGAAAACTTTGAAAATTAAGGCCAAAGAGCATTCTAAGATAAAAAGAGATAAAATTATAGAAATGCACAGGATAAGAAAAGAGACATTGTGAGGAAATATAAATTGCATCATATGGCCCAGGCACTGCCTAGACAAAATGTTTCACAACATTCTGCAACTGTTCTATTTTTATGCATTTAGGAACGCTGTAGGGTTACCACCTCATCCCTTTAATTCTGGACACATATTAATTACTCAGGTTCTGTGGCTGGCTGACTTCACCTGGTTTTAATCAGCCACAGAACCTGTGTAATTAATATGTGTCCAGAATTAAAGGGATGAGGTGGTAACCCTAGATCACTGTGGGGCTGAGAGTGTACAGGATGTACGTACACACCCATGCGGCACTGATCACCCCCACACAGCAGTGATCACAACTCCTCCCCTTCTCAGCATAGGACCTTTAAAAAGTTAAGCCCCTTGCCCCTGTGGGTCTTAATCCAGTGTGATTGTGTGGAGTTACTACAAAAGTGTGTGGTGCAAATGGAGAACATTATCACACTCTTAGTTAACTAAGTTTGTGGAACCCCAGAAAATGGTGTGTTTGTTCCCCTTTAAAGTTTACTTACAGGTCCACAACAGCAAAGAGGAAGTGTTAGCACAGCAAGAGTTAAGTGAGGACCCCTTGTCCGATCACATGGTCTGGATGCTGATGGTTGATTGGACAAGGCAGCCTGGGAATGGAGGTGCCTTGTGGGAAAAAGGTAGAGTTGGGAGAAGTACAGATGGAGCCATGCTCATCTATCCCTTTAATAGGATTAACTGAGCCAGGGCAGTCGGACTTAATCCCCTGCTGTAATGACTTAGGGGGTCAGGGCTACGATCATGACAAAAAACATGCAGGGGGATGCCCAGCACAGGGCTTTCCCGCCCCGCATGTCAGTGCCGGACCCCTTCCCCCATAGAAGTGCAAAAGCATCGCAAAGCGGCGATGATTTTGCACTTTAGGAGTAGATCCCAGAGTAGCGTGCTGGCCGGGAGCTACTCGTCGCTCCCCGGCCCGCAGTGGCTGCATGTGACGTCATACAGCTGCTGCGGCCCGCCCTCCACAGGGTCCGGCCAGGCCTGCATTGGCCAGACCGCGCCCACAAAACGGCAGCCAAATGCCGCCGTTCCGCCCCCCGCCCAGCAACCGCCTCTACCTGTCAATCAGGCAAAGGCAATCGTAGCTCAGCGACGGCCTTTTTTTTTTTTTCAAGCGCATCTACTAGGGGCACAGCAACAGGGGGCACAACTACTGAGGGCACAGCAACAGGGGGCAAAACTACAGGGGCACAACTACTGAGGGCACAGCAACAGGGGGCAAAACTACAGGGACACAACTACTGAGGGCACAGCAACAGGGGACAAAACTACAGGGGCACAATTACTGAGGGCACAGCAACAGGGGGCAAAATTACAGCGGCACAACTACTGAGGGCACAGCTATAGGGGCAAATCTACTGGGGACACAGCTACAGGGGGCATAACTGTGACCACGCCCCTTACCTATGAAGCCATGCCCCTATTTTTTGGCTAACCTATTAGCCATGCACCTATTTTTTGGCACTAACCCTTTTTACCTTCTTTTTTTGTGTGTGTGTGTGTGGGGGGGGGGGGGGGTCGCCAATAGAAACTTTTGCCCTGGGCGCCACAAGGTCTAGAACCAGCCCTGCTGATTGGTTGGTACTTTATCTCTATCCATATTACAGCATGTCTCTCCTAGGCTTAGCCTTGCCCCTATCTCTGTAATGTACAACATTCAACTGGGCTCAAATAAGCTAACACGCCATCTATTTTTTTTTTAAGATCCCAAAGAGCCCAACCCTAACAAGACTTTAGTCATTTTAAAATGTGTCCTATAATGTAATTACTGTGCTAGTGCTAAAAAGACTTAAAGTTACATCCAATTAGCGCTTCATCTAGCATAACGGTTCACATAAAATCAGCAGAGCACCTTCCTTTGTTTTAAAATATCGGTATCATTAAACTATGTTTTACATGTAAAAATCTTTTTCCTTGACATTCACCAAATTATTTTCATTTTTTAATTAACAAAATGTGCTTTACATATCCTAACAATGTAATTTTTCTTTAAAACAAAGGTCATTATTCACTTGAGTCAACATTTTAGATGCACTTACAGTACATTAATTACGAAATTCCAATGCAATAAACTTTTCGAGCAACCCTATATTTGTACATACTGTAATACATTTTATTAAAAATATCTCTTACATATATTTGCTTAAAAAAGCATACATGAGGTTTGGAATTTGGTCCGGCTTCAATATAATTTTGTAATATCCATTTTTTACATTTATTTATTTATAGTAATTTATATAGCACACTCAAGGTCCACAGAAGGTCCCATTCACATCAGTCCCTGCAACACTGGAGCTTACAATCCATATTCCCTACCACATGCACACGCATTCACGATAGGGTTAATTTTGTTGGGAACCAATTAACCTACCAGTATATTTTTGGATTGTGGGACGAAGCCGGAGTACCCAGAGGAAACCTTTGCAAGCACGGGGAGAAATTACAAACTCCACACTGTTAGGGCCATGGTGGGAATCAAACCCATGACCCCAGTGCTGCGAGGCAGTAATGCTAACCATTACACCATCCGTACTGCCATTTTATATTTTCTATACATAATACAATCAACATCTATGATCAAGTGTTGAAATGCCAGCTCAGTTTTGGCATGGGTGCCAAGAGGAGGGTCATAGGGTAGTTACCCAGCCAGGGTTGGAATGTGGCCCCAATGGGGTCCTTGTCCAACCATAGAGGCCGTGGGATACCCCTTTCCTTCAGTGTGAACTATAAATGAGTGTGTAGAACTGTAAATGAGTGTGTGTACAAACTAGAGATGTGAACCGGAAATTTTTCAGGTTTTGTGTTTTGGTTTTGGATTTGGTTCCGCGGCCGTGTTTTGGATTTGTACGCGTTTTGGCAAAACCTCCCTGAAAATTTTTTGTCGGATTCGGGTGTTTTTTTTCAAAAACCCCTCAAAAACAGCTTAAATCATAGAATTTGGGGTCATTTTGATCCTATAGTATTATTAACCTCAATAACCATAATTTCCACTCATTTCCAGTCTATTCTGAACACCTCACATTATTTTTAGTCCTAAAATTTGCACCAAGGTCGCTGGATGACTGAGCTAAGCGACCCAAGTGGGTGGCACAAACACCTGGCCCATCTAGGAGTGGCACTGCAGTGTCAGACAGGATGACACTTAAAAAAATTGGCCCCAAACATCACATGATGCAAAGATAAATAATAAAACAAGAGGTGCAAGATGGAATTGTCGTTGGGCCCTCCCACCCACCCTTATGTTGTATAAACAGGACATGCACACTTTAACAAACCCATAATTTCAGCCACAGGGTCTGCCACACGACTGGCTGAAATAACTGGTTTTGTTTGGGCCCCCACCAAAAAAAGAAGCAATCAATCTCTCCTAGCTCAAACTGGCTCTACAGAGGCAAGGTGTCTACCTCATCATCATCCTCCGATTCCTCACCCCTTTCACTGTGTACATCCCCCTCCTCACAGAGTATTAATTCTTCCCCACTGGAATCCACCATCACAGGTCCCTGTGTACTTTCTGGAGGCAATTGCTGGTGAAAGTCTCCACGGAGGAATTGATTATAATTAATTTTGATGAACATCATCTTCTCCACATTTTGTGGAAGTAACCTTGTATGCCGATCGCTGACAAGGTGACCGGCTGCACTAAACACTCTTTTGGAGTACACACTGGAGGGGGGGCAACTTAGGTAAAATAAAGCCAGTTTGTTCAAGGTCCTCCAAATTGCCTCTTTTTCCTGGCAGTATACGTACGGACTGATTGACGTGCCTACTTGGATGCGGTCACTCATATAATCCTCCACCATTCTTTCAATTGTGACAGAATCATATGCAGTGACAGTAGACGACATGTCAGTAATCGTTGGAAGGTCCCTCAGGCCAGACCAGATGTCAGCACTCGCTCCTGACTGTGCTGCATCACTGCCAGTGGGTGTGCTTCTAATTCTTATCCTTTTCCTCGCAGCCCAGTTGTGGGAGAATGTGAAGGAGGAGCTGTTGACGGGTCACGTTCCACTTGACTTGACAACTTTCTTTGAACCTCTGCAGACTTGTGTCTGCCGGAAAGAGCGATACAACGTAGGCTTTAAACCTAGGATCGAGCACGGTGGCCAAAATGTAGTGCTCTGATTTCAACAGATTGACCACCCGTGAATCCTGGTTAAGCGAATTAAGGGCTCAATCCACAAGTCCCACATGCCTAGCGGAATCGCTCCGTTTTAGCTCCTCCTTCAATCTCTCCAGCTTCTTCTGCAAAAGACTGATGAGGTGAATGACCTGACTCAGGCTGGCAGTGTCTGAACTGACTTCACGTGTGGCAAGTTCAAAGGGTTGCAGAACCTTGCACAACGTTGAAATCATTCTCCACTGCGCTTGAGTCAGGTGTATTCCCCCTCCTTTGCCTATATCGTAGGCAGATGTATAGGCTTGAATGGCCTTTTGCTGCTCCTCCATCCTCTGAAGCATATAGAGGGTTGAATTCCACCTCGTTACCACCTCTTGCTTCAGATGATGGAGGGGCAGGTTCAGGAGTGTTTGCTGGTGCTCCAGTCTTCGGCACGCGGTGGCTGAATGACGAAAGTGGCCCGCAATTCTTCGGGCCACCGACAGCATCTCTTGCACACCCCTGTCATTTTTAGAAAAAATTCTGCACCACCAAATTAATTGTATGTGCAAAACATGGGATGTGCTGGAATTTGCCCACATGTAATGCATGCACAATATTGGTGGCGTTGTACGATGTCACAAATCCCCAGTAGAGTCCAATTGGGGTAAGCCAATCTGCGATGATGCTCCTCAGTTTCCGTAAGAGGTTGTCAGCTGTGTACCTCTTATGGAAAGCGGTGATACAAAGCATAGCCTGCCTAGGAACGAGTTGGCGTTTGTGAGATGCTGCTACTGGTACCGCTGCTGCTGTTGTTGCTGCGGGAGGCAATACATCTACCCAGTGGGCTGTCACAGTAATATAGTCCTGAGTCTGCCCTGCTCCATGTCCGTTGTGAAGTGGACATTGGGTACAACTGCATTTTTTAGGACACTGGTGAGTCTTTTTCTGATGTCTGTGTACATTCTCGGTATCGCCTGCCTATAGGAGTGGAACCTAGATGGGATTTGGTACCGGGGACACACTACCTTAAGAAATTCTCTAAGTCCCTGTGAATTAACGGTGGATACCGGACACACGTCTAACACCAACACAGCTGCCAAGGCCTGAGTTATCCGCTTTGCAACAGGATGACTGCTGTGATATTTCATCTTCCTCGCAAAGGACTGTTGGACAGTCAATTGCTTACTGGAAGTAGTACATGTGGTCTTCCGACTTCCCCTCCGCGATGACGATCGACTCCCAGCACCAACAACAGCAGCACCAGCAGCAGTAGGCGTTACACTCAAGGATCCATCGGATGAATCCCAGTTAGGACTCGTCAGACTTGCCAGTGACATGGCCTGCAGGAGTATTGGCGTTCCTGTCTAAGGAGGAAATTGACACTGAATCTGTTGGTGGTGTGGTTTGCAGGAGCTTGGGTACAAGAGGAAGGGATTTAGTTGTCAGTGGACTGCTTCCACTGTCACCCAAAGTGTTTGAACTTGTCAATGACTTCTGATGAATGTGCTCCAGGTGACGTAAAAGGGAGGATGTTCCTAGGTGGTTAACGTCCTTACCCCTACTTATTACAGCTTGACAAAGGCAACACATGGCTTGTCTCCCCAGGTGCCTGACTTAAACAAACCACCTCACCATCAGAATCCTCCTTGTCAATTTCCTCCTCAGCGCCAGCAACACCCATATCCTCATCCTGGTGTACTTCAACAGTGACATCTTCAATTTGACTATCAGGAACTGGACTGTGGGTGCTCCTTCCAGCACTTGCAGGGGTCGTGCATTCTCATGTGAAGCTGAACCACTAGCCATGAACATAGGCCAGGGCCTCAGCCGTTCCTTGCCACTCCGTGTCGTAAATGGCATATTGGCTAATTTACGCTTCACCTCAGACGATTTTAATTTAGATTTTTGGGTCATTTTACTGAACTTTAGTTTTTTTGGATTTTACATGCTCTCTACTATGACATTGGGCATCGGCCTTGGCAGACGACGTTGATGGCATTGAATCGTCTCTGCCATGACTAGTGGCAGCAGCCTCAGCACTAGGTGGAAGTGGATTTTGATCTTTCCCTATTTCACCCTCCACATTTTTGTTCTCCATTTTTTAATGTGTGGAATTTTATGCCAGTAATATTATCATATCAATAACAATGGCCTATTGTACTGTACAACTATATACTGTTGGTCATCAAAATCCTGCACTGTACCACTATATATACTGCTCACAAAAATGCAGCACAGATATGGAATGGATACTTGCAGTGACACAGAGCTGCAAGACACAGCAATGGCCTACTGTACTGTACAACTATATACTGTTGGTCACCAAAATGCTGCACTGTACTACTATATATACTGCTCACAAAAATGCAGCACAGATATGGAATGGATACTTGCAGTGACACGGAGCTGCAAGATACAGCAATGGCCTACTGTACTGTACAACTATATACTGTTGGTCACCAAAATGCTGCACTGTACTACTATATATACTGTTTACAAAAATGCAGCACAGATATGGAATGGATACTTGCAGTGACATGGAGCTGCAAGATACATCAATGGCCTACTGTACTGTACAACTATATACTGTTGGTCACCAAAATGATGCACTGTACTACTATATATACTGCTCACAAAAATGCAGCACAGATATGGAATGGATACTTGCAGTGACATGGAGCTGCAAGGTACAGCAATGGCCTACTGTACTGTACAACTATATACTGTTGGTCACCAAAATGCTGCACTGTACTACTATATATACTGCTCACAAAAATGCAGCACAGATATGGAATGGATACTTGCAGTGACACGGAGCTTCGAGATACAGCAATGACCTACTGTACTGTACAACTATATACTGTTGGTCACCAAAATGCTGCACTGTACCACTATATATACTGCTCACAAAAATGCAGCACAGATATGGAATGGATACTTGCAGCGACAGTGAGCTGCAAGTTACAGCAATGGCCTACTGTACTGTACAACTATATACTATTGGTCACCAAAATGCTGCACTGTACTACTATATATACTGCTCACAACAATGCAGCACAGATATAGAATGGATACTTGCAGTGACACGGAGCTGCAATATACAGCAATGTCCTACTGTACTATACAACTATATACTGTTGGTCACCAAAATGCTGCACTGTACTACTATATATAATATAGATAGTATATACTGGTCACACAACAATGCAGCAGATATTGAGCACTGATGATCAGGATACTGTCTAGAACTGAGTCTGACACGGAGCTGCAAGATACAGCAATGGCCTACTGTACTGTACTATTATAATTATATACTGGTGGTCCCCACAATGCAGCACACTGAGCACAGATATTTGCAGCACACTAAGCACAGATATGGAGCTTTTCAGGCAGAGAACGTAGATATTTGCAGCACACTGAGCACAGATATGGAGCTTTTCAGGAAGAGAACGTAGATATTTGCAGCACACTGAACACAGATATTTGCAGCACACTGAGCACAGATATTTGCAGCACACTGAGCACAGATATGGAGCTTTTCAGGCAGAGAACGTAGCCACGTCCTCTCCGTTCAATCTCCAATGCAGAGTGAAAATGGCGGTGACGCGCGGCTCTTTATAAAGAATACGAATCTCGCGAGAATCCGACAGCGGGATGATGACGTTCGGCCTCGTTCGGGTTAACTGAGAAAGGCGGGAAGATCCGAGGCTGCCTCGGAACAGTGTAAAATAGGTGAAGTTCGGGGGGGTTCGGATCTCGACGAACCGAACCCGCTCATCTCTAGTACAAACCACCAATTTTCACAATGCTCCCTTTAACACCTGGGCCCGCCTTACAGTATGTCTTCACATCCCTGATTCTAGGCACTATCTATGGGCACCAGAGACAATGTTCTTACTATGCTCCTAATATGCCTCTCCCAACCTCAATATTTTTTGGCAGAAGCTGGACAGAGTGACAAAAGTTTCCAGTGCTCATTCATTGTAGTTTGATGGTTGATGGCGTGAGAGATTTAGGGACAGGACTGGGAGATATATAATTATTTTCCTAACCCTACTCTTTAAAATGTGTCATTTCCTGGTTATATTTTATTATATTTTCTTAAATAGTTACACAGATGTGGTTCTAATAACTAAGACTTCTGAAATCACCTGCTGTTGGAGTTTGACAAAGGTAATGATGGGTGTCATGATTGGTGGGATTGGATTGATTGCTGTGCACCATATGGGTGTAAGAGGAGTGGCAGCAGCAGCATGTGCTAGAAGACAGATCCGTAACTTCTGGTTGACCAGGGTATTTTCGGGGGCACCACACAGCTTAGCTACCCACATAATATAACTCTTGATGGCCTGTAGCCACCTGACACCACCCAAAAGGTTCTTTGCAAGTTATTCCCATTCTTGTCTTTTGTACTAAGCTCCTGACTCTGATCTCCATCATGGAGCCTACATGGATATTGCGGCCCAGACGGTTAGCATTCATGGCATCATTTCCATAGGTTGCAAGCTTATGAGCAGGGCCTTCCTACCTCTGATTGTTTAATATTACCCAGTTTTGACAATCAATGTGTCCGGTTGTAAAGCGCAACGGAATTTGCAGAGCTATATAAGAAACTGTTACTACTAATAATAATAATCATGATGCACGCAGCTTGGAGGCTTTAGGGGGTCATTCTGACCCGATTGCTCGCTGCAGTTTATTGCAGCGGTGCGATTGGGTCAGAACTGCGCATGCGCTGGCGCATGGCAGACGTCCGAAGGCCATCGGGCTGCTACGATCACCTCTGTCTGATTGACAGACAGGGGTGGTCACTGGGCTGGGGGGGGCGGAACGGCTGCGTTTAGCCGCCATTCTGTGGGCTCGGTCCGGCCAACGCAGGCGTGGCCGGACCGAACGGGGGGCAGGCCGCAGCGGCTGCGTGACGTCACACGTCCCCCCGCATGTCAGTGCTATGATCATTTCGGAATGACCCCCTTAGTTAGAGAGACAGAGAAAATAGAAACTGCACTAGTTATTTATGTGGAGTGTTGTATACCAAACAACCAGGGCCAGCACTACCGTTAGGCAGCTGCCTAGGGCACCTGCACCTGGTGGGCACCAAAGAATCTGTAAAAAAGGTAAAATAATTATGTCTCTGAAATATGCTTGTAGTGGACCTAATCAGCTGCAGCTATTGATGTGACCATTACTCCATAACTAGTCCTCTCACTGGTGCAGCCTGCAGGTGGCCAGGTGCCGGTGGTGCTCCTCCTGCAGGCTAGCCTACTCACTGTACAGGGTGACCACTTGCTCCTCCAGCTTGTCTATCTGCTTCTTCTGCTTCTCCAGCAGCTCCTGCTGAGTCTCTTTGATCTTGCTGTGCTCCTGCAGATATTCCGCTGCCTGGCATGAGATCTCTGCGGGTTGCTTAATGGCTGTACCTCTTTTGCTCCAAGTTATGCCTCTAATATCCATGAGTGGAGGGAGGCGGGTGTTGACCGCCGGTCACATAACCGCAACATGTATAGCACAGCACTCTGTATGCAGATGCAACGGTTCAGGTTACAGAGCACCTCAGTAACAGCAAAGAGACAATGGGGGTCATTTAGACCTGATTGCACGCTAGGATTTTTCACTGGGCTGCGAGCAGGTCAGAACTACGCATGCGTATGCACCGCAATGCACAGGCGCGTCGTACGGGTACAAAGCGGATAGTTACTGGGCAATGGATTGTACGAAGAATCCATTTGCACAGCTGATCGCAAGGAGATTGACAGGAAGAGGGCATTTGTGGGTGTCAACTGACCGTTTTCTGGGAGTGTTTGGAAAAACGCAGGCATGTCCAAGCATTTGCTGGGCGGGTGTCTGACGTGAATTCCGGCCCTGGGCAGACTGAAGTGATCGCAGCGGCTGAGTAAGTCCTGGGCAACTCAGAAACTGCACAAAACTTTTTTGTACTACTGGGCTGCACATGCGTTCGCACATTTGCAAAGCAAACATACACTTCCCTATAGGTGGCGACTATCTGCTCGCAGCAGTGCAAAAAACCCCTAACAAGTGATCAAGTCTGAATTAGACCCTATATTTTCACCAATGCAGGTGAGTGACCACACACCGTCGCTTCTGTCCTGGGCAGTGAGGGGGGTGGGGGGGGACACAATGCTGCTGCGCACCTAGGAGTCACACTCTGCCAGGTGCAGGTCCCCAGCTCTGAGGTCCTGTCACTGACCTCACTGACCTCTGCTGGCGGCTAATAAGATGTCACTGTGAGGCCTGGGCAATGAATGGGATGTCACTGAGAGCAGCAGGTGGCTAAAAGGGGCAAAGGATGTCAAAATGGCGCCAGTGCCCAATAAGGTGGAGGGGTGCAAGACCAGCAGCGCTAAAATGAAGGGGACTTGCAAGGCAGCCCAGTATAAGAGGAATTTATAAAAATAAACAGTCATGCAATCTTGACAGGTAAGTATCCAACATAGGCATAAAATTACTCCCAGGCAATAAGGGTACACACACAGGAGCCACCTCTAATACGGTGATCGGTAAATATCTAACAACCGAACTGTGCTAATTTATGAGCAATCCTCTGAGGGACTTGTGGACTTATCTGGGTATACATTCAGGAACAGACACTCATTGGTCTAAATATACAGATGTGTATGAACTGATTAAGGTGCATGCAATTTATTACCAGTTAATTCTGAGGAGAGAATAATATCAATTGTTTTACTTTTTTTTTAAATAAATTGACAAAGAATTTTAATATTGTTTTTTTCAATCACTTCAACTGTAGCGCTGCCCATTCCATATATTTCTTTTCTTGTTATCTTCAGGAGTGACTCTCCTGATTTCTTGGCAGCTGCTTGGTGCAGCAACTGTTATTGAGCGCCTGTTCTTCTTTAATAGAAATTTCCTTGCATACACACACAGGAGCCACTGAGAGTGACTGAGGACTGACGGTGGGAATGGCGGAATTTGCAGAACTGGAATAAAAGTAATCATCATTGAATATCACGAATTGCTGCCAAAACGTCTTGTTCAAACGGGATGTAGTTATGTTGCCGGCGGTCAGGATATCGATGCCGGAATCCTGACCACTGACAATGCCGCCAGCCGGAAACCAAGCTAACACTGGCTATTCCCACTCGTGGGTGTCCACAACACCCTTAGAGTGGGAATAGTAGGGGATTCACCCCCCTGCCGGCATTCTAGCGGTCGGGATCCTGCCATCGGTATGCTGACCGTCGGGATCCCGGCCGCCAGCATTTCAACCCCAACCCTGTTCAAACATGGAATAAGTGAGAAGCAAGGGTGAGTATGGACATACAGTTGCTTGTGGGTGATGGCAACATAGTCAAATCAGCATTAACATTGGTATTCATGTAATGGTCAGGGTGAAATGCATAGAACCTCATTTACAAAGCACAGTGGATGCACACCGAAAAATACTTCAATTTGGAACCAGTGCTTCTATGGTCCACCAACATATTTCAAGATGCATATCTGCTCTGCTTGCTGGAGACACCTCTGCAAACTAAAAGTGCATCTAGGTTTAGGGTTGGTCACTAACCATTGAGGGTAACACTGAGGGTTTTCAGTTCCGCTATGCGCATGCCCGGGCGCTGTCTGTGTAATGCATGAGCATTATGCAAATAAAACCACTTGGTGTCAGACTCAGGCCCATTGGGTGCAAGACTTGGTCCATAACATGTGAGCGTGGTTTTATTTATATGGCTTGGAAGAGGGTATTGGAGGAGTAGGGTCAGGTTTTGATTAGGGTGACTGAAAACCTTGCACTGGCCCTGCAATCACCTTTTATATATCCATCTTGTATCAGATGATTAGAGGTGATGCCGTCCTATTGGTTATATAGATTACAGCAATATAGACTAGGGGCATATGCATGAAAGCTTGAAGAGAGCTAAAGTGGAAAGAGATAAAGTACCAACTAATCAGGTCCTGTCATTTTTCAAACACAAGGCAGCTAAGATCTGATTGGTTGGTACTTTATCACGCTCCAAGCGTTGATGTATATGCTCCTTAAGAGAAGGAAAACTAGTTTCTGATGGACGCACTAGTAGTAGAAATTCAACTTTTAATAGATCATATATAATAAATGAAAGAAAACCTGTTGATATTTGACTATTTTGTGATATTATCCTAATACAAGTGTTTGTTGTTCAGTAATAAAACAAGAATATGTAGTAACAGACAGACTAAGAGGTAAGAAGGAACTGCTTGCAAGTTTACAGGATTTGGTAATCACACTATTCATACAATGAGGCAAATGTACTAAGCCTTGGGGGAATGATAAATTGGAGAAAGATAAAGTATCAGCTAATCATTGTCAAATTGCATACCTCTCAGTGGGACAGTCCCGTTCTAGGGACTGTTCCATTGTCCTACCCACAGGCCACAGTGTCACAGTGTCTCTTCAGCCTCACTACTCACCTGTATTACTCTAGCCTTATCCTCCCCTGTAGCTCTCCAGCACCATTCTTCCCATTCCCCCATGTCTCTTAGTCTCCCCATTCTCATGTTTTTCTCAGCCTCTCCATTTCCATCTCTCAGCCTCTCCATTCCCCTGTGTCACTAAGCCTTCCCATTCCTCTGTGTCTCTGTGTCTCTAAGTCTCCCCATTTCTGTGTCTCTCAGCATCTACATTCCCCTGTACCCAGGGCCAGTGCTAGGGTGTTTGGTGCCCCCTGCAAACTATAAAGGGACGGCACACAATGAAAAGGGTGTGTGGTCTCACAAAGATGGAGCATGGACACACAATAGTACCCCCATTTCAAATTACTCTACACAGTAGCACAATCTTATTCACATTACACTGCATGTAGTAGTGCTGCTTATACACATATAGCTCACAGTAGTAGTGCCGCTCATACATAATGCCCATAGAAGTAGCACCCCTTATACATAATGTCCATAGTGGTAGTGCCACTTATACATAATGCCCCCAGTAGTAGTGCTGCTTCTACACATAACACCCCTAGTAGTAGTGCTGCTTATATGCATAATGCCCCCAGTAGTAGTGCCAACTTATAGGTAATGCCCACTGTAAGCTGCTTATAAGCATAATGCCCCAAGTAGTAGCGCCCCTTATACATAATGCCCACAGTAGTGCCACTTATACATATAATGGCCCCAGTAGTAGCACCCCTTATACATAATGCCCACAGTATGTCGCTTATACATATAATACACACAGTAGTAGTGCTGCTTATACACATAATGTCCTGCAGTAGTAGCACCCCTTATACATAATGCCCACAGTATGCCACTTATGCACATAATACCCCTAGTACTAGCACCCCTTATACATAATGCCAACAGTAGTGCCACTTATACACATGATGCCCCAAGTAGTAGCACAGCTAATACACATAGTGCCCTTAGTAGCAGCACCGCTTATACACAAAGTGCCCCCAGTAGTAGCGCAAATTGTACACATAACACCCCCCAGAAGTAGCGCCACTGATACAAATAATGCCCCCAGTAGTAGCGCCACTTATACACATAGTGCCCCCAGTAGTAGCATTGCTTATGTACATGGGGCATATTTATTAAGATTTCTTTTACTGAAATAATGTGAAAATGGAAGTTTTCACACCCGTTTCACATTATTTTAGTTTCACCTGAATATATTAAATGGCTGTTTTTGTGAAAAACTACTCCAAACCCTTTAATTGTCAATATTTTAGGAACCACATCGCATTTCCCATACTTGTAATAGGAAATGCAATATGTCCAAATTTCTTACAATTTTTTTTCAAAAAACACCGCAGAGAGCCCTGTGATAATTACACCACCATCAAAGTAATCACAGGACACCCAGCGGATTCAATACTTCTGCACGGCTAAGCAGAGAAAGGTGTGCGGGGAGCAGACAGTGTGATCAGTTTTTGTGTCTGATGACACACAAGGTGATCACTCTGAATTTTTTTTTTATAAAAATTTTAAAATACAAAAACAAATACTCGCCTACCCAGGGTCTGGTGATCAGTGCTCCAGTGTGGGCATCTGGTTATCTGGGGTCCCTGCAGCTCACTTTACAGCACCGGAGGTCACAACAGCAAGAAGCCCCAATGACCAGCAGCATGCACAGGAACACCAATCACCACTGGTAAATATGAGTGTAGTTATTGGGGGGTCTCAGTTCCAGGAGGGGGTGCTGGTGGCGGTGGTAGCGATGGTGACGTATGCGCCACACACACTCGCGATGTTTTTACCAAAAAATACCCTGATAGGTCTCCAGAGTGTCATCGCAGGGACAAAGGGGGTCATTCCGAGTTGATCGTAGCTGTGCTAAATTTAGCACAGCTACGATCATCTTCCCAGACATGCGGGGGGATGTCCAGCACAGGGCTAGTCCGCCCCGCATGTCAGTCTGCCCTCCATCTCCCCCCCCCCCCCCCCCGCACAAGTACAAAAGCATCGCACAGTGGCAATGCTGTTGAACTTGATGAGTAACTCCCGGCCAGCGCAGCTCCTGCGGCTGGCCGGGAGCTACTCGTTGCTGCCCCGGGTCACAGCGGCTGCGTGTGATGTCACTCAGCCGCTGTGGCCCACCCCCGCACAGGCCGGCCATGCCTGCATTGGCCAGACCGCTCCCCGAAAACGGCAGCTAAATGCCGCTGTGCCGCCCCCTCCTGCCCAGCGAACGCCTCTGCCTGTCAATCAGGCAGAGGAGATCGCTAGGTAACGACGGCATGCGCCGGTACACTGCGGTGCATGCGCAGTACCGACCCGATCGCTGCACTGCGAATAACTGCAGCATGCGATCGGGTCAGAATTACCCCCAAAGCTTTCTCACAAGCTCTGTCCCTGCAGGCAATTATTGATACATCCATGTGATGTAATCAATAATCGCATTGCGAATTGGGTTTATTTTATCACCTCACATCCGCATCCTCAGATGCGAATGGTGATAAATTGTCCATTAAGTGCCCCCAGTAGTAGCACCGCTTATATACATAATAGCCACTGTAGTAGCACCACTTATACACATAGTGCCCCCAATAGTAGCTCCCCCCACAACAGTAATGCCTGCAGTAGTAGTGATGCTTATACAGTGCCCCCAGTAGTAGCGCCACTTACACACATAGTGCCCCTAGTAGCACCCCTTACACACATAGTGCCCCCAGTAGTAGCACAGCTTTTACGCATAGTGCCCCCAGTAGTAGCGCCGCTGACATGGATAGTGCCCCCAGTAGTGCTCCCAGTAGTTGTGCTGCTTATACACAGTACCCCCAGTAGTTGTGCTGTTTATACAAATTGCCCCCAGTAGCTGTGCTACTTATACACAGTGCCCCCTGTAGTTGTGCTGCTGATACACAGTGCCCCCAGTAGTAGCGCCACTTAGACACATAGTGTCCCTAGTAGTTGTTATACATAATGTCCCCAATAGTAGTGCCACTTATACACATAATTACCAGACACACTCTCTCTCTCTCTCTCTCTCTCTCTCTCTCTCTTTCCTTCCAGTTACCTAAGTCTGGCTAGGTGGCTCTGGAGCAGGCTCCTCACCCTCTTCACACACAGCAGCCTGGTCCCTCTTCAAGCTGCCGGCGCCACTGCCTGTGTCTGTCATATAGTGTGACAGGTGCAGCAGCAGCCAGCAACAGCAGGGGAACTCAGCACAGGATGCAGAACAGGGAGAGAGCCTATCCAGCCTGGCGCCTCCCTGCTCTGCATCCCTTTGCTAAGCGGGTAGCACCGAGGCTGCTTGTACCTCTCAGTCTTCCGTTCCCCTTGTGGCCTAGTCTTCCCCTGTGTCTCTCAGCCTTCCCCTTCCTTATGACTCAGCCTTCTCTTGTCTCTCAGCCTCCCCCTGTGTCTCTACCACCTGACCCATGTCTCCCCAGCCCACACTTACCTCCTGTTGCAGACACTTACCACTTGCTGAATCTGCTGCACCATCTTTGCAGTGGCTTGGCTCCTCTGCTGTTCTGTGGTGCAGCGTCACGACATCACCTGCGATGTGTCTAGTGGCCAGCCAGTCAGGCTAATGACCTACAGCTCCTTTACTTTCGCTTCAGATTACAGCCAGGGTCGGACTGGCCCACAGGGGTACAGGGGAAACCACCGGTGGGCCCCACTCCTTCCTCTAGGGATCAGGTTCCAGACTGTGCACTTGTATTATACATGGTAGATATGTTGCATCACTCTGCACAAGTCTATTGTGTATTTCAAGCCTCAGTGGGGGTTGGCCACACCCCCTTTGTAGGCTGACCACACCCCTAAATATGGGCCCCTATAACTGCATTCCCCGGTGGGCCCTTCATGCCTCAGTCCGACACTGATTACAGCACTGGCAAGGAGGACACAGGAACTGGACTCCTGAAATTCCTGAGGACCCGGGACCCCTAGAAATCTTAGGGCCCATCACAAGTGTCCCCTCTATCACCCCCTGTCGCCAGGCCTGCATAGACCCTTGTATTTGAAAAATGACAGTTGAGAGCCTATTGGTTGGTAGTTTATCGCTCTCCACTTTATCAATCTTGAAGGCTTAGTACATCTGCCCCATAATGTGTTTCATACATCTAAATGCTGAATAAACTAAAAAAAAAGATAAAAAATGTAATGCCACAAAAAAAATAGTTGCATGTAAATCAGGCACCATTCATGTGGTTTGTCAAAGTCAGAAAAATATCACGCTACACACTGCCATATTTGCACCTCATGCGTGTCCCCGCTGCGTGTGCATGAGCTCTCCCGTGTGTGCGCATACTCGCTGTTGCGTGCACCCGCAGGCGCACGGTATGCGCATTTACGGTAGAGTTTGTATGCGTCTAGCGTGCGACTCAATCGTAACATATTTTAACCATAAAATGTATTTTGTAGATTATGGTCCCTTTGATAGATTCTGAAAGTTTAGTTAATGTAGCATGTTCATAGACAAAGAGATCCCTCTTTGTTTGATACGAAGGGTCAGACAGGGGTTATACAGTGGTGTTTAGTATCCATCGGAAGAGTATTTAATTAGCAATATTTCGGTGTTGGTTTGAAGCAGATTAATCGCTCGTGCGAATAGTTATGGACATAAGAAGTTTATGGACTTTTACTATATTTGCACTTTATTATCCATGCGGCGGGAAACCTAGTTTCCCACCCACCTGAGCAGTTGGAAATAGTCACAGCCCACCTGTATGAATCAACCTATGACCTTTTGTTATAATGCGAAGACGAATTCCTGTGTCCAATGAACAATAAGAATATAGGGACCATTGTACTGTATTATGTGTAGGGTATAAAAGGACAAGCCGATCTGGGCCAGCTCTCTATTCTCTTCAACGGTTCTCATTGCTGATAATCGGGAGCTGGATATCCAGAAGGCGCATGCGATTGTTTCCCTTGAGCGTAAGTTTCTCCGCAACCATATTGTCTTTCTTGTTATTGTGAGCCATATCCCTCTCTCTCTCTCCTCTCCTCTTTCTCTCTCTTTTCCTCTCAAAGTGTTATTGTACTACTATTGTATTTTATGTGTAGTTTTCTGGTTAGGTAGTCAATGTTATTTTGGTAGTGTATGACTTGTATTGTATTATTCTTTTGCAAATAGAACGTTCATATAAGGTGTTAGAACCTAATACCGGTATCTGTGTATTTATTATATTTCTAAGTATTCTCAGAGCTCGGAGACGCTCGTACAGCTTCCGAGTTAATAAGGTTACCCTGTGTTACATTTACACCCTATCACTGCACCAAGGTTTATTGCATAAATACATTGTTTATGGTATAGTTATAAAGGTTTAACATTGTGAGCATCAGCGCCGCTTGTGATCTCCTCGTGGTCCCAAGCGTCCGCTACGCTAGTAGCATATCATTACGTTAGTCGGCAGCCTATAGCGTGCCTGCCTTTGATCTCTTGGCCGTGAGCGAACGTGACGCTCAAGCGTCTCGACTACGGCTAAGCGATTGTTACACAACGTGCGTACCCTTACGGTATACCATACGCCAATAGCGTACTGTGTTCTTTCACCTTTTAGAGGGTTTTAAGTAAGATAAATATTAGGCTTTATCAATTGGCGGCTCGTCCGTCCTTCACATATCTGCACTAGGTAATTACAGCAGACATTATCGATCAGCAAAGGGCGGGAGGTAATATTCCTCATAGTGCTGACCCGATAAGCGTCTGCTTCGCTTAGTAAAGGGTGCTGAAGGAATCCGGAACCAGAGGTAAGAACAATACGCTAGTGTCTTTTAAAACTGTTTTTTTTCTCTGTTCTGTCTTGCGTACGCACGCACGCATATATCTGCATTTCTTTTCATTCGTGTATTTTCACATATCACTCTCCTGTTTGCCATTTTACAATTGATAACGTGCTAAGAAAGATTTGTTGCTATTAGTAGTTAAAGAGTAAAAGTAATACATTAAGGGGTAATTTGTAAAGCACGCACACAGCTTTGCCTAAGATACAAGGAAAGACCTGGGTGGTGCTCGGTAGATGATTGAAGACCATCTACATTGATAAACGTGTTAATTGTATTTCTGTGGACATATCTGGCTGGCATACACGTGTTTCTAACAAAAGGGTTAGACTAGTGTACGCAACGTAAAGGCCGACGCACGCAGCGTATATTACGCAACGGAGCGTCCGGGTACGCCCACATAATTCAAATCACACTATAGTATTATTTTAACAGGCGAAAAGGTGGCAACGCGATAAATAGCGCAAGTCAATTTTAGTGTCCGAAATTTAAACTAATAGATCCTTCTCTAAATTTACGACTCATCTGGTCTAAAGAAAGAAATTTCTGCGCAGAAATAGAAACAAAAGTAAAGTGTACATGTGGTGAGTGAGTGTTTGCATATATATGTTTTTACAATTTTTGGATTAAACCACAAGAAGTCGAGTTCTCGTGAGGTACATACATGTAAGTGACGTGCATGGTGGCTGGGGAGGCATCCCTTGTTAAATATAAATTTGAGCATTAGAGTATAGCAGACCAGGAGGTCTACTGTAGCACAGACCAGGAGGTCCGGAAACAGAACAGGAGGTCCAGGTACAGCAGACTAAGAAGTCCGATATAGAGAAAAGAGCACAACCCAGGGGGTTGGTGCAGAACCCATATAGGCCATTAAAGCTCTGGCTGAAGGAATTCGCAGCCGCAATTTTCGATTCCACTGATCGCTCCGCACATAAGATTAGTTGCTTATGTGCCGAACGATTGTACCGCACGTAATTGTGTGCATTAGTTAGTAATTTGATCCAGTACCATTTGCGTACGCTAGAGGGGTCATAAACGCTATTTGTACATTCTTACGTGATTTGTGTAAAAAAAATTTATTTTAAGGGAGGTTCGCTGGTCACTCAGGAACTATCCAGCAACCAATAGTTACTGGAAAGAGGAAGTGCTCTTCGGATCACCCTCGCATGTTCCAGTAAATAGCGGTTCAGGTCGCAGGGGCCCTGGGTCGAGTACGCCAGCGCTAAGGCAGTGTGTGGGCGTATTGGTCGGCGTGGGCGAGTGAGTGGGGTACTCGGTAAACCGCCACCGTCGGCCTATCTTGAACATCTTGGTTTTTGTAAGGGTTCGCTGAAGACCCTGATTAAGGTCAGAGGTAGTGAAAGCAACACCTGCAAGTTATGGGGGCCAGTTGTTCAGGTAGGGGGCGATCAACCTCGGTTCGGGTTGATTCAGTAAACCGACCAATTGGGTCGGCAAGGTATGTAATGTGTGAAAAATACGGTTCACACACAGAGGTTTTATGTGATGAATGGGAAAGAATGACTGTACATGACGGGGAGAAGTTCCCAAGAGTAGGCAGCTTTAGCCCAGATGTGTTACTAAATCTAAGGAGAAGGATATGTCTCATTAAATCAACAAAGAGACGGATCAAACATTATGATTATTTACAGTTATGGCAACAGGAGGGTGAAATACAGAGAGGACTGGCTCAGGCGGCGGGATCTAACCCTATCAGGAAACTGATAGCTACGGCACCACCGCCACCTTACATAACGGGAGAGAAATTGGTTGCGGAGAATGACGCACTAATGTGTAATAAACAGGCACTTAGTAACTGTATAAATGTTAAGGATAATTCGAATAAGATGAGTAATGCAAGTATTAACCCGTGCAAGTTGTACCCTGTTTTAAACTTTCCCCAGGAGTGTGATCAAGAGGACGAGTCAACAACAATATCGGCACTCTCTCTAGCAGCCACCATATCAGAAACTGCAGTGGGCACGACCCAACCCGTAAGATTAGTATCCAAGGCCCCTAGCGGAGGGACAGGTGAGGTCGTATCAACGGGTAAGTACGGCACCATACACTATGCTGAAACCATTTCACCACAAGCATAGAGAAGTAGCAGTATCTGTGTTAATGGATGGATTAAAGGAGGTATTGAAGGCTAGGGTACAGACCACGCAACCATGTTGGCGAGGTCTGTCGGTGGCTACTTTAAGAGAGGCCGCCCTTGATCACGATCGGAATATAACCAAACACAGGGAGTTACAAAGTGATAAATTAATGACCGTAAGTATACAGGCCCTGACTACAAGGCAACCTTTGTATAAATCTCCAAACCCTGTGGGTAAGTCAAATGTGGTAACCTGTTATTTCTGTCATAGAGAGGGACACTTTGCACGAGACTGTAGAGTGAAAAACACACAAATATCATATCAACCCCCTAGACAACGACATGACACACGAAATTGGGATCAGGAACCGCAGAGATGGAGTCATGAGCCACATGCAGGGGAAACAAAAAGGTATCCCCCAAAAAGAGACTGGCAAGTCTCGGGTAGTTCCCATTTACCCCCTTCTCAAGTAGTTGCTGCCAGCGCGATTCAGGGAGGTCACCATACCCAATAGGGGTGTTGCCATACCTGTAATCTGCACCCAGTGAAATTGATTGCAAGCCTTGGAAGTGAACCCGAGGTCACAATTGATGTAGCTGGTAAATCATTAAACTTCCTTGTAGATACGGGGGCGGCCAAATCAGTGATAAATTCGACAGTGGGCATGAGAACCACTGGTAAGACAATTCCAGCCATGGGAGTAACGGGAGTAGTCCAGCACTACCCTGTTAGCAAACCAGCAGAGATTACAATAGGGCCTTTGCATACCAAGCATTCCTTTTTGCTGGCAGCATCGGCACCGACTAATCTCCTGGGAAGAGATTTATTGTGTAAAATGGGGTGCGTCATTTATTGCACTCCTGAAGGTGTATTCTTAGACATACCTGAGAATCACGCTCAGGAAGTGCGAGACATGTTAGACTCCCCATCAAAATTAATGTCACATACTGTTATGATAAATAGGAATCCATCCCAGGTAGAAGAAATGACATCTCAAATACCAGAGTCACGGTGGACTAAAGATGGACAAGACACTGGATTAATGGCAAACGTAGCTCCAGTAGTTGTGCAAGTAAAAGATGGTAGGATAGCTCCAAAAATCCCACAATACCCTCTGAAGCCAGAGGTGGAATTAGGAGTATACCCCGTAATAGAGCGCTTGCTACAACAGGGCATTCTGGTAAGAACATCCAGCACTGCCAATAGTCCCATCTTCCCTGTGAAAAAGAGTGGGGGGAGGGGTTACAGGCTAGTACAGGATCTAAGGGGGATTAGCAAAATAGTTGAGTCAGTTCCCCGTAGTGCCAAATCCAGCTGTCATCCTTATGCAGATCCCTCCCACTGCGAAATTTTTCACTGTTATTGACCTCTGCTCCGCCTTCTTTTCGGTACCCCTGCATCCTGACAGCCAATATTTGTTTGCATTTACATACAGAGGAGTCCAATACACATGGACTCGATTACCACAAGGTTTCATAGACAGCCCAAGTATATTTTCACAGGCTTTGCATGATTGTTTACAGTCTTTCCAACCAGAGAGTGGATCAATATTGATACAGTATGTGGACGATTTACTACTGTGTTCAGATTCACTGGAAGCGTCCCTGAAGGATACGAAACAGCTCCTGTTTCATCTTTCAGACACAGGACACAAGGTTTCCAAAGACAAACTACAATTATGCCAGCCTAAAGTAAAATATCTGGGACACTGTCTAACACAAGGACTGAGACACCTGACCGCTGATAGAATTCAAGCAATTAGAGACATGACTCTGCCACAAACCCAGCAACAGATCAGAACGTTTTTAGGAATGTGTGGCTATTGCCGTAACAGGATCCCAGGGTTTTCCATTCTAGCATTACCTTTGCAGGAGATGGTTTCATCAAACAAACCTGATCGGATTTCGCATACAGACGAATCCGAGAGGGCATTTGAGAGACTCAAACAGTGCCTGACGCAGGCACCAGCATTAGGTATGCCAGACTATGGGAAACCCTTTGAGCTATACGGAACAGAAAGTGCTGGTTGCGCGGCAGGCGTCCTAACCCAAAAGCACGGTGATGCCAGCAGGCCGGTAGCATACTACAGCGCTCAGCTAGACACGGTAGCGCGATCCCTCCCCACATGCTTGCGAAGTGTCGCTGCGATAGCATTGCTAGTTACAAAAAGCGAAGATGTAGTGCTAGGACACAACCTCACAATTCATACACCACATGCAGTGTCAGCCTTGCTGAATTTTGCCCAAACCAGGCACGTCTCATCAGCGCGGTTTACAAGATGGGAATTGGCATTAATGGCCCCCGTAAACATCACCATAAGGAGATGCAGTGCATTAAATCCTGCAACATATCTCCCAGGTGTGCCTGGACAGGCACAAAGGGTGGAGGATGAGAGTGATGGGGAAGGAGGATTTATTACAAGGGATGACACACATGATTGTATGGAATATTTGACCCAAAATTTCACGGCAAGGCCTGACATCAGTGACAACCCACTGGAAGATGTAGATTTTACTTTCTACACTGACGGTAGTTGTCACAGACAGACGGACTCGGGAGACTTGTGTACTGGATACGCAGTCGTAGATGACCAAGGCACCATAGAAGCAGAACCGCTAGGCCCACCTCACTCAGCCCAGGTTGCTGAACTGGTTACCCTAACCAGAGCATGTGAATTGGCTAAGGGAAAGTCAGCCAATATCTACACCGATTCTAGATACGCCTTCGGGGTAGTCCATGATTTCGGAGCCCTATGGCGCCTCAGAAATTTCATGACGGCAGCTGGCACACCGATAGCGCATGCAGCTCACATCAAAAGGCTTCTAACAGCGATACAGGAACCTGACAGAGTGGCTGTTATCAAGTGTAAAGCACATACATATAGCCAAGACCCAGTATCACTTGGTAACAGCCGAGCAGACGAAGCTGCCAAGTTAGCAGCTGGTACCCCCAGACAGACAGACACCACACAATTGATGGTATTTAATACCATCAACACACAGAAGTTGTGTGAGATGCAAAATTTGTGTTCCACACAGGAAAAGGCAGTTTGGAGGTCAAAAGGATATGGCCAGGAGTCCTCAGGACTCTGGACAGATGGACAGGGTAAACCAGTGGCACCGAGAGCATATCTTCCATGTTTAGCTGAAGCAGCACATGGGCTGACTCATCTGGGCAAGGAGGGAATGTGCAAGTTGGCAAGAGCATATTGGTGCGCCCCAGGATTCTCATCCCATGCAGGTAAGAGAGCAATGTCATGCCTTACCTGCTTGAGGAAGAACATCGGAAAGGCAATACCAACAGAACCATCCCATATCCCACCTACAGGCGGCCCTTTTCAGGTAATACAGATTGATTTTATACAATTACCCCCTTGTCGAAATTTGAAATATGTACTTGTTTGTATAGATGTGTTTTCAAATTGGGTCAAAGCATTTCCGGCGGCCACAAATACCGCTATGTTTACTGCTAAGAAAATTGTGCAGGAATTTGTGTGTAGATATGGTATCCCTAGAATAATTGAAAGTGATAGGGGTACCCATTTTACAGGTGATGTCTTTCAAGGAATGTGTAAGTTGATGGGAATTGATAGTAAGCTGCACACTCCATATCGCCCCCAGGCGAGTGCGAAGGTGGAAAGAGTGAACAGCACTATTAAAAATAAACTGAGCAAAGTTATGGCAGAAACAGGATTGACATGGCCAGAAGCTTTACCCATCGTACTATACAGCATCAGAACCACTCCCAGGTCCCCTCTTAATCTGTCCCCCTTTGAAATCTTGTTTGGTCGACAACCGCATGTTATGATTAACCCTCAGGATGATTTGAAGTGTAACAATGAAGTGACTGTAAAATACCTGGTTAACATGAGTAAACAGCTAAGGAATCAAAATGACAATCTGAAGTTAGTGATTCCTGATTTGCCAGATAGTAATTGTCATGACATTGAACCTGGGGATTATGTAATGATACAGAATTTTCTACGCTCAGGTTGCCTTATTGACAGATGGGAAGGACCATACCAAGTCTTATTGATTAGCACGACAGCATTGAAGGTTGCCGAGAGCGAGACTTGGGTTAATTCGTCCCATTGTAAGAAGGTTGCTGATCCAGAGAGGTCCCGTGATAAAGAACAGACGGTGGAGGAAGTTGTATCACTGGAGTGTCTGTTTCAGGAGGACTGAGACGGCACCTGAGCATTGAAAATAATAAGATCGGAGGCAGTTGTCGATCCCCTGTTCCCTTTTATTGTTTTTCTCCACTTTCCATCCCATCTCCCTCAATTGTTTCTTTCCCCCTTCTCATTCTTCTCCATTTCCTCCTATAAAATGGACTTGCCCCAAGAGACTGTGATCCGGATTTTCCTGTTGACCATGATGTTGACCAGAGCACTCTGTTCCGGCGAGAGTACCATGGAGGTCGAGAGAGGTTCTGGAATGGGTTCTGATGACAGAGATGGAGGCGTAGATTTCCAAGAACAACATAACCACCGAGTAAAGGCGAGTATCAGAAAACGATCTGGTAGCATTGACAACAGAAGAAATTGTGAAGGATTGTTAGCTGAAGAGAACTGTATCTGTAGGCTCTGTGACAGTGTAGTTGAGGATGGGTGTATCAATAAATGCCAATCTAGTTTTAATATCCACATGGACCGGCATCCATTGAGTGACTATCACTCCTTAGTGGGTAAAGTGTTAAATCAGACAGATTGTTGGGTATGCTCTCAAGTACCTCAAGGCCATAGCAAATCAGGATTAGTTCCCTTCCCTTTAACTATAGGGGAGGTACTTGAGCTAAGTGGTGGGAGGCCGGTGGGCAGGAGGTTTAATATCTCCAGTCCTCCTAGTTTGAAGCTCCACCAATATCATGTGGATAGATCCCTAGTATGTTTTAACATTTCCAATCCCCGAAAGCCGGGAAATTGGGAAGTGTCATGGAATAACCAAACCATGACCTTTTCATACAGAGCCGATAGAATGCCAACAGATACAGAACTTATACGCCACATAGCCGGTAGTGGAAAATATTTCCGATATAGGTATACCCTAGGAAGTAGGACCATGAGAGTTGGAGAGGTATCACCGGGATACTGTGCACATATCATACAAACTGATACGTGTATTAAACAGATGGGAGAATTAGGGTTAGGAGATTTCATATGGAAAATGTGTAATATGGTTATGTCCTACTCCGTCCCATATGTTCTCCCCGATGATGCATATTTCATATGCGGGAGGAAGGCGTATAAGTGGCTTACCCCAAACTCTGAAGGATTGTGTTATATTGGAAAAGTACTGCCTGAAGTAATGACTGTATCACATACTAAAATGAAAGATATTCACCGCAGTGCCCAAGCTCCTTATACTCACACTCATTACGAGCACATCGTTAAACGGCACCTGATAGAGAGAACAGAGCATCCGGCCTCTGACCTGATCAGTGAATCCACCGGGATTCAATTCCTAATCGCCTTAGATATCACTCGTACCGCCAGAGGAGTGATAAATTATAAATATATATCTGCGCTTGCAAATTTATTAGACAACATCACTGAAATGTATGATGACACATTCAGGTATACTGGAAGGGAGCTCCAAGCTTATAAAACAGAACTGGTTCAGCATAGGATGATTCTCAATTATCTCACAGCTGTGACGGGTGGGTATTGTGTCACCCTAGCAACTCAGTATGGAATAAAATGCTGCACTTATATTACGAATAGCACTGAGGACCCGGTCGAGGTCATAGACCAAAAGATGGACGACATTCTCCAATTAAAGTGGGAATTCCGCAGGAGACACAATCTCACCCTTGCTGCTGTGGGTAATGAGCTGACCAGTTGGGTGTCATGGTTGAACTCGCGAAATTGGTTCTCTGGTTTAGGAGAATGGACCCAAGGTATTATCATGGATGTAGGGAAATTCCTTTTGTGTGTTCTGGGTGTCATCATATTAGTCGGTCTGATATTTAGATGCGTTCGGGTTTTAACAAAGTGTAAACGTAGCGCCCGAGTGATGAGTTTAAGGAGTGAAGATACTGTAATAACAACGACTGATGTGATTTATGACCCAACGATAGAGACAATGTTGTGATGAAAATGTGATTCCACGGTCCGTTTCTTTCACCCGTTTCTCCTTTGTTTCTCACCAAGGTAAAAAGACCCGCCTGGAAGAGGAATTTGATGACCCGGTATACAGACAACAGATGGACTAAAGAAGAAGTTTGACAACCTTGTACCCAGACATCAGATGGACTATGCCATAGACCCCCATGTCCCTAGTACTTTAATTTTACGCTAGCCCAACACTTTTTGTAAGTCTATGGACATTGATAAAGCTTTGCCTGCGTTTATTGGCAAAAGCACAAAGAGACTACAGTCAACATGTACTTCGAGACAAGACAAGACACCAGACAAGACTTCAATCGGCGAAATGTAAATTAACCTCACATAATGATATCTCTACCCCGTAACGACACTTCTTTTTTTTCACCTCTACAACCTTCAGGTAATGACACACATAGTCGATAGGGAATATAGGCACAGATATCAGCACTCACATATTTCCCCCATTCATGTATCATCAACTAAAATGTGCTCCCCCATTTTGTTGCAACCAAAAGCCGAAGAGAGCTCGGTAAAGTTTGACAGCCCATCCACAGACCCGTACCACGGGATAAGAAGGAATTCAAATGTATACTTCGCAATACCTCGAAGCTTGATTTAAGACACGTACGGCACGATGATACATGACCCCCCAAACATGGATTCATACACACATGCTTCTGCTATCTCACTAGGTCATACCCGTTTCCTACCTTCTCCTCTCCTCCCCTACCCAACCATAGAAATGTATTTACACATGACATATATTTTTTCTCTTTTTGAAATGTTTTAGAAAGTGGCAGTTGTTGGTGACTGCCAAAGGGTGGACTGTCAAAGTCAGAAAAATATCACGCTACACACTGCCATATTTGCACCTCATGCGTGTCCCCGCTGCGTGTGCATGAGCTCTCCCGTGCGTGTGCATACTCGCTGTTGCGTGCACCCGCACGGTAGAGTTTGTATGCGTCTAGCGTGCGACTCAATCGTAACATATTTTAACCATAAAATGTATTTTGTAGATTATGGTCCCTTTGATAGATTCTGAAAGTTTAGTTAATGTAGCATGTTCATAGACAAAGAGATCCCTCTTTGTTTGATACGAAGGGTCAGACAGGGGTTATACAGTGGTGTTTAGTATCCATCGGAAGAGTATTTAATTAGCAATATTCCGGTGTTGGTTTGAAGCAGATTAATCGCTCGTGCGAATAGTTATGGACATAAGAAGTTTATGGACTTTTACTATATTTGCACTTTATTATCCATGCGGCGGGAAACCTAGTTTCCCACCCACCTGAGCAGTTGGAAATAGTCACAGCCCACCTGTATGAATCAACCTATGACCTTTTGTTATAATGCGAAGACGAATTCCTGTGTCCAATGAACAATAAGAATATAGGGACCATTGTACTGTATTATGTGTAGGGCAGTGGTTCTCAAACTCGGTCCTCAGGACCCCACACGGTTCACGTTTTCCATGTCACCCAGCAGCTGCACTGTGTATCACCAACTGTCACATTTTGAAAATCCACAGGTGACCTGCAAAACATGAACCGTGTGGGGTCCTGAGGACCGAGTTTGAGAACCTGTGGTGTAGGGTATAAAAGGACAAGCCGATCTGGGCCAGCTCTCTATTCTCTTCAACGGTTCTCATTGCTGATAATCGGGAGCTGGATATCCAGAAGGCGCATGCGATTGTTTCCCTTGAGCGTAAGTTTCTCCGCAACCATATTGTCTTTCTTGTTATTGTGAGCCATATCTCTCTCTCCTCTCCTCTTTCTCTCTCTTTTCCTCTCAAAGTGTTATTGTACTACTATTGTATTTTATGTGTAGTTTTCTGGTTAGGTAGTCAATGTTATTTTGGTAGTGTATGACTTGTATTGTATTATTCTTTTGCAAATAGAACGTTCATATAAGGTGTTAGAACCTAATACCGGTATCTGTGTATTTATTATATTTCTAAGTATTCTCAGAGCTCGGAGACGCTCGTACAGCTTCCGAGTTAATAAGGTTACCCTGTGTTACATTTACACCCTATCACTGCACCAAGGTTTATTGCATAAATACATTGTTTATGGTATAGTTATAAAGGTTTAACATTGTGAGCATCAGCGCCGCTTGTGATCTCCTCGTGGTCCCAAGCGTCCGCTACGCTAGTAGCATATCATTACGTTAGTCGGCAGCCTATAGCGTGCCTGCCTGTGATCTCTTGGCCGTGAACGAACGTGACGCTCGAGCGTCTCGACTACGGCTAAGCGATTGTTACGTAACGTGCGTACCCTTACGGTATACCATACGCCAATAGCATACTGTGTTCTTTCACCTTTTAGAGGGTTTTAAGTAAGATAAATATTAGGCTTTATCAGGTTATACTTATAACACCATTTTAGAAGCATTAAAGCATCTGAAAAGTATTCATTTTCAGATGGCATATTTACAAGTGACAGATTCTGACAATCTTCTCTTTCCCTGCCATGTCTCCTGTTGTGTCTAGCACTTCATGCATGCAGCCAGCTAACCTCATGCCGTCAGGCAACTGAGGACTGACATGTATCATTAACCTCTCCAGATTGGAAAACTAATCCTCTGGGATCTGACATTACACTGCATACCATAATATCCTAAATGACACACATTACAGAGCAATGATAAAACACAAGGACCATTATCACTAGTAACATTTTAATAAATATATTTATATATATTTATAAATATATTATTTTTACATTTCTTTATTTTAAATAAGGAGAATTATTTATTAATGACTCATAAAGGTGAGGCATCATATTTAAAGTTGTTACGCAGTTAAAATGTTTTAGAAACATTACTGCATTGCACTGTCTACATTTTGACTGTCTGCAGCAACACTGTCGTCTGTTAACTACCTCCCATTGGTAAAGCAAGACACACTGGACAAAGAGGGTAATTCAGACCTGTTCATATCAGCAAATTTGTTAGCTAATGGGCAAAACCATGGGGGTCATTCCGAGTTGATCGCAAGCTGCCAATTTTCGCAGCGCAGCGATCAGGTAAAAAACCATCAAAACTGCGCATGCGTATGCACCGCAATGCGCATGCAGGTTGTACGGATACAAACAGCATTATTGCTGTGCAATTCTTCTAGCGATGAATCCATTTGCACAGCCGATCACAAGGAGATTGACAGGAAAGGAGTGTTTATGGGTGTCAACTGACCGTTTTCTGGGAGTGGTAGGGAAAACGCTGGCGTGACCAGGTATGTGCAGAGTGGGTATCTGACGTCAATTCCTGGACCTCCGTCGCTAGAATCATCGAGCAGGATAAGTAACTGTAGGGCTGGTCTTATTTTGCACAAAATGTTTTTGTTCCGCTCGGCTGCACATGCGATCGCACACTTGCAAAGCGAAAATACACTCCACCGTGGGCGGCGACAATGCATTTGAACAGCTGCTAAAAGTAGCTAGCGAGCGAACAATTTGGAATGAGGGCCCATGTGCACCACAGGTGTGGCAGATACAACATTTGCAGATAGAGTTAGATTTGGGTGGGTTATTTTATTTCTGTGCAGAGTAAATACTGGCTGCTTTATTTTTGCACTGCAATTTAGATTTCAGTTTGAACACACCCCACTCAAATCTAACTCTCTCTGCACATGTTATATCTGCCCCACCTGCACTGCACATGGACCTAATTTAGACCTGATCGGTGCTGTGCATATTTGCACAGCTGCCGATCAGGTCTGAACTGCACATGTGATGGTGCCGCAGTGTGCCGGCGCATGACAGACAGCCGCCGGCCGGCCCAGCCCTGGGATCGCCTCTGCCTGATTGACAGGCAGAGGCGTTCCATGGGCTGGCCGGCGTTGTTTGGACGCCATTTTAAGGGTGTGGTCTGGGCAACGCAGGCATGGCCGGACCGTGTGGGAGGCGGGCAGCGGTGGCAGCGTGACGTCACACGCAGCCGTTGCAACCCTCACAGTGACGAGTAGCTCCCTGCCAGCGCGCTGGTAGGGAGCTACTCTTCAAGAACAAAAGCATCGCCGCTGTTCAATGCTTTTGTACTTGTGCGGAGGGGTCGGGCCTGACATGCGGGGCAGACTAGCCCTGTGCTGGGCGTCCCCCCGCATGTCTGTGTGACTGATCATAGATGTGCTAAATTTAGCATATCTACGATCAGGTCTGAATTAGGCACATGGGCCCTCATTCCGAGTTGTTCGCTCGCTAGCTGCTTTTAGCAGCATTGCACGCGCTAAGCTGCCGCCTACTGGGAGTGTATTTTAGTATAGCAGAATTGCGAACGAAAGATTAGCAGAATTGCGAATAGAAATTTCTTAGCAGTTTCTGAGTAGCTCGAGACTTACTCGGCATCTGCGATCAGTTCAGTCAGTTTAGTTTCTGGTTTGACGTCACAAACACACCCAGCGTTCGCCCAGACACTCCTCCGTTTCTCCAGCCACTCCCGCGTATTTCCCAGAAACTGCTGCGTTTTTTCGCACACACCCATAAAACGGCCAGTTTCCGCCCAGAAACACCCACTTCCTGTCAATCACACTCCAATCACCAGAACGAAGAGATTTCTTCGTTAAGCCGTGAGTAAAATACCAAACTTTTTATCAAATTTACTTGGCGCAGGCGCACTGCGAACGTTGCGCATGCGCAGTTTGCGACTAATCGCACCGATGCGAAGAAAAATAACGAGCGAACAACTCGGAATGAGGGCCATGGTTTTGCCCAACTGCTAACAAATTTGCTGCTACGATCAGGTCTGAATTACCCCCAAACAGTGTGACTGGGTGTTTGTCTCTCAGGAGTTGTCAACTCAATTTTTCAATGCCTGCAATGTGCTTTTACAACACCAAATCACCCTTATTATGCTCTAATTTTGCTCTGAAATCACATACATACCTTAATTAAAAAGTATGCAACTTTACTGGAAATAGGGCTAGTGTAGGGGAATTGGGTTTGTTTTCCAATCAGCAATGTTGTATAATACGTATAAATGACTAGCTGGTATCAAAGTTATATATTTTTGGGAGTTTTCTTTCATATACAGTACTGTGCAAAAGTTTTAGGCAGGTGTGGAAAAAATGCTGCAAAGTAAGAAAAAATAGAAATGTTAATATGTTAATTTTGATCAATTAACAAAATTCAAAGTGAATGAACAGAAGAGAAATATAAATCAAATCAATATTTTGTGTGACCAGAGTGGTTACCTTCAAAACAGCATAAATTCTTCTAGGAACACTTGCACACATGTAGTCCACACAGATAGTTTTTAAAAGAACTTGGCAGAGAGGTTGTTCCAAACATCTTGGAGTACTAAACACAGATCTTCTGTTGTTGTAGGCTTGCTCAAATCTAGAGATATGCAGTGGGCACTTTTCGTATTTTGTGTTTTGGTTTTGGTTCTGTTTCCTTCCTTGTGTTTTGGATCTGGATTGGTTTTGCCAAAACCACCCTTTCATGTTTTGGTTTTGGATCTAGATGATTTTTGAAAAAACAAAAACAGCTAAAATCACAGAATTTGGGTGTAATTTGGATACTACGGTATTATTAACCTCAATAACATTCATTTCCACTTATTTTCAGCCTATTCTGAACACCTCACACCTCACAATATTGTTTTTAGGCCAAAAGGTTGCACCGAGGTGGCTGGATGACTAAGCTAAGCGACACAAGTGTGCGGCACAAACACCTGGCCCATCTAGGAGCGGCACTGCAGTGGCAGACAGGATGGCAGATTTAAAAAATAGTCCCCAAACAGCACATCATGCAAAGAAGAAAAGAGGTGCAATGAGGTAGCTGTATGACTAAGCTAAGCACCACAAGTGTTCGGCATTACACCTGGCGAATCTAGGAGTGGCACTGCAGTGGCAGACAGGATGGCACTTAAAAAAAATAGTCCCCAAAAGCACATCATGCACAGAAGTAAAAGAGGTGCAATGAGGTAGCT
This sequence comes from Pseudophryne corroboree, assembly GCF_028390025.1. Classification (NCBI taxonomy): domain Eukaryota; kingdom Metazoa; phylum Chordata; class Amphibia; order Anura; family Myobatrachidae; genus Pseudophryne; species Pseudophryne corroboree. The sequence continues at coordinate 134,668,255 of NC_086444.1, forward strand.
GTATGACTAAGCTAAGCGACACAAGTGTGTGGCACAAACACCTGGCTCATCTAGGAGTGGCACTGCAAATGCAGACATGATGGCACTTAAAAAAAACTAGGCCACAAACAGCACATCATTCAAAGAAGAAAAAGAGTTGCAATGAGGTAGGTGTATGACTAAGAAAAGCGACACAAGTGTGCAGCACAAACAACATGGGATGTGCTGGAATTTATCCAAATGTAATACAAGCACAATATTGGTGGCATTGTCCGATATCACAAATACCCGGGAGAGTATAATTGGGGTAAGCCATTGTGTGATGATGTCCCTCAGTTTCCGTAAGAGATTGTCAGTGGTGTGCCTCTTACAGAAAGTGGTGATACATAGCGTAGCCTGCCTAGCAATAAGTTGGCGTTTGCGAGATGCTGCTACTGGTGCGCTGCTGTTATAGCTGCGGGAGGCAGTACATCTACCCAGTGGGCTGTCACAGTCATATACTCCTTAGTCTGCCCTGTTCTATTTGTCCACATGTCCGTGGTTAAGTGGACAATGGGTACAACTGCATTTTTTAGGACATTGAGGACACTTTTTCTGACGTCATGGGATTTGGTACCGGGTACACACTACCTCAAACAATTCTCTAAGTCTTACTGAAGTAACGGCGGATACCAGATGCACGTCTAACACCAACATAGCTGTCAAGGCCTCAGTTATCCGCTTTGCAACAGGATGACTGCTGTCATATTTCATCTTCCTCACAAAGGACTGTTGGACAGTCAATAGCTTAGTTGAAGTAGTACAAGTAGTCTTCTGACTCCCAGCAGCAACAACAGCAGTGGCAGCAACATCAGCAGTAGGCGTACCACTCAAGGATCCTCCGGAGGAATTCCAGTTAGGAGAGGACTCCTCAGTCTTGCCAGTGACATGGCCTGCAGAACTACTGACGTGCCTGACTGAGGAGGAAGTTGACGTTGAGGGAGTTGGTGGTGTGGCTTGCAGGAGCTTGGGTACAAGAGGAAGAAGGGTTTAGGTGTCAATGGACTGCTTACGCTCTTACCCAAAGTTTCACAACTTGACACTGACTTCTGATGAACACGCTGCAAGTAACGTATAAGGGAGGATGTTTCTAGGTGGTTAACATCCTTACTCCTACTTATTACAGATTGACAGAGGCAACACATGGCTTGACACCTGTTGTTCGGATTTGATTATAAATAATTCCACACCGAAGAGGTGGCTTTTTTGGTCATTTGCCCAGGCATCACAATTGGCTTATTCATTCCACAGACAACAGGTGTCTCCCCCGGTGCCTGATTTAAACAAACCACATCACCATCACAATCCTTCTCGTCAACTTCCTCCTCAGCGCCAGCAACACCCATATCCTCATCCTTCACTCATCCTTCACTGTGGGTGCTCCCTACAGCACTTGCAGGAGGTGTGCAAATGGTGGAAGGAGCCACTTCTTCCCGTCCAGTGTTGGGAAGGTCAGGCATCGCAACAGCCAACACGCTTAGACTCTCCTTGTGGATTTGTGATACCGTCTTAGAACGCACAGTTCTTTGCTGTGCTTTTGCCAGCTTAACTCTTTTCATTTTTCCTTCGTCATGTGAAGCTGAACCACTAGTCATGAACATAGGCCAGGGCCTTAGCCGTTCCTTGCCACTCCGTGTCGTAAATGGCATATTGGCATGTTTTCTACTCAGACCATTTAAATTTATTTTTTTGGGTCTTTCTACTAAACTTTGGCTTTTTGGATTTGACATGCCCTCTACTATGACATTGGGCATCGGCCTTGGCAGACAATGTTGATGGCATTTCATTGTCTATGAAATGCCTAGTGGCAGCAGCTTCAGCACTAGGAGGAAGTGGTTCTTGATCTTTCCCTATTTTATCCTCCAAATTTTTCTTCTCCATTATTTTTCTGGAGTTATATAACAATATGTGGTACAGGAGAGCGTACCTCTACACAACACAGGGCAAACCCTGTGAATTTTATTTAGATTAAATATTAATAACCCCTTTATTTTGAGCAAATAATATACAGCACCACTGAATTTATATGGCAGCACCACTGGACTGGACTTATACGGCAGTGCCACTGGAATTATACGGCAGTATCACTGGAATTATATGGCAGTACCACTAGAATTATACAGCAGGATCACTGAAATTATACAGCGGTATCACTGGATTTATACGCCTGTACCACTGGAATTATACGGCACTATCACTGGATTTATACGCCAGTACCACTGGAATTATGCGGCAGTATCAATGGATTTATACCCCAGTACCACTGGAATTATACGGAAGGATCCTTGTAATTATACAGCAGTATCACTGGAATTATATGGCAGTACCACTGGACATATACGGCAGTATTACTGGACTGGAGTTATACGCCAGTACCGTTGGAATTATACGCCAGTACCACTGGAATTATACGGCAGTATCACTGGATTTAGATGGCAGTACCGCTGGACAGTATCACGGGACATATACGGCAGTATCACTGGACTGGATTTATACACAGTACCACTGGAATTATACGGCAGTACCACTGGAATTATATGGCAGTATCACTGGATTTATACGGCAGTACCGCAGGACATATACAGCAGTATCACTGGACATATACGGCAGTATCACTGGACTGGATTTATACAGAAGTATCACTGGAGTTATACACCAGTACCACTGGAATTATACGGCAGTATCACTGGACTTATACAGCAGTACCACTGGACTTATACAGCAGTACCACTGGACATATATGGCAGTATCACTGGACTGGACTTATACGCCAGTACCACTGGACTTATACGCCAGTACCACTGGAATTATATGCCAGTACCACTGGAATTATACGCCAGTACCACTGGAATTTTACATCAGGATCACTAAAATTATACAGCAGTACCGCTGGACATATACGGCAGTATCACTGGACATATACGGCAGTATCACTGGACATATACTGCAGTACCACTAGACATATAAAGCAGCCCAGGGACACCACCACTGGACTGATGCAGGATAACACAGCACCACTGCAATGGACTGGACTTATACAGTAACACTGTACATACAGCAGCAGAGGACACTACCACTGAACTGATGCAGCACAACACAGCACCACTGGACTGTACTTATACAACAGCACTGGTCATATGGCAGCAGAGGACACCACCACTGTGACTGGACTGATGCAGCACAAGACACTACCACTGTACTGATGCAGGATAACACAGCACCACTGGACTGGACTTATAGAGCAGCACTGGACATATGGCAGCAGAGGACACAACCACTGTGACTGGACTGTTGCAGCACAAGACGCTACCACTGAACTGATGCAGGACACTGAAGAAGGAGACACGTCCTCTCGCTACACTCTCCAATGCTGGAGTGAAAATGGCAGCGATACGCGGCTCCTTATATGGAATCCAAACCCAGCGAGAATCCGACAGCGAGATGATGACATTTTGCCTCGTTCTGGTTTCCGAGTCAGGCGGGAAAACCCGAGACAGGCTCGGATTCGGGCTCAGGTAGTGAAGTTAGAAAGGGTTCGGTTCTCTGAGAACCGAACCCGCTCATCTCTACTCAAATCCTTCTGTCCCTCATGTAATCCCTATGATGTTGAGATCAGGGCTCTGTGGGGGGCCATATCATTACTTCCAGTACTCCTTGTTCTTCTTTACGCTGAAGATAGTTCTTAATGACATCACTGATTGGCTGTATGTTTGGGGTTGTTGTCCTGCTGCAGAATACATTTGGTGCCAATCACACACCTCCCTGATGGTATTGCATGATAGATAAGTAAGTGCCTGTATTTCTTAGCATTAAGAACACCATTAATCCTAACCAAATCCCCAACTCCATTTGCTGATATGCAGCCCCAAACTTGCATGGAACCTCCACCACGCTTCACTGTTGCCTGCAGACACTCATTATTGTGCCGCTCTCCAGCCCATTAGTGAACAAACTGCCTTTTGTTACAGCCAAATATTAAAAATTTTGACTCATCAGTTCAAAACACCGCCTGCCATTTTTCTGCACCCCAGTTGCTATGTTTTCGTGCATAGATGAGTTGCTTGGCCTTGTTTCCACATCATAGGTATGGCTTTTTGGCTGCAATTTTTCCATGAAGACCACTTCTGGCCAGACTTCTCCAAACAGTAGATGAGTGTACCTTGGTCCCACTGGTTTCTGCCAGTTCTAAGCTGATGGCATTGCTAGACATCTTCTGATTTCAAAGGGAAGTAAGTATGAGGTGTCTTTCAGATGATGCACTACGTTTCTTGGTCAACCACTGTGTCTACGGTCCTCAACTTTGCCCGTTTGTTTGTACTTCAATGCTGAGAAATAAAAACAGGACCTAATCCATCATGCAATACCATCAGGGAGGCATCTGATTAGTTTAAAATTTATTCTGCAACAAGACAACAACCCCAAACATAAAGCCAATGTCATTAAGAAGTATAGTCAGCGTAAAGAAGATCAAAAACTTCTGGAAGTGATAATATGGCCTCCACAGTGCCCTGATCTCAACATCATTGAGTCTCAGGTCTGTTTCTAGGCAATCTGGCTCCCAGTGCATATAGTAGAAAAATGTGCTCTCTTGACATTTTCAACAGTATTTCAAGCGAACGGCCAGACCACATGAAATACTATGCAAACACTGATCGCAGGTGCCCAATGCGATCGCATGATTTGCCCGGCCCTAAAAACAGCCCTGTTGAGTCTGTCTGGGATTACATGAAGAGACAGAGGGGGTCATTCTGACCTGAACGCTCGCTGCAGTTCTTCGCAGCGCAGTGTGCCGGTGCATGGCTTCCAGCCGACGGCTATCATTGCCTAGCGATCGCCTCTGCCTGATTGACAGGCGAAGGCGGTCGCTGGGCAGGAGGGGGCGGCACGGCGGCGTCCGGCAAACGCAGGCATAGCCAGACTGTGTGGGGGCGTGCCGCAGCAGCTGCATGATGTCACACACAGCCGCTGCGATCAGGCAGCGACGAGTAGCTCCTGGCCAGCACGCAAAAGCTGCGCTGGCCGGGATCTACTCCTAAAGTACAAAAGCATTGCTGCTGTGCAATGCTTTTGTACTTCAGCGACGGGGCATGGACTGACAAGCGGGGTGGGCTAGCCCTGTGCTGGGCGTCCCACCTCATGTCTGTGTTCCTGATCGCAGCTGTGCTAAATTTAGCACAGCTACGATCAAGTCGGAATCATCCCCAGAAGGATTTGAGCAAGACTACATCCACAGAAGATCTTTGGTTAGCTCTCCAAGATGTTTGGAAAAACCTCCCTACCGAGTTCCTTCAAAAACTGTGTGTAAGTGTACCTAGAAGAATTTGTGCTGTTTTAAAGGTAAAGGGTGGTCACACCAAATATTGATTTGATTTAGATTTCTCCCCTTCATTCACTTTGCATTTTGAAGGTGATTCCGAGTTGATCGTAGCCCTGCAAAATTTTGCAGGGCTACGATCATGACCATAGACATGCAGGGGGACACCCAGCACAGGGCTATCCCGCCCCACATGTCAGTGCCGCCCCCCCCCCCCCCCCCCCCCCACAGGAGAAGTGCAAAAGCATCGCACAGCGGCAATGCTTTTGCACTTTAGGAGTAGCTCCCGGCCAGTGCCGCTTTAGCGTGCTGGCCGGGAGCTACTCGGCGCTCCCCGGCCCGCAGCGGCTGCGTGTGAAGTCACGCAGCCGCTGCGGCCCACCCCCCGCACGGTCCAGCCGTGCCTGCGATGACCGGACCGTGCACACAAAACGACGGCCAAACACTGCCATTCCGCCACCCCCCCCCCCCCCCTGCCCAGTGACCGCCTCGGCCTGTCAATCAGGCAAAGGTGATCGTAGCGCAGCGACAGCCTTTGGCCATCTGGCATGCGCAGTTCTGACCCGATCGCACCACTGCAATAAACTGCAGCGTGCGATCGGGTCAGAATGACCCCCTTTGTTAATTGATCTAAGAAAACTACTGTATTAACAGTTCTATTTTTAAAAGCATTCTTACTTTGCAGAATTTTTTCCACACCTGCCTAAAACTTTTGCACAGGACTGTATAAATTCATTTTATTTTATCTCTGTTAAAAACTGACAGTAAAGGACAAAACACAGTTACATGTTTCTGAGAGACAAAATCTGATTTATTTATTCTACAAGACATGTTCATTTGTTGCTTAATATTAGATTTTTTATTAAATTGTTTGTGGCCCTAGAATTTACAATGGAAGGTGGCGCTTAGGGTTAGTGGGTAGAAAAAACAATTATATACTGCGGATCAATTAAAACATATCACAATTTATTAAAACATTCCACATATAATATGAGTATAATAAAACAGCTCTGACGGCCTCATAGGAAATCCATCTAGTGGCAGTCTCTGAATTCAATGATTCAATCAAAGATTTATATGACAGCACAATCTGGATACTTTAAAAAGCAGAAAACTGTGGGGGTCATTCCGAGTTGATTGCTCCCTAGCTAGTGTATTTTAGCTTAGCAGAAGTGCAAACGCTTGTGCAGCCGAGCACTGCAAAAACAGTTTGTGCAGTTTCAGAGTAGGTCTGAACCTACTCAGCGCTTGCGATCACTTCAGCCTATTCGTCTCCGGATTTGATGTCATACACCCGCCCAGCAAATGCCCAGCCACGCCTGCGTTTTTTCAGACACGCCTGCGTTTTTGCAAACACTCCCTGAAAACGGTCAGTTGACACCCAGTAACACCCCCTTCCTGTCAATCTTCTTGCGGCCGTCAGTGCGAAGGAAAACTTAGCTAGAACCTGAGTACAAACACAAAAGGCTTTGTACCCGTACGTCGCGCGTGTGCATTGCGGGGCATATGCATGCGTAGAAATGCCATTTTTTCACCTGATCACTGCGCTGCGAAAATCGGCAGAGAGCGATCAACTCGGAATGACCCCCTGTATTCGGTCCTTTTACGACAAGCAGGCACATAGGAAATGGTTCAAATATATGCAAAGTTTAAAATCTGGAATAATACCAAGCAATCGGGAGATGAATTACCCAGTCAGAGGTGTGCTTTCCATGCAGTACATTTGTTTCACTTGGTGCCGGTAAACTGGTATGACATTGGATTAGGTTATTTTCTCCATGATTTTCTCAAGCTGGTCCAAAAGTAAAGTGCAAATTGTCTCTGGCACAATGCCAGAGTCTAATGTGCCGTAGAGATGAGTGAGCCCACACAGACACTGCACATGGGGTACCTCCTCTGTTAATCTGCCCCTGGGTATCAAAGTTGCTGACTGTGAGTGAAGGTTCACTGGAGACAAAGATAGGGCATGGTGAGAGCCAAGAGGATGGAGGGCCCTGCTTATAGTCTCACTTGTCTTATTCTCCAGGCTAGACCTACCGTTTTTATTACAATCTTTGCTATTAATTAGGAAATACAATCTCTTTCCATAACAACTGGTCAGGAGACTTAACTGTCATGTCACCTAAAATGTTTTTGGCCATAAATATAGAATTTTTGTTGTTATTTAAAAAAAAAATAGTACTTCTACAATTGCAGATTTTTCAGGCACCTCTAGTAACGACAGGATAATAGACTATCAATACAAAATATTGAGTAAAGCACCAATAAAACATAAAACTGTGATCAAAATCATTGAAAAATAGGGTGAAGGACATAAGCGACTTCCTATTTAAAAAAAAAAGAAAACAAAGTGGTTTTCTTGTTACTTCACTCTATCAGTCCTTTTAGGTGTAATTGGGTGCACCGCAACTCATTACCTTTCACCCCAGTCTCACAGATTTTTGTATGCAGCCCTGTATTTCTATGCCATTACAATGGCAACTCGTCCCCCTGCACCTAATAGGATTGATAGGAAGGAAGGGTAATAAATGGGGAAAGAGAGAAGGGGCAAGGGGAAAAAGGAGGTGGATAACAAAGACTGGAGAGGAGATTATAAATATGATTTAGGTAGGGTGTCATAGGCAAACACAGGGGGGTTTCTGGTTGCCCAGAAACCCCCCTCAAATTATGACAATAGTAGCAATGGCATATAATACAATTACTAAAGCTGCCATCAGATTATGCAGTTTAAGGGACAGAGCAGAGCTGCAGTGGTAGCAACTTTTCTAATAATTTGGCTGTGTGTGTGGATCTGAGTCCTTAATCAGTGCTCTGGACAAGAAAGTAGCTACCAGGAAGAAGAGACAGGTGCCTTACCATGAGTTGGGTGAATGTGGGTTTAGAAAGTGCAGTTCTGTCTCCTACTGATTCTATTATGTAACTTTATTTATTATGGTATGGTTAACCTTTTCCTGACCTTTTATTTATATTATTTAAATATGTTTGATACAGGCTATACTATAGACCACAGGTTCTCAAACTCAGGCCTCAGGACCCCACACGGTCCATGTTTTATAGGTCACCTGTAGATTTTTAAAATGTGACAGTTGGTGATACACAGTGCAGCTGCTGGGTGACATGGAAAACGTGAACCGTGTGGGGTCCAGAGGACCGAGTTTGAGAACCACTGCTATAGACTATCTATAGTGTTAAATATTAATACTGTAGTCCATATATTATCCAGTGTATAAATAGACCAATGTTTACATGTTGTCCAGAGTAATTACTAGGTTCTTCTACCACTCTCCCAGACTCCCTCACAGGGTTGGCCCACAGCGGCACAGAATAAATATATATATATATACTATCTTATACTGCACAGGAAGACTATTGTGTATTCTGTAGAGTGCATTGCTATTGTCAATCTAATACATTATCATGCATGTACTATCAGTATTTGCTATATATATTTATCAAGGGGCCCAGACCATGCACTCTCTGCTGATTAGCTAAGTCTCTGTGGCGGTTTGTCAAACCTCCTCTGAAGATTGGCCACACCCCTAAACATGGGCCCCTACCAATGCATTCCCCCGGTGGGCCCATCATGCCCCAGTCCGACACTGCTCCCGCACTGAAACCAATGTTAAGCAGAGTGCGAGATTCTGGACTACATTTGGAAACCTCCTTCTAGAAATCCTGCGTTCGCCACTGGGTGTCATTCAAAAGGAAAGTTATATATTCCATGGAAGATCTATAATGGCCGAAACATTGTAGCTTTTTTAGGAAAATGTAATAGGAGTAAACTCAAACAAAAATATATTTATAGTATTTTATGGCATTACTGAATCTTCCAGCCCCATATATGGTGGTTAAGGGTAACCAAAATCCTTAGAGCAAGGCAAGACTCTAAATGAATTCTAGCATTAATATATCTGTATACTGTATATGAATGTTATTTATTTATTTATTTATTAACAGTTGTTTATATAGTGCAGCATATTCCTTTGCTCTTTAGCGTTAAAACTAAAAATGGCAACAATGTAACACATGCTTATCAGCCCCAGATTTCACTTGTTGTGCTATAGGGTAACAATATTATTAATTACAGACTTTTTCTCAAGGACTTGTGGTGGTGCCTCCACCCAAGTTATCTTTTGTCTTCCAAGGAATGTGGGTCCACTAGGGAGATACCTCTATTGGACTACAGTATACAGCATGTGCAATGAAGTCTCTATTATTCCCTTACCCAAATAAGTGAAGGCACGAGGACACAGGTTTAGAAAAATAAATAACCCATTATTGGTGTATTAAAAAAAAACTAAGAACATGAAATTGGACGAAATTTGGTTCTAATGCCTTTAAAGATTTTATTAGGTCACAAGTGGGATTTTACTTGAAACACTTCTATAGATTATACACCAATGTAATAACCAAAATGGCTCTCCCTCCTATAATTTCCAAAGAATTCATAAAGTGTCACATTATCTACCTGATGCCACATTTTCTACCTGATGCTTGCTGATTTTTCATTACCTTATCTAATCCTTGAACAAAACCCTAGATTCGTATTACTAAACCCAAAGCCAGCCACTCAGTCACAGAGACCATAGATTGTAAACTCCACTGGGGCAGGCACTGATGTGAATGACTAGAAAAATCTCTGTAAATTGCTACAGGATATGTGCGTGCTGCATAAATAATGGCTAATAAATGAATATACTATACCTCTTTTAAGTTGCTTTGCTCACTCCTGGTGCTGATAAACAATCTGGAATTTGCACAACACCTCTCTTATTGTCACTTGTGTAATTGCCTGTTGACTGCGGCTATAGTGGAGTGTACAGTAATGGATTTCTCTGTAGCGTTAAGGCAGACCAGCAGGGTGTTTAACTGGACACAGTTACCTCAGTCCTGATGTCTCTATAGATCCTTGATGCAGAAACATGCCTTTCAGCTGCTCTGCGGTACATGATTATCCAGAGTGGTTTTCTTTTTCAGCAGTTCCGCTGTTGCTCTTCATTAAGTTATCAGCTATTTCCCTTCGGGGTAAATTTACTGAGATTTGATTTTGACTTCTATTGGAAATTGTGAGACTTTTGTTTCTGTGGTGATACTAATCGATTTTGGGGGTGTGCGTATTCGTAAATGTTACAATATAATGGAATTTGCAAGTAGACACACGACTAAATGGTGTAAAGCAAATTTAATCAATTATATGACTAAAATTGGAATGAATTCCCTGTAATTTTTCCTGCTAAAAATTCCCCAAACCAATCCAAACATGTGCATTGGGATAGATTTAGGGCCTAATTCAGATCTGATCGCAGTAGCATATTCTAACTCTCTCTCTGCACATGTTCTATCTGTACACCCTGCAGTGCACATGGTTTTGCCCATTAGCTAACAAATTTGCTGCTGCAATCAGATCTGAATGAGGCCCCTAGTTGGAAGGAGCTTGCACTTGAGTTGTAGAGGAGAGAGCTAGTTTGATGAATGATTTTGAGAGTTGTCCATTGTATTTTGTGTCTTTTTCTAGTTTGTTTACTTTATTATCTCTTGTCATATTTTTGTGTGTGTGTTTGTTTGTTTGTTTGTTTGTTTGTTTGAAGAGTGTGTTCTTAGAAGTAGTGTAAGTTTTATTCAGTTTGTTATTTTTTCAGTGTTCTGTGTTATTTGTTAGAGTGAAGGAGGAAAGAGTTAGGGGAGGGGATGAGGAGACAGAGTCAGAGGTGGTGCAGCAGCAAGCTCAGTCCTCAGAGTGTGAGGATGATAAAGATGATGATGATGATGATGATGATGAAGAAGTAGAAGAAGAATCCACCGTGTGCACCAAAAGCAGAATTGAATTGGAAGAAAATGTGGCTCTTGTGAGAGCAGCCATGAATCATTATGACCTCCTCTTTGGGCGTATAGCTGCTCATACTGTTGGATGCAGAAAAACACAGATATGGAAGGTGGTTGATGCTGAGGTCAATTGTGTTGGCAGCATCAGGAGGAATGCAGACAACTGCAAAAAACAGTTCAGTGACATCAAAAGAGGCCAAAGCACAGGTAGACTGGTGCTGGATCCCCTGATGCTGGAATATGAGGAGCCACTGCGGAGCATAATTCCACCAGATGGGGAGCAGGCATTACATGTGCATGACTCTGATACCCCACCCAGGGGTATCTCTATGTGGAGATGAGTGGTTTGGGTTTTAGGAAATCAGAACCCACCTGAACTTGTGTGACCTGAGTCAATTCGAGCTGTGGCTTGGGGTTTCCCACCAGGCTCAGATTTCAAAGAAAGGCAAAGCGTCATCCTCCAAGCATTGGATTCTTGGGGTTTTGGATTCTCTATAAGATAGCTGTGGCTGGGACTCTGCACCATTTGACTCCAGGCAGGCTGCTGTGTGCTGCATTGTCCTCTGCTGGTTAAATGGTTAAATTGTCTGTGCTGTCCAGACTCATAGTGGCTCTGCCATGTATACTAGAGGCTCTGCTGTAGACTCCAGACTCCATACAAGTGGCTGTGCTGTATCCATCTAAGTGGCTGTGCATTCACATATAAGCAGCACTAAAGTGTGTATTGTTGTCACTCAGTCGCAAAAAAAGTAAAAAAAAACGTAAAAAAGTAAAAAAAATAATTATTTTACGTTTGTACAACCTGTGAGCACTGTACCCCGTGCATTTATTATTCACATATTTATAAAAAAAAGAAGCCCTTTGGATTGCAGAAGTTTGAGTTGAGCTAAGTGAAAAATGTATATATTTTTTTATTATTCATATATAAGGAAGCCCTTTGATTTGCTGCAGTTTGAGCTGCAAAGTGAAAAATAAATATATTGTTCTATTGTTTGTACTGTTCTGGTGCACTGTACCCTGCTCATTTATTATTCATGTACAAATAACAGAAAGGCCTCCTTAGTTTGAGTTGAGTTGCAAAGTGAAAATATATTTATTGTTCTGTTGTTTGTACTGTTGTGACACAGTGTACAAACAAGACATGTCACAGAGTCCCTTTGACTACTAGAAGGAAAAAAATTCATTTCGGAGGTTCTTGTACAAACTGGCTTTGCATTACTTAAGCTGCCCACCCTCCAGTGTGTATTCAGAGTTTTCAGCACAGCCAGGAACCTTATCAGCGATCGGAGTAGGTGGCTACTTCCTCAAACTGTGAAAAAGATGATGTTTATCAAAATTAACTACAAATTCAATGAGGAAGACCTTTACCGGCAATTACATCAAAGTACAGAGACTTCTGTAATGGTGGATTCCAGCGGGATGAATTGATTTTGTGTGAGTATAATGTAACCATTGATAAGGTTGAGGATGAGGATAGTAGTGATTATGACTTCTTGTCACTGCAAAGCTGTTAGCTTAGCTGCCTTAAGCCCATTGGTAGCTTGTTTTGCCTTAAGCCCATTGGTAGCTTAAGCCCATTGGTAGCTTGTTTTGTGGGGGTCCAAACAAACCACTTCAGCCATAAAAGTGGCAGTCCCTGTCATCAAAGTACTTGTTTTGATAAACTGTGCATGTCCTTTTTAATATCCAACATAAGGGTGGGTGGGAGAGCCCAAGGACAATTCCATCTTGCACCACTTTTCATTTCTGCTACTGCTGTATGGCAATGTTTCATAGATGTGCTATAAGTTGCCATGTATTTGTGCCGCTGCTCTGTTGCTTAGCAACCAGTCAGCTAGCTGCAGCCTTTGGCCTAAACTGCGTGAAAACAATATTGTGAGCTGTGAGATGGTCAAAACGGACTGGAAATGAATGTTATTGAGGTTAATAATACTGTAGGAACAAAAAAAAGCCCACATTAATTAATTTCAGCTTTTTTTGTCAATTTTTAGACAAAAAAATACATAACCAAAACTAGTCACATCATTTTTGGAAAACCAAAACCGGACAACGAATTAGAACCAAACCCAGTAAAAATGGTCCGGCGCATGTCACTAGTTCTATGTTCAATAGCAATGTTGTCTGTTATATGAATGTTTTTGCCAGTTTGCTGCATGAAATTTTATTTAGGCCCAATAACATATTAGTTATGTAAGGCCTTATGCTCCTTTAATTGTCTACACCTCTGATTTAACCAGGATTTGTGGATGATTATAACCATGCGCAAAGACAAATTATAATTGTACAGACCCAAAACCTATGCAATTCAGAGTTGTACCAAATTAAAGGATTATTAGTTGAAGTTTAACTACAGTATAGTGTGTTGTATGATTTTTAAATGTTTTTCACACTCCTACCACTGTAGGATAACTACAGTATGTAACTAATGTACAGACAGGTCCATGCTCATGGAATGCAGTCAGAATCCTGGCGGTTGAAATCCCAAGAGTAAGAATACCAGCGGAATCCCACTTATCAAAATCCTGATAGATCCCAACATTAAGTACTGAGATTAGGTTTAGGTTTAGGGCCAGACACTAGGGTGAGGGTTAGAGTTAGGCTGGGGGAGGGGACGGTTAGGGCTAGACTGTGGGAGGTGTGGGTTAGGCCCATAGGCGTGCGCAGACACTGACAGGCGGGTCCCGCTCGGGATTTCCCCCCCCCCCCCTCGACGGCATTATAGTGTTCTCTCACCTCCCCTGTCCTGGATATAGACTGCTTACCTGGGCCGCCCAGGTGAGCAGTCTATGGGCCGCCCAGGTGAGCAGTCTATTTCCAGGACAGGGGAGGTGAGAGAACACTATAATGCCGTCGAGGGGGGGAAGTCCGGAGCGGCACCCGCCTGTCAGTGTCTGCGCACGCCTATGGTTAGGCTACGAGAGGTATGGGTTGGGTGGGGTTTAAATTAAGATTAGATTTAAAATACTCACCAGTATCCTTCGGAATTTTAAAGTCAGGATATACTGTCGGTATTCTGACTGTCAGGATTTCAACCGACAGCGTATCAATGCCATACCCATGGTCATGTTGTGGTGCTTCATGCATACAGTATAAATATATATATATATATATATATATTTGTGTTTCTTGTTTTAACTGTTTATTGGTTTTTAGGTTTTTTTTTTATACTTAAATGCCACTGCATATTGATCTAAAACAGGTATAGGAGTAGCATCTTAGTTTTTTTTTTTTTGCAGCGTTACACTGAAAAAGGTAGGTAATCATGTTTTTGCTACCCTAAAAATGTGATAAATGCTGTGTACATTTATGACTTACTACATTTTAAAATACTTACTCAATGCTCTGAATTAGACCCACAGAGTGACACTCCACATTCCCTGACACTACACTCAGATAGTGGACCTGTGAAGAAACAAGTAGAATTCATGACGTTGAATTTATTTGCAACAACACCACCAATGGAAGAATCCCCAGTGCCACCAAATCCAGATTTACAAGAGCCATCTCCCACTCCTGCTGCTGCTTCTGTTGCAACCTTTATACAAACCATGACTGGCTTTCAAGACAGTTATGTATCCCTAATAGACAATCAAATGAGGCAAGTGACACAAATGAACAAGCAGTCACAAAGGCAAAAGCAGTCACCATACTTCATGCCATGAAAACATCAATACATCAGCTGTCTGCAAATGTGGATAGAGGAAATAAAATATTGGAATCTAGTCCCAAACAAGTGCCAATATCCGGTTCAAGGAAACTTTCCTACGAATGCATCAATCACAAACAAAAGCCATTTGGGAATAAGGGGGATATTTACTAAACAGAGAAAAGAGTGGAGAAGTGAGCCAGTGGAGAATTTGCCCCATCAACCAATCAGCAGCTCTGCATCATTTTATAGAATTCAAATTCTAGATGTTACTTCCTTAATGAGTGGTTGCCATGGGCAACTTCTCCACTGGCTCACTTCTCTGCTCTTATCACTGCTTAGTAAATGTTCTCCTATTATGTTAGCTTTGGGGAACCAGATACTTTCTCGCTTACCAGAGTGAAAAGGCAGCACCACCACCAGCAGCAGCCTGAGTGTCAATCCCTCACCAGCTGCTACTCCACCCAGGCATGGGGCATGCACAAGACGTGGTGCAAGGTGCCCAAGCCCTGCTTTTCCCCCTCCTACTCAGCCTACTAAAAGGCAAAAATAAAAATGGACTAATTTTTTAAAGTACAAACATTTTACATTACTATTTTTAGTGATGATTATACAGGTTTAGCTATTTAAAACATTGTTTGTATTGTTATGAGCACTATAAAACTTGTGCTTGCAAAAGGTGTGACACAATTTTGGTCTCTAACTTTGTATATATATACAGTTTGTTACACTGTTTGCATCCTAATTACCCATTTTTACATGTATAATGAATAATTAGATGAGGTTTGATTTGTAGCCATGACATTATAATTTACAAGTACATACAGTAACACATTTTTTCACTGTCACACATTGAGTGGGCAGACATACTCAGATAGTTAGCATAAAGTTAAATAATTATGTTTAAAGTGGTGTTATTAACAAAACCATTTGCATAGACTTCAATCATGGGCAATAGAAAAGTTATGGAGTTTAGCATGTGTGCTTAATCAACATAATAGCATGATGTGTCTTTTGATTTTATACAGACACAACAATTTTTAATTATATACTTTGTTAACCTTTAATATTGTACTCATGTATAAAGGCTATGGTATTACTTCAATATTGAAAGTTGCTAATTTGGGGAAATGTTTATTAAATGGTTAGTTACTTCTATCACACAAGCACATTCAGTATTTTTTTAACAAAAAATAAACTAATTACTCTATGTTGTTCATTACACCTACAGGAGAAATACCTGTTAACCAATGATTTCCTGACCTGCCTCACACTTTCTATGCTTACAGAGTCACCAGATGTTACAAATATCCATGCCTGCTCACTGTCTATTGCATAATCTTGTAGGGGGTTGTTGCAAGCACAGATTATGCAATAGAAAGTAGCAGAGTACAATGTTCAAAACTTTGATTGTCAAATAAAGCAAAATCCCACCAGAATAGTCAAGGCACCTGAACCTATATTTTATTTTTAATAGCCCAAAAGTGCCTTCTTTCACTGATCTAGTGGTGTTATGCACATCATTATACTTATGCTCAGCAGGAGTATCCAGAAGTGACAATGTAGTCAAAGGCCAGGAGAAACAGTCACAGACAGAATACCTATAGGGGCAAAAAAATATTTGCAAGTGAAAGTCATCTTTACAAACTTTATAGGTACATAGTTAAGAAGTAACCACAGGAATGTGTACATACAGTACCTAGAAGCCATCCTTTTGGCATGTGACCTGCCTCAAACTTGTCAGAGATGGATGACTGACTATGGATTAATGAAGTGTGACATGAGCCAGGACAGCTCATCATAACACTCTCTATTTTAGTTTTGCATCACACACCACCTGCACATTGGTAGAATGGGTATGGGTATAATGCCTATTCAGGTTTACCTGGACCCTTTCCCTAGGAGGTCTCAGACTAATGTGTATGCAGTCAATAGCACCAAGGAATTTAGGCATCCCTGCAAAGTTATAAAAAGGCTGACTTAAAGAAAAAAAAAAGACTAAAAAGATAAACTGACATTGTGCCTCTGTGCCTCTTGGCTAAGGAAGCAGATACAGGCATATGATAGGGTCTTCATGGTATCTTGAAAACATGGATTAGGATACCCCAGCCACATGAGCTGTCACTAACTGAAAGTTCCTAGTGGCAAAGAAATGTAGAATATCCAGAAACTTGTGCAGGCATGATATGACTCGTGACCAGGCACGCCATCAGGGGGGTGCTGCAGGCACAGTAGTCCAGGACCCAGCCTCTCTAACAGAGAGGAGAGGGCCCGGGCCGCTCATGACGCCGCCCGCGCGCCGCTCTGTTCCGCCCCCTTTTCGTGCCCGAGATCTGACAGTCACAGGAGGGGGAGAGGACGCTGCAAGCATCAATTGTAATCGTCCCTCCCAAAATGGCCGCCGCCTCAGAGGAGACAGTTATTAAAGATACTAGAGGAGGCTTCTCTCGTATCTTTAATAACTGTCTCCTCTGAGGCGGTGGCCATTTTGGTAGGGACGTTTTCAATTGAAGTTTGCAGCATCCTCTCCCCCCTCCTGTGACAGTGTCAGAACTCGGGTATGAAAAGGGGCGGGGCTACCAGAATGGAGGGGACGGGGCTACACAGGACCAGGCTGGCTGCCACCACAGGTGACAGGGGAATGCTCTGCAACAGCTCCTGTGGAGAGTAAGAGAGAAAGTGTGTGTGTGTGTGTGTGTGTGTGTGTGTGTGTGTGTGTGTGGTCATTATGTGTAAGCAGTGCGGCACTACTACTGGAGGCATGTATAAGCACCTCCGCTACTGTTCACAGGATTTATTTATTTTTTTAAATATATATTTATTTATTTAACTTTTTTATATATATTTTTTTTAGTGGGGGGCTGCCGCTTTTTTCAGTCCCGGGCCCCACAATTTCTGATGGCCCTGCTCATGACCATACAGTCTCTGGCTCATGGTGAGTTTTAATGAGGTCTTACAGGTTCATTAAGTTGTTATGCAGGGATGTAGTCAGGATCCAATACAGCACCAACACCAGCCTCTGCCATGTTGAAATCAGCCACTTTGCTGCAGGTGGTTTAGGCTCCTTTTATAAGCACCATGAATATGGGTGTGCCAATAGGCAAGCATTTCACATATAAACATGCCACTGATTTTGTAGTCTATTAATTTCATCTATTGTGGTACGATTTTTATTGATCTGACAAACACGATTCTTACTAATCCCATGATTTGTATTTGTGTCAGTGTTAATGTTACAATGTTTAGTCCAAAGGTGCATTGCAGCAATTTAATGTGTTTAGTCATGTTTAAGGGGGAATTTAGGTGAAATTTTGCCTTAATAACCAAATGCCCAAAACACTGCTTGGTAAATTGGCTGTACCCTCTGCAGGTATGGCTACTCAAAACTACTGTTCCACTGCTTATTCAAATTTCTTGATGCAACACTGCCCATGCAGGGCCAGATTAACAATGGGGCGGATGGAGCTCCAGCTCCAGGCCTCCACATAGAAATAGGCCCATCATCATGGCAGCTTGATCACTAGCCATCTGCTGGTCACATGGTCAGTCATAAAGCATAACAATTAAAATTGCATTTCTATTTTTCTCAAAAAATTATGCAATTTTTTGTTTATTTTTACATATTTAGGAAGACATTGGAGCTGATAGTGTAGGGTTGTAAATGCCCACATGGCTCTGGCCACACCCATATAGCACTAATCACACCTCCCCCATTTCTCACAATAGGCCCTTGAGTATTTTCAGCTCCAGACCCATGTGGCCCTTAATCCGGCCCTGTGCCCATGAACTGGTGCAAAGATGCTGACAAAACTCTCACAACTGTAGTAAGCTCTCTCTTTTTAAATTTTGACCATAAGCCTCTCTGTCTCTCTGATCTCAGCATGCAATGGCTCTTCTTTAACGTTCCACGCTGCCACACAAGTCATTTGCAGTGTTGCGACACAGCATGAGCAGCTATCTTCATATTACTGTAGCTTATGAGGCTGGCATTAAACCGTTTACTGACCCTGTTCTGCTTTGGGGATTACGTACACTGGAAATCTAATATAATATTTGTACATTTTCTAAAGTGTGGTTCATAAAAATTACCCTTCTGCCTTTGCAAAGACAACTTTTATTATTATTATTATTATTATTATTATGACACTTTATTTACAGTATATGTCACCACAAGTGGTCCGCAGTGCTGTACAAAGGCAAGCAGAAAGACAGAACAGGGTAAAACAGAACATTACAATAGCCGAAACATAAAAAGGATGTAAGTAACAATTAGCACCACAGATCTCTGTACACAAAATAGCTGGAAAGCAGGTGAGTGGCTAAGGTAGAGACACTAGTAATTTATGAGCGTGCAGAAGGGCAACAAGTGCAAGGAATTCCGGAAGACGGCCAGTGTGTAAAATAGATATATTTGATATAGTCACCACCATTTCCTCATATCATAGAAAAATTTGATTATTCTCCAAATTTCAGTCATTGCTCCACCAATGGAAGCAGAGGTATCTGGATTATAGATCTACACTAAAAAGGTCTACAGTCAATAGGTCTACCACTAATGGTAGACATACATTAGGTCGACAGGGTCAAAAGGTCGACATGTAAAAGGAAGACCGTTTAAAATGTTGACAGGGTCAAAAGGTCGACATGGTCAAAAGGTTGACATGACAATAGTTAACACACATAAGGTAGACACAAGTTTTTTATTTGTTTTTTTTTTTTACTTTTTCATACTTTACCATCCACGTGGACTACATTTGTGAATTGTAACCAGTGCCGAGCGCAGCGCTAGCAAGCGAAGTAAGCCATGCGAGCGAAACAAACCATGCAAGGGGACATGGTACACTAATGGGGCTTTTTTTTTGTTGCAGAAAAGTGACAAAACAACCCAAAAAACAAAAGAATTATGTCTACCTTTTTTGTGTTGACCATTTACATGTCGACTTTTTGACCCTGTCAACCTTTCCTACTGTCTAGCTATTCTTTGTCGACCTTTTGACCCTGTCAACCTTTCCTACTGACTAGCTATTCTTTGTCGACCATTTGACCATGTTGACCTTTTGATCCTGTCGACCTAATGCATGTCTATCATTAGTGGTGGACCTATTGACTGTAGAACTTTTTAGTGTAGATCTTTAGGCCCTCATTCCGAGTTGATCACTCGCTAGCTAATTTTAGCAGCCATCGGGGGGGTGTATTTTCACTTTGCAAAAGTGCGAACGCGCGTGCAACCGAGCGGGACGAAAAAGTTTTTGCAGTTTCTGAGTAGCTCTGGACTTACTCAGCCCTTGCGATCACTTCAGTCTTTTTGGTACCGGAACTGACATCAGACACCCGCCCTGCAAACGCTTGGACACGCCTGCGTTTTTCCAAACACTCCCTGAAAACGGTCAGTTGACACCCATAAACGCCCTCTTCCTGCCAATCTCCTTGCGATTGGCTGTGCGAATGGATTCTTTGTTAAATCCATCGCCCAGCAACGATTCGCTAATGGACGACAAAAAAAGTAGGATCAGTTCGCTCCTTTGGCGCATGGGGAAAGGGAGGGAAAAATTGCCAAGAAATTCCTTGTATCTATATTACTTTCCTATATGTATCTCAAAAAATGAGGAGAAGATTATCTGCGTACCCCCATTCACACTATAGGGTAGTAGGTTGTACACGTAGAGGTATATTTTCCTTTATTCGATTGGAAAACGGTATCACATCAATCAAGACCTTACACCTGGAATAAATCACGAAAGACTGGGTGTCGTACCCCAACTCACACAAAGCGGGAAATGTCGACTCCTATCAAGGTATCTTTTTGGTGTTGTTCGGTGTGGCTCTAGGTGTACCTCCACATCACATGATGGTCTCACATAATCAAGAAATGAAAGAAAGCAACCAATGTGTAGTATTTTGGATAACTTCAACCTTATGTACGTTTACACATGATATGGCACATCAGTGTCTCACTTACACCGTGGTTAAATCTTGTGTATATATAGTAGTTACTTATATGCAATATACCAAACATAGACCCTTCACCATTCTTTGCTAAGTCAATGCGTACCCCTGACTCACACAGTGATCAATAGGGTGACTCCTATCATGGTATCTTTGAGTGACCAGTCACATGTAATTGGCGTGCCCCAACTCACAGCTTGACAAAGGTCCTAGGGCCGAAACGCGTCGACAGACTGCTGCGTGAGTAGCATTCAATCCTTCTAACAGAGACTATATATATGGACTTTTATTGTATTGTATGTTTTTAATTTTTGTATTTTTTTATTGCATTTGTTAACCTTTCGATGGATTTTTTGTGAAATCCTTGGATTGTTTCCCTTTGCACTTTGCACATGTTTTTATTGATTGGTGTAACCTTTTGAGGAATAAACTGAATATTTTGGAGATCAAGATTGTTTGAGAATCCAATCTATGAATGGTCGACAAAGCATGAATTCAGTAAAGAACCATGATGGGAGTTTTTCCACACATTAAGCTGTGAGTTGGGGTACGCCAATTATATGTGACTGGTCACTCAAAGATACCATGATTGGAGTCACCCTATTGATCACTGTGTGAGTCAGGGGTACGCACTGACTTAGCAAAGAACGGTGAAGGGTCTATGTTTGGTATATTGCATATAAGTAACTACTATATATACACAAGATTTAACCACGGTGTAAGGGAGACACTGATGTGCCATATCATGTGTAAATGTACATAAGGTTGAAGTTATCCAAAATACTACACATTGGTTGCTTTCTTTCATTTCTATATTCTATGAGACCATCATGTGATGTGGAGGTACACCTAGAGCCACACCGAACAACACCAAAAAGATACCTTGATAGGAGTCGACATTTCCCGCTTTATGTGAGTTGGGGTACGACACCCAGTCTTTCCTGATTTATTCCAGGTGTAAGGTCTTGATTGATGTGATACCATTTTCCAATCGAATAAAGGAAAAGATACCTCTACGTGTACAACCTACTGCCCTATAGTGTGAGTGAGGGTACGCAGATAATCTCATTTTTTTTGAGATACATATAGGAAAGTAATATAGATACAAGGAATTTCTTGGCAATTTTTCCCTCCCTTTCCCCATGCGCCAAAGGAGCGAACTGATCCTATTTTTTTTGTTGTGTATAGTTTATTTATTGGATAAAAGGTGAAATCCAATTGGATCAGTCTGTTCCATAGGCAGCATTCACTTTGCGCCATTTTGTATGTTCTACAAAAAAACTTCATCTGTACCTTCGATTCGCTAATGGAGCTTTTTTGTTGCAGAAGAGTGACATAACAACCCAAAAAATAAAAAAATGCTGTCTACTTTTTTTGTGTCGCCCATTTACATGTCGACCTCTTGACCATGTTGACCTTTCCTACTGTCTACCTACTGTATTCTTTGTCGACCTTTTGACCCTGTTGACCTAATGCATGTCTACCATTAGTGGTAGACCTATTGACTGTAGACCTTTTTAGTGTAGATCTAATAATCCACACACAGAAGGAGAATGTGTATGGGTGAAGACTTTTCTATAGAGAGCCTTATATGTTCTTTTTGTTACTATAAGAACGCATTTACTGTAGATATAGTCAGATATGTAGAGCCATGTATCCAAGTTGAAGAAAGATGTTTCAACCTTAGTGGTTGATGTTTTTCAGCAGTGAAAGAGTGGATAAGTGGACCAGTGAGAAGTTCCCCATAGTAACCAATCAGCATCTACCTATCATTTTATGTATTGATGAATGCTACATCAAAGCTTCTACAGGCACCTTCGCCACTGGTCCTCTTCTCCACTCTTTTCACTGCTTAATACTGGACATCAACTTTTTAATTTGGTCAAATCATCAGTCAAAGTTCTGGAACATGACATCTGAAGTACTGTATGCATCAGAAGCTATGTCATATCGTAACAGGGCAACCAGTAACATTAGGACTCAGTGGAATAAGATGCCAAAAATCTATTCATTATTCATAATAAAAATAGTCCTGATATTTTCTCCTTCTCATGATTCATTCAAGGCATACATGAGGCTGAACAGTATATAAGGACTAAAACAGAAAAGTTTAGTGTAATGAAATCTGTGGATCTAACTCTCTAAAGTTTGTGAAAGCATCTGCCAAGATTAGGCTGGAGACTGAAAAGTTGCTGTGCACCTCGTGCTCACTGGCAAGTAGGGATGGCCAATCTAGGTTCCTGTGTCAATCTTTTGGATCAAAACAAGATCAGCATCTCTGAATAAATTCATAGGATAATCGTCAAAATAATATAAATCTTCTCAAGGAACGATATTATTTAATGTATGCACAGCTGGGGACTTAGGGAAAGGTTGCATGTATGCAGTTTAAAAAAAGAAAAGAAAAGGAAGAGAGGAGGAAGAGATACTGGGAAACAGGTAAGAAGATCGAGCAAGCATTCTGATTTTTGGATATATGCTATTAATACTGTACACCATGCCTCAAGGATCAATTCAAAAATCACAATGTATCAGGCATGAAGATCGATCTCTCTGATCTTCGATGCCCATCCCTACAGGGAGTATTAACTGGGTCCACTGGTGCAAAATTAAGAAGTTTTCTGACTTTGTAAATAAAGTCCTCATTTGTAAGCAAACTCTGTCTCAACACGGTGGTGGGGGGGGGGAAGGTTAAATATACCAACCAAAAATTAGCTTTCCTTTAGCTTGATTTAACTACATTACAAAACGTCATGAAAATACTCCTATTCTTACAGTAAATTACAACATACTGTATCACTCCTATCTAATAATTCATTATTTTATTACCCAATGTCATCATCTTTTTCCCCCAGTAAATTATACATCTGATACAATGTCACTTCTATATGATTGTTCATCCAATATCATCCATAAGTTTGCCTTCTTTATCAACCATGGGAATTCATTATTATTATTCCTCCTATCTCTCCTGCATATATCACATCTCAATTTCTTGGCAGCCTGAACTTTATCTCTCCCAGACACCTTGACTGTCTGATTGCATATTCAGGCAGACACCATTCAGCTTTATAGTCCTGGTTGCTTGATGACGCATGGCAACACACAGCGGAACATCACAAGTCATCACACACTGAATTGCTGATGTATGTTCATGGAGTTAGGCAGTCAGAAGCATTCAGAGGATTGTTTGCCATTTTATGAAATGGGAGAACCACCTCATTCCTCGGCGGGTCTTGTGGCCTAGAGACGTCATCTATCATTAGAGTTGGATAGGGAAGGTCAGCCGGTGACAGCTCATGGTTTTTGCAATGAAAGTAAAAACAGTATTGCTTGTCATGATTCTGCAACCAAACATGATAAAGTTTCCAATATACTGTAGAATTCCATAACGCTACCTAACTTTCATTCCCTCTGCAATAAAATGTGATAAGAGCTGTTAATGATACCGTCTGTCTACTGGCTTTATATTTACAGATAATATAAAGATGCTATACATTGGTATGACAGAATATGTCTTAGAGGGTTAGAATTCAAAGTGCTTTTTAAAAAGTTCATATAGAAATAAGAGACGTCTCTCCCGCGCAGCATTTTTTAAATACACTCGGTAAGGTTGGTGCTATGTGTAGTATAAATAAAATATAATACAGCTGAACAATACAGTATTTACATATTAATAGTTATTTATATAACACACATTAGGGCAGATGTATTAACCTGGAGAAGGCATAAGGAAGTGATAAACCAGTGATAAGTGCAAGGTGATAAAGGCACCAGCCAATCAGCTCCAATATGTAAATTAACAGTTAGGATCTGATTGGCTGGTGCCTTTATCACCTTGCACATATCACTGGTTTATCACTTCCTTATGCCTTCTCCAGGTTAATACATCTGCCCCAATATGCAATGCTTTGCAGAGAATATCTCATGTCCCGGGGGGTATTTGATATGCCAGCCGCCGGGATCCTGGTGCCCAGCATACCGGCACCGGGATCCCGACTGCCAGCATACCGACAACTATTCTCTCTCTTGGGGGGTCCACGACCCCCCTGGAGGGAGAATAAATAGCACTGCGCGCGTAGTGCACCACCATGCCCGCAGCGTGGTGAGTTCAGCGAGCCCGCAAGGGGCTCTTTTGCGCTCACCCCGCTTCCGGCATGCAGCAGTCGGGATCCCGGCACCGGTATGCTTGGCGCCGGGATCCCAATCGCCGGCATAACATACTACACCCCATGTCCCTGCCCCAGTGAAGCTTACAATCTATATTCTCTCTCACATGGACACATACACACACAGGAGCTCTCGGAGGAATTCCACACAAACATGGGGAAAACATACAAACCCCACACATATATATGCCTTAATCAGGGATTGAACTCAGGACAGTGATGCAGCAATGCTAACCAGTATGCTACCCAGTTTAACCATAACTTTGTCATATTGTTAAAAACTTAGAACAGAAATTATTTAACACCGAAGTAACAAAATAAATACACAAGGCTAAACAAAACTTCGAAAAAGAGATTGCTTGTACATTTTTAGGAAATTACTTTTTAATGTCATTAAAAAGTATAAACAAGTATAAAATGTTCAGATTAACAATGGCAAAGAGATGAATACAATGATCTAGAAAATGTCAGATGCATCTTTTAGTACAGTATTAATAATAATACTAATAATAAAAATAATAGTAGTAATAATAATAATAATTATTATTATTATTATTATTATTATTATCTTTTTTTTTTTTATAAAGCACAATTACATTTGGAATTAAAAAAAAATCATATTTCAATGCTGGCAGCCATCTTGGATGAACTACAATAGTTACAGTGAATAAACAGAAAATATGAAATGAAAATACAAAACACAAAATACCACAGAATCATCAGTCCCATGGATTGTTCATTCCGCCAATGAAAGTACCAGGTAGGGCAGCCATCTTGGGTGCACTACAGTGGTTACAATGCTTGGTGATCAGCAATAAATGAAGCTACATATGGGCAAATACACAGCATGGATATACAATATACAAAAAAGCCACCCACAAAATAACCAGTTAAACAAATTGTTCAACCCATCCATTAAAGTTCCTGGTGTAGTGGCCATCTATGGTGTACTAGTTACCCTACTTTTCTGGGAGATACAGCAGGCAAGATACAATATTCAAGATACCCACAGAATAATCAGTACAATGGATTGTTCATCCTACCCCTGAAATTTACCTGATGAGGTGGCTGTTTTAGGTGCACTACATAGGTTATGTTAGGTAGGATAGCCAATACTTGGAGATGTGATATACATTGGGAACTGCAGAGTATAATAAGTAACTGATACTCACAGAATAATGACATCCACGTATTGTTACCAGTTAAGGCACCCATCATGCTTAGGTTACTATGTGTGGGATAACTCATACCTGGAGATGTGATACACATTTGGAAATACAAACTATAGAAAATGAGATACTAAATAATCAATACCCACTTAAACATCAAATCCATGTACTGTTTATCCCGTCCACAAGTGTATCAAGGTAGCCATCCTGGGCATAATATATAGGTTACAAAGGGGATATGAGCAATACATGTAAGTGTGATTCATAATGGGGAAATAGAAAAATCAGAAGCAATTAATTGAAATGTGATATGAAATGGGGGTAAGTACAGCAAATAACATACAACTAGGGAGGGAAATAGTGGAGGAAAAGACTGGGCAATCCAGGTTGTGGAAGGGAAGTATTGACATTGGTCATGCTAGGCAACACAATGTACCAAGGGGCTTGGAGAAAGATTGTGGGGAACCACTGAGCTGGGTCTATGCTTTGCTTTCAGTTTTGAGCAGGTCATAATGCAACAGGCTGTAATACAGAGGTCCAGATGATGTAAAACCATGATGGTGTATAGATGCCTAATTGTATCAGGGGCCTTGTTGGTGTGTGTAAACCAATACTGTGTGTCTGTAGAACTAGATATAATAGAGTTGATTGGGTGTAGAATAGATACTGTAGTAGGACCTATGGCAGATGTGGTCAATTAGAGGAAGGCCACCAATGTGTGTCAAATAAATTTAGCCTACTGAAAGACAAGGCAACTTTGTTCTGAATTTTTCAGATGCAGACAAAAGCTAGTTTGCAACTTTATTTTACTATACATCCCAGGTACAGAATCAAGATACAGATGATATGGGTCAGAGTTGCATGTGAAACTATGTCGACATGCACACACCAACTGATATTTTGCAATAGCGATTGAACAGTTTAGTCAATTGTCACTAGTCTATAATCATACATTTTACATAACACTTAACAGCAAAATGACGGATGCGCATATAAAAATGTCCACTGTCCAAACCCAAATATTTTCTTATTTTTACTAGTTTACGATTTCCCGCATCAGTATATTTAATGCCCTATTATGGCCATCACCCCTGTTTATTTCTGTGTTTGTGGAGAGCAATTGTTAATTGTTACTTGTATAGGTCCTGATATCTGGATATAATTCAGGCTCCAGTATCTTTTGAGCTGTGCAATGTTTGTGTGGTGTGGTTTAAGGCCACAATAAGAGCAGAGCAGAGGTTAAGATTCAGGTTATTTTGAGTAATCCAAGTAAACAAGTCCAGATAAAGACTTATTTCAACTCAAAACTGTTTGATCTCCTCAGACTTGAAAATGGAACAAAAAATAAAGTGTTTCACAAATTGCATGTCGGAAGGTTTGGTTGTCATCATCCAAGGTTTCTGTTCTAGTCCTGCTCAACTCTGTTCATAATATTATATCAGAATCACAACTACAATTCCTGGAGGCCTATACAGTAAAGATGCCAACCTTGCACGTTTCCTCATTTCCAAGAATCACACCATCACGGACACATTTGCACCATTTTTCAGCAGGTGGTGCTCCCATACTGACATGATCCACAGTGGATCACATTGTGGCAACAGCCACATCACAGCAGAAATGGTGTGGATGGTGGAAGGTTATCTACTCTTGTCTTTGAAATTCAGTAGTCTACTAGGGGTTCAGTATGATTTACCAATGGACACAATACCGACAGACATAATCCCGACAGCCATTGGCATACAGCCAAAATACCGACATGGTCAATATACCGACATCCATTATGTCGAAATGTTCAAAATGTTGACATAGTCAGAATACCAACAGTTGAAATGCCGACATATCAAAATGCTGGCAGGAGTTTTTCTGAGGGGATTGCATCAATGTTGACATAAGTCTGTTTTGGGGCAAAAATTTCTTTAAAAATGCATGTCGGTATTTTGGCATTTCAAATGTCTGAATTCTGACTATGTCAGCATTTTGAACATGTCGGCATAATACATGTTAGTATTTTGACCATGTCAGTATTTTGACTGTCGGTCAATGGTTGTCGGGATTATGACCGTCTGTATTGTGTCCATCGGTAAATCAACTGCTACCAAACCCTGTAGCCTATAGGGTAAATTAAGCAATTCAGGTAATTTAATTACCCTTATATACAATGACGCTGAAATAGCTCTCTGTGCATAATGCTCGAATTTGGGATATTTATGCTGATGGTCATTTCAAGTGAAATACCTGTACTTCCTATATGTACTGCAGATTATTGCAGTTTTTCTGATGATGACAATAAATGATAGAAAAAGATGATACAGATGTGTTCTCAGATGCTTAACCTTTTGAACCTTCTGGCACGAGACACATCGGACTTCCATCTAGCTCATTTTTACCAGTTTAGCGATTTAGAGTCGCACACAGAAGCTACTGTACATGAAAAGCCTTCTTCAGTGGTCAGAGTAGCCTGGCATTGTACTTTTATTACATAAGATATGCAAATAAACAGGGCCGTAGCTAGAAGTTGGCCAGGAAGTCACTTGCCAGGGGCATTGGTCAAGGTGGGGCACCACCTGCCTCAGCCAGGCAAATCCTAGGGACCTATCTGCTATCCAAAAGACCCATATTAAATCTTTATTATTACTGAGCTTTAATTACTCAGGGGCAGATCTAGTAGCAGTACTCAGACAACATATAGCAGGGAGGTTGGGCTCTGTCAGTGATTATGGAAGTCACATCAGCCCTGAAGATTAAGTAGTGAGGAGCATGTGGCTAACTATCTGGTACCTATTCACTGCTAGAACTGGACAGTGGACTCTAGGGGCCGCACCCTGTTACCACAGTGGGGGTGAGCATTGTTACTGACATTTTTGCACTGGTATTGTTAGTATAGAATAAGCTCATCTCATCAATCATGGAGCATGGCACCAAAAAGGCAGGATTGTCATGAGCATTTTGGGGAGTGTCTCAGCCTACATCTGTGATCTCATACTCAGAAAACATGTCAATGTGTCCATAGCCAGATTAACGGGAGGATGCAGTGCATAATGAACCCAGGGCCCCCCTTTGTCAGCCGCCCCCCCTCCCCCGGCCAGAGCACACTGACATCACTAGCTTTACTTCTTAAGCAGCAGCAGACCCAGAAGCCAGAAGGTGAGCAGGACAGTATGCAGTGCAGGTAAAGACACAGGAATATCATGTTTCATGAGCTACCGACAGAGCTTTCTAACCAGAGGAGAGATAGGAGGGTGGAGAGAGCTGTCAGTGACACAGGGATCTCAGTTCCTCCTCCTCGCCGCCTGGGTGTCTGAGTCCTGTGTAAACTGTTATGCAACTAAACCATTTGGGTCTAGAGATAGAGACACACACAGAGAGTCCTCCTGAGTCCTGTCCCACTGTGTAAGCAGTGCAGAGGCTGCTGCTATTCTTGCACGTGACAAGATAAAAAAAATTTTTAAGTGTATTTTAAGGTTAAGATGTCTTTGTTCCACCACAAGAAAAGTCTATAAAATTGTTTTCTTTCAATTAGGTGGAGCTATAAACACTACCCAGGCATTATTAAACTATTAGTTAATACTAATATACACCACTAGTTTAATTATAATATACACAATCTATACCTCCCACCATGACCCATTCCAGGAGGGACAAAATGTTCTCTACTTGGACTTCCTTCTTAATTTATGATTGCAACACCTGTGTTGAAACACCTCTCTTAGAAATTAAATAATTCAACACAGGTGACGCCAATTGTATATTAAGTGGGAAGTCTAGGTAGAGAACATTTTGTCCCTCCTGGAATGGGACATGTTGGGAGTTATGAACAATCTAATATGCATCCCCCACCTTTCATAGGGGCCCCCCTGTCTTAAGTGCCCCGGGCACCCCCAAGGCTTAATCCGGCCCTGACTGCGTCTCATTTCCCGTTGCCTTTCTGATCCTCAGATACTTAGATCTGTGAGCACTGCTGCACCTCTGTGAGATTTAAGAATCCATCAGTGGGCATATCAATCCATTTCCAGGCAACTACAGCATTTGCATATGGTCACAAGTTCACTTCATACGGGATCGCAGCTGTGAATGCATTAGCATACATCTCTGAGCCAGGCCCTAAGTTTGCTAGTACTACATTTGTTTTGCTTTGTCTTGTCAATTCATATATGATTGCCATAAATGATACATGCTCATACGTTCACACGCTCTGCAAAGTGGTACTTGCCCTAATCACATAGTGGTTATATAGCACTCACTAAAAAAAAGGTTGAGAATCCCTGGTTTAGAGTAGAATTAATGTGCATGATATGTTGATGAGTCTGTGGATGCAAACTTCGCATTGATGTTTTAAATCTGTGGTTCTCAAACTCGGTCCTCAGGACCCCACGCGGTTCACATTTTCCATGTCACTCAGCAGGTGCACTGTGTATCACCAACTGTCACATTTTAAAACTCTACAGATGACCTACAAAACATGAACCGTGTGCGGTCCTGAGGACCGAGTTTGAGAACCTGTGTTTTAAATGAAGAGCAATATTGTTTTCTAATTCTTTATATTACAAGGGGTATTTATATCAATGTGTTAACAAGGGGTATTTATATCAATGTTTTTTTATCAATCTAAATCAATATTTTGTTTCAAGGGCTAAAAATGGACCTTTTGTAAATACACCACCAAGAGTTTAATCATATTCTTATATAAAAGCAAATAATAAAAATAAAACAGAACACATTGAAAGCTGAATGAAATCCTCCAGTTGCCCATAAACTATTTCAATTGCTTGTTTGTTCATAATACTTAGATCACTACAGTGAATCTGCCTCTGGTACGTTCTCAGGATCCCGCAATGCATTGTAAAATATCTGTATCATTAGTGCTGGTAATGCTAGTGGTTCCATAATTACCTTCTTCCACAAATCTGCAATATCTATATATCCATTAAACAGTGTCTGTAGCAAATGATTAAAGACAAATCAATTTGTTATAAACTATCATTTAATACCGTATGCTGTTTTGAAGGGTAAATTATGTCCAAAACACACAAAAAAAGAAATGTACATAAAAAGCAGGTCTTTTAACCATAAACTATCTTATCAAACAATTTGTTTTCTCTGAACCAAAGCAAAGGATTTTTACTTTCATTTTGTTGCACGATTGGCAAAATATAACAAATATTTCTACAAACTGGACAGTGCGTAATGTCATCATCTCTGACAGTCATTCTCCATAAGGGGGCGTTCAATTAGTGCCGTTTTTCCATTTTTAGGTTGAATTTACATTCGACCTATTCAATGCCCATGCCGATTTATTGACTGGTCAAAAAATCCGACATGGGCGAAAACCACGTGGAATTTGCTGCCGATCCATGTGTTTTGTTGAATTTGCGGGCGTTTTCAACAGTTTTTGGTCCATTTTCAACCATGCTGATTTGACCCAAAAAACACGAAAAAGGCATGGGCAAAAATGGATTGAATACACTATTGAATACACTGAGGTTGAATTTGTGCCGATTTTCCAACTGTCTGAAAATTCGGCACTAATTGAATACCCCATACTCTGGTGTAGGCCTTTAAACAAACTGTACCAATGTCTGTGTTCTTCTCACACTAGTCTTTGTTATAACTATTGGCAATAGATGACATTCACTAAGAATTACTCCAAACAACATTTTACATTCTCTCAAAAGAATTCCATGTCCCACTATCTGATAGTATTAGGAATACAATTACAGTAACACATAATACAATGTATTATAGACTTCTCTCTTTAACTATATAAACAAGGATAAGGGTAAGTAAAGCCTACAATCAAACGAGGGCTGTTGATTTGACAAGCCTCTTCCCTTATAGATATTATTGATATTATTGTACAGGTACTTACTTATCGATCATTGTGTAAAATTCAGTGATGTGTCAATCCTTCTAAAGATTGGAGAAATGTACAATTGGAAAAGTTGCCCATAGCAAAGTGATTGGTTACAATGGGCAACTTCCCCAAGCTTTGATGCATCTTCCCATTAATCTTCTACACTGACGCATTAAAGATGCTCTGCTCCCGAACCTCCTGCTTATGCAGTATTGCAGTTATTTGTGCAAAATACATTAATTAATTGATGTAAACTCCCCAAAAGTTCACAGAAATTCAGCACAAATAATTTCAGTAGTACGCAGTTTTAGGAATAGGCAAATGCACGGGGGGGGGGGGGGGTTTGGGGGGTTCCATTGCCCAGAAACCCCCCTCCTCTTTGCCAGTGACTCAGCTTATGATCACATCAGCAATAATTTATAATATGATTATTGGAGCTACTGCCAGTTTAAAGGACAGAGTAGAACTGCTGCACATGCTCAGTGGTAGCAGCTTTTTCTACCCAGTTTGCTGTGCAGGTGGAAATGGACCCTCGATCTTTGCACTGGACCAGAGAGTAGCTGCCAATAAGAAGAGACAGGAGCCGTACTATGAGGGGGAGAATGTGTGCTTAGAAAGTAAAGTTATGTCTCCAACTGGTTCTCTAATATTTGTGTACTTATTCATTATGGTATGTTTAACCATTTCCTGACCGCTTATTTTATTTATATTAGTTAAAAATGTTTGATATAGCCTATACTATAGACCATCTATTGTGTTAAATATTAATACTGTACTCAATACAGTACTGAGTGTATAAAAAGACCACTGTGTCGGTACTAGGCACTTCTACAGCTTCCCCAAACTCCAGCATTTGCTCCAATGTTCTGATGAGTGGGAGAATTTGGATTGCATTTGGAAACCCCCCTCTAGAAATCCTGCATTTGCCACTGTTAGGGGTCTAAGTACTAAGCCTTAGAGAGAGATAAAGTGGACGGAGATAAAGTGCCAGCCAATCAGCTCCTAACTGTCATGGTCCAGGCTGTATTTGAAAAATGACAGTTAGGGGCTGGTTGGTTGGTACTTTCTCTCTGTCCACTTTATCTCTCACCAAAGCGTATTACATAGACCCTCCGAGTTGCCAGAGGTGTGAGACTTTCTGCAAGTCTGCCCGTTATTTTAAGGCAGCAATCATTTACAATGCAAAACCAACCTGTATTTGCTTTGTAAATGAGTGCTGCTTTAAAAAAAAAAAAGTTCAGACTTGCTGAAAGCCTCACACCTCCGGCAACTTGGAGGCTATTACACTTAGCCTCGTAATTGGAAGCTTGGAAGCAGGGAATTTTACTCTGGGTGAAAAGTGCCATTCTACTGTAAACTATATTCTATCCTAAAGCCTTAATCCAGGATGATATAGTATATTTATGGCTCTTCCATCACTTCAAATATGTTTCCAGTCACTGGAATGAGATTCTAAAGGAAAACGCACATACTGTAAGTGTGTGTAAGTGGGATTCTGTGTACACTGTACTGTAGGTGTGGAAAATATAATTTTCTTACTCCAAAACTCAGAAACAGATAAGAATAAGCTAAAAGCATTTTAAATTGAAAAATAAATATCCGTCAAGGCTTTAGCGCTAAATAAAATATCTGAGCCAATAGCTACACCATTACATACAGTACCTACAGCATCTGATGTTAGATGTATTCTGCACGTGACATTACTGTTCAGTTTGTGCACATAAAATCGCACCACATTCTGCAGTAATGAATGTTTGTGTTTAATTTACTTGGTGTTGGAGCCATTTGTCACTTTTGTTTACTGATTTGTTTTTTGTTGTTTTTTTATTAAAAATGCAGACAAGTGTACTCTGCTGTCACCATCTAGTTCTCTGTCAGACATTGTAAAATAGTAAAATATTAAAATCACAGCGTTTTATATAGTGAACGGCTACTTGGGTAATAAATATTGAACACATCCATTTTAAAAAAAAATATAGAAATCAAAAGGCAGTGCATGTGTTTTCTATATTTTGTTTTCTATATTTTCTTCAAAGACGTATTATCAATAGTGATTTACATTGGAACCAATATTGCTTCTCTATTGGTGCTCACTTAATGGCCCTCATTCCGAGTTGATCACTCGCAAGGCAAATTTAGCAGAGTTGCTCAGGCTAAGCCTACGCCTACTGGGAGTGTATCTTAGCTTCTTAAAATTGCGACCGATGTATTCGCAATATTGCGATTACAAACTACTTAGCAGTTTCAGAGTAGCTTCAGACTTACTCGGCATCTGCGATCAGTTCAGTGCTTATCGTTCCTGGTTTGACGTCATAAACACACCCAGCGTTCGCCCAGACACTCCCCCGTTTCTCTGGCCACTCCTGCGTTTTTTCCGGAAACGGTAGCGTTTTTATCCACACGCCCCGAAAACGCTGTGTTTCCGCCCAGTAACACCCATTTCCTGTCAATCACACTACGATCGCCGGAGCGAAGAAAAAGCTGTGAGTAAAAATACTATCTTCATTGTAAAATTACTTGGCGCAGTCGCAGTGCGATTATTGCGCATGCGTACTAAGCGGAATTTCACTGCGATGCGATGAAAATTACCGAGCGAACGACTCGGAATGAGGGCCAATGTTGGTTAGTGAAAACATCATTGCCAAATTTGGTAGATCAATACTAAAGTTTGGGCTAGAAGTGATTGGATCTGTTATCGGACTTAGGGGGACATGTACTAAGCAGTGATAAAAGTGGAGAAGTGAGCCAGTGGAGAAGTTGCCCATGGCAACCAATCAGCTGCTCTGTATACTTTTATAGTATGCAAATTATAAATGTTCCGTCAATGCTGATTGGTTGCCATGGCCAACTTCTCCACTGGCTTACTTCTCCACTTTTATCACTGCTTAGTACATGTCCCCCTTATAAGGGCAGAACTAAAATTGTGACTGGTTGATGACTATGGGGCTAATTCAGAGATACAACCCGACTGACGTATATCGCCAATGTTAGCTGATATGCGTGTGCATGAGCAGAACGTGTCCTATGTCATCAGATGCATTACCCTTTAAGCCACAGTGCATTTTGGGGTTGAGGAGCACGCAGTGACAGGAAATGTTTCACCTCTGTTTTGTGGGAGCGCCCAGGTCAGTGGCTGCGTCTTCCGACACAGGACTCTGCAGCATGAATTACCCAGCCATCCTGAGTAACCTCAGGGTTACACAGATGGCCGAAGCTCACACAGAGTGATCCCAAGCTGCATCCTCAGATGCAGCATCAGATCACATAAGCATGTAGGAGGAGTCTATTTCTGAATCAGGGCCTACATCAGTAAGTTATTGCAGTCAATGGTTAACTAGACTAATATACAGTTGTTCAACCCACTGGTTAGATGTGTAGCATTTACTGTAGGTGGAATGAGCAGGTTACCAGGCAGTGGCATTGATAATATCCAAAATTATACTTTGACTGCTAATTGTCCAACTTTAGAACTAATTATGATTATATGGCACAATAACAGTATTGCTCTTTATGTTATTATTTATTTAACAGTATAGCACGCACATATACCGCAGCGCTTTACACATACTCACCGACATGTTTGTCTCCTCATCAGGAGAAGCGCAGAGATAAGATGCTGCTGGTTGCTTTGGAGAGCAGGGCTGTCACATCATTTGGCCCTGCCCCCACAATTAAAAAAAAAATGCTGTGACTCCCGGGTCTGCGGGTAGTGGGCGGGGATAAATGACATGGATTTGTTATTTAGCTGTACCCCCTCCACCCAGCATTATGATTTTTTGTGATTTTCCCCCCATCCTGCCCATTTCACCGGGAAGCAGGTGGAATGCAGGAGATATGTCTATTCTTCTGTGGGTGTGGGGGACGACGCGCAAAAATTGGGAGTAGTCTGAAACTTCCAGGAGAGTAGCCAAGTATGGCTTTACAGATAATAAGGGCCCAAATGTAAGCTTTAACAAGAGATAAAGGGGGAGATGTACTAAGCAGTGAAAAGAGTGAGCCACTTGAGAAGGGGCCCACGGCAACCAAGCAGCATCGAAATAACATTTATAAGTTGTATACTATAAAATTATACAGAGCAGCTGATTGGTTGCCATGGGCAACTTCTCCACTTGCACAGTTCTCCACCCTTTTCATTGCTTACTACATCTCCTCCTAAGTGGAGACGGATAAAGAGTGATAAATGGCCAGCCAATCAGCTCCTAACTGCCATGTCACCGGCTGTTTGAAAAATGACAGTTAGGAGCTGTTTGGCTGGTTATTTATCACTCTTTATCTGTCTCTTTGGGGTCTATTCATGAACCAGTGAAAAGAGTAGAGAAGTGAGCCAGTGGAGATGTTGTCCATGGCAACCAATCAGTGTTGAGGTAACATTTTGAACATGCATTCCATAAAATGATACAGAGCAGCTGATTGGTTGCCATGGACAACTTCTCAACTGGCTCACTTCTCCACACTTTTCACTGCTTCATTCCGCCTCTCCCTTGTATAAGCTCCCACCCCGGCTTTGGTTACTAAGATGCCGTCAAAGTGTTGACCAGAGCGGTCTATGCATGCTGCTGTCTCCCCTGATTACCAGGTACTGTCATATATCATAGACATCACCATCTCATGTGCAAGCGTGACTAACTTTTTCAGTTCGTTTCAATGACTCAAGTCAAGTTACATTGTTCTCTGCACAGTTATAGAAAGGGCCTCATGGTACCATATTTTTTCATGCACCCAAATCCCAGGTCTGTAGTCCTTCTGACTATAGGTGGAAGGTATTAAGATTTTTTTGTTGTGCATGCAAGGGTATTGTAATTAGTAAATACATATATATAATTGTTTAAGGAGTATTACTCAATCATTTCCAGTGGTACTGATTTATACATTTGAACCTTAGATAGGAATAGTTAATAAGCTGATGTTATATAGTGTAATAGGTGTATATTAAACTGACTGCATTATTATAAAACAAACCAATACTTACCAATTGAAGTGTATTCTTTGCTGAAGAAGTTACCTGACCCCAGTGAACAAAACAAGAGACATCAGGTAGGAAAACGGTGACTGTATTGTGTTTCTACAGTTCAAAGGTCATCTTAGCTATCCCAAGCTAGCTAGGTACAACCCAACTAACTTATTACACTCATTGCTTTGGTGGAGGCACATTCTTGTTGAACCCATTCCTTTCAGGAAAAAGGGGGGTTACATGAAAGCACAATATTTATTCCCTCCAACATGTACACATACACACATATATTGGGGTTAATTTTTTTGTCAGAATCCAATTAACTTACCATGATTGTGGGCTGAAACTGGAGTACCCAGAGGAAACCCTCGCAAACATGGGGGTAAATACAAAGTGCATACAATTGAGTTATTGGTGGAAATAGATTCAAGATTTGTTGCTGTGATGCAGGAATACTAACTATTACACCAACTGTGCTTTTTGTTCTTAAAAATACAATTTGTATTAAACAGCATTTTTTTTCCAATAAAAAAGTGTAGCCAGAACAGCAAATTTGTACACAATTAATTGTTTTCATGCCCCAAATGTCCTCTGAGAAGATTCACAGCCTTCAAGTTATTTTTAATAGGTCTAGCCAAAAGCATGCACATGACAGGAAGTTCTGCAAATGTGACATTAAAGCCCCAATACCGCATAAATGAGAATTATTTTTTTTATCACTGCTCATTACAGCAATATAAAAAATCCCTACAATGTATATATCAGTAAAGCAGCTACTGTATGTGACACTGGCCCAGAGCAAAATGGGTTAACTTCACAATGCCAGTGTCTACAGCTCTCAAGCCATGAATGCACAGTGGAACTTAAAAAGCCTAGATATAGGCTTTGCTTCAGACATACTATAAGAGGAAGAAAACTGTAAAAATAGATTACATTTATTTTAAAATATATATTTTTGTAATATTATTTCATTTTGGAATATTCTTTTTACTAAGAGTAAAGCATTCTATCACCCTTTGAGAGAGAGAGAGAGAGAAAGAGAGAGAGAGAGAGGGGGGGGGGTAGAAAGAGCAAAACAGAAAGAAGAAGAAGAGAGAGAAGGAGATAGGCAGTGAAAGGGAAAGAGGGGGAGAGATATTTGGGGAGACAGAGAGGCAGAGAGTGAGTGAGTGAGTGAGTGAGTGAGTGAGTGAGTGAGTGAGTGAGTGAGTGAGAAGAGTGAGAGAGAGATAGGTAGATGGAATGAGAGTGATGAAGACAGAAGAAGAGGGAGAGAGTGGGCGACAAAGATGTAGAAATAGAGGAAGAGCGGTGAGAGAGAAGGAGAGAGAGAGAGAAAGAGTATGAGGAAGGGAGATGTGGAGAGAGAGAGAGATGGACAGCCTCTTGCAGTCAGCAGTTGGTGAATAAAACTACAACTCAGCCATGCAGCAGACCATACAGCAGAGGTTGCCGATAAACAACTGTTATTACCACTGTACCACTGTAAAAACTATAACTGAAGACTCTATAGCTTTAGCCAGTGCATCTTCACCACAATATTGTATTTCACAATAAATCCCAGTCCATGTCAATAATGAGCACACTGTGTAAAGATTTATATATTGCATTAAGCATTGATTTAATGACCCATGCTAGAGCTCAGAATTCTATTGACCTCTAATTAATTCATCATACAGATGTGTTCTATGTTACTGTATCAACAGAGCTGCATGATTGACACATCACTAAATTCATTATAGATCCATTGCTGCTATGGTTTCAAAAAAGAATGCAAATATGAAAATGCCTTTTTTTATTTAGTAAAATATTAAATTAATCAGCAAAACAGGCTATAGTTACACATATTGACCATATTAAAAAATCAGCCCCATATCAACGGGAAGAACAAATATCAAATAATTATATATATATAATTTGATAAATGAGAAACTTGCCAATGTAACATAAGAATATTGTATACTTCTTTAATAATAAGGATAACCATCAAAACCTAATGACTTGTTCTGTGTGATATACTGTATGTGGTGCGTGAATTTAGAAAAGCATACTGAGTGGGGCAGATGTATTAACCTAGAGAGGCATAAGGAAGTGATAAACCAGTTATATGTGCAAGGTGTTAAAGGCACCAGCCAATCAGCTACAATATGTAAATTAACAGTTAGGATCTGATTGGCTGGTGCCTTTATCACCGTGCACATATCACTGGTTTATCACTTCCTTATGCCTTTTCCAGGTTAATACATCTGCCCCACTGTACTGTATGTAATTAGGATTAGGATGGGATATTCACAACCTGAGTTGCACAGTTCTAACCTGAGATGAATAAGCAAGGATTGATTTCTTATTATGCGAAATTCTAGAAAAAATCACGAAGCGCCAAAATTTCCAAGCAACCTTAAATTATCCCATGTTTAGGAGCACATTTTACTTTACATAACATATCTGTGAATGTGAAAGTGCTGTTGCAGAATCTTACCTACAGGCAGACCACTGTCTTCCTTATCTGGCTCGTCAGTGTACAGATGTAGCAAACTCTATATTGACATCCTGGGACATCTTTACAGATGAGGGTGCCTGTGTGTAAGTCTTAGGGTGGAACCCCACCAACTGGCAGAATGGTGTCAGCGCATACGCAATGATTGTTCTATTTCCTGAGCATACGCCATATCTCTGGTGAGTTTTTTTCCAGAAAATTACTCCAGTGCCATATATTTAAAGAAATTGATGGAAAAATTGAACTGGGCACTGACCCAAGGGCCCATGTATATGGCACATCCTGCACCCATTAAACATGCACCTCTATTAACATCAAATTCATCAAATGGCAGTAATATAAATGGCCTGTTATGCATAAATGTCAGTTTCAAGTGTGCTTTACATTTTGCTACTTTGGAACATTCTGCTCAGCATGTAAAGCACTACCAGAACAGACTATGAAACTAAGAGACAATAAATTACCAAGCCAATGGCTCAGTGAATCAGTGCTCCCAAAAGTAACGACTCCTGCAATGCTTGTTTCAATAATATCACTAGTGAGCAACATAAAGGAGTTGGACACCTCCAACATTACAAAGCCAATTGCTGGTTTATTTGTTTACAGTGCTCTGGCTGACAGTCCTTTCAGTGTATGAAAATAATGATATAACCCAGGCCAGAGACAGAAGGATGTAACAGCATGTAAGCCAATTAAATTGCACATTCTCAAGCATGTATCCAATCATGTCACTTCTCCTGGCTCAGGAAACAGTACAGTATATAATTCTACTTTTCCCACAAGAGAATATACAGATATCTCTAAAACGTTTTCTTTGTTTCATTAGGACTCTTGTTTTAAAGTGCTAACTTGCAAACTACATAGGATTTAAAGAGAATCTTCACTCAAACCAAGGTAACTACAGTATATTGAGAACCCTATCACAATTATAGCGCTTTTCTGAGTGCCATTCTTTAGAACTATCCTATTTTAAATAATAAAAGTTGGTCCATGAATTACACTCACTGTACTTGATATGTTTCCAGAGATTGTGTTACTATGGGGGAAATGTGTCAGACCGCCTAAGCAGACAAGTGGTGGTGTTGCCTCTAGCGACCAATCAGATTCCAGCTATCATTTTATAGAATGCACTAGATAAATTATAACAAAAATCTGATTTGTGCTTAGGTCAATATATCAGCTTATTCTTTTTATATGGTTTGATAAATATCCCCCTATGCCTTACTAAGTCTGAAAATCAATGTTCAACATATAGTCTTAAAATTGCCAAGGCCACAGGATCTCATACACTCATACCCCTTTCACATTGAGCCCATAATCTGGGATATTGCTTGGGCAATTTAGGTCATGGCTTGGTGTGAAAGGGACTACCTGAGAATCCAACCCAGGTCATGACCAGGGTTGAACCCAGGACTTACCTGCATAGACTTTAGTGTGAAAGTACGACCCGAATCATCCAACCCGGGTCACGCTAAAAGTATGCAGAGAGCCAGATCACCGTCACTTGGAGATTATGTAGTTTCCAAGCACAGGCAATGGGATGACCCAGCAATAACCTAGGTCCAGCCCGCAGTGTCAAAACGGTTTCAAGCAACTGGACACGGCTTGACACAGTGTCAATAACCCAGGTTGGACCTGGGTAATTGGTGTGAAAGGAATATTAGTAAGTAATTAAAAGATGGCATTATGAAAACATATCCAAATAATAAACACTTTAAATGTTAATACTGGATTGAATGAAGATTTACTTTAGAGTTCTAGGAATGCTAAGGTTACAGATAAGAGCAATCAAACAAAATCGTATACGCTTTAAGGAAACAATCACGAAAGATACCTTCAACAGTCTCATTTAGTCACAGAAATGTTCATACCTCCTAGTTCCCAATGTATATAATACAATGCTCTAATTGCATTCTCATCTGAGAACTATGTATGACTTATTGAGAAAACTGACAGAAGCAAAAAGAATAGAGATCAGATACATTTGGCAAACAATCATAAATAATATATGCAAAAGTCGTGGGTGGTTTATATCAGAATACGGAAAAATGATTTTAAGTCAACTGAGAGGATAATAAAATAACAATGATCAGCATCAATAAACCCATCATTCCGCCATCTTTACAAAGTGACACTTTTCAACATGCATAAATGTCACATTCGGTGTGCAGATCTTCCCATTGTTGAATTGTTTCCTTCTGCTCTTTAGAAGAGGCATTCTGGACTGTTCAGTCTAGAGTGAGGGAGAGTTATAAACTAGCCAAGTAACTAGAAAAAAAAAACAATCACATCAAGTGACTTAAGTTATACAATCTGCTGGTTCTTTCAATTTACAATGAAATTATTGATTAGATTTTAGAGAGAGAGCTGGGAACAGCTGAGAAAACATTTTAGTTTTCAGAAGGCCTGAGGAATTCAACTTCCCTGGTTTAAGTCTGTACAGTTGGGTGACTAAAGTAATCAGTCAAGTAGAGGAAATGGAATGAGACTGTGAAAGCAAGAGTAGGCTATAGAAAACTCAGAGAAAAGGTGACGATAACAGGGGGGGGGGGTAACTAATGATAGGATTATGGACAGAAGGGGCAGGGAAAGAGAGATGCAGAAATCATCAAAAGGAGAGAAAGAACCATTACTTTTTAAGCTGAGAAAATCCCCTTCTCTATTTTTTACACCAGAGAAAGAGCTTTTCTCAACTCTTCTTAATTTATCAAAAAGTTTACACCAGAGAAATCAGATATTTTTTCCTGCTAATCTATTTAGTGCCACTTACCCCATCCTTATATCTTGTTATGGGGATGAAGGCTTTACACAATTCATCAAGCTTTGGTTTTTGTCACTAGGTACCACCCTCTTAAGATGGCATTATCCTATACCAGGAAATAGGGATCCGCAAAGCTAAAAAGGCTATGCTTCACTCCCACCTAACCAAACCAATGTGCGCATGCATAGCCAGAAGTGCTAACAAAATATGTATTGCAGTGACAAGCAGAGACACAGTTTTTAGGTCGTTCCAAATGAATAAATTGATCCCCAGAGAGAGCGATAAAGGAAGACAAACAAGAGAGCTAAGTGAAGGAGAAAGAAAAGAAGAATGTGGTAGAAAGAGAGGCACAGAGGGAGAGATGATTGAGGGGAGGAGAGTGAGGGAGTGAGTGAGTGAGTGAGTGAGTGAGTGAGTGA
This sequence comes from Pseudophryne corroboree, assembly GCF_028390025.1. Classification (NCBI taxonomy): domain Eukaryota; kingdom Metazoa; phylum Chordata; class Amphibia; order Anura; family Myobatrachidae; genus Pseudophryne; species Pseudophryne corroboree. Next base: position 134,710,822 of record NC_086444.1, read on the forward strand.
GTGATAAAAGGAAGAGAGGTAGTGAGAGAAACAAAGCCAGAAAGTAGAGAGGTATGATTGATTGAATAAAGAAAAAGGAGAGAGAGTGTGTATTGTTGGTTGAGAAAAAATAAATGAGAAAGAGAGAGAAGCAAAGAAAGAAATAGACAATTAACAAAAGAGAGAGACAGAAAGAGAGAGATAGATGGGTGTATGAGATTGAGAGAGTAAGACAAAGGTTGGGTGGGGGTGGAGAGAGAGAGAGAGAGAGAGAGAGAGAGAGAGAGAGAGAGACAAAACCCAGATATACTTAGAGAGAGTGTGATATGGAGGAAGAGTGAGATACAAATAAGAGGGGGAGGGGGGATGAGAGAGAGAGCTGCTGAGGTACTTACCAAGTTCACCATGTCCTCTTCTTGCCATGTTACTGCACTGCTGATCACATGTATTAGCTTTCTATTGTTTACTGTACTATATATAGTAGGTCATTATATATGCATAGAATCATTATGTACTATATATTTAAATACACGTATCTTCCCAATGTCTATTCAACAAATAAAATGACACAGCAGTGAACACATGCCTATGGTTGTACCTTTAGATGCTTTGATGCATATGGCCAGTTACATAGTTTACAATAAAACTTTATTTTTTGCTTTCTTTTCATACTCTCTATTAGGTGCAGCAAGTGCCAGAGTGCGGGGCTATGCCAATTAGCTGTAGGGTTCTGCAACACCACTGGTGCCAAACAAACTGAGAATTACTGTAGGTTGCATTACTGTACTTACCTCATCCTCACTCATCCTACAATTTAACAATTACACTATACTGTATATGTTAGAAGCACATATCTATCTGGAAAACAAAGGAAAGTTTCCATACATTATGATGGGTATTTCACATAACGATATGCAATAATACCTGGCTAATAAAAGATAATTCAGATATTGGTGGCATTACACAACTTTCTGTCATTCTCACTAACACATTGTTACATTCTGAAAAAGGAATTCAAAGGGCAAGTATGTAGCGATACAAAGTAACACATATGCTTGAGCTATAAAGCAAGTCAGCTTTCTAAAGACATTAATAATATCATCACATACCAGTACTACCTGTTTAATGGTCAAAGTACTACAGTGTCACAGTGTCGCAAACCAGATTCCCACCTGTAGTGTTCTGTTCAAGCTGTACTGTGATATTCAGTAAAATGAATACGACTATTGCGATGCGGGGGGAGCAGCATCATGAGCTACAAAAATAGATACTAAAGGATAAATACGGTGTAATGTTGTGACTTTGTGTTCAGTAGTCTCTCAGTTGTTATATCATTACAAACGCTAGAATGTCCTGACCGAATATGCTGGGACTTGTAGTTCCACTAGAACTGCAGACGTGCAGTTTGCCTTTACCTGACTTTGATATCTTGATATGGCTGTCTGTAAATAGCATTAGAGAACAAGCTTGTAGTGCAAATTGAACAAATGCATCGATGCACATTCCTGCACATAACAATATGTCATAAAAAAAAAAAAACATTTCGTTCACTATCACAGCACCACGCAGTAAGGTACATTCTACAGCCAACTCATCGCCATTTAAATCGCTGCTCCTGCAAATGTTTCCACCGAAATTTGACCAATGGATTATTTTCTGCATTACACAAGACAAATGACGTGTTTGCACTGCAAAGGCAAAGTTTATTTGAAATAAACTTGCGAATTGTATTATCACCAGCGAATATTGCGATTTAATACTGTACATTCAGGCCATAATTACATGTCTACATACAATACTGACTGATCTAGTGTGTATCATTTATTAGACAATCTTATTCAGTTTTAATTATTATAAACAGTTGAACTGATGCATAGGATGAATTGTTTTTAATACACTGAGATGGGTGATGGGCATTGCAGAGACTACATCATACCCCATCACTTCCTCAAAACGCAACTGATTGGGGAGAGGGAGGAAAAAAAAGTTGTTACATAATGACAGCAGTGTACCAGTACAATAGTTACAGCCGCCTCTTACAGTTAACATGGAATAACAAAGCAACAGATCGTCAGCCACTTGGTCTGTGCAAATAGTTACAGAAGACAATTTGAACAAGTCTTCCACTGTCATCAGTGACCAATGAAAAAATATCGAATATATAAATACAGTATCTAATATTTCACATGGAAATAATGGCAGCCATTGAGCATAGGTTTCATTGAGACGAACAAAAACGTGTGTCTGTGTCCATCAACTGCCAAGAGCCCATCCGATGCACAAGTCAACTCTTTGAATCAACGTTGACTCAAGGATTTCAATGACACAAGCATGGAAAACAAATGGGCTTTGTTAATGAGAACAAGGCAGGCAACACATTGGGAATCTTCTTGTTCATTGATTACAGTATTTGCACTTGATGATTTTCTTAAAAGCACTTTGGAAATCTTTATTAAAATAAGCATATATGATGGGGTTAAGGAGGGAGTTAGAGTAGCCTAGCCAGTTTATAACGTCGTACAACAAGCGTGGCATGTGGCAGATTTCACAAAAGGGCAAAACTAGGGCAACGATGAAGAATGGCAGCCAGCAGAAGATAAAGGTGCCCATTATAATACCTAAAGTTTTGACTGTTTTCCTCTCCCTGGCCAAAGCCACCTTCCTTTTTGCATCAGTACTTTTGTCGTTCTTTTTCTCGAAGCAAGGAGGGGATAGGGTGTCACTTGGATGGTCTGGCAGAGCCAGGTGGTTTTTAGAGTTGCTATGATGATCGACCTCAATGATTTCTAAGGCAGCGCCATCCTCCCCGTGCCTCACTGCCCCATTCACACAAGTGCTGCTGGGCTTAGGTTCTACACTCCTCTTCCAGTTCTTGCTTGGTTCCCCGTTGCTCTTCCTCTGTATGGTTGCCGGGGAGACTGTCAGGCAAGTATCAGCCACTTTCTTTTTCTCAGTTTTTTTAACAGTTTTTCGAATCCTAAACCTGGCTGCTTTGAATATCCTACCATACAATATCAACATTAGGATTAATGGGATGTAGAACGCACCAAAAGTGGAGTAGATGGTGTAACCAGGGTCTTCGCTTATTTTACAAGCATCAGGGTCAGACCTGTCTTCAGATGTCCTCCAGCCCAGCATTGGTGGTATGGATATTGAGAACCCCACTACCCATGTCAGACTAATAAGGATAGCAGCTCGCCTAGGAGTCCGCTTGTTCACGTAGTCTATTGGATCTGTTATAGCCCAGTATCTGTCCAAAGCTATAGCGCACAGATGCAGAATGGAAGAGGTGCAACACAAAACGTCTAGAGAAATAAAAATGTCACAGGTTACCTGGCCAAGAGTCCACTTGTTCAATACTTGGTAAAGTGCTGCCATGGGTAACACCAGAACGGAGACCATCAAGTCGGTGACTGCAAGAGAGCCTATGAGATAATTTGCCACAGTCTGCAGGTTCCTTTCCAGGGCTATGGCTGCCACCACACAGGCATTGCCAAAAATCGCACAGAGTATCAGTGTCCCCAGGAAGAGAGAAGTGACGATTTGGTAGCTAAGAGCAACCTCCTCGAACTTGGTACCATTCCCCTTCTCTGAAGAGTAGTCCGAAGAGGTAGTGTTGTTAAAAGCATCCATCACAAAAAAAATGCCAAGGACAGGACCAGGTAGAAGGGACGTCCTGCTCTCATTCACTTTCTGTGATAGGACACATCCACCCCAGCTTTCCGCTTCTTTATATCAGGCATAGTTTCAGAGGTGCTGGGTACCACTCCAGTCTGCGCTTCTTGGTTCGGCGAATCATTGGCGACTGGTGAAGAGTTGAATTCCACAGTGTGTAGGAGAAGAGAGCAGACGTCAGCGCCTATAGGGTGAGCTGAGCTGGACTCTAGGACACAACATGCACACAAGGCTCTCTACCAGATGAAATCCATCTCTCCTTGGTGGGGTGCCCCCTGCGCTCTTCCTGCTGCTGCAGCTGCTACTGCTGATACAGTAGCTCCAAAAATGAATGAGAGGCAATTCAGTCGCTATTTTGCCACAAAATAATCTACAGCAGCCTACTGTGGGAGTCTTTCCCCATAGCTGTGCTCGCATTGTATTTTACTGTCTTTCCTTTCATAGGGAGAGCAGGCGGAGCTTTGGAGATTGGCAGTGTAGTTTTGCACTCTCTTCATAAGATCGCTTTTTTTTTTATAAGCTCGCACATCCTGATCTCTTCTAAACGTAACTAACCCATGTGCTAGCAACACTTGACGTGCTGGCTTTATTTCTAATCGCAAATACTAATATAGTAAAAGTTTTCTTTCTGTTCATTAGCTAGAACAGTATGTCCTGTATTAACCTGTTCAATACAGAGGATGATGCTAACAAATGCTGATTAGAAAATATACCCACGGCAAGACGATTTTATTGTTCAAGTTTTATTCCTATCCTTCATTAACCCAATTATTATTGCTATTACAATCTATATTAATTACAGTTATTAATTAATTATTATTATTATTATTATTATTATTATTATTTTTATCAATATTAAAATGCTTTTGCATTGGTCCTTTAAACCCTATATTTGCTTATCTCTCAGTAAATCAAAAATCCTGTTCAGATTCAAGTCCATATGCTCACATCAGCACTGTCTGGACACTTGCTGCTGGTAGAATGAATCTATGTTTCAGGACCCTGGACAGCAGCGCAGAGTGGAAGGTGGTTTGGTGCCATCTACAGGCCAGCCCTGGGAATAAGGTCAGCGAGGCCTCACACGTACTGTGCGCTCTAGATTATGCAACATCTGAGGTTTCTATAGCAGTGTTTGCCCAGATTAGAAAATGGATTAAATATGACGTGATATCCCCCGAAATGTGTTTTCCTGTTTGAGTTGTTCTAGCGCATGTTTATCAAGGAATCACTGCAATTATTATACATGCATATTTGCTGCACATCACTGTTAAGTGGCAGGCTGCCTTTGTGTCTAACCATACTGTATGCTTGTAAAGAGTGACTATAATGTTTAATAATGGCCAGGCATACGTATTATTTTTTTGAATAGTATTTGATTTGACGATATATATTGCTCGTGAATTATTATAGACAAGTTACCAGCCTGTCAATAATATGGAACATCGTAACAGTAATGTCAGCGCTGGCGGCTGTTTGCTCCAAGAACAGAGCAATAATTTCATTGCTCCGTAGTGCGCTAACTAGTGGCTAACAGCGTGCACAACAATTGAATCCCCTCATAGAGGTGAGGAGCAGCGTTATCCTTTTACTGTATAGTATGATAACTGTACAAATAGGTAAATATTTTTTTAACTAATTAGCTTTCTTCCATACAGTTAAAAAACTATGTGTGTGTGTGGGGGGGTTCCATGCAAAGGGCCCTGAATAACCATAAAACTTTGACTTTGAATATAATATGGTAAGTGGCATTGGGATTTGACAAGTTGCATTGATAACCGTCAAGAATAACAATTTTAATTGCACTAGAGGAATATGAGATCATCGTCTTAAAGCATGCCTAGGGGTGGCAATTGATTGGTCAACTATTGATCATCACCATTGAGAATGCCATCAATATTTTACATTGATGGCAAAAAACTATCAGCAGAAAAGCTTTGATGGTCTGAACATAGCATCACTATCGTGGGATATGGGAATGACGCAGGTCAATCTGGAAAGGAGTGCAGGACTAAGTGTTGTGTGTCAGGGGAGGCTTTAAGCACCATGTGTCAGATCTGAAAATAAAACCCATAGCCACATCTTTTCCATTGATGGTGCACAAACATCCAACCACCACCATCAATAGTCAATGCCCATCCTAAGGCATGCTGCTCATGTAATATGTTCCTTGGGGATTTCCTACTGTTGCTTATGAAAATCATAGATCTAAACTACTATGTATTTTTTAGGCAGCCTCTGTCCACAGGGCAGGAAGACTCACTCATTATATTTTGTATTTATTCACATAGTAGTATAAATACAAGTAGTATACTACATAATGGGTTAGATTTAACAAACAAACTGTAACCAATCACAGTAAATAAAGACTAAACATTATAATTTGATACAAACATATGAATGGCTAAAGCTGGGTACACGGGCTGTATGGTGTGCATACACACTTGCCAATGCCATGAATGACAGTAGAGGGGAGCGGGGCCCATGCTGCATTCGGCTACAACATGCCCTGACTGACATGCAATGAACAGACGACAGAGGGTTCCGGTATGAATGGTCGACCATGTTATGGTCGACGGTCAGGTCGACCACTATTGGTCGACATTGACATGGTCGACATGGACACATGGTCGACACATGAAAATGGTCGACACATGAAAGGTCGGCACATGAAAAGGTCGACATGAGTTTTTTTTACTTTTTTTGGTGTTGTTTTTTGCGTAAAGTGACTGGGAACCCCAATTAGTGCACCGCGTCCCCTCGCATGGTGCCTTTGCTCCACTACCGCTTCGCTCGGCACAGATTACCGTTCCAATCGTAGTCCATGTGGATCGTAAAGTATGGAAAAGTTCCCCAAAAGAAAAAAAAGTTAAAAAACTCATGTCGACCTTTTTATGTGTCGACCATTTTCATGTGTCGACCATGTGTCCATGTCGACCATGTCAATGTCGACCAATAGTTGTCGACCTAATGACTGTCGACCATAACATAGTTGACCATGTGAACGGATACCACGACAGAGGGGATGCCATTGACTATCCGAGGAAGTGCGCACCATCAATGATCTAGTGCTTACACACTGGACAATATGGACAATATGTCATTCGGAAATGTCGGAATCAGGCATATCTTTCAGGTTGTAGTCTAGTGTGTACCCAACATTAAACTTCTCTCAAAGAAAATATACAGTAAATGAACTATAGGGAAAGCCAAACTGTTTAGTCGCTTACAAGCCAACATACAGTAGTATACAGTAATAAATTATCTTAACATAAGAAAAATGAAAACAAAAAATTATTTAGCTCTGTTGAGTAGAACTGGACAGTTTGACCGCTTTGTGCTTTGAGCTGAAAGGGTTACTTTGAGATATACAGCATGGAAGAGCTCCATAATTAAGGTAATGGGGAAGCAGGAGATAAGACATTTTCAGTACATGATGCAAGATGCCGTTCTGCTCCATGGGAGGTTTCTGTCCTCTCTGAGCTCACCTTAGGACACCTGCATTACGGTTTGACAGGTGTACCCCCACAGTCAAAGTCCCCACACTACTTGTTGGGAGGTTTGCCAAAAGTAGATATATTTTTGCAACAATTCAGATTCAAAAACATGCTGTATTAAAACATCAACATAAGAATGATCCTTTATAAAAAAAACCTCATGTATTATATGATAGTAACCTTCCAAAAAAATAATAGAAGTTCTGAATTGTAATTTCAGTTATCCACACAATCTAAAGGTGACTTGCGATGAGATGCAAATTAGATACAAATGAATACAACTCATCGGCACTCACATTTCCTAGATTCTGGACAGTATTAAATATGTTATTTGTAATGCCTACAGTTCTGTACATGCAAGACATGGCATGTGTATCTTTGCATAATACTTATGATAAATGTTAAATATGCGCTGGATAAATGTTTATTAATTTACAATTGCAGTATGATATACCTAGAAATATGTTCATTGGTAACACTGGAATTAATATGCAAAGTTATTTGCAGTGAATATTTACAAGCAATTATTTATTCAATTTACCTTCAGCCAAGTAATTTTGGGTGTGCAGATACTTCAAAACAGATTAGGAACATTTCCCTGATTTTGCTGATCTTTTCATAAAAATATTTTCGAAGATTAATTATATGAATCACTTTTGGTTGAAGCTTTTCAAACAGTATAAGTGTATAACAGTATATCAGTGTGTAAACAGAATATGTATGTATAAATATAGATATGTCAAATTACATACAGTATATGTTTTAAAATGTACAGCTACACATAATTACTTTAATATGTTTATAAAAATATTCACAGTGCTGTGAATATAGATTATGAGCATTACAACACACAGAGAATATGTTTCCCAAAATAAAGGTCTACCACTCAAGGAGCAAAGGCTTTGATTGTACGTTGAGACAAAATGATTATAAGATATTGGTAATTTGCATCTAAACACCCAGGGGCATCAAGAGGGGTGATACAAAATACCTAAGCCTAGTCCAGTCTGGGAGTTTAGGGTGCTGGTATTCACAGTGGGGCATGACCACATCACACATGCTTGGCTATGGCCCAGTAGATTTGCCAGTGTTAAATGGAAAATCGCCAATCCAAACACAAATTTCTGCAGCATTTTTTGGGGTTACACAAGTATAGCTAACACATATGCTATAAATATAAGGCAAACCCCTTATTCTCCACCTATACCAACATTATTAACATTACTATAAGCTTTTTTTTAATGTCACCTGTTTCTGCAGAACCCTGCAAGTCACATACATAGAAACAGGGTCACTTTACATATAATAAGTATAATAGAGTAGCACAACACAGAGAGTGAGGGTAGGGCAACTCACTATCTTCTAGGGCAAGTAATTGTAACTAGCAGTGAGGGTAGGGAATTCAGCACTCCATAATTCTGCACTCAGGAGGAGGACAAACAAAGCAGGAAAGGAAGAGGAGGTAACCAGATTGGAGGTGAGGCAGCAATCAGTGGAAGAGCAGAGGGGGCAGAATGGGTTGTGAATAGAAATGAAGTTGGAGCCCTAGAAGGGGGAAGAGTGATTAAGTAATTTATATGTGAGGATGATGAGTTTGAACTGGACTGTAAAGGGGATATGATGTTAGTAAAGCAGGTTGCAGATGCCAAAGAGAAGACAATGAGACAACCACCAGTATTCAGGATAGAATGAAGAGAGTAAAATCAAGAATTGGGGTCGAGGCAGGAGATAATGTGTACATACATGAGAGATTTGGTGGTGTCAGGGGTGAGAAAGAGCCGGATCCTAGAGATGTTGTTTAGAGGAAAACAGTAGCAATGAGAAATATTTTTAATATTAAAGGTGAAATAGAGGATGGGTTAAAGCATGTCACATAAACAGCTGACTTGAGGGACAGCAGGTAGGGAGATGTTTCAACAGAAAGAGAATATTAGACGCTCATAGGTCTTTGGACGGGGCAGAGTAAGCAATTCGTTTGGGTTTACTCATGTTTTATTTAAAGTTCTGGAATATCCAGGATGAGATGGCATAAAGGAAGAAAAAGATATGAGAGAGGGTAGAGGGAGAGAAGTCAGTGGAGGAGTGGTACAGTATCAGTATTTGCATGTCATTAATGTAGAGCTGGTATTGTAGATGGATGGTTTCCAAGGAAAGAGGTGTAAAGGGAGAATAGGGAAGTGGGGAGGGTGGGCAAGGAAAGACCCTGGAGGACACTGACACTGACAGCCGGCTTGCGGGTTTTTTTTGGTACAGGGAAACCCGGGAATCCCCTGCGCCACGCTGTACCGGGATGGTCAGTCCTCCGTTGCTCCTCCGCTCTCAGCCCCTACGTCCACCAACGCGTTTCTACCTCCTACCGAGGTCTTTGTCAAGGTGCAAAGTGATCACTTTGCACCTTGACAAAGACCTCGGTAGGAGGTCTTAGCAATGGAGGACTGACCATCCCGGTACAGCGTGGCGCAGGGGATTCCCGGGTTTCCCTGTACCAAAAAAAACCCGCAAGCCGGCTTTGAACTGTGACAACAGTTCTATATCTCTGGTAATTCCCCACTGCTCCTCTATTTATCAGTCCGCAATTTTGTGCTGCTCAAATTAATGCTGTTTATGTGCTCATTGTTACCCATGTGAATAACAAGACTCAATGTAACCATTGTCTTCTATATGCTGCTTCATTTATGCTGCTAATTTGTATGCTGCTATTAATGTGATTAGTTGAATTTTAAATTAGAATCGTTATTTTTAATGCCTATTAAAACTGTATTACACTATATACACTATTTTTCTTCTTTTATGGCATCCATGTGAGTTTGCATATAACTCCAGAATCGTCTGAACTACATTTTCACTGTGGAGCGCAGGATAAGTCCCCCTTTTATACTATTTCTTTTGCACCTTTGGTGAAGGTATTGGGAACCTTCTTTGGGGGGGGGGGGGGGGGGGGGTCCAGCAGCTCACCACTTGCGCACTAAGATCTGTCCTTAAAATCTATTGAATTGTATACCACTTATTCCCATCTAAGGGTCGGTTGAGGGCTACTTAAAAATAGGTGTACATAGAACACTGCCCCGGCTGTTGGGGAAACAAGTAGGAAACTAGTGATATGTCTGGGGACAATACTGAAAAAACTGGTTGCTGTAAACTAAAAAGAATGTTGGATTTTAGTGGAAGGTTAAGCATGTTATTTGAGTATTTGATATATAGTGGTATGTGGGATGCTCTTTAGGTAGCTTTAGCCTTTCTGTCACCTTCACTAACATCACCATCCATCATGACTACTGCAATATGAAGAAAAAATATTGCAAATTGCAAATAATTTCTTATATACAGTAAATGGGACAGGAAGCTGTGTTGTTCACACTGGGCCTTAGAAAAGATTATGCTTTAAGGATCAAATGTACAGAAACTCAATGAATAAGATCACCACCATAAAAGATACAACACTGAAACTTATTAGAAGTAGTGATTTGATTCATTTGTGAGCTTTCCAGTTGTATCCAAAGAAGACTTACCTTTTTACCCAAACAACTGTATTTCAGTAATGGGTAATTGCATGGTAACAAACGTTACATTTTGAAATATATTTCATGTGAAATATATTTTTTGAGCATGTGTTTTGAATATTTTGTGCAAAGTAAATGTTGTTTGTGTGGTACATGATACAATATGCTTTAATTTTGATGCAATGCTTGTCATGAAAACTGATAACATACAGGACATAAAAAGACCATTTTCATGGACTCACCCTAATGCACGTGACAACTATATGGGTATTAAGGGGCTAATTCAGAGATGTATAGTGTAGCACAGCAGTTGGGTTTTTGTACGCAGTGGCTGTGCTAAAATATGCGATGCAGGATGTGTCTTGTGTAAATAGATGTCCAGTGCCAGCTTGGGTGAACCGCTGCTGCGTTTAAAGATGCAGTATCGGATCCCTCTGTGTGAACATTGGATATCTGAGCAGGGGCGTTTCAACAGAGGAGAGGGCCCGTGTGAACATCCCGGTGGGCCCTCTCCTCTGGCGCTGTAGACTCCGCCTCCATGCCAGAGTCTACTGTGCATGTGCAGGTCTCCGGAAACATGGCGCCCGCCTTGATCCGGAGACCAATTTGGCTACCACGCATGCACAGTGGACATTTTGGTGGTGATTTCCACCGCAATCGCAGCGCCCAACGCTTGACTCCGGCAAGGTAAGTATTAAAATGGGTGCAATGTGTGCGGTGTGGGCCCCCCCTGGACCCAGGGGCCCGCGTGCACAACACACATTGCACCCATTATCGAAACGCCAATGTATCCGAGTAATCCTCGGGTTTCTCAGGATGTCTGTTGAAATCACTCTGCTAGGGCCAGTTAAGCTGCATCCAAGCACACAGAGAATGGGGCAGACACCCCCCCCCCCCCATTTCTGGAACGCTGCCCATGGCCGTTCCTGAATGCCAGCAGCATGTCAGCATGTCAAAGCACTGCAACTTACATGGCAGACCCAGATCTGCACATGCACAAATATGAAAATATTGGGGATGTGTGTAAACATTGGGTTTACAGTATATACATCTATGAATCAGGCACTAAGGCTTATTATAATAGTATTTATAAATGTCTATGATTCTACTTTGGTAAAACAGAAAATCCTGATCTGTCCAATGACCCTCCCTCAGCCAAGTAATTCCCAGCCTGTTTATTATCTTCCGTCTCCAAGCCATGTTGTTATGCTAGCCATGTCTCGCCCTGGTTATATCGCAGAGTTGTCACTGTAATCACCATGACAGGAAAAGGGATTGTGATAGCCAGAATACTATGTGATGTACAGTATATACTTTCTTGCTGAAGAATTGCAGTGCAGTATAACTTGATTGACACTGGGCATACTGTACAATGGAACCTTACTGAGCTACAGTAACAGTGTCTTCCCTCTTCCCTCTTTCTTTTATAAAAGCAATGTTCAGAGTTTTAAGACCCTTGTTCAATAGTTCCCAGTTCATGTGCCTCTAATTATCACTCTACAAATGAAAGTTCAGCTGATCACAACGCCCCAAGGTGTAATGGAGTTTGCAGGATTCTTGGCATTTGTTGATAATTTTCTTAAGAGCTGAAACTGAGACATATAATTTATAGCACTATCTTGCAAGAGGAAGCGGTCACCATACCGATAGTCAGGATCCCGGATCTCACAATGCCGAGGCCAGAATCCCAACTAGCAATAAAATATCGACGTCGGAATCCCAGCGCATAGGTTTCCTCCATCCATGGGGGTCCACGACAACCATAGAGGGAGAATAAATCCTATGGTGAGAGCAGCTAGTCACCGTGGCCACAGCGTGGCCACAGCATAGCGAGAGCAGTGAGCCCGCAAGGGGCTTCCTAGCGCTCACCCCGTTGCTGACATACCGGTGGTCGGGATCCTACTGTTGGTATACTGATATAGCCACTAGGTTTACATTCGATCCCCTTGTATGATGGTTGTTTCTAAAGTGCTGTTCTTTCTAAAATATATAGAAGGGTATTACTTCAATGTAACAAGGTGACTAAAGTACTATATATATATATATATATATATATATATATATATATATATATAGTGAAAAAACTTGTTATTAAGCATTAGTAAATAGCAAGGCTTTCATGCTGTAACTGATAATTTTATGCTGATAATGATTTCACATGCCACCCTTGCAACATTATTTTTATAATTTTAGATCCGTCTTTCGTTGGGTCGCTAGTAATCATGACATGCATTGCAGTTTCTTGTCTTCTGTGTACCCCACCTCTCTCATCTCTGTCCCTCTCCACCCAATCTGACTCCTCAGAGATGGCAACTGACAGCTAAAAACTCAGTATATTGACTCTAGCAATGAAATACCGACGCCGGAATACCAGCGCCACAGGATTTCCCCCATCTACTTATGCCATCATATTCTGTGCCGTGATATCATATGCTATACCGTGATATTCTGTGCCTCTCTGTACTGCTCTGTGAAAGTTTTAGTTAGAAACTAAATGGTCATTACAGTACTTCATGTGAGCCCGGACGTAACTGTGGCCACTTTTCTGTTTGTCTGTGTCCGCCTACTTACTTCCACAGGCTAATGCAAGAATGTGCATGTATAGTGAAAATCGATGCACTATCTCACCTACTGTTTTTGTATCCACAGCCACAGCTGTCATCATTAGTTAGATTTGTCTGACGCAGGCATCCCATCTCCATGCACATGCTACAATCTAGCAAGTTAGTCGACCTAGACTCCCACGACACTCCCATAACACTCCTATAATACAGAATAGTTCCATGCAAAGTTACCAGTCAGAAATGCACGTGTCATAGAAAGTGTGGTCCACCAATGGATGGATAAATATGTATGCTCTAACCATCTATGTTCCTGTGCATATGCCTGATCTGGTACATGTGCAATAGCCTTTACAACAATTATCAGGCTTTATAGGAGTGACCGGGCGCCCAAAGGAATCAGCAGCACTCCTCAGACCATTGGTATTCCCCAATACCGGAGAAAGCTATGAGCGTGAGTAAAGATAGGTCAGATAGGTGCGCTATTAAAAAAAGAGATACTTCCCTTAAAGGTTTTCTTGACCGGACATCGCAGCATTAATAATTAACTCCATACATGGAAAAAAATATGAAAGAATAGCAATATAGTGCAGTGTGTTACAAATAGAGCAAAAATGTAATGTACATAAATCCTGTTTTCCACATAAACGAGATGATGCTCATAAACCACAGTAACTCAATAAAAATTGGTATAAAACCAGAGTAAAGGTGGAGGTTTACCAGAATTCAATGTAATAAGGGCCTCAAAATTGGGAGAACCGGCTCCGGAACCTGTTTCCTGGGTCCAAATCTCACTTCAGTCTGGTCAGCCCCTCACCATTAGTACTGGGATAGCACTCCTGCCAACTGCTGTCGATGCATTTCGGGACCTCTCCCTTCCTCAAGAGAGTGTCGACAGCAGTTGGCAGCAGTTAACATTGAACCTGGTAAACCTCTACCTTTACTCTGGCGTATAGCTATTTTTATTGAGTTACTGTGTTTTATGAACATCATCTCGTTTATGTGGAAAACAGGATTTATGTGCATTAAAAATTTTCTCTATTTTGAACATACTGCACTATATTGCTATTCTTTCATATTTTTTTTCGTTTATGGAGTTAATTATTGATGCTGCGAAGTCTGGTCAAGATAACCCTTAAGGGAAGTATTCTTTTTTAATAGTGCACCTACAGTATCTGACCAATCTTCCTTTAGAACGTCTGCAGTAAACTGAACTACGCAAGATGCATTGAACTCAGAATGACGCCCAATGTTTCTATCTGCACACCATAAAGGACCAGCAAAAGAGACATAAATCCTACATGATATTAATAATGCAGAGATCTCAGTTACTTACATTTGCAGACATATGATAATCCATCAGCCGCAGCAAGGCATCTCTGCTCTGCTGGTCCTACACTGCATGATAATAGCACTTACTATGGGTCATACATTTATGTATTTCTAATTGAAAGCCAGTTTCCCTGGAGGCACCCCAAGTTCCTCCAATATGGCACTACAAGGATCAGCAAACCCTCCAGCTTTTTTTCTAGTCTAGATCAACCCATCCCTTACATGTGCCTGTGATGGACCAATAAATTGATTTGCACAAGTACCAATGTTTCTTTCTAAAAGGCCCCTGGAGCTATTTTTTATTTCTCTACACGTGAAAATGAAAGGCCTCTATGACAGTAGACTGTAGAAATAAGGAAAGCAAAAATTTAATATTGCATGTTAATCTATCAATATCGGGCCTTCCATCATATACTTTATGTATGTCAATTATGGCAGCTGTTTTTGTTCATGCTTATAGTAGGTGTGAAGCATTGAAAAAATACAGTATCTGTAGCAATTCTGAAATCTGCAGTTTCCAAGACACACACAGTAGGTAAGAAATGTGTCCAGGATTATTTCAGCTCTGCAACCCATCTGCTCCTCAATCAGCTTAAAGGAAATTCCAATCTACTGGCAAAGTAACGGAATAGTGAAATCTTTCTCTTTATTAAAAAGAACATTGAATAAAAATCCCCATTTGCCTATAATATATACATTACTGTGTTTGCTTTTCTGTGTATGTGCAATAACCTTACAATATAGCACATACAACTGAGTGGTGATTATTGTTATATTTTATTATTTAGATTTGTAATTAGGTCATGCTAATTTCCTGGGGTTGGACAAAAAGTGTAAACAACTGGTAAATGAGGTACGGTAAGTGTATTAAAACAAATGCTTCCACACAGGTGAGTTAGTTAAGCAAATGTTGGACCACCCTTGTTTCTTATACAGTAACTATGGTTAGCATGGATGCAAGGAGAGACGTGGGGTGCCATAAGTTGTAGGCACAGCAACGCTCAACCACAAGTTTCTGCTACAAGGAAAGGGGGGCTCCTGAAGGTGATGACCACAACCAATGACATAGCAGGGCTCAGAAATGCCCTGTGTGTGCACATCCCTCTCCTGCTGCATGTGGTGTCATGACATCATGCAATAACCATGGAAAAGGAGGTAGTTGGGCACTAGGCACATTTTAAGGAGTGAGCTGAGTGTGGGGTAGGGATTGAGCTCTGAGATTATGACTGTCACAGAAAGAAGTTCTCCAGTCATGTGTAATTTACTGCATTAGGAAGTAACCCGATCAGGTCGGAACTGAATGGTCCCTG
Source organism: Pseudophryne corroboree (assembly GCF_028390025.1). NCBI lineage: Eukaryota > Metazoa > Chordata > Amphibia > Anura > Myobatrachidae > Pseudophryne > Pseudophryne corroboree. Next base: position 134,726,673 of record NC_086444.1, read on the forward strand.
TTTCATTCTCCCCTGTCGTTAAGTTCACTGTAAACTGCACTGTAAACTTGTCAGCACCGAAGGCCTTGCACATGTGCGGCTGCCATGTAAGATTCAATAGCTTCCACTAGAGATGTGGTTCTTGGAGTGTCGCCATTGGCAAATAAGGCAAGGTAAGGGAAGAGGTCAATGGGATATAAACTCGTAGTGTGTGTAGTGGATGTTATACTAGTAAAGGGGGTACTACTTGTAGTGCATGTTATAATCAGTGGTGACTCCTTACATGTCTGGTCGGAGGAGCTGACTGATCTCCTGCTCTCCTGAGGTCCTGCCCTCCTGGTGATTGATGGCTGACATCACCGGATGATGGGGCTTAAGCATGGCAGCAGCCATAGGTAGGACTTTACGTCCAATGCAGGTAGAGAACAGGCTGGCTTCATGGGATTGCATTGGCTGCAGCCCTTATAAGTCACATTAGGCTTCCATAATAGGAGATGAGTGGCTTTCCATGGGAAGCAATATCTCTGCTATGGCAGTCTGGACTGGTAGTCCCATGGTGAGAAAACATGCCTCTCTGGCTGTGTTTAGCAGGGAAAGTTTCCAATGGGAAGTTACTGCCACTGCTAGGCAGTCCCTGCAGGTGGCAGATTTTACTGGGAGGACTGCAGTCCTGCAGCCCATAGATAAAATCCACCACTGGTTATAATGTACTGGGGGCACTGTAAATCTGATCTGAGGGCACTGTACTGTGGCATACTATGAACTGGAGCATGCTGTGATGTTACATAACATGAAATGTAGCACTGTAATGTGGCACAATATCAACTAAGGATATGGCAAAATATAAACTGGATGTACTTTAATGCGGCATAACGTGAACTGGGGACACTGTAATGGGGGCATAACCTGTACTGGAGTGCACGGAGATACAAAATATCAATTGTAGACACCATAGTATGGCTTAATATGGACTTGGGTCACTGTAATGTGGCATAATATAAACAGGGGGCACTATAATGTAGCAAAATATGAACTGGAATCACTTAAATGTTGCATATCATGTACTGCGGCACTGTGTTGCATATTGGCCCTCATTCCAAGTCGTTCGCTCGTTCTTTTTTTTCGCATCGCAGTGAAAATCAGCTTAGAGCGCATGCGCAATGTTCGCACTGCGACTGCGCTAAGTAATTCTGCTATGAAGAAAGGATTTTTACTCACGGCTTTTTGTTCGCACCGGCGAACGTAGTGTGATTGACAGGAAATGGGTGTTACTGGGCGGAAACACGGCGTTTTATGGGCGTGTGGCTGAAAACGCTACCGTTTCCGGAAAAAACGCAGGAGTGGCCGGAGAAACGGGGGAGTGTCTGGGCGAACGCTGGGAGTGTTTGTGACGTCAAACCAGGAACGACAAGCACTGAACTGATCGCACAGGCAGAGTAAGTCTGGAGCTACTCTAAAACTGCTAAGTTTTTTTTGTTCGCAATATTGCGTAAACTTCGTTCGCACTTTTAAGATGCTAAGATACACTCCCAGTAGGCGTAGACTAAGCGTGTGTAACTCTGCTAAATTCGCCTTGCGACCGATCAACTCGGAATGAGGGCCATTGTGTGGTAAATTGTGAACTGGAGGGACTACAGTGTAGCATATTATGAACTGGCACTTTGTGATTTAATGTGAACTAGGGCACTACAACAGTATGTGGCATATAATGAACAACCGCAGTGGAGATGGGTGCCTATTCCTACAAGCACTGAGAAGGGGACACCTTCAAGATGTTTCTATGGGGCCCACAAAGTTCTGTCTATGCCCCTGTATGGCTCATACCTAGTGTCAGGTTAAAATACAGGTGATGGTACAGACACAATACCAATGGATTCCACATGTTGACTACAGCTTACTGTTGATTCATCTCTATACCTTTATCTTCCACTAACTGACATTGCTTTGGTCTTCTATTTCCAGAGTCTCAAATGTCACAGCTAAACTTATGCATGTTCTCTTTCAAGTGTGCAAAAGCTAATTGGAGTAATTCAGTTACTGTATATGCAATAGTGCTTCTAGGACTTCCTCCTACCCATACTGTCTGTTTATTCCAAACATTCATTACTTTTAAAGTCCCTACACTGACTTTCAAAGCCTTACACTTGGTGATACCTTCTTGAAAAGATGAAAAATGTTTTGTTTGGACAAATGGCCAAAGCATATCCCTGATCACACATATAGTAACTCTGCCACTAATATATAAAGAAAGGGTTAGCAGACAGACCTACTGTACTATGAATTAGATTTTCCAGATTAGTTTAAAGAGAATGTGCTAAATTTTAATTTCATGTATTCTCCATATCTCTAAACACATTTTTTATTACTTTAAAAGCAACTTCTTCTCTGCTCTGTTATCTAGCACTTTCAATTCTAGCTATGAAAGCTTTATACTTTGCTGACCACAACCCCTAGAAATGTAACCCCCTACCCCTGTGTTAAATACCTTCCCTATTAAACTTTAAATCAAATTTGTAATGTTACCTCTCTAGTGGTTAATATTGTTGATATTAATTCCAATGTCATATTGTGCAAATACTACTTAATTTTTCTACTCCTCCACGGAGGCTTCATTCCCTGTACCAAGATGGCTGCCAAGTCATCTTGGGACTATGTGAAAGTGCCACAGTGGTAGACATTAATTTTCCACTTAGCTCCAGAGAGACCTGGAATGACCTTTCCGACCCACAACTTTTCCAGCTTCCTGCACTGCAACCCACATACACTCACCTGCTGGTGAGCTGCAGGACACCCCACTCTGCTCAAGCTCCACTCTATCTACCAGTGTGTAAAACAGTGAGTACAGCCCTACCTGCTTTATCTTCAATAAAAACCACACCATTGGTTAAGTTACTAGGCTGTTTGTAGTGGTAACTAGGCTGTTTGTAGTGGTAAAGCATCCGCTGGAATGTACAGAAACTCTGCTACATTCTTAAGACTGTACACACATATTTTCACATATTTCCAACACTTAAATCATTGCACTTTACAGACTTGCACATGAGATTCTACAATTGTAACTGTGCATTGTCATTTTATTGTTTTTTTACAGTACTGTATACATGAACTAATATACGTATTATTCTCATACTGTTTTATCGAGAGTCACAGGTTTCTCTCTAGACAACTTTGCAAATTTATTAAAATTCTCTTTTCTACTTTTTGCAGCGGTAATATTTATTTTTCCCATTTTATTTCTTCCATCTCCTTTTGCTGGATGGGTATATGAAATATTGCTAGTGATTTCATCTTTGATATCCACAGCCGCATTGTGTGAGATATTACAGTTTTTCACATACAATCTCTTTGAAAACTATTCAACAGTCTTTACAACATGTGCTATATATTACATTGCTGGAAAGTGCTCATTTGCCTCGAGTTGCAGACAGATATTTATATCATCCCTTCTCATATTATTTTTACAATGTTTTCATTGTGTTACGACTATTTCACCACATCTTTATTTTAAAAATTATTGTGTACAGACCTTGCATTGAATCTTTATTCTTTCATTTTGAGATTGCCTCAGTATTTTTTTATTTCTCAAAAACATCATTCAGTTTGATAAATCTATATTGTTTTCTCAGTACATGGCCTTTTATTACTTCTGGATAAGATTCACTTTATACGGTTTAGTGTTCATGTTTCTATCTATCTATCTATCTATCTATCTATCTATCTATCTATCTATCTGTCTGTCTGTCTGTCTGTCTGTCTGTCTGTCTGTCTGTCTGTCTATCTACAGTATCTATCTATCTATCTATCTATCTATCTATCTATCTATTGATAAAGCTAAATATTTATCGTGTATATAACCCTTTATGAGGTCTAAGAACACTGTACGCTATCTACGTAAGAAGTACCGTAAGGGTACGCAAGTTGCGTATCGATCGTTTAGCCGTGATCGAGACGCTCAGGCGTCACGTTCACTCACGGCCAAGTGATCGCAGGCAGGCAGACTATTGGCTGTTGACTTATCGTAATGATTCGCTATAGCGTAGCAGCGCTCGGGACCACGAGGAGATCACCAGCGATGCAGACGCTCACAACGTTAAACCTTTATATCTATACCTTTAGCAATGAAATACACAGCAAACCTTAATGTAGAGACAAAGTGTAAGTGCAACCTTGTGTAACCTGATTAACTACAAAGCTGCTTGAGTGTCACCGATGCTCAGGGAGTACTTAACACTATAAAGAATACACAGATACCTGGGCTTAGGGTCCGAAACCTATTATGTGTATTATGACTATTATACTTGCAAAAGGAATCACAGTACAAAGCATACACTACAATATAACATAAACCAACTAACCAGATAACTACACAGGAAATACAATACAATACAATTCAAGTCTAATCAAGGAAAAATACGAGAGAAAGAGAAGAGAGGGAGAGAGAGAAATGGCTCACAGTAAGACAATATGATTACGGAGAGAACTTACGCACAAGGGGAACGATCGCATGCGCCTCGATATCCAGCTCCCGATTATCAGCAATGAGAACCGTTGAAGAGAGTGGAGTTGGATATGGTCGGCCCGCTATTTATGCCCCACACACAATACAATTCAATGGTCCCTACAATCTCATTGTTCATTGGACACAGGAATTCGGCTTCGCATTATAACAAAAGGTCATAGGTTGATTCATACAGGTGGGCTGTGACTATTTCCAACTGCTCAGGTGGGAGGGAAACTGGGTTTCCCGCCGCATGGGTAATAAAGTGCAAATAAAGTAAATGTTCATAAACTTCTTATGTCCATAACTATTCGCACGAGCGATTGATCTGCTTCAAACCAACACCGGAATATTTCTAATTAAATATTCTTCCGATGGATACTAAACACCACTGTATTACTCCTATCTGACCCTTCGTATCAAACAAAGAGGGACTCCTCTGTTCATAAACATTCTATATTAACCAAACTTTCAGAATCTATCAAAGGGACCATGATCTATAAAATACATTATTTGTGAAAAATATGTAACGATTGAGTCGCACGCTACGACTACACAAACTTTACCGTAAATACGCATACCGTGCACCAGCGGGTGCACGCAACAGCGGGTATGCGCCTTCACGGGAGAGCGCACGCATGCGCAGCGCGGACCAGTGTGAGGTGCAAATATGGCAGTGTGTATAGAGATATTTTTCTGACTTTGACAGTCCACCCTTTGGCAGTCAATAATAACTGCCACCTTCTAAAACATTTCAAAAAGGAGAAAAATATATGTCAGGGGTTAATTCATTTCCATGGTTGGGTGAGGGAGGAGAGAGGAGTAGGTGTGAAGAAGGTATGACCTAGTGTGATAGCAGAAGCATGTGTGTATGAGTCCATGTTTGGGGGGTCATGTATCATCGTGCCGTACGTGTTGTAAATCAAGCTTCGAGGTATTGCGAAGTATACATTTGAATTCCTTCTTATCCCGTGGTACAGGTCTGTGGATGGGCTGTCAAACTTTACCGAGCTCTTTTCGGATTTTGAACAAAATGGGGAGCACATTTTAGTTGATGATACATGAATGGGGGAATATGTGATTGCTGATATCTGTGCCTGTATTCCCTATACTATGTGTGTCATTACCTGAGGGTTGTAGAAATGAAGAAAAGACATAATTACGGTAAATGCGGTGGTATTCTATGTCAGGTTAATGTACATCTGTCGGTTGAAGTTTTGTTCGGTATCAGTTGAAAGTCGTCTTCTTTGCGCTGTTTTGCTCATTAAGCGTGAGCAATAAGCTTTGTCAATGCCATTAGATTTACAAAAAATGTTGGGCTAGCGTAATTTTAAGAATTCTAGGGAAACTGGGGATCCATGGCAAAGTTCATCAAGTGTCCATATCTCAAGTGGTCAAAACTTCTTCTTTGGTCTATCCGTTGTCTGTATAGCGTCTCATCAACTTCCTCGTCCAAGGGGGTCTTGTTATCTTGGAGAAAAAACAGAAAAACAGGTGAAAGAAACGGACCGTAGAAATCGCATTTTCATCACATCATTGTTTCTATCGTTGGGTCGTAAATCAAATCCAGGTTAATTACAGTTTCCTCACTCCTCAAACTCATCACTCTGGTACTTTGTTTGCACCTCATTAAAGCCTGCCCGCATCTAAATATCAATCCAATCGATATAACGACACCTAAGATACATAGTAGAAACTTCCCAACATCCATTATGACTCCTTGAGCCCAGTCTCCTAAACCAGAGAACCAATTTCGCGGGTTCAACCATGACACCCAACCAGTCAGCTCATTACCTACAGCAGCAAGAGTGAGATTGTGTTTTCGGCGAAATTCCCACTTTAATTGGAGAATATCGTCCATCTTTTGGTCTATGACCTCTACCGGATCCTCGGTGCTATTTGTGATATACGTGCAACACTTCACGCCGTACTGTGTTGCCAATGTAACACAATATCCGCCTGTCACTGCTGTGAGGTAATTAAGAACCATTCTATGCTGTACCAGTTCTGTTTTATAAGCTTGAAGTTCTCTTCCAGTGTATCTAAACGTGTCATCATACATTTCAGTGATATTATCTAACAAATTGGCGAGTGCGGAAATGTATCTATAATTCATCACTCCTCGAGCGGTGCGAGTGAAATCTAACGCCACCAGAACCTGAATCCCGGTGGATTCATGGATCAGATCAGAGGCCGGATGCTCTAACCTTTCTGACAGTTGTCTTTTAACGAGGTGCTCGTAATGAGTGTGAGTATAAGGAGCTTGGGCACCACGGTGTATGTCTTTCATTTTATCATGAGTTACAGTCATTACTTCAGGCAATACTCTTCCAATATAACACAATCCTTCAGAGTTTGGGGCAAGCCACTTGTACGCCTTTCTCCCGCATATGAAATATGCATCATCGGGGAGAACATATGGGACGGAGAAAGACATTACCATATTACACACCTTCCAGGTGAAATCTCCTAGCCCTAATTCTTCCATCTGCTTAATGCACGTATCAGGTTGTACGATATGTGCACAGTATCCTGGTGATACTTCTCCAACTCTAGTAATCCTATTTCCTAAGGTGTATCTATACCGGAAAGATTTTCCTCTACTGGCTATGTGGCGTACAAGCTCTGTATCTGTAGGCATTCTATCTGCTCTATGTGAAAAGGTCATGGTGTGGTTACTCCATGATACTTCCCAATTTCCCGGCTTTCTGGGATTGGAGATGTTAAAACATAATAGGGACCTATCCACGTGGTATTGGTGGAGCTTCAAACTAGGAGGGCTGGAGATATTAAACCTCCGGTCCACCGGTCTCCCACCATTTAACTCAAGTACCTCCCCTATCGTTAAAGGAAATGGTACTAGCCCTGATTTGCTATGACCCTGAGGTACTTGAGAGCATACCCAACAATCTGTTTTGTTTAATACATTACCCACTAAGGAGTGATAATCACTCAATGGATGCCGGTCCATATGGATATTAAAACTGGATTGGCATTTCTTAATGCACCCATCTTCAATGACATTGTTACAGAGCCTACAGATACAATTTTCTTCAGCTAACAATCCGTCACAATTTCTTCTATGGTCAATGCTATCGGATCGTTTTCTGATACTCGCCTTTGCTAGTTGGTTAGGTTGATCTTGGAAAACTACGCCTCCATCTATATCATCAGAACTCATTCCAGAACCTCTATCGACCTCCATGGTACTCTCGCCGGAACAGACTGCTCTGGTCAACATCATGGTCAACAGGAAAATCCGGATCACAGTCTCTTGGGGCAAGTCCATCTTTGAGGAGGAGACGAAGAAGAATGAGAAGGAGGAAAAATACATTTGAGGGAGAGGGGATGGGAAGTGGAAAAAAAACAATAAAAGGGAGTGGGGAGTTGACAACAGCTCTCGGTCTTCAAGGCTCAGGTGCCGCCTCAGTCCTCCAGGAACAGACACTCCAGTGATACAACCTCTACCGTCTGTTCCTTATCACGGGACTTCTCTGGATCAGCAACCTTCTTGCAGTGGGATGAATGGACCCAAGTCTCTCTCTCAGCAACCTTCAATGCTGTAGTGCTAGTCAATAAGACCTGGTATGGTCCTTCCCATCTGTCAATAAGGCAACCTGAGCGTAGAAAATTTCGTATCATTACATAATCCCCAGGTTCAATGTCATGACAATTACTATCAGGTAGATCAGGAATCACCAACTTTAGATTATCATTTTGATTCCTTAACTGTTTACTCATGTTAATCAAGTACTTTACAGTTACTTCATTGTTACATTTCAAATCATCCTGAGGGTTAATCATGACATGCGGTTGTCGACCAAATAAGATTTCAAAGGGGGACAGATTAAGAGGGGACCTGGGAGTGGTTCTGATACTGTACAATACAATGGGTAAAGCTTCTGGCCATGTCAATCCTGTCTCTGCCATCACTTTACTCAATTTATTTTTAATAGTGCTGTTCACTCTTTCGACCTTCGCACTCGCCTGTGGACGGTACGGAGTGTGCAGCTTGCTATCAATTCCCATCAACTTACACATTCCTTGAAAGACATCACCTGTAAAATGGGTACCCCTATCACTTTCGATTATTCTAGGGATACCATATCTACATACAAATTCCTGCACAATTTTCTTAGCTGTAAACATAGCGGTATTTGTAGCTGCAGGAAATGCTTCGACCCAATTCGAGAAAACATCTATACAAACAAGTACATATTTCAAATTCCGACAAGGGGGTAATTGAATGAAGTCAATTTGTATTACCTGGAAAGGGCCGCCGGCAGGTGGGATATGGGATAGTTCTGAAGGTATTGCCTTTCCAATATTCTTTCTCAGACAGGTAAGGCATGACATTGCTCTTTTACTCGCATGAGAGGAGAATCCTGGGGCGCACCAATAGGCTCTTACCAATTTGCACATTCCCTCCTTGCCTAGATGAGTCAGCCCGTGAGCTGCTTCAGCCAGACATGGAAGATATGCTCTGGGGGCCACTGGTTTACCATGTCCATCCGTCCAGAGTCCTGAGGACTCTTGGCCACATCCCTTTGCCTTCCAGACTGCCTTTTCCTGTGTGGAACACAAATTTTGCATTTTACACAACTTCTGTGTGTTGATGGTATTGAATACCATCAGTTGTGTGGTGTCTGTCTGTATGGGGGTAGCAGCTGCTAACTTAGCAGCTTCGTCTGCTCGGCTGTTACCAAGTGATACCGGGTCTTGGCTATATGTGTGTGCTTTACATTTGATAACAGCCACTCTGTCGGGTTCCTGTATCGCTGTTAGAAGCCTTTTTATGTGAGCTGCATGCGCTACCGGTGTACCAGCTGCCGTCATGAAATTTCTGAGGCGCCATAGGGCTCCGAAATCATGGACTACCCCGAATGCGTATCTAGAATCGGTGTAGATATTGGCTGACTTACCCTTAGCCAATTCACATGCTCTGGTTAGGGCGACCAGTTCAGCAACCTGGGCTGAGTGAGGTGGGCCTAGCGGTTCCGCTTCTATGGTGTCTTGGTCATCTACGACTGCGTATCCAGTACACAAGTCTCCCGAGTCTGACTGTCTGTGACAACTACCGTCCGTGTAGAACGTGAGTTCTGCATCTTCCAGTGGGTTGTCACTGATGTCAGGCCTTGCGGTAAAATTTTGGGTCAAATATTCCATACAATCATGTGTATCTTCCTTTGTATTAAATCCTCCTTCCCCAGCACTCTCACCTTCCACCCTTTGTGCCTGACCAGGCACACCTGGGAGATATGTTGCAGGATTTAATGCACTGCATCTCCTTATGGTGATGTTTACGGGGGCCATTAGTGCTAATTCCCATCTTGTAAACCTCGCTGATGAGACGTGTCTGGTTTGGGCAGAATTCAATAAGGCTGATACCGCATGTGGCGTATGGATTGTGAGGTTGTGGCCTAGCACGACATCTTCGCTTTTTGTCACTAGCAATGCTATCGCAGCAACGCTTCGCAAGCATGTGGGGAGGGATCGCGCTACCGTATCTAGCTGAGCGCTGTAGTATGCAACTGGCCTGCTGGCATCACCGTGTTTTTGGGTTAGTACGCCTGCCGCGCAACCAGCACTTTCTGTTCCGTATAGTTCAAAGGGTTTCCCATAGTCTGGCATACCTAGTGCTGGTGCCTGCGTTAGGCACTGTTTGAGTCTCTCAAATGCTGTTTCGGACTCGTCTGTATGCGAAATCCTATCAGGTTTGTTCGAGGAGACCATTTCCTGCAAAGGTAACGCTAAAATGGAAAACCCTGGGATCCAATTACGGCAATACCCACACATTCCTAAAAACGTTCTGATCTGTTGCTGGGTTTGTGGCAGGGTCATGTCTCTAATTGCTTGGATTCTATCAGCGGTCAGGTGTCTCAGTCCTTGTGTTAGACAGTGTCCCAAATATTTTACCTTAGTTTGGCATAATTGCAACTTGTCTTTGGACACCTTGTGTCCGGTGTCTGAAAGATGAAACAGGAGCTGTTTCGTATCCTTCAGAGATGCTTCCAGTGAATCTGAACACAGTAATAAATCGTCCACATACTGTATCAATACTGATCCACTGTCTGGTTGGAAAGACTGTAAACAATCATGCAAAGCCTGAGAAAATATACTTGGACTATCTATGAAACCTTGGGGCAATCGAGTCCACGTGTATTGGACTCCTCTGTATGTGAATGCAAACAAATATTGGCTGTCAGGGTGCAGAGGTACCGAAAAGAAAGCGGAGCAGAGGTCAATAACAGTGAAAAATTTGGCAGTGGGAGGGATTTGCATTAGGATGACAGCTGGATTTGGCACTACGGGGAACTGACTCTCAACTATTTTGTTAATCCCCCTTAGATCCTGCACTAGCCTGTAACCCCTCCCCCCACTCTTCTTAACAGGGAAGATGGGACTATTGGCAGTGCTGGACGTTCTTACCAGAATGCCCTGTTGTAGCAAGCGCTCTATTACTGGGTAAACTCCTAACTCCACCTCTGGCTTCAGAGGATACTGTGGGATTTTTGGAGCTATCCTACCATCTTTTACTTGTACAACTACTGGAGCTACGTTTGCCATTAATCCAGTGTCCTGTCCGTCTTTTGTCCAAAGTGACTCTGGTATCTGAGATGTCATCTCTTCTACTTGGGATGGATTCCTATTTGTCATAATGGTATGTGACATTAATTTTGATGGGGAGTCTAACGTGTCTCGCACTTCCTGAGCGTGATTCTCAGGTATGTCCAAGAATACACCTTCAGGAGTACAATAAATGACGCACCCCATTTTACACAGTAAGTCTCTTCCCAGGAGATTGGTTGGTGCCGATGCAGCCAGCAAAAAGGAATGCTTGGTATGCAAAGGCCCTATTGTAATCTCGGCTGGTTTGCTAACAGGGTAGTGCTGGACTACTCCTGTTACTCCCATGGCTGGAATTGTCCTACCAGTGGTTCTCATGCCCACTGTCGAATTTATCACTGACTTGGCCGCCCCTGTGTCTACAAGAAAGTTTAAAGTTTTACCAGCTACATTAATTGCGACCTCGGGTTCACTTTCAAGGTTGGCAATCAATTTCACTGGCTGCAGATTACAGGTATGGCCACACCCCTATTGGGTATGGTGACCTCCCTGAATCCCGCTGGCAGCAACTATTTGTGAGGGAGATAGTTGGGAACTACCAGAGGCATGCCAGTCTCTGTTTGGGGGATATCTTTTTGTTTCCCCTGTATGTGGCTCATAACTCCGTTTCTGCGGACCTTGCTCCCAATGTCGTGTGTCGTGTCGTTGTCTAGGGGGTTGGTATGATCTTTGCGAATTTTTCGCTCTACAGTCTCGTGCATAGTGTCCCTGTCTTTGACAAGAATAACATGTTATCATAGTTGACTTACCCACAGGGTTGGATGGTACATACGCAGGCTGCTTTGTGGTCAGAGCCTGTATACTTACTGACATTAGCTTATCACTCTGCGACTCCCTGTGTCTGGTGATGTTTCGGTCGTGATCAATAGCAGCCTCTCTCAAAGTGGACACTGACAGACCTCGCCAACATGGTTGCGTGGTCTGTACCCTTGCCTTTAATGTTTCCTTCAAACCATCCATTAGTACAGATACTGCTACTTCTCGATGGTTTGGATTTGTCCTAATGTCCTCTATACCAGTGTACTTTGCCATTTCTAATAGTGCCCGGTGAAAATATTCTGCAGCTGTTTCTGACTCTTTTTGTTTAATGGAAAATATTTTGTTCCATTTAACAACTGCTGGGAAATGCTCCTTTAACTGTAAGTTTATCCTTCTTACGTTATCTTTGTTGTACACATCTGTAAGAGGTACATCCAGATCTAGTCCACAATCAGCTAAAAATTGAGCTGAGTCGACATTGGAGGGTATACAAGCTTTTAGCAATATCTGCCAATTTTTATTATTGGGCTCTAAAGTGTTTCCTAAGTCTGTGATGTATTTTTGGCTGGCAACTAAATCTTTTCTAGGGTCAGGGAATTCAGACACTATGGTCCTTAATTCCATTCGGGAAAATGGGCTGTACATGGCAATGTTCCCTATGGGAGTGGCTCCTGATACATCTGTTTTCCCATTGGGAACTGCTATTACCCTAACAGGAGTAATTCTAACAACCTCATTCTGTGTAGATTCTACAGCTTGTGGTGAAATAGTCTCAGCATAATGCATGGTGCCGTACTTACCAGTTGATACGACCTCACCTATCCCTCCGCTAGGGGCCTTTACTAATCTCGTGGGTGTTGCTGTGCCTACTGTGGTCTCTGCTATGGTGGCTGCTAGAGAGAGCGCTGAAATCGTTGTCGCTTCGTCCTCTTGATCACACTCCTGAGGAAAGTTCAAAACAGGGTACAACTTGCACGGGTTAATACTTGCATGGGTTAATGGGTTAACATTATCATTAACATTTACACTGTTACTAAGTGATTTTGTGTTACACTTTAGTGCGTCTTTCTCCGTAATCAACTTCTCTCCTGATATATATGGTGGCAGCGGGGCCGTGGCAATCAGTTTTCTGTTAGAGCCAAACCTCTCTGTATCTCACCTTCCTGTTGCCACAACTGTAAATAATCATAATGCTGAACTCGTCTCTTTGTTGATTTTATGAGACATATCCTCCTCCTTAAATTTTGTAACACCTCTGGGCTGAAGCTACCTATTCTTAGGAATTTCTCCCGGTCTTGTACCGTCATTCTCTCCCATTCATCACATAAAACCTCTGTGTGACTTCCATATTTCTCACACATGATATACCTGGCCGACCCAATTGGTCGGACCACTGAATCAACCCGAACCGAGGTTGATCGCCCCCTACCTGAATAACTGGCCCCCATTACTCTGCAGGCGTTGCTTGCTCTACCTCTGATCTCTATATCAAGGTCTTCAGCGAACCCTTACAGAAAACCAGATTGTTCACAATAGGCTGACGGTGGCGGTTTACCGAGTACCCCACTCACTCGCCCACGCCGACCAATGCGACCTGATCACACCGATATGGTGCTGGCGCACTCGACCCAGGGCACCTATAAAAACCGTTGTTTACTGGAACATGCGAGGGTTATCCGCAGAACACTTACTCTTTCCAGTAAAGGTGAGGTTTGTCAGATAGTTCCTGAGTGACCAGCGAACTTCCCTTCTTGAAAAATAAAAAATTACACAAATCACGTCAGAATGTACAAATAGCGTTTGTGACCCCTTTACTCTAATGGTACTAGGTCAGATTACTAACTACTGTACACAATTACGTGCGGTCCAGTCGTTCAGTACACAAACAACTAAGCTTGTGTACGGAAAGACCAATGGAATCGAAACTTACGACTGCGAATTCCTTCAGCCAGAGCTTGTACGGCCTATATGGGTCTTGCACCAACCCTTCTCTTGGTGTTGTGCCTCTGAACTGTATAGCGGACTTCCCTGTTTACTGTACCTGGACCTGCTGGTCTACTATGACCTCCTGGTCTTGTTCTGTACGACCTCCTGGTCTGACCTCCTGGTCTTGTTCTATACTGGTCCGCTATACTCTAATGCTCAAATATTATGTTTAACCAAGGATGCCTCCCTAGCCACCGTGCACGTCACTTACACGCGTGTACCTCACGAGTACTCGACTTTTCTTGTGGTTCAACCTTTAAGTTATATAAACTTATGTAATACAAAAACACTCACTCATCACATGTACACTTTTGCTTCTATTTCTATTTCTGCGCAGAAATTTTTCTTTAGCCCAGCTGTGTTACCAATTAGGAGCAGGATCTGTTAATTTAAATTTTGGATTTCCAAAAATAGACTTGCGTTATTTATCGCCTGTGGCGCTATTTACCGCTTTGCGTTACTTACCGCGTTGCGTTAAAAATCAACTTATCGTGACTTGAGCTACGTGGGCGTAAGCGGACGCTCCGTTGCGTAATGTACGCTGCGTGCGTCCGCCTTTGGATTGCGTACACAAGTCTTTTGTTAGGGACACGTGTACGCAAAGCAAAGATCCACCGTAACACAATTTATATTTTTATCAATGTAGATGATCCCTGGTCATCTACCACACAACACACTGACTTCGCCTTATCTCCCAGGCAAAACTGTGTGTTTGTCTATCTTTTAACTATATTACCTTTACTCTTAAACTATGAAATAACAGCAAATCTCTTTTGGCACTTTTTTTATCAACTATAAAACTGGCAGACAGGAGAATGATATACGAAAATGAAACGGAAATGCAGATATATATGTGTGCGTGCGTGTGTACGCAAGACAGAAAAATAAACAGTTTTAAAAGACACTAGCGTTTTGTTCTTACCTCCGGTTCCCGGATTCCTTCAGCACTCTTTTATCTAAGCGAAGCAGACGCTTATCCCGTCAGCACTACGAGACAACCTCCCGCCCTTTGCTGAGGGATAATGTCTGCTGATCTACCTAGTGCAGATATGTGAAGGACAGGACGAGCCGCCAATTGATAAAGCTAAATATTTATCGTGTATATAACCCTTTATGAGGTCTAAGAACACTGTACGCTATCTACGTAAGAAGTACCGTAAGGGTACGCAAGTTGCGTATCGATCGCTTAGCCGTGATCGAGACGCTCAGGCGTCACGTTCACTCACGGCCAAGTGATCGCAGGCAGGCAGACTATTGGCTGTTGACTTATCGTAATGATTCGCTATAGCGTAGCAGCGCTCGGGACCACGAGGAGATCACCAGCGATGCAGACGCTCACAACGTTAAACCTTTATATCTATACCTTTAGCAATGAAATACACAGCAAACCTTAATGTAGAGACAAAGTGTAAGTGCAACCTTGTGTAACCTGATTAACTACAAAGCTGCTTGAGTGTCACCGATGCTCAGGGAGTACTTAACACTATAAAGAATACACAGATACCTGGGCTTAGGGTCCGAAACCTATTATGTGTATTATGACTATTATACTTGCAAAAGGAATCACAGTACAAAGCATACACTACAATATAACATAAACCAACTAACCAGATAACTACACAGGAAATACAATACAATACAATTCAAGTCTAATCAAGGAAAAATACGAGAGAAAGAGAAGAGAGGGAGAGAGAGAAATGGCTCACAGTAAGACAATATGATTACGGAGAGAACTTACGCACAAGGGGAACGATCGCATGCGCCTCGATATCCAGCTCCCGATTATCAGCAATGAGAACCGTTGAAGAGAGTGGAGTTGGATATGGTCGGCCCGCTATTTATGCCCCACACACAATACAATTCAATGGTCCCTACAATCTCATTGTTCATTGGACACAGGAATTCGGCTTCGCATTATAACAAAAGGTCATAGGTTGATTCATACAGGTGGGCTGTGACTATTTCCAACTGCTCAGGTGGGAGGGAAACTGGGTTTCCCGCCGCATGGGTAATAAAGTGCAAATAAAGTAAATGTTCATAAACTTCTTATGTCCATAACTATTCGCACGAGCGATTGATCTGCTTCAAACCAACACCGGAATATTTCTAATTAAATATTCTTCCGATGGATACTAAACACCACTGTATTACTCCTATCTGACCCTTCGTATCAAACAAAGAGGGACTCCTCTGTTCATAAACATTCTATATTAACCAAACTTTCAGAATCTATCAAAGGGACCATGATCTATAAAATACATTATTTGTGAAAAATATGTAACGATTGAGTCGCACGCTACGACTACACAAACTTTACCGTAAATACGCATACCGTGCACCAGCGGGTGCACGCAACAGCGGGTATGCGCCTTCACGGGAGAGCGCACGCATGCGCAGCGCGGACCAGTGTGAGGTGCAAATATGGCAGTGTGTATAGAGATATTTTTCTGACTTTGACACTATCTATCTATCTATCTATCTATCTATCTATCTATCTATCTATCTACAGTATCTATCTATCTATCTATCTATCTGCAGTATCTATCTGCATACCTCTCAACATTAATCTTGCTGCACTTTATGTCACAATAAAGGCAATGTATTCCAACATCACTGCACGTTGCATTGGCGTTTCTATAATGAGTACAGTGCACCCATTTCTCCTATACATACCTTTCCGGAGTCCATCGCTGACCGTGTGTGGGCCCCCTCCTCTCCCGTAGCCGTTGCACCGCGGCTAGCGCACTGACCACTAGAGACTCTGGCACAGTGCCAGAGTCTACAGCGCAAGCGCAGAACTCCGAAAAAAATGGCGCAGCGGCCATTTTTTGGAGTCCTGCGCATGTGCTGTAGACTCTTGGACTGTGCAAGAGTCCACAGCGCTCCCATTCTTCACATGGGAGTTTCTGATTTTCATGGTTGTACATATAAATGAGTGTTAAAAATGTGCTAAATCTATAGAGATGTAAATTTAAGACATTTGATGTCTTAAGTAAATATTAATCCATGGTTCTTGGTGTTACCCGAGGAGTGCACGTAGCAGATATGGTAAAATGTGACCTGACCATTTTTTTAGTTTATTAAATTCTTCACACTGGAGGTGCAATCCAAATTTTGATCCGATTGTCCGATTGGACATTATTGTTCACGCAAAGCAAGCCACACTTTGTTAATGACATCATTATCTCAACCCCCTTTGCATCCCCTTAGGGGAGGTTTATTAAAATTCAAATTACGTAGTTTTCCTATTTCCCACCTGCAGAATACCTGTATTAAATTTCATCTTCCTAACATATCGGAAGTAAGAGAATTGGTGATGAGTGAGTCAGTTAGTCAGTGAGTGAGTGAGGGCTTTCGCATTTTTGTAGTTCATTAAATTCTTCACACTGGAGGTGCAATCCAAATTTGGATCCGATTGTCCATTTGGGCATTATCGCTCACACAACGCAAGCCACGCATCAGTAATGACGTCCACGTCATTATGTCAACCTGGTGTTGAAGGTTTCTCTATTGGCATTGGTAAGTGGCCTTGTACAGTATGCGCACTACAAGGTCCCTAAATTCATAATGGTTTCTCCACACATACGTTTCACCATTACTGGCTTTTACAAGGGATTGAAGTCAGTGACAATTATATGGGTCATGCAAAGAATGTTATAAGAGCATGCCACCAGGAGTTGGTCGCATGCAGTGTGGGACTGGGGCATGATAAGCCCACATGGAGAATGCAGTGGTAGGGGCCCATGTTTATGGATGTGGCCAATCTCCAGAGGTGAGATGTGGCCAATCTCCACAGCCAGCCGCCATATTAGTTTGTCTAACCAGTAGAGAGTGCAGATACTCCATAGTCGTGTGTAGTATGAGGTAACATACAGTATATATAATGAATAATTCAAGAGCACAGTTTGGAACCTGATGCCTACAGGAGGAGGAGAAGCCCCAGGTAGTAGGGCCCACTGGGGGTTTCCCCTGTGCCTCTGTGGGCCATTTTAATCCTGGCCTCACACCATTTATGTTTTTTTAGGGTCAGCCATAGCTGTACTTATGCCTGGGAAAAGAACATCACAGAATGGGAGGATCCAATTTAAAACATCATGTCATCATAGATACATACCGCCCAACTGTCACAATTTTTTTGTGACTGTCCTGCTGTCCCACCAACAGGCAACAGTATCCTATGGTGGGGGAAAGTTGGGAGGCCCCTTGTCACTCGCGCAGAGCAGCAGTGAATAGATGCTGTGTGCATGTGTACAGTATCTATTTACGGAAGACAGATGGGCTGGTGGCATGGCCATCAGTTCATAGAGAGCTGGACATGACCCCACATTGACAAAAACGGGAGGAGTGGTTCGCAATCACAACTTTCTCATGAAGCCATGCTCCCTCTAGCTCCCTTTTTGGGTGCGTGCGTCTTCGGTGCACACAGGAGTCCCTACTAAGCTCTGCAAAATGTTTGGAGGTATGTAAATAGAACTTGCTAAGTAATGGCATTGACTTTCAAGCATTATTTAAGGTTTAAGTAAGATAAATTACTTAGGGAAGCTAATTTGCATAGTGCATACAGTAGATACGTATTATTATTTTTTATTAATCTTCTTATTTAACTAAAGTGCTTTTAAACCCTTAATTAACAGACGTCACAATGGAGCAATTTAATTGTTGCTCCGATTGTGTGCCCATCATTTCTGCTTGCAAGCTCCTGAGGTAGTGAGCAGAAATGTGCGATATGTTGGGCTTTTAAAGGCCCAAAATGCATTTTGCTTGTCACGCCTAGTATTTTCGATGGATTTAGCAGCGTAAAGTGGCTAAACCCAGTGCATTTAGATGCAACAAGCATAATAAGTAATGGGCACCCTGAAGCAACTGAATAGCCACCCATTACTTACCAGAGCGCAAACACAATTGACTCGCCCCCAGATGTTAAAAAGTATTTTTCCGGAGTATAGCCTCTGCAGCTGTCTTATATTATTTATAGCAGGGGTTCCCAAACAAGGTCCTCATGGCACACTAATAGTCCACGTTTTAAGAATAGCCATGCTTGAACACAGAAAATTAAATTAGTACCTCAGTTATTTTGCTTTTACCATCTGTGCTCAAGAGTGGTTATAATTTTAAAACTTGACTAGTTAAGTATATTGAATCGATCCCTTACATGTCCCTTGAAGGTGTGTCTAATATACAGAGAAAATATTTCACCTGTATAAATTGCATAATTTGACAATACCCATCAGGGCTCTGTCTTGGAGCCCAGGTGTCCCTGGCAAAGTGAGACCCAAATTCATTATATTATATACCTTATATGCCACTCTGTAGTTCCCAAATTCACATCAATGAGATTGCTTGCTTGCCATAATACAGAACTTACCTGCAGGTTGCTAGTTGATGGATCTTCTTTGGCTTCTTCTGGCGACAATTTATTAGTGATGAGCGCCGGAAATTTTTCGGGTTTTGTGTTTTGGTTTTGGGTTCGGTTCCGCGGCCGTGTTTTGGGTTCGAACGCGTTTTGGCAAAACCTCACCGAATATTTTTTGTCGGATTCGGGTGTGTTTTGGATTCGGGTGTTTTTTTCAAAAAACCCTAAAAAACAGCTTAAATCATAGAATTTGGGGGTCATTTTGATTCCAATGTATTATTAACCTCAAAAACCATAATTTTCACTCATTTTCAGTCTATTCTGAACACCTCACACCTCACAATATTATTTTTAGTCCTAAAATTTGCACCGAGGTCGCTGGATGGCTAAGCTAAGCGACCCAAGTGGCCGACACAAACACCTGGCCCATCTAGGAGTGGCACTGCAGTGTCACGCAGGATGGCCCTTCCAAAAAACACCCCCCAAACAGCACATGACGCAAAGAAAAAAAGAGGCGCAATGAGGTAGCTGTGTAAGTAAGCTAAGCGACCCTAGTGGCCGACACAAACACCTGGCCCATCTAGGAGTGGCACTGCAGTGTCATGCAGGCTGGCCCTTCAAAAAACTACTCCCCAAACAGCACATGACGCAAAGAAAAAAAGAGGCGCAATGAGGTAGCTGTGTGAGTAAGCTAAGCGACCCAAGTGGCCGACACAAACACCTGGCCCATCTAGGAGTGGCACTGCAGTGTCACGCAGGCTGGCCCTTCAAAAAACTACTCCCCAAACAGCACATGACGCAAAGAAAAAAAGAGGCGCAATGAGGTAGCTCTGTGACTAAGATAAGCGACCCAAGTGGCCGACACAAACACCTGGCCCATCTAGGAGTGGCACTGCAGTGTCACGCAGGATGGCCCTTCAAAAAACTACTCCCCAAACAGCACATGACGCAAAGAAAAAAAGAGGCGCAATGAGGTAGCTGTGTGAGTAAGCTAAGCGACCCAAGTGGCCGACACAAACACCTGGCCCATCTAGGAGTGGCACTGCAGTGTCACGCAGGATGGCCCTTCAAAAAACTACTCCCCAAACAGCACATGACGCAAAGAAAAAAAGAGGCGCAATGAGGTAGCTGTGTGAGTAAGCTAAGCGACCCAAGTGGCCGACACAAACACCTGGCCCATCTAGGAGTGGCACTGCAGTGTCACGCAGGCTGGCCCTTCAAAAAACTACTCCCCAAACAGCACATGACGCAAAGAAAAAAAGAGGCGCAATGAGGTAGCTCTGTGACTAAGATAAGCGACCCAAGTGGCCGACACAAACACCTGGCCCATCTAGGAGTGGCACTGCAGTGTCACGCAGGCTGGCCCTTCAAAAAACTACTCCCCAAACAGCACATGACGCAAAGAAAAAAAGAGGCGCAATGAGGAAGCTCTGTGACTAAGATAAGCGACCCAAGTGGCCGACACAAACACCTGGCCCATCTAGGAGTGGCACTGCAGTGTCACGCAGGATGGCCCTTCAAAAAACTACTCCCCAAACAGCACATGATGCAAAGAAAAATTAAAGAAAAAAGAGGTGCAAGATGGAATTGTCCTTGGGCCCTCCCACCCACCCTTATGTTGTATAAACAGGACATGCACACTTTAACCAACCCATCATTTCAGTGACAGGGTCTGCCACACGAC
This sequence comes from Pseudophryne corroboree, assembly GCF_028390025.1. Lineage (NCBI taxonomy): Eukaryota > Metazoa > Chordata > Amphibia > Anura > Myobatrachidae > Pseudophryne > Pseudophryne corroboree. The sequence goes on from NC_086444.1 coordinate 134,747,559, forward strand.
TGTGACTGAAATGACTGGTTGGTTTGGACCCCCACCAAAAAAGAAGCAATTAATCTCTCCTTGCACAAACTGGCTCTACAGAGGCAAGATGTCCACCTCATCATCATCCTCCGATATATCACCGTGTACATCCCCCTCCTCACAGATTATCAATTCGTCCCCACTGGAATCCACCATCTCAGCTCCCTGTGTACTTTGTGGAGGCAATTGCTGCTGGTCAATGTCTCCACGGAGGAATTGATTATAATTCATTTTAATGAACATCATCTTCTCCACATTTTCTGGATGTAACCTCGTACGCCGATTGCTGACAAGGTGAGCGGCGGCACTAAACACTCTTTCGGAGTACACACTTGTGGGAGGGCAACTTAGGTAGAATAAAGCCAGTTTGTGCAAGGGCCTCCAAATTGCCTCTTTTTCCTGCCAGTATAAGTACGGACTTTCTGACGTGCCTACTTGGATGCGGTCACTCATATAATCCTCCACCATTCTTTCAATGGGGAGAGAATCATATGCAGTGACAGTAGACGACATGTCCGTAATCGTTGTCAGGTCCTTCAGTCCGGACCAGATGTCAGCATCAGCAGTCGCTCCAGACTGCCCTGCATCAGCAGTCGCTCCAGACTGCCCTGCATCACCGCCAGCGGGTGGGCTCGGAATTCTGAGCCTTTTCCTCGCACCCCCAGTTGCGGGAGAATGTGAAGGAGGAGATGTTGACAGGTCGCGTTCCGCTTGACTTGACAATTTTGTCACCAGCAGTTCTTTGAACCCCAGCAGACTTGTGTCTGCTGGAAAGAGAGATCCAAGGTAGGTTTTAAATCTAGGATCGAGCACGGTGGCCAAAATGTAGTGCTCTGATTTCAACAGATTGACCACCCGTGAATCCTTGTTAAGCGAATTAAGGGCTCCATCCACAAGTCCCACATGCCTAGCGGAATCGCTCTGTGTTAGCTCCTCCTTCAATGTCTCCAGCTTCTTCTGCAAAAGCCTGATGAGGGGAATGACCTGACTCAGGCTGGCAGTGTCTGAACTGACTTCACGTGTGGCAAGTTCAAAGGGCAGCAGAACCTTGCACAACGTTGAAATCATTCTCCACTGCGCTTGAGACAGGTGCATTCCACCTCCTATATCGTGCTCAATTGTATAGGCTTGAATGGCCTTTTGCTGCTCCTCCAACCTCTGAAGCATATAGAGGGTTGAATTCCACCTCGTTACCACTTCTTGCTTCAGATGATGGCAGGGCAGGTTCAGGCGTTTTTGGTGGTGCTCCAGTCTTCTGTACGTGGTGCCTGTACGCCGAAAGTGTCCCGCAATTCTTCTGGCCACCGACAGCATCTCTTGCACGCCCCTGTCGTTTTTTAAATAATTCTGCACCACCAAATTCAAGGTATGTGCAAAACATGGGACGTGCTGGAATTTGCCCAGATTTAATGCACACACAATATTGCTGGCGTTGTCCGATGCCACAAATCCACAGGAGAGTCCAATTGGGGTAAGCCATTCCGCGATGATCTTCCTCAGTTGCCGTAAGAGGTTTTTAGCTGTGTGCGTATTCTGGAAAGCGGTGATACAAAGCGTAGCCTGCCTAGGAAAGAGTTGGCGTTTGCGAGATGCTGCTACTGGTGCCGCCGCTGCTGTTCTTGCGGCGGGAGTCCATACATCTACCCAGTGGGCTGTCACAATCATATAGTCCTGAGCCTGCCCTGCTCCACTTGTCCACATGTCCGTGGTTAAGTGGACATTGGGTACAACTGCATTTTTTAGGACACTGGTGAGTCTTTTTCTGAGGTCTGTGTAAATTTTCGGTATCGCCTGCCTAGAGAAATGGAACCTAGATGGTATTTGGTACCGGGGACACAGTACCTCCAACAAGTCTCTAGTTGGCTCTGCAGTAATGATGGATACCGGAACCACGTTTCTCTCCGCCCAGGATGCCAAGGCCTCAGTTATCCGCTTTGCAGCAGGATGACTGCTGTGATATTTCATCTTCCTCGCAAAGGACTGTTGGACAGTCAATTGCTTGGTGGAAGTAGTAAAAGTGGTCTTACGAGTACGACTTCCCCTCTGGGATGACCATCGACTCCCAGCAGCAACAACAGCAGCGCCAGCAGCAGTAGGCGTTACACGCAAGGATGCATCGGAGGAATCCCAGGCAGGAGAGGACTCGTCAGAATTGCCAGTGACATGGCCTGCAGGACTATTGGCATTCCTGGGGAAGGAGGAAATTGACACTGAGGGAGTTGGTGGGGTGGTTTGCGTGAGCTTGGTTACAAGAGGAAGGGATTTACTGGTCAGTGGACTGCTTCCGCTGTCGCCCAAAGTTTTTGAACTTGTCACTGACTTATGATGAATGCGCTGCAGGTGACGTATAAGGGAGGATGTTCCGAGGTGGTTAACGTCCTTACCCCTACTTATTACAGCTTGACAAAGGCAACACACGGCTTGACAAATGTTGTCCGCATTTCTGTTGAAATACTTCCACACCGAAGAGCTGATTTTTTTGGTATTTTCACCAGGCATGTCAATGGCCATATTCCTCCCACGGACAACAGGTGTCTCCCCGGGTGCCTGACTTAAACAAACCACCTCACCATCAGAATCCTCCTGGTCAATTTCCTCCCCAGCGCCAGCAACACCCATATCCTCCTCATCCTGGTGTACTTCAACACTGACATCTTCAATCTGACTATCAGGAACTGGACTGCGGGTGCTCCTTCCAGCACTTGCAGGGGGCGTGCAAATGGTGGAAGGCGCATGCTCTTCACGTCCAGTGTTGGGAAGGTCAGGCATCGCAACCGACACAATTGGACTCTCCTTGTGGATTTGTGATTTCGAAGAACGCACAGTTCTTTGCTGTGCTTTTGCCAGCTTTAGTCTTTTCATTTTTCTAGCGAGAGGCTGAGTGCTTCCATCCTCATGTGAAGCTGAACCACTAGCCATGAACATAGGCCAGGGCCTCAGCCGTTCCTTGCCACTCCGTGTGGTAAATGGCATATTGGCAAGTTTACGCTTCTCCTCCGACAATTTTATTTTAGATTTTTGAGTCCTTTTTTTACTGATATTTGGTGTTTTGGATTTTACATGCTCTGTACTATGACATGGGGCATCGGCCTTGGCAGACGACGTTGATGGCATTTCATCGTCTCGGCCATGACTAGTGGCAGCAGCTTCAGCACGAGGTGGAAGTCGATCTTGATCTTTCCCTATTTTTGGAACCTCAACATTTTTGTTCTCCATATTTTAATAGGCACAACTAAAAGGCACCTCAGGTAAACAATAGAGATGGATGGATACTAGTATACTTATGGATGACGAGCGACTGCCGACACAGAGGTAGCTACAGCCGTGGACTACCGTACTGCATCTGCTGCTAATATAGACTGGATGATAATGAGATAAAAAATATATATATATCACTACTGCAGCCGGACAGGTATATATTATATAATTACGGACCTGCTGGACACTGTCAGCTCAGCACTGCAGACTCCTAAAGTAAGCTACTAGTATCAAGAAGATAGAAAAAAAAACACCACGGGTAGGTGGTATACAATTATGGATGGACGAGCGACTGCCGACACAGAGGTAGCTACAGCCGTGGACTACCGTACTGCGTCTGCTGCTAATATAGACTGGATGATAATGAGATAAAAAATATATATATATCACTACTGCAGCTGGACAGGTATATATTATATAATGACGGACCTGCTGGACACTGTCAGCTCAGCACTGCAGACTCCTAAAGTAAGCTACTAGTATCAAGAAGACAGAAAAAAAAAAAAACACCACGGGTAGGTGGTATACAATTATGGATGGACGAGCGACTGCCGACACAGAGGTAGCTACAGCCGTGGACTACCGTACTGCGTCTGCTGCTAATATAGACTGGATGATAATGAGATAAAAAATATATATATATCACTACTGCAGCCGGACAGGTATATATTATATAATGACGGACCTGCTGGACACTGTCAGCTCAGCACTGCAGACTCCTAAAGTAAGCTACTAGTATCAAGAAGATAGAAGAAGAAAAAAACACCACGGGTAGGTGGTATACAATTATGGATGGACAAGCGACTGCCGACACAGAGGTAGCTACAGCCGTGGACTACCGTACTGCGTCTGCTGCTAATATAGACTGGATGATAATGATATAAAAAATATATATATATCACTACTGCAGCCGGACAGGTATATATTATATAATGACGGACCTGCTGGACACTGTCAGCAGAATGCGTTTATAGAATAAAAAACACCACACGACGAGTGTTTAACTTTTTCAGGCAGACAATCACAATATACTGGTGGTCAGCAGACAATCACAATATACTGGTGGTCAGTGGTCACTGGTCAGTCACACTGGCAGTGGCACTCTGGCAGCAAAAGTGTGCACTGTACTTAAAATATGTACTCCTGCTATAACTGCTCCCCAGTCTCCCCCACAATTAAGCTGTGTGAGCAGTGAGCACTCAGCACAGTCAGATATACAGTATTACATATGATGCAGCACACTGAGGCTGAGCACAGATATGGTATGTGACTGTGTCACACTGTGTATCGTTTTTTTTCAGGCAGAGAACGGATTAATTAAACTGGTGGTCACTGGTCACACTATCAGCAACAGCAAGTAGTACTCCTAATATGCTCCCCAAAATTAGTAAATCAACAATCAAGTGTCTCTACTCTAGTCTAAACTGAGAGGACGCCAGCCACGTCCTCTCCCTATCAATCTCAATGCACGTGTGAAAATGGCGGCGACGCGTGGCTCCTTATATAGAATCCGAGTCTCGCGATAGAATCCGAGCCTCACGAGAATCCGACAGCGGGATGATGACGTTCGGGCGCGCTCGGGTTAACCGAGCAAGGCGGGAAGATCCGAGTCTGCCTCGGACCCGTGTTAAAAGGCTGAAGTTCGGGGGGGTTCGGTTTCCGAGAAACCGAACCCGCTCATCACTACAATTTATACCAGTTTTCTCTAAGCAAAGCCAAAGTTGTGATGTCACTGACGTCTGTCAGCCAAGAGTCTTAAAGTTGCAGAGAGTTGGTCATCTCATCTCCCTACATTGTATATGTCTTGTTCGGCCCATAACTAAGAGTTAGCCAGAACACACTAGGACAATCAGGATTCAGTGAGTTATAATTTGTGGGAATCCAGAATATGCAAATTAAGCAAAGGCTCACAGGGTTTAGTGTTAAAAGTGTCCAACATTTTTATAAAAAACTTAGTAACAATAATTTTAACACACAAAAATACACACACAAAATGTTAGCATTTGGACCCGTCATTTAGCAGGTTGCAAGCAAACAAACTGCATAAAAATTATGGATGTGCACTGGGCATTTTTCGAGTTTTGTGCTTTGGTTTTGGATTCGGTTCCGCGATCGTGTTTTGGATTCGGACGTGTTTTGGAAAAACCTCCCTTAACAATTTTTGTCGGATTCGGGTGTGTTTTGGATTCGGGTGTTTTTTTTTCAAAAACCCCTCAAAAACAGCTTAAATCATAGAATTTGGGGGTAATTTTGATCCTATAGTATTATTAACCTCAATAACCATAATTTCCACTCATTTCCAGTCTATTCTGAACACCTCACACCTCACAATATTATTTTTAGTCCTAAAATTTGCACCGAGGTCGCTGGATGACTAAGCTAAGCAACCCAAGTGGGCGGCACAAACAACTGGCCCATCTAGGAGTGGCACTGTAGTGTCAGACAGGATGGCGCTTAAAAAAATAGTCCCCAAACAGCACATGATGCAAAGATAAATAAAAAAAAAGAGGTGCAAGATGGAATTGTCCTTGGGCCCTCCCACCCACCCTTATGTTGTATAAACAGGACATGCACACTTTAACAAACCCATCATTTCAGCCACAGGGTCTGCCACACGACTGTGGCTGAAATGACTGGTTGGTTTGGGCCCCCACCAAAAAAGAAGCAATCAATCTCTCCTTGCACAAACTGGCTCTACAGAGGTAAGATGTCCACCTCCTCCTCATGATCTGATTCCTCACCCCTTTCACTGTGTACATCCCCCTCCTCACAGAGTATTATTTCGTCCCCACTGGAATCCACCGTCACAGGTCCCTGTGTACTTTCTGGAGGCAATTGCTGGTAAATGTCTCCACGGAGGAATTGATTATAATTAATTTTGATGAACATCATCTTCTCCACATTTTCTGGAAGTAACCTCCTACGCCGATCACTAACAAGGTTACCGGCTGCACTAAACACTCTTTCGGAGTACACACTGGAGGGGGGGGGGGGGGGGGGGCAACTTAGGTAAAATAAAGCCAGTTTGTGCAAGTGCCTCCAAAATACAGCAATGGACGACTGTACTGTACTACTATATGCTCGTCACCACAATGCAGCAATGATAATAATGAGCACAGATATTGAACACTGTTCAGGATAATAGAACTGACACAGAGCAGCAAAATACAGCAATGGACTACTGTACTGTACTACTATATACTGGTCACCACAATGCAGCAATGATAATAATGAGCACAGATATTGAGCACTGTTCAGGATACTAGAACTGACACTGAGCATCAAAATACAGCAATGGACTACTGTACTGTACTACTATATACTGGTCACCACAATGCAGCAATGATAATAATGAGCACAGATATTGAGCACTGTTCAGGATTATAGAACTGACTCGGAGCAGCAAAATACAGCAATGGACTACTGTACTGTACTATTATATACTGGTCACCACAATGCAGCAATGATAATAATGAGCACAGATATTGAGCACTGTTCAGGATACTAGAACTGACACTGGGCAGCGAGAACAGCACTGGACTACTGTACTGTACTACTATATACTGGTCACCACAAAGCAGCAATGATAATAATGAGCACAGATTTTGAGCACTGTTCAGGATAATAGAACTGACACTGGGCAGCGAGAACAGTACTAGACTACTGTACTGTACTACTATATACTAGTCAGTGGTCACCACAATGCAGCAATGATAATAATAAGCACAGATATTAAGCACTGTTCAGGATAATAGAACTGACACTGAGCAGCGAGAACAGCACTGGACTACTGTAATGTACTACTATATACTGGTCACCACAATGCAGCAATGATAATAATGAGCACAGATTTTGAGCACTGTTCAGGATAATAGAACTGACACTGGGCAGCGAGAACAGCACTAGACTACTGTACTGTACTACTATATACTGGTCAGTGGTCACCACAATGCAGCAATGATAATAATGAGCACAGATATTGAGCACTGTTCAGGATAATAGAACTGACACGGAGCAGCAAAATACAGCACTGGACTACTGTACTGTACTACTAAATACTGGTCACCACAATGCAGCAATGATAATAATGAGCACAGATATTGAGCACTGTTCAGGATAATAGAACTGACACGGAGCAGCAAAATACAGCACTGGACTACTGTACTTTACTACTATATACTGGTCACCACAATGCAGCAATGATAATAATGAGCACAGATATTGAGCACTGTTCAGGATGATATAACTTACACGGAGCAGCAAAATACAGCACTGGACTACTGTACTGTACTACTATATACTGGTCACCACAATGCAGCAATGATAATAATGAGCACAGATATTGAGCACTGTTCAGGATAATAGAACTGACACTGGGCAGTGAGAATAGCACTGGACTACTGTACTGTACTACTATATACTGGTCACAACAATGCAGCAATGATAATAATGAGCACAGATATTGAGCACTGTTCAGGATACTAGAACTGACACTGGGCAGTGAGAATAGCACTGGACTACTGTACTGTACTACTATATACTAGTAAACACAATGCAGCAATGATAATAATGAGCACAGATATTGAGCACTGTTCAGGATACTAGAACTGACACTGGGCAGCGAGAACAGCACTGGACTACTGTACTGTACTACTACATACTGGTCACCACAATACAGCAATGATAATAATGAGCACAGATATTGAGCACTGTTCAGGATAACAGAACTGACACTGGGCAGTGAGAACAGCACTGGACTACTGTACTGTACTACTATATACTGTTCACCACAATGCAGCAATGATAATGATGAGCACAGATATTGAGCACTGTTCAAGATAGTAGAACTGACACTGGGCAGCGATAACAGCACTGGACTATTGTACTGTACTACTATATACTGGTCAGTGGTCACCACAATGCAGCAATGATAATAATGAGCACAGATATTGAGCACTGTTCAGGATAATAGACATGAAACTGGGCAGCGAGAACAGCACTGGACTACTGTACTGTACTACTAAATACTGGTCACCACAATGCAGCAATGTTAATAATTAGTACAGATATTGAGCACTGTTCAGGATAATAGAACTGACACGGAGCAGCAAAATACAGCAATGGACTACTGTACTGTACTACTATATACTGGTCACCACAATGCAGCACTAATACTGAGCACAGATATTGAGCTGATATTTAGCTGATATTGGGCTATTCAGGCAGAGAACGTAGCCACATCCTCTCCGCTCAATCTACAATGCACGAGTCAAAATGGCAGCGATGCGCGGCTCTTTATATGGAATCCGAATCTCGCGAGAATCCAACAGCGGGATGATGACGTTTTCCGCCGTTCGGGTTTTGCGAGTAAGGCGGAAAGAACCGAGGCTGCCTCGGACCCATGTAAACCACTTGAAGTTCGGGGGGGTTCGGGTCTCGATGAACCAAACCCGCTCATCTCTAATAAAAATTAGAACTTTTTAGATAACTTTAGACGTTGTGCCTCGTATTGTCAGGCTTTCTTTTTTTTTGTATCTTCCTACTGTATCTCTCCCTGCAGGTCTCCTGCTCTCTGTCCCTCTCTATTTTCCATTGTTTCCATCTTTTCCAGCAATTTAGTATAATCATGAATTTTATGCAGCATTTTCCATAAAATCTTCTATTTTTTTAGCCTCTCCAGAAAGGAGTATAAGAAGTACAGTATGTGAATTCTAACTACACTATATGAAGCTGTTTGTAATTGTCAGTTGAAAACCCTTGGATGTGTCGCTGCACACTACATAGATCTGATCAGCTGCAATGGCATTCAATTTCAACTGACAATTACAAGTAGCTTCATATAGTTAGAATTCACATACTTCTTATGCAGGAGCAAATAGCTCCTAGGGGGCAATTTCCTAAGAATTGATTTTGGGTGACTTAACAAATCATCCTAAGTAGCCCCTTATCGCCAGAATAAAAAACACACATTTACTAACAAGCATTTTCACCTGCGTTTTTGTCTTCTGACGGTGTATTGTATCGCATTGTAGCATGTGTGTATAGGTGCGATTTTGTTGTTTTCCCTGCAGAAATCGCATCTCAGCTCCCAATGAAAATGCACAAAAATTATACCTCAATGCACCTGCAACATGTGCATAACTGACAGAAGCATGCACAGATCAGTGAGATCCGTACATGCTTCCATCTGCAAGTGCATAGCTACCAGCAGTGCAGCTGCTATGGGATCCAGAGCTGAGAGGGCCCCTCCTTCCCTGTCAAAGTTACATGTGGTATATACATTTTTCATCATTGAGCGGTACGTAGAGGTCCTTTCAAACTTTTACCTTGGGGCCTGCAATATATCTAGGTATGCCCCTTGACCTACTCATTGTAGTGTGGTATAAAATGAACTGGAGGGCATGTTAATGTTATATAATATGAACCAGGGCACTGTAATGAGGCACAATATGAACGGGGAGGACTATGTATGATAATGTGAATTGGGGGTACTGTGCGGCATAATGTGTAATGGCAGCTCTGAAATGTGACATAGGGTGAACTTAAGCACTACTGCGATTCATAAAAGAAACTAGGGCACTACTATTGGTCATAACATTAAATAAGGCTCTACTGTGGTTCAGAAAATGACCTAGGGCACTATTAAATTAACAACTGCTGCAGAGAAGTGTCTCTCTAGATGCATTGGGACGGGGGCCCCTCCAAAATGTTGCTATGGGGCCTACAAAGTTGTGGCTATGCCCCTGTCTGTAAAAGTAAAGAAATAGTTTTAAAACAAAAGTATAATTAAAATGACGAGGGGTGCCCCTCCCGCAAAAGCATAACCAGCACCGAGCTCTTTAACCCGGTCCTGGTTGAAAACATAAGGAAGGACTTCAGTCATTTTTTTCCCCTGGATTTTTTCAACCAAATAGTCCAATGCTGGATATCCTTCGCGGGGAAGGGGGTGGAGGGGGGTACCCCGCATAATTCTTTTACATTTTCTCAACTTTTTATTTACTATTGCAGACAGAAGCATGCGCGAATATCACTGATCTCTGCGTGCTTCTGTCAAACATGCACAAGTTGCAGGTGCATTGTGGTGCAAAGTTTGTGTGGCTTTAGTAGTGCTTTTGATGGGTCTTAGAAAAAAAATGGTTGCATTGATTTGGTGCATCTTTGTTGCAATTTTGGTGTGAAGTGGTGCGTTTCAACAAAATACATTTTTAGTAAATTTGCGATTTCCAATGATACCAATGTTATTTGTACTGATGGTGAATTGCCGCGATTTGGTGTCTGACTTTTATGCAAATTATTCCTTACTAAATTAGCGATTTGCAAAATCACGTCTTTTCACAAAATAAAGACAAATCGTCCAAAATCGACCTTTAGTAACATTCCCCCCAAGAGTAAGGTGTCTGACTTAAATAAAGGAGAATGTGACTGAATGTGCCTATCAATGTGAGAGGTCCTGACCAGGGCTGCCACCAGAAATTGTGGGGCCCGGGACTGAAAAAATAGGCAGCCCCCCCCACACACACACACACACACGCACACACACGCACGCACGCACACACACACACACACACTTTTGCAAAAAATGTTTTAGGCAGATATTTTGGCCAAAAATTATCAAGCCAGATATGCCCCCAGTGCCAGATACAGAAATGTCCCCAGTGCCAGATACAGAAATGCCCCCAGTGCCAAATACAGAAATGCCCCCACAGTGCCAGATATGCCCTCAGTGCCAGATATGCCCCCAGTGCCAGATACAGAAATGCCCCCAGTGCCAGATATACAACCAGTGCCAGACAGAAATGCCCCTGGTGCCAGATACATAAATGCCCCCACAGTGCCAGATATGCCCCCAGTGCCAGATACAGAAATGCCCCCACAGTGCCTGCCAGATATGCCCCCAGTGCCAGACATGCCACCGGTGCCAGATATACCCCCAGTGCCAGATACAGAAATGCCACCAGTGCCAGCTATGGCCCCAGTGCCAGATATGCCCCCAGTGCCAGATACAGAAATGCCCCCACAGTGCCAGATATGCCCCCAGTGCCAGATACAGATATGCCCCAGTGCCAGATACATATACACCCCCAGTGCCAGATATGCCCCCAGTGCCAGATACATATATGCCCCCAGTGCCAGATATGCCCCCAGTGCCAGATACAGAAAAGCCTCCACAGTGCCTGCCAGATATGCCCCCAGTGCCAGATACATATATGCCCACAGTGCCAGATATGCCCCCAGTGCCAGATAAAGATATACCTCCACAGTGCCAGATATGCCCCCAGTGCCAGATATGCCCCCAGTGCCAGATACAGATAGGCCCCCACAGTGCCTGCCAGATATGCCCCCAGTGCCAGGTATACATGTCCTCACAGTGCCTCCCCCTCCCCCCTTCAGAGAATAATACCTTTTATATTATATTGCCAGCCCCGGGCCTCCTTCTCACAAACACACAAACACAGACATACTTACCTTTCCGAATCCGTCCTGAGAGTCCTCTCTGCTCTCTCTCTCCCACGCTGTCTGCTGCTGGCCTCCGTCCTGTCCCTAGCTCTTCAGCACCGCGGCTCCTCTTCACCCGACGTGGCGTGATGTCATGACATCACGCTGCGCCGCATCCGGATAAAGAAAAACTGTATTAAACAGCAAGCTGCTGCTTGCTGATTATGATCGGTGGCAGGTGGCAGCAGCAGCGGGTGGGTGGGTTGGTCGGGCAGCCTGCATTGATAGCCGGCCCGGCCCGCACTCATGAGAAGGGGAGCAGCTGCGGCCGGCGGGATATGAAGGGCAGCCGCGTCAGTCTCACCAGCGGCGGCTGCCGCCGGTAATAGCCACGGCTGGCTGTGCAGCCCGGGCCCTCCACTCTGTCAGAGTGGCCGGGCCCAGTACAACTGTACACAGGGCACCCCCTTGATGCTGGCCCTGGTCCTGACTACTCAGAAATGTGTGATTCAAAATAACGGATAATGTACCTGAATGACAAATATCTGTAACGTCAAGATTGGTGTCCAAATCCATTTTCCTGTGGAGTTTTCTGATGAAAGCGTAGGTGTTCTATAAATGTGTGTGCGTATGTACCCCATTTTAGGGGGGTAGCACCTTATTTTTCTATTTGAAAAATGGGGTGGGGAGGGAGTGCACCAATTTCTTTGTTGCCCAGGGCACCAAAAAGTGTAGTTATTGCTGTCTACAGAAGGGCTCCACCTGCACCACAATCTTTGTTTATCTGATAATATTTATTATTAACCAAATCATATCTGATGTAGAGCAGTAATAAATATGTGCAGACTATAGAAGACTGGTGGCAGGCTGCATACTATTACTGTTATGTCAGACATGTCTACATTCATTTACTTCATCTGTTTTAGTTGTTTCTCTGATTACATTTGCTAGTTGTTTTTCCCAAGCACGTATTTCTTGTTCAGTAAAATAATAACATTATTCAGATCTTGAGCAGCAGAATGTTGCTGTAAATCCTCCAATTCAATTTCTTACAGCAAATTGTATTCTCTATTCATTGATTGTTTGATTTATGCCTCCTGGGATCTCCAATGCAGCCTCCCACCTTGTCCTTCCAAAGCAGATTCTCATAGTGGACTGATGCAAATGGTTATCATCAAGGACGTAGCTACCATAGGTGCTATGGGGCCCAGAGCTGAGAGGGGCCCACATTCCCTGTCAAAGTTACACGTGTTATACATTTATCACCATTGGGTGATAAAAAAGTTTGCCTTGGGACTTACAATAGATCTAGTCATGGCTCTGGACCTGCTCATTATAATGTGGAATACAATGAACTGGACTGAGGGCATTTAAATATTACATAATATAAACTGGGGCACTGTAATATAGTATAATATGAACTGGGAACACTATGGGCGGTATTCAAATTATATAACACACCCAATCTCCTTTCTAAAGTGATCCCCGTTATCGCACATATCGTGCCCATAGAGATCAGGTTTAGCTGCATAACAGGTTGGGTGCCCTCGCTACCACGGGAGTAGTGAGCTGGAATGATTATACCACTCCTGTCAGCAGAAACAGAACAGGTGAAAATAATTGAATACCGCCTTACATGTGATAATGTGAATTGGTGATACTGTGTTGCATGATGTCTACTAGCAGCCCTACAATGTGACATAATGTGAACTAGGGCATTACTATGAGGCATACCATTAACAAAGACACTACTATGGTTCAGAAAATGAACAAGGAACTATTTTGGGGCATAATATTAACAACTCCAATGGTCTCTTTCTAATCATTGAGACAGGGCCCCTCAAAATGTTGCTATGGGGCCCACAAAGTTCTGGCTACACCCCTGGTTATCATCTATTGTTGGTTGACTTTTAAGGGGAGATGTATCAAGCATAGAAGTGTAAAAGTTGCCACAATGGCCTTGCGACAGTGGTCACAGAGAGGATTTATTCACAAAGTGATTGCCAGCCAGGGGGCGTAAGGGGGTAGAAACGGGGGAGTGGCAATAGCACTGTGCGGTGTATGATGTGATTTTGGGGTACTGTGCATTACATAATGTGAATTGTGGCACCGTGTGGTATATAATGTGGTTTGGGGGTGCATTGCATCATATAATCTGAATTAGGACACTGTGTGGCATACAATATAAATATTTTAATGGCCATTTGAGTGTCAGCTGGAGACAGGGGTCTTTAAAACAGCATCTAAAATTTATTTTACTATGGCTTCCATTCCACAACAGTGTGTGCGGTTTGCATAGAGGTATGGCCACGCCTCCTGAATATGGCCTACCCCCAGTATGACCCTTTTTTATTTTTAAAATAATTGTATGCAAGAGAGTATTAATAATTAACAGTATAGATCGTCTATAGCATTGGCTGTAATTGAAACAAACATATTTATCTTATATTAATAACATATTTGTTTAGATAAAACTGAAACACATAAATATACAGCTGAAGCATAAATATACACACATATACATATATATACATAATCAGGGTCGGTTTAAGAGAGGAGGGGACATGTGTACACATTCGATGCCTCCCCCTCCTCTCTGCAGTATTGTGCCAAAGTCTACTGCGCATGTACAGAGCTCCAGAAACTGGGCAACTGGAAACCTCCCCTGTGTTTGCCTGTGAACCAGATATGTTGCGTCCAAGTGCAAATTTTTATCCTGTAGCAACCACCATAATAAATTATTTTGAATGACTTCCTTGAAAGCAGGGAAGACTTTAAGTAATCACAGTAGACCTCTGGAGGTCTCACCTCCTGTCAGCAGTGATAGATTCAGTGTAAACTGGATGACCTTATAACTAGGGCTTTTTTCGATCCAGACTGCATGCATTCATATGAACAGAAGGTGCAGCAGGTTGCTTTCTGTAGCCAAGTTTATAATCACTCTTAATAGACAGCAATAAGAATCTAGACAACAGCGGTCTGTCAATAACAATGGTACATACATACTATACGGGACAAAAGAAATCACAAGTAAGATTTGTATCTACTTAATATAAATTGTAAAGTGCATTTATTTTATGTTGTTTATCAAAAAACTAATTTCTCGCTTTCTCATCATGTGCAAACATATTTTTGTGAATGAAAGTAATTTCTCAATGGAAAACAAGTATACTTGCTGCTAATTTGTGTTCCGGGAATTTTTGCTTACATTGACCTTAGGGGGTAATTCCAAGTTGATCGCAGCAGGAATTTTTTTAGCAGTTGGGCAAAACCATGTGCACTGCAGGGAAGGCAGATATAACATGTGCAGAGAGAGTTAGATTTGGGTGGGGTGTGTTCAATCTGCAATCTAATTTGCAGTGTAAAAATAAAGCAGCCAGTATTTACCCTGCACAGAAACAAAATAACCCACCCAAATCTAACTCTCTCTGCACATGTTATATCTGCCTCCCCTGCAGTGCACATGGCTTTGCCCAATTGCTAACAAAGATCCTGCTGCGATCAACCTGGAATTACCCCCTTAGTTCTTTATTTAGTCTGCAGTATGTCCAAGCCCACCGAACTGCATGTCCTATAAACAGCCCTTTCCTCAGCATGCACTAAACATTCCTATTCATTTATACATCCAGTGCGCACATATGAGAGGATTAGCCAGAAGCATGCAGCATGTTTGTATAATAAAATTCCATTTACATATCCTCCAGTAGATGATTTTTAATATAAAAATACTCATTAGACTTGTAAATGGTGCAAGGGTTGCAAGCAAAATTAGTCAATCTTATGGCAATGAAGCAAAAGGCATTAGACTGCTATGTGACTTATACAAAGGGAATTAACGTGGTACTGAACTCAGTAGATAAACCACGCATCTTATAACTTGATGTGAAAGACAATGTAACAAATGACACTTGCAGATGTCTTTCTGTTATATGTAAAGTAAACGGAAAGAAGCTTTAGCCAAATTTTATTGCATACTGTACCATTAACTACAGGGGTCATGTAACATATAAATATTAGTCAGATTTTGAATGTGGTTGCCAGTGGCTGCTCCTACCTTCCGGTAGGAGGGAAGCTGCTGCATGCCGTGCCCGGAGAGGAAAGGAGAGAGCTAGCCCTGGCCAGCCGGCACCAGTGCAATGGATCTGGCAGGCACCAGGCTCTATGCACGTGCACAGGAGGCCATCGGACTGTACCTGACCAAAACACCAGCTTCTTTGGGCTGCAGCTGATGCAGCCCATAGAAGCCAGATAAGGCTGCCTGAAAGGCAGGGAGTGGCTTCCTACTGGAAGCACAATCTTTGTTAATCACAGCCCGATCTGCTGTCACAGAGGGAGACAACAGCTCACTATGGGACTGCCTGTAATTAGTGATGTGCACCGGACATTTTTCGGGTTTGTGTTTTGGTTTTGGATTCGGTTCTGCGGCCGTGTTTTGGATTCGGACGCGTTTTGGCAAAACCTCCCTGAAAATTTTTTGTCGGATTCGGGTGTGTTTTGGATTCGGGTGTTTTTTTACAAAAAACCCTCAAAAACAGCTTAAATCAGAGAATTTAGGGGTCATTTTGATCCCATAGTATTATTAACCTCAATAACCATAATTTACACTCATTTTCAGTCTATTCTGAACACCTCACAATATTATTTTTAGTCTTAAAATTTGCACCGAGGTCGCTGGATGGCTAAGCTAAGCGACCCAAGTGGCCGACACAAACACCTGGCCCATCTAGGAGTGGCACTGCAGTGTCAGGCAGGATGGCACTTCAAAAAAATTGTCCCCAAACAGCACATGATGCAAAGAAAAAAAGAGGCGCACCAAGGTCACTGTGTGACTAAGCTAAGCGACACAAGTGGCCGACACAAACACCTGGCCTATCTAGGAGTGGCACTGCAGTGTCAGGCAGGATGGCACTTCAAAAAAATTGTCCCCAAACAGCACATGATGCAAAGAAAAAAAGAGGCGCACCAAGGTCGCTGTGTGACTAAGCTAAGCGACCCAAGTGGCCGACACAAACACCTGGCCCATCTAGGAGTGGCACTGCAGTGTCAGGCAGGATGGCACTTCAAAAAAATTGTCCCCAAACAGCACATGATGCAAAGAAAAATGAAAGAAAAAAGAGGTGCAAGATGGAATTGTCCTTGGGACCCTCCCACCCACCCTTATGTTGTATAAACAGGACATGCACACTTTAACGAACCCATCATTTCAGCGACAGGGTCTGCCACACGACTGTGACTGAAATGACTGGTTGGTTTGGGCCCCCACCAAAAAAAGAAGCAATCAATCTCTCCTTGCACAAACTGGCTCTACAGAGGCAAGATGTCCACCTCATCATCATCCTCCGATTCCTCACCCCTTTCACTGTGTACATCCCCCTCCTCACAGATTATTAATGCATCCCCACTGGAATCCACCATCTCAGGTCCCTGTGTACTTTCTGGAGGCAATTGTTGCTGGTGAATGTCTCCACGGAGGAATTGATTATAATTCATTTTGATGAACATCATCTTCTCCACATTTTCTGGAAGTAACCTCGTACGCCGATTGCTGACAAGGTGAGCGGCTGCACTAAACACTCTTTCGGAGTACACACTGGAGGGAGGGCAACTTAGGTAGAATAAAGCCAGTTTGTGCAAGGGCCTCCAAATTGCCTCTTATTCCTGCCAGTATACGTACGGACTGTCTGACGTGCCTACTTGGATGCGGTCACTCATATAATCCTCCACCATTCTTTCAATGGTGAGAGAATCATATGCAGTGACAGTAGACGACATGTCAGTAATCAATGGCAGGTCCTTCAGATGTCAGCACTCGCTCCAGACTGCCCTGCATCACCGCCAGTGGGTGGGCTCGGAATTCTTAGCCTTTTCCTCGCACCCCCAGTTGCGGGAGAATGTGAAGGAGAAGATGTTGACGGGTCACGTTCCGCTTGACTTGACAATTTTCTCACCAGCAGGTCTTTGAACCCCAGCAGACTTGTGTCTGCCGGAAAGAGAGATACAACGTAGGTTTTAAATCTAGGATCGAGCACGGTGGCCAAAATGTAGTGCTCTGATTTCAACAGATTGACCACCTGTGAATCCTGGTTAAGCAAATTAAGGGCTCCATCCACAAGTCCCACATGCCTAGCGGAATCGCTCTGTTTTAGCTCCTCCTTCAATGTCTCCAGCTTCTTCTGCAAAAGACTGATGAGGGGAATGACCTGACTCAGGCTGGCAGTGTCTGAACTGACTTCACGTGTGGCAAGTTCAAAGGGTTGCAGAACCTTGCATAACGTTGAAATCATTCTCCACTGCGCTTGAGTCAGGTGCATTCCCCCTCCTTTGCCTATATCGTGGGCAGATGTATAGGCTTGAATGGCCTTTTGCTGCTCCTCCATCCTCTGAAGCATATAGAGGGTTGAATTCCACCTCGTTACCACCTCTTGCTTCAAATGATGGCAGGGCAGGTTCAGGAATGTTTGGTGGTGCTCCAGTCTTCGGTACGTGGTGGCTGAATGCCGAAAGTGGACCGCAATTCTTCGGGCCACCGACAGCATCTCTTGCACGCCCCTGTCGTTTTTTAAATAATTCTGCACCACCAAATTCAATGTATGTGCAAAACATGGGACGTGCTGGAATTTGCCCAGATGTAATGCACGCACAATATTGCTGGAGTTGTCCGATGTCACAAATCCCCAGGAGAGTCCAACTGGGGTAAGCCATTCTGCGATGATGTTCCTCAGTTTCCGTAAGAGGTTGTCAGCTGTGTGCCTCTTATGGAAAGTGGTGATACAAAGCGTAGCCTACCTAGGACAAGTTGGCGTTTGCGAGATGCTGCTACTGGTGCCGCCGCTGCTGTTCTTGCTGCGGGAGGCAATACATCTACCCAGTGGGCTGTCACAGTCATATAGTTCTGAGTCTGCACTGCTCCACTTGTCCACATGTCCGTGGTTAAGTGGACATTGGGTACAACTGCATTTTTTAGGACACTGGTGACTCTTTTTCTGAGGTCTGTGTACATTTTCGGTATCGCCTGCCTAGAGAAATGGAACCTAGATGGTATTTGGTACCGGGGACACAGTACCTCAATCAAGTCTCTAGTTGCCTCTGAATTAACGGTGGATACCGGAACCACGTTTCTCACCGCCCAGGCTGCCAAGGCCTCAGTTATCCGCTTTGCAGCAGGATGACTGCTGTGATATTTCATCTTCCTCGCAAAGGACTGTTGGACAGTCAATTGCTTACTGGAAGTAGTACAAGTGGTCTTCCGACTTCCCCTCTGGGATGACGATCGACTCCCAGCAGCAACAACAGCAGCGCCATCAGCAGTAGGCGTTACACTCAAGGATGCATCGGAGGAATCCAAGGCAGGAGAGGACTCGTCATACTTGCCAGTGACATGGCCTGCAGGACTATTGGCTTTCCTGTGTAAGGTGGAAATTGACACTGAGGGAGTTGGTGGTGTGGTTTGCAGGAGCTTGGTTACAAGAGGAAGGGATTTAGTGGTCAGTGGACTGCTTCCGCTGTCATCCAAAGTTTTTGAACTTGTCACTGGTGTATGATGAATGCGCTGCAGGTGACGTATAAGGGAGGATGTTCCGAGGTGGTTAACGTCCTTACCCCTACTTATTACAGCTTGACAAAGGTAACACACGGCTTGACACCTGTTGTCCGCATTTGTGTTGAAATAATTCCACACCGAAGAGCTGATTTTTTTTGTATTTTGACCAGGCATGTCAATGGCCATATTCGTCCCACGGACAACAGGTGTCTCGCCGGGTGCCTGACTTAAACAAATCACCTCACCATCAGAATCCTCCTTGTCAATGTTCTCCCCAGCACCAGCAACACCCATATCCTCATCCTGGTGTACTTCAACAGTGACATCTTCAATTTGACTATCAGGAACTGGACTGCGGATGCTCCTTCCAGCACTTGCAGGGGGCGTGCAAATGGTGGAAGGCGCAAGCTCTTCCTGTCCAGTGTTGGGAAGGTCAGGCATCGCAACCGACACAATTGGACTCTCCTTGGGGATTTGTGATTTAGAAGAACGCACAGTTCTTTGCTGTGCTTTTGCCAGCTTAAGTCTTTTCATTTTTCTAGCGAGAGGATGAGTGCTTCCATCCTCATGTGAAGCTGAACCACTAGCCATGAACATAGGCCAGGGCCTCAGCCGTTCCTTGCCACTCCGTGTCGTAAATGGCATATTGACAAGTTTACGCTTCTCCTCAGACGCTTTCAATTTAGATTTTTGGGTCATTTTACTGAGCTTTTGTTTCTTGGATTTTACATGCTCTCTACTATGACATTGGGCATCGGCCTTGGCAGACGACGTTGATGGCATTTCATCGTCTCGGCCATGACTAGTGGCAGCAGCTTCAGCACGAGGTGGAAGTGGATCTTGATCTTTCCCTATTTTAACCTCCACATTTTTGTTCTCCATTTTTTAATGTGTGGAATTATATGCCAGTATCAATAGCAATGGCCTACTACTATATTTACTGCGCACAACTGAAATGCACCACAGGTATGGATGGATAGTATACTTGACGACACAGAGGTAGGTACAGCAGTGGCCTACTGTACCGTAATGCTATATATTATATACTGGTGGTCAGCAAACTGTGCAAAACTGAAATGCACCACAGGTAGGGATGGATAGTATACTTGACAACACAGAGGTAGGTACAGCAGTGGCCTTCTGTACCGTACTACTATATATTATATACTGGTGGTCAGCAAAATTATGCACTGTACTCCTACTATATACTACAATGCAGCACAGATATGGAGTGTTTTTCAGGCAGACAACGTATACTGGTGGTCACTGTCAGCAAAACTCTGCACTGTACTCCTCCTATATAATACTGCTGCTCCCCAGTCCCCACAATTAAGCAGTGTGAGCACAGATATATGCAGCACACTGAGCACAGATATGGAGTGTTTTTCCGGCAGACAACGTATACTGGTGGTCACTGTCAGCAAAACTCTGCACTGTACTCCTCCTATATAATACTGCTGCTCCCCAGTCCCCACAATTAAGCAGTGTGAGCACAGATATATGCAGCACACTGAGCACAGATATGGAGTGTTTTTCAGGCAGACAACGTATACTGGTGGTCCCTGTCAGCAAAACTCTGCACTATACTCCTCCTATATAATACTGCTGCTCCCCAGTCCCCACAATTAAGCAGTGTGAGCACAGATATATGCAGCACACTGAGCACAGATAACGGATAAGGAGCGTTTTTTTCAGGCAGAGAACGGATAAAACTGGTGGTTACTGATCAGCAAAACTCTGCACTGTACTCCTCCTAAATTAATAATACAAAGCAAGCACAAATATTTGCATCAACAATGAATAAAAACGGAGAGGACTCCAGCCACGTCCTCTCCCTAACATTTCCAATGCACGAGTGAAAATGGCGGCGACGCGCGGCTCCTTATATAGAATCCGAATCTCGCGAGAATCCGACAGCGGGATGATGACGTTCGGGCGCGCTCGGGTTAACCGAGCCATACGGGAGAATCCGAGTATGCTTTGGACCAGTGTAAAATGGGTGAAGTTCGGGGGAGGGGTTCGGTTTCCGAGGAACCGAACCCGCTTATCACTACCTTTAATGCGGGTGACTGACAGGCAGCACTTTAAACAGTGTAGACAGTGCAGTCATGGACTGCAGCTGGCTCACTAATGCTGCGCTGAGGTGGCAGATTTTACTTGGGGGGCGGCAGTCCTGCAGCCCATAGGTAAATGACACCACTGGAAGTTGCCTGTATGCATGGGCATATATATAAGGGGTGCAGGGTGTATAGTGCACATGGGTCCCTGAGTCCATGGAACACACACCGCCATGGCTGACATCAAAATTTGTGATGCAGCTAGTTGAAGATGCTCTTGTGTATACATTCAATGTAAGGCATATGTACAAAGTCACTGGCGTATAGTGGATACAGGGTGTGCAGTGTACACAGGCCTCTGAATCAATAACACCATAACACTCTGCGCTCTATAAATATACATACCTTGTAGCTGCCAGTGTCATTTTCCCAGCTATTTCTCCAGAAAAATGGTGGCAACAACTTATTTCTGAAGAAATCACCTAAATAATTAATGTTAAACATATTTTTTAACACTAGTTGATGTTCTCATTTTAGTCTAGATCAAGCATGGACTAATTTTCTGTAAAACCGACGCAGCATAGACCATGATTAGAAGTCTGATCGTAGAAGTGCCATTTGCCTCCAATGTTCAAAGGGTTAAAGAAGTTTACTACTTTGTATTATATCCTCAATAATAAGATGAATTGCAAATGTTCTTATTGCTTCTTCTGATGCCATCTAGCTTAAATCAGTTTATGCACTTTAATAAGGGATAATTGTCTCCCAGAATGTATCAGCTTATTTCAGTAGTCACCCAGGGATTGGCTGCATGACACATCTGCTACAGATATGTGAAATGAGATGCCTTGACAGGGCACAGGGACTTATACCCATGCCCTGGCCACTCTGACCAGATGTGAGACAACAAAACTCTTTATTTTACCATATGACAGGCTATTGTTTATCACTTTGAATGGCATGTTAATGATGAACCTTGAACAGTAGTTATTTGGTGATCAATAAAATTGTCTTGTAAAAAATACTTTATTTAAACTATATATATATATATATATATATACATACTAGAGAACAGTCCAGCACTCTCATCATGAAGAACATCTGCGGGGTGCACTACACAAAAAATCCCCAAAATCCTGAGTGATCTTTGTTATATAGTCCAAGAATAGGCACTCTCCAATATTCAATATGCTTTAAGGTATATTTAATCCAATACTCACAGAAGAAATTTCAAAGCATACATAGATGTATGGCAGGCAGGTCAGCA
This sequence comes from Pseudophryne corroboree, assembly GCF_028390025.1. NCBI lineage: Eukaryota > Metazoa > Chordata > Amphibia > Anura > Myobatrachidae > Pseudophryne > Pseudophryne corroboree. The sequence continues at coordinate 134,770,138 of NC_086444.1, forward strand.
ACGTTTCGGTCCAACAGGACCTTTGTCAAGCATTTCAACATTTCTATGCCCATAACAAACAAACAGTAAGCAGAGCTACTTCCGCTGCGATTAGCTCTGCTTACTGTTTGTTTGTTTGTTTGTTTGTTATGGGAATAGAAATGTTGAAATGCTTGACAAAGGTCCTGTTGGACCGAAACGTTGCTGACCTGCCTGCCATGCATCTATGTATGCTTTGAAATTTCTTCTGTGAGTATTGGATTAAATATACCTTAAAGCATATTGAATATTGGAGAGTGCCTATTCTTGGACTATATATATATATATACTGCAACCATGTGTGTGGAAGTTTCAGAAAACTTCCACACACATGGTTGCAGTTTATGAAATCCTCTGGATACAACTGTGGGTCCTATTTGGGAGTTCCAGTGCTTTATAACAATTATTGATCTTGTCTCTGGATATACCTTTTGATACATCATTGTACTTTTAAAAAAATCTAATCCAGTGCACTGAACTAATCCATATGTTCAGGCGGATTCAGTATTAAAGATGAAAAGGCTTCTAATAGAGTCTGAATAAGAAGACACTTTTTAAAGGAGTATTCCCCTTTTTCATGTGATGAGCCTATTTATATACAAAGGTTGCTTATAATATCTTCTATGCAGAATTACTGATGTCATATTTGTTCCTACTATTTTTTTCGTTACCCCTGATGAAGTCAAACAGACGAAACGCGTTGGATTTATCAGTCATTAGTCAGTGATCCAGTTGGTGAAAACACTCTCTTTGTTGAGCTCACACCTTGTCAAGGTGAGGGAGTCTATACATCTACATCGCTCACTGGATATTTCTTTCATTGATGGAGCTATCAAAAAATAATTTTCATGTATAACATTTTGCAAGATCTTATGTAAAATACTTTTTTATGAATATCTTGGTATTAAATATTTTATTCTAACTGGCCTTGGGCCATTTGTTTGGGTGACTTTCTGGTGAAGGGTTATCCACTGCAGGAACCCAGGAGATTTTGTTTTCCACAGTATAAGGTATATCCTCTTGGAAGGACTTCCGTCAAATCTATACATTCAACAAAGTGCGCTCAGGATTTGTTTTTTCTGTCTTATGTAAATTTGAAATTTGGCAACAGAGATCTCACCTGTAGTGCTGATTTCTCTTTGAGCGCAAGATAAGGATATTTTCTGTGTTGTGACATATATATATATATATATATATATATTGTGAGTGGCACAAACTGTATTTTAAACTACAAGTATGAGTTGGCAGACACTGAAGATCACTCCATAAATACAGTATGTTCAAGACATTGCTGGAACCATTGAAATGAAATAGATTTATGAAACAGTAGAACTTTTTTGAGCATCACTCCTTTTTAGTCTTTTTTATGAGAGAAAGTAAATCTGCCACCCTGTCACACAATTGTATTGTGAGAAGATTCTGTTACTCAGGTGGGTAGATACTGATAGACTTGTTTAGTGACAAGAACATAATAATGAGAACACACAGGGGAAACAAGACATATTCGAATTAAGACAGTTGGCCCAGGAATACTAAATTACTTAATTTGTTTAGTTTTGAAGCTGTTGCTTATTATTTAAGCATACCTATCATCACCTACACTCATATAAGGAAGCTTATAATGTCACATAGGTGCCTTATAGGATGTCACATGTTCCTAGTGAATTAAAACAGACCCAGCCCTGACCTATTTGTGCTCTGGGCAACATTTTACCTGGTGCCCCTTAAATTGCAGGCAATCCCACCACTAAGAGTTGGTGCTAATTCTGAGCTGGAAGCAAAGCAAAAAAATCATGATGGAATGCTGGGCCATGTGGGAGTTTGTAAGCTGCAAAGGGGACAGTTATACACCTTTCCCACCAAATTTATAATCTGGGTTATTGTCGGGGCAACCCGGGTCTAAGGTTGGTGTGAAAGGGTCTACTCGGTTTGTTCACCTGGAATCAAACCCTGGTAGCTACCATGGGTACACCACCATGTAAAAAGCTTATACGGAGAGCCAGATCACCAGTGCTTGATGATGGTGTCATCTCCAAGTATCAACAAACTGAAGACGTGGCAATAATCCAAGCTCAGCCTGTGGTGTGAACAGAGTTTTAAGGGTGAAGTGGCTTGAAATGGTGTTCAAAAACCCAGGTCGGGCCCGGCACTTTGGTGGAAAAGGGGTATTAGATATGGGGAGACAGTTACTGACACTAGATCAGAGAGAGACAGAAGCGACACAGAAAGACAGCAGAAACAGCAAGAGATAACAACTCCTAAGAGGGAATCACAAGAACAAAAAGAACATCATCTGAAGAAAAATAGGATCATCTACCCCTCAGAGGTTAGTTTACCACACGCAATGATTTGTACCAAAAGTCATTTAATACATTTTATGTAACTCCTTGTCAGGTGACAAGATTGCAGAGATTATAATATTAAAGATCACTATATAGAGACTATTTAAATGAGTAGGGGCGGGCTCACCGCAATGCTGTGACCACACAGTCTCCCCTCTAGGAGTAATATAGGACCAAAGTCAAGGAGAGGGTGTAGCCATGCCCTCTTCAGAGGCCCCGCCCACTAGGGCCTGCCCAATATCTGAGCTGCTCTGTATTTCAGTACCCTATACTGAAAATAGAGACAATGCACTAAAGAAAAAACCTTCATATTACAATTTATTTACAGGATACTAGAGTCTTAATTAAGGACTTTAGGAGGGATTATGATTTGAAATACATATTATTTAGGATGATAAAGAGCACTTTTTTTAGTTGTAGAGAGCTGTCTTGCCATTGCGCTGTAATAATTTTTGTATGTAAACACCTCTTCATTCTTTAGAAATTAAGACTTTGCTCTAAGTGGAAAAATTATCTCACTTCACAGGGTTCTAGTCCTGACTGATGCCTAACCTTTATCTAGAAGCAACTAATTAACCATTAGTTTCCAAGTTTGTGAATATGATCACATCTTTCAAGATCCACATTGAGATAAATATGGGCCAGATGTAGTGAGCCTTGAAAAGTGATAAATTGCACTGTGATAAAGTACCAACCAATCAGCTCCTAACTGTCATTTTATAAACCCAGCCTATGACATGGCAGTTAGGAGCTGATTGGCTGGTACTTTATCACCATGAAATGTATCACTTTTCAAGGCATAGCACATCTCCCCTATAGTTTCTGGCTCCACACATTATAGAATGCATCAAAATGAACAGATACATTTGCATTTACAGAAATAGACATGCAAAAAATATCCTGAGAGTGTGACTGTTAATGTGCCGGCTACCCTCCGCTGAGCTCTTGCCCCCGTAGCCAGGGCCGGATTAAGCTTTGAGGATGCCCTGGGCACTTAAGTCAGGGGTTCTCGTGAAAAGATGGTTGTGGGGGGGGGGGGTATTTAATAGATTCTGCATACCTCCCAACATGACACATTCCAGGAGTGACAAAATAGTCTCTACCTGGATTTCCCTCTTAGTGGGAGATTCAAATGTTTGAAAAGTCAGTTGGGAGTCTGTTTTTTTCCTATCTAATAGACAGGAAAAAACAGACACCCAGCCGACTTTTCAAACATTTGAATTCCACCCTTAATGTATTATTGGTGTCACCCATGTTGAAATATTTAATTAATAAGATAGGTATTTCAACACAGGTGATTGAAATCATAATTTAAGAGGGAAGCCCAGGTAGAGAGCATTTTGTCATCCCTCCTGGAATGGGTCATGCTGGCAGGTATGGATTGTGTATATAATATTTAAACCAATGGTGCATTTTAAATTTAAACTAATAGTTTAATGATGCAAGAGTACTGTTTATAGCTCCGCCTATTTGAAAGACAACTATTTTACAAAATGTTCTTGAAGTGGAACAAAGACTTAAAACTTAATCAACCTTAAAATACACATAGAAAAATAACATCTATAATCTACAGTATCTTGTCACATGCAAGAATAGCATCAGCCTCTGTACTAACACACTCATTAGATAACAAGTTACACAGGACCCAGACACTCAGGTAGGGTGGAGGAGAAGCTGGGATCCCTGTGTTACTTAGATCTCTTTCCACCATCCTGTCTCCTCTGGTCGGAAAGCTCCATTGGTAGCTCATAAAACCTGACACTCATTTGTCTCTGCCTGCACTGCATGCTGTCTTGCTCACATTCTGGTTGCCTGGTTCTGCAGCTGCATAAGAGGGAATCTCATGATGTCAGTGTGCTCTGGCCGGGGGGCCCCCTGACAAAGGGGGGCCCGGGGTACTGTATGCCCTGCACCACCCCCTTAATCTGGCTATGCCCGTAGCCCCTCCTGCTTTCGCTGTGCTCCCAGTCCTCCTGCTGCTGCCCAGCTGCCGTCCTCCTCTCCCTAGTTATAATAGATAATAAATATTTGGGTGAATGGTGGTCTCCTTCTCTGTGACCCGGTCAGCTAAGGTGCAGTGGTGCAGTGACAGAGCCTGCCGGGATTTTAACTGCATCTCAGCAGAACAAACAGATCAATTAACCGAGTCACAGAGAAGGAGTCACAACCACTGATCTCTAAATTGATGTAAATTTAATTATATTTATTTTCTATTATAATTATTTTTTATGTGATCAGGCTGTTGTCTATTAAGGCACACATGGTGATCACAAAAGACTACTCCGGGCTTTGGTCTGCCTGTTAGCAGGAACAGGAAGGGCAGAACAGGAGTAGATAAAAGTGGAGGAAGCCTGCATAAAGCCATCTGAAGATAGTGGGGCAGATGTATTAAGCTTGGAGAAGTGATAGCGAAGTGATAAGTGGAAGGTGATAACGCACCAGCCAACTGGCTCCTAACTGTCATTTTTCAAACCTGTAATCACTGTGTTATCACCTTCCACTTATCACTGCTTTATCACTTCTCCAGGTTTAATACATCTGCCCCATTGTTATTATTGCATGGCTCCCTCCGGGATTTTTCCACAATTTACTTTTAATAAATCGGAAACAGATTGCATTATTTATTTATTTATTATTTCGCAAAAAGTCCTCCAACAGCTCTTTCATACATTTACATTATACTACAATAATGTGAAAAGAGTATAAAAACACCCATTTTCATAAAAATAATTGTTAAATAGAATTCTAAAAAGAGAAAATGTTTCATTGCCACAAAAGATTTATGGAAAATGAGTGTGACTGAATTAAATCCCATAACTCTACTGTTCTTCATATATTATCAGCAGAGTCGTAACTAGACTTTTTAGTGCCCAGGGAGAGAGATAATCTATATTATTATTATTTTTTAAAAACAAGGTTTTAACAAATCTAGTTCTAGAGCTTGATACTTTATGAAAGTCTGTAGTAAAAATATAACAGGTGCAATAAAAAGTTCTGTCAGTAGGCGAGAGGGAAATCATCTGGTCCAATTTTTATTTGTAATTCTTTTTCACAAAAACAAAACTAACTTGCAGAGCAGGAAATCCTTTCATACTGCTTTTTCACAGAACAATAAGGCAATCCAGTCAGAAATGAAACATTGCTACATACAAAACCCAGTTAGTGTTAAAGCAGAAGTGGAAAAAAAATTCTATAGTACTGTATATATGTAGAAGGAAAGGTGATCTGTGTCAATTCAATGCCAGAACAACTCTGGTAATCATACTAAAGCATACTTGGCAAGAGATAAAGTGGAGAGAGATAACGTACCAATCAATCTGCTCCATCATGTTACAGACCATGTTTAAAAAATGACAGGAGCTGATTGGTTAGTAGTGTTTCTCTCTCCACTTTATCTCTCTCCAAGTTTTGATACATTATGACATCTGGGGATGGTTGAATGCTTGGAGAGCTTCCATCCTTGGACCCATAGTCACCCTCGATCACCCTGCCCTCAACCTACTGTGAGCCTTAGCCTCCACCTTCTACCGGGGTTTCTGTCCCCGGAGTCGCTAGCAGTCCCTGGTGATCGTCCCAGGTGATCTTCCTTGCGGCCTACTTCCGGGGATAAAGCAGCGGGCTACATTTCCAGGCTGTCTGCCCATCTTTGGAGGTTCCGGTCAGTGTTTGATAGGAGACTAGCTGATGCAGTGATTGGTGGCTATTCCGGACCTGCCTCCCGCTACCTGCATTTTCCTTGACTCAGATCCTGGTGACTGTACAGGGTAGAAGGCTCCGCTATCATGGGGGCTTTCCTGCAGCCATGCATATCCACCACAGATTGCCAGCTCCTGCTGCTGGCTACCTGCGGCACTGCCAGAGCTACTTCTCATCAGCTCCTGGCCTGCCTAGCCTGCTGAACTCTCAATGCAGCTCTCCAGTGGCCCCTATCCCCTTTGGCACAAGGATCAGGCATGCACCACCACCAACTGTGGATCCACCGTGACCCTTTGATCTACCCACCCCTCCAGATCCAACCAAGCTCCGGGCCTTCATACCCGGGGCTGCAAGTGAGTGAGGAGCTGAGTGGGGAGAACTACAAGTCCGTTCTCTGAACAAGGGGGGGAGGAATGAAATCATTAATGGTTTATGACCAATGGTAACTACTTTTACAATCAATGGGGGAGAGCCAGATGGTTTCCCACCATCGATGATATGGAGCTACCAAATTTTTTTCTGCCTCTAAGGTGTCGGAACACAGAGCCTAGCTCCACCCCCTGACACCCATGAAGCCCTTCCCCTGGGCTGTGATTGGCCTGCAGGTCATTGCACACTAAAGCAGAGGTGACTATCAGTGGGTGAAACCATCAATGGTTACCTTGCAGATCATTTCACATCATCAAGGTTATTCCTCACTAGTACCATCTGTGGTGACCATAATTGGATAACCAACCGATAGCTGTCCCTACATCTGCTTTGCTGGTCTCCTACTTGCAAATCTATCCTATTTTTCCTTATGCTGAAACTGCCACCTATGGCCTCTCAGATCGACTGCCTCATTGACCCCATCATGTACCATGTACTTCCTGCCCATACCAGTACACACATATCAGTTTTTCCCTCATATGCCTTGAATCCTTCTATGGCATATCTCACACAGTGTAACCTTTGTAGTGTGCCTAACATGGCTGCCTCAACTGGTACGCTTATGGATGGGAGGACAAATACAAGTACCTGATGGTTTTGCTGGGACCTTACTCTGAGCGTTCACCATCCATTTTGTGTAGTCTCTCCAGGGGGGAATTTATTCCACCCAGGGTAATCCTACATAGTGCGCTTAACATGCCAGCCTAACCTGGTACCTTTGATGGGTGGAAGTTAGTACCCAGAATATCTGCCCCAACTGTGTAGTGGGTTTATGGTTTTCTTTTACTTCTGTAATACTGTATTAGTTAATGTTTTGTACTATGTGCTTTGTTTTTTTTATGCCTGTAAAGCGCCTTGAGTTCTGTTGGAGAAAGAACGCTATATAAATAAAATTATTATTATTATTATTATTATTATTATTAATATTAAATATCCCCTTAGTTATTTTGTGCCTTGGCTGTCCCTCTCCTTCATCTTTTTTCTTACCTACTTCTTCGATTCTTCTTCCAATCCTATTTCCTTCTACAATTTTTTTCATTTTCTCCTCCTGTCTGTCTCTGGTCTGGGGCTGGTCACAGTCTGGCCAGGGTAGCTGCTCATGTTCTCAAAGATGAGATGTTATGACATATTGTCCCTCTCTGATACAAAGTCATTGTGACTAGTAGTGCACTAGCCGCAGCATTACACATTAGAAGGGTCACTGGGGTCCACAGGGTGTGTCGCTGGCATATTGCTCGCATAAACAGTTGTGTTTTGGGATGAATTGGTCAAAGATCTTACAATAGTTATCTTCTAAATGAGATTGTTTCTGGACTTAGTTGGGCAAAGACTTTAAGCTGGCCATACACTGCACAATAAGACAAAAAAATGACAGTTTTTCATTGACTATCATCAGTGTATGGTAGTAAGGACCTCATTTAGTATCAGCAGCAGAATCTGCTAGTGCTTGTGATCACATGCTGGGGGCTACCCAGCACAGGGCAAGGCCACCCAGCATGCTAATCTACAGGAAGCAATGCGATCGCAAATCCATTGCGATCGCACCGCAGAACCTGAAATAAGGGTTAACTCTCTGCATACGTAGCCTTGCTACGTATGCAGTCAGTCTGGCGTCATATTGCTGTTCACAGCGCCGCATGTGACTTCATGCAGTGGCCCCGAAAACAAACAAGACCCACCCCTGTTCCGGACCCCATGCCTCCACAACGCTGCATCGCAGACCCACCAACACCCGCTACTGTCAATCAAAGTGCACTGTGAATGATCATGCATGCGCTGTGTGACAGCTGTGCATGTGCAGAAGATTTTAGACTTCTGCATCTGGTATTGACTAAGGCCCAAAATAATGATCATTCACAGCCTGAAAATGATATTTTGGTTTGTTTTTAAACCTGTCTGATACAGCCTACTGTTTTTCAGCCAACTAAAGGCTGCAAATGTAGATCACCGTCTTACATTGTATAGCGTATGGAGGCACTCCGACTACTGAGCAGTCGTCTCATCCCTGTTCCTGTGGGTTAGTCGGCTGGATGATTCATATATGGGCAACTGTAGAAATACATGTACAATCTCTTGCACAGGTTTACAGAATATAGAGTCATTGTATTTGCACTTTGCATCTGGGGTGTGGTTTGGATGTGTGAATGGAAATTTACTTGTACAGTGGATGAATTAGGCTCATACTGTAGGCGATTGTACATTTTCTGCACCTAGGACAAAGCCATAAGAACATTGTACTGTACTTTGCCCATCCTCAGTTAGTGAAATAGGAGCTGGAAAGAATATTTTTAGGCTGCAAACAGATTAGATTTTTATGTCTGCTTATAGTAAACTCAGGTTTTAAGGTCAAGTCCATGTGCATTGTGAGATGAATAAAAGCTTTCAGATGTAACTAAGGAGCAAGAAAACAACTTTTTGACATTTTTAGTGATGTGCACCGGAAATTTTTCGGGTTTTGTGTTTTGGTTTTGGGTTCGAATCCGCGGCCGTGTTTTGGGTTCGAACGCGTTTTGGCAAAACCTCACCGAATTTTTTTTGTCGGATTCGGGTGTGTTTTGGATTCGGGTGTTTTTTTCAAAAAACCCTAAAAAACAGCTTAAATCATTGAATTTGGGGGTCATTTTGATCCCATAGTATTATTAACCTCAATAACCATAATTTACACTCATTTGCAGTCTATTCTGAACACCTCACACCTGACAATATTATTTTTAGTCCTAAAATTTGCACCGAGGTCGCTGGATGGCTAAGCTAAGCGACACAAGTGGCCGACACAAACACCTGGCCCATCTAGGAGTGGCACTGCAGTGTCAGGCAGGATGGCCCTTCCAAAAAATACTCCCCAAACAGCACATGACGCAAAGAAAAAAAGAGGCGCAATGAGGTAGCTGTGTGAGTAAGCTAAGCGACCCTAGTGGCCGACACAAACACCTGGCCCATCTAGGAGTGGCACTGCAGTGTCAGGCAGGATGGCCCTTCCAAAAAATACTCCCCAAACAGCACATGATGCAAAGAAAAAAAGAGGCGCAATGAGGTAGCTGTGTGAGTAAGCTAAGCGACCTTAGTGGCCGACACAAACACCTGGCCCATCTAGGAGTGGCACTGCAGTGTCAGGCAGGCTGGCCCTTCCAAAAAATACTCCCCAAACAGCACATGACGCAAAGAAAAAAAGAGGCGCAATGAGGTAGCTGTGTGAGTAAGCTAAGCGACCCTAGTGGCCGACACAAACACCTGGCCCATCTAGGAGTGGCACTGCAGTGTCAGGCAGGATGGCCCTTCCAAAAAATACTCCCCAAACAGCACATGACGCAAAGAAAAAAAGAGGCGCAATGAGGTAGCTGTGTGAGTAAGCTAAGCGACCCTAGTGGCCGACACAAACACCTGGCCCATCTAGGAGTGGCACTGCAGTGTCAGGCAGGATGGCCCTTCCAAAAAATACTCCCCAAACAGCACATGACGCAAAGAAAAAAAGAGGCGCAATGAGGTAGCTGTGTGAGTAAGCTAAGCGACCCTAGTGGCCGACACAAACACCTGGCCCATCTAGGAGTGGCACTGCAGTGTCAGGCAGGATGGCCCTTCCAAAAAATACTCCCCAAACAGCACATGACGCAAAGAAAAAAAGAGGCGCAATGAGGTAGCTGTGTGAGTAAGCTAAGCGACCCTAGTGGCCGACACAAACACCTGGCCCATCTAGGAGTGGCACTGCAGTGTCAGGCAGGATGGCCCTTCCAAAAAATACTCCCCAAACAGCACATGACGCAAAGAAAAAAAGAGGCGCAATGAGGTAGCTGTGTGAGTAAGCTAAGCGACCCTAGTGGCCGACACAAACACCTGGCCCATCTAGGAGTGGCACTGCAGTGTCAGGCAGGATGGCCCTTCCAAAAAATACTCCCCAAACAGCACATGACGCAAAGAAAAAAAGAGGCGCAATGAGGTAGCTGTGTGAGTAAGCTAAGCGACCCTAGTGGCCGACACAAACACCTGGCCCATCTAGGAGTGGCACTGCAGTGTCAGGCAGGATGGCCCTTCCAAAAAATACTCCAAAAACAGCACATGACGCAAAGAAAAATGAAAGAAAAAGGAGGTGCAAGATGGAATTGTCCTTGGGCCCTCCCACCCACCCTTATGTTGTATAAACAGGACATGCACACTTTAACCAACCCATCATTTCAGCGACAGGGTCTGCCACACGACTGTGACTGAAATGACTGGTTGGTTTGGGCCCCCACCAAAAAAGAAGCAATCTCTCCTTGCACAAACTGGCTCTACAGAGGCAAGATGTCCACCTCATCATCATCGTCCGATTCATCACCCCTTTCACTGTGTACATCCCCCTCCTCACAGATTATTAAGTCGTCCCCACTGGAATCCACCATCTCAGATCCCCGTGTACTTTCTGGAGGCAATTGCTGCTGGTGAATGTCTCCATGGAGGAATTGATTATAATTCATTTTAATGAACATTATCTTCTCCACATTTTCTGGAAGTAACCTCGTACGCCGATTGCTGACAAGGTGAGCGGCGGCACTAAACACTCTTTCGGAGTACACACTGGAGGGAGGGCAACTTAGGTAGAATAAAGCCAGTTTCTGCAAGGGCCTCCAAATTGCCTCTTTTTCCTCCCAGTATACGTACGGACTGTCTGACGTGCCTACTTGGATGCGGTCACTCATATAATCCTCCACCATTCTTTCAATGGTGAGAGAATCATATGCAGTGACAGTAGACGACATGTCAGTAATCGTTGGCAGGTCCTTCAGTCCGGACCAGATGTCAGCATCAGCAGTCGCTCCAGACTGCCCTGCATCACCGCCAGCGGGTGGGCTCGGAATTCGTAGCCTTTTCCTCGCACCCCCAGTTGCGGGAGAATGTGAAGGAGGAGATGTTGACGGGTCGCGTTCCGCTTGACTTGACAATTTTCTCACCAGCAGTTCTTTGAACCTCTGCAGACTTGTGTCTGCCGGAAAGAGAGATCCAACGTAGGTTTTAAATCTAGGATCGAGCACGGTGGCCAAAATGTAGTGCTCTGATTTCAACATATTGACCACACGTGAATCCTGGTTAAGCGAATGAAGGGCTCCATCAACAAGTCCCACATGCCTAGCGGAATCGCTCTTTTTTAGCTACTCCTTCAATGCCTCCAGCTTCTTCTGCAAAAGCCTGATGAGGGGAATGACCTGACTCAGGCTGGCAGTGTCTGAACTGACTTCACGTGTGGCAAGTTCAAAGGGTTGCAGAACCTTGCACAACGTTTAAATCATTCTCCACTGCGCTTGAGACAGGTGCATTCCACCTCCTTTGCCTATATCGTGGCCAGATGTATAGGCTTGAATGGCCTTTTGCTGCTCCTCCATCCTCTGAAGCATATAGAGGGTTGAATTCCACCTCGTTACCACCTCTTGCTTCAGATGATGGCAGGGCAGGTTCAGGTGTTTTTGGTGGTGCTCCAGTCTTCTGTACGCGGTGCCTGTACGCCGAAAGTGGCCCGCAATTCTTCTAACCACCGACAGCATCTCTTGCACGCCCGTCATTTTTTAAATAATTCTGCACCACCAAATTCAAGGTATGTGCAAAACATTGGACGTGCTGGAATTTGCCCAGATGTAATGCACGCACAATATTGCTGGCAATGTCCGATGTCACAAATCCCCAGGAGAGTCCAATTGGGGTAAGCCATTCTGCGATGATCTTCCTCAGTTGCCGTAAGAGGTTTTCAGCTGTGTGTGTATTCTGAATAAGCGGTGATACAAAGCGTAGCCTGCCTAGGAATGAGTTGGCGTTTGCGAGATGCTGCTACTGGTGCCGCCGCTGCTGTTCTTGCAGCGGGAGGCAATACATCTACCCAGTGGGCTGTCACAGTCATGTAGTCCTGAGTCTGCCCTGCTCCACTTGTCCACATGTCCGTGGTTAAGTGGACATTGGGTACAACTGCATTTTGTAGGACACTGGTGAGTCTTTTTCTGACGTCCGTGTACATTCTCGGTATCGCCTGCCTAGAGAAGTGGAACCTAGATGGTATTTGGTAACGGGGGCACACTACCTCAAGAAATTGTCTAGTTCCCTGTGAACTAACGGCGGATACCGGACGCACGTCTAACACCAACATAGTTGTCAAGGCCTCAGTTATCCGCTTTGCAACAGGATGACTGCTGTGATATTTCATCTTCCTCGCAAAGGACTGTTGGACAGTCAATTGCTTACTGGAAGTAGTACAAGTGGTCTTCCGACTTCCCCTCTGGGATGACGATCGACTCCCAGCAGCAACAACAGCAGCGCCAGCAGCAGTAGGCATTACACTCAAGGATGCATCGGAGGAATCCCAGGCAGGAGAGGACTCGTCAGACTTGCCAGTGACATGGCCTGCAGGACTATTGGCTTTCCTAGGTAAGGAGGAAATTGACACTGAGGGATTTGGTGGTGTGGTTTGTGCGAGCTTGGTTACAAGAGGAAGGGATTTACTGGTCAGTGGACTGCTTCCGCTGTCGCCCAAAGTTTTGGAACTTGTCACTGACTTATTATGAATGCGCTGCAGGTGACGTATAAGGGAGGATGTTCCGAGGTGGTTAACGTCCTTACCCCTACTTATTACAGCTTGACAAAGGCAACACACGGCTTGACACCTGTTGTCCGCATTTCTGTTGAAATACTTCCACACTGAAGAGCTGATTTTTTTGGTATTTTCACCAGGCATGTCAATGGCCATATTCCTCCCACGGACAACAGGTGTCTCCCCGGGTGCCTGACTTAAACAAACCACCTCACCATCAGAATCCTCCTTGTCAATTTCCTCCCCAGCGCCAGCAACACCCATATCCTCATCCTGGTGTACTTCAACACTGACATCTTCAATTTCACTATCAGGAACTGGACTGCGGGTGCTCCTTTCAACACTTGCAGGGGGTGTGCAAATGGTGGAAGGCGCAAGCTCTTCCCGTCCAGTGTTGGGAAGGTCAGGCATCGCAACCGACACAATTGGACTCTCCTTTGGGATTTGGGATTTCGAAGAACGCACAGCTCTTTGCTGTGCTTTTGCCGCAAGTCTTTTCTTTTTTCTAGCGAGAGGATGAGTGCTTCCATCCTCATGTGAAGCTGAACCACTAGCCATGAACATAGGCCAGGGCCTCAGCCGTTCCTTGCCACTCCGTGTCGTAAATGGCATATTGGCAAGTTTACGCTTCTCCTCAGACGCTTTTAATTTTGATTTTTGGGTCATTTTTTTACTGATCTTTTGTGTTTTGGATTTTACATGCTCTGTACTATGACATTGGGCATCGGCCTTGGCAGACGACGTTGATGGCATTTCATCGTCTCGGCCATGACTAGTGGCAGCAGCTTCAGCACGAGGTGGAAGTGGATCTTGATCTTTCCCTATTTTTTTAACCTCCACATTTTTGTTCTCCATATTTTGCGCACAACTAAAAGCCACCACAGGTATACAATGTAGATGGGTGGATAGTATAGTATTATATTACTTATGGACGACGAGTGACGACACAGAGGTAGGTACAGCCGTGGCCTACCATACTGCTGCTTATATATATAATATACTGTATAACGGACCTGGTGGACACTGTCAGCAGACTGCTAAACTAGTATAAAGAAAAAAAAAACACCACAGGTATACAATGTAGATGGATGGATAGTATAGTATTATATTACTTATGGACGACGAGTGACGACACAGAGGTAGGTACAGCCGTGGCCTACCGTACTGCTGCTTATATATATAATATACTGTATAACGGACCTGGTGGACACTGTCAGCAGACTGCTAAACTAGTATGAAGAAAAAAACAACAACACAGGTATGCAATGTAGATGGATGGATAGTATAGTATTATATTACTTATGGACGACGAGTGCACTGACGACACAGAGGTAGGTACAGCCGTGGCCTACCGTACTGCTGCTTATATATATAATATACTGTATAATGGACCTGGTGGACACTGTCAGCAGACTGCTAAACTAGTATGAAGAAAAAAAAAACACCACAGGTATACAATGTAGATGGATGGATAGTATAGTATTATATTACTTATGGACGACGAGTGACGACACAGAGGTAGGTACAGCCATGGCCTACCGTACTGCTGCTTATATATATAATATACTGTATAACGGACCTGGTGGACACTGTCAGCAGACTGCTAAACTAGTATGAAGAAAAAAGAAACAACACAGGTATACAATGTAGATGGATGGATAGTATAGTATTATATTACTTATGGACGACGAGTGCACTGACGACACAGAGGTAGGTACAGCCGTGGCCTACCGTACTGCTGCTTATATATATAATATACTGTATAACGGACCTGGTGGACACTGTCAGCAGACTGCTAAACTAGTATGAATGGGAAAAAAACACCACAGGTATACAATGTAGATGGATGGATAGTATAGTATTATATTACTTATGGACGATGAGTGACTGACGACACAGAGGTAGGTACAGCCGTGGCCTACCGTACTGCTGCTTATATATATAATATACTGTATAACGGACCTGGTGGACACTGTCAGCAGACTGCTAAACTAGGATGAAGAAAAAAAAAACACCACAGGTATACAATGTAGATGGATGGATAGTATCAGGGGCGGATCCAGAACAAAATGACAGGGGGGGCACTATGATGAGGAAGAGGGGGGTGTTACTAGTGCACGCCAAAGGTGCATGTTCTTGGAAAAGTGAGTGTGGCCTCTCAATACGGGCATAGCCTCTCAGCAAGGGGCGTGGCCTCAAAGGTAATGCCATATTCATATAATGGGGAGCAGGTGATGCCTTGGAAAGACAGAGGGTGACAGGAAAAAGAGGGTGATAGAGAGATAGTGACACAAGGTAGAGGAAGAGGGTGAGGCAATGGGTGACTGAGAGGCAATTGGTGACAGGGACAAGCAGAGTGTGACAGTGAGAGACAGTGGGTGACTTCAGGGAATGGATGACAGCGGGATGCAGTGGGTGATGCCAGGAAATGGGTGGCAGGGGGAGGAAGTGAGTGATGCCTGGGGAAGACTGTGGGTGACAGAGGATGACGGGGTGTTGCAGTTGGTGACAGGAGAGAGGTGACGGGGAGAGATAGTGGGAGATGGAGAGGTACTGCAGTGAGTGACAGGAAAGGGTTATGGGAAAAGGCAGTGGGTGACAGGGAGAAGGTAATGGGGAGAAGCTGACAGGGATAAGAAGCGGGTGACAGGGAGATGCAGAGGTTGACGGGGAGAGGTTGATGCTTTGGAGAGACAGATGGTTATCTGGGCCCTATAAGCCTCTGGGATCCGTAGCGATGGACATACATGGTATAATTGCTAATTACACAGGACAGGTGCAGTAAGGTGTATAAATATAATGAGAGTCCTCACCAGTGAAGAGAGTGTTCTGTTAGCGGGAACAGCCTCTCCCCGTCCCATGTTGGAGGAGGTGTTCCCGGCTTTCCCCAACCAGAGCTGGACCTTCCAGGAGCAATGGCTGTCTGGGATGGCACAGGAAACAGGCCAGGTGCCATCCACAGCACCATATACCATATAACATCCCCAGTCCCGTAGCTACTTTGCCACTAGCTAAACCACATGCAAACTAGGTAACTGTTGAACAGCTAATAGAAATAACTAAGACAAACTATTGTATAACACTCTCTGCTCCTGCTATCCCTTCTCCATCACTCAAGCAAGTAATTCACAGCCACTTTTAGTGATCACCAATGCCAGCCTGAATTAAGTGAATTTAAGCTGACCCTATATACATTGTCACCCTAGTTGCTTTACAATTTAACAAAAAAAAAAAAAAAACCTGTAATTACTATATTTTACTGGTATGCCTTAATAATAAGGACATTGGGGGTTATTCAGAGTTAGTCGCAGATTTTGCTATTTTAGCAAAATCTGCAACCACTAAAATCGCATGCAGTGGGGGGCCACCCAGCACATGGCAAAGTCGCCCAGCATGTTTGGTGCCGCCCCGCGATGGGATCACAATTCTATTTTGATCGCATTGCGTAAAGCTCAAATAGAGGTCGACCTCATGGCTGCGCAGGCAGGTGCACCGCCGCCATGCGATCTCAGGAAATGCAGGTGACATCATCGGCCCCGAAAATGGCCATGACACGCCTGCATTTCATGGTGCACTCCCCCCAACACTGTGTTACCGCCCCCAGAAGCCCGCCATCTGTCAATCATGATGCAAATGCATCCTTCCACACATGTAGATATATATAATACATATATTACATAGAACACATACACACAAACGCACACATAGAACACCACAAACATACATATATACAGTACACACACTCATAGAACACATCAATACATACATAGATCGATATACATACACAGAACACGTACACATAAATATACACATGGAACACATACATATACACACATACACAATTACACACCACATACACTACACTTACATTTGGAAACTGCCCTGTCCTGAAGGAAGAGGATGCTGCAGTTGTCATTAATGCAGGGCTGGACTGGCATTAATTGTCATTAATGGCAGGGCATGTTTAAAAAATCAGCCACCTTGGCATAATTGGTCCGGCAACTGTAGCCCCGCCCCCTCTCAGCTAAATGCCGCGATTCGCGGGTCGGCGTTGAGGGGGAGGAGCCAATATGACTCAATTACATGAGAATCTGTTCATATTGGCTCCGCCCCTTCCCGACAGACCCGCGAATTGCGGGAAATAGCCGCGAGGGGGCGGGGCTACAATTGACGCCCGTCCAGACCAATGCTGAAAAAAAATGTGCGCCGTAGCTTTAAAGTGTGCTAGCACAATCCTGCTCCCCGCCTGAGCCGCTGGCAGAACATCTTGCTTGGTGCCGTCACAGAACAGAGCGGCGGCTATTAATGGTTCAGGTCCCTTAATAGCGGTGTGCACCGCCGCTACTGTAGTCTCTCCCTCACCTCTCTCTCCCCGCCCAACAGGAGGGCTAAGAGGCTGACTCGCTCATCCTGGACACGGGCGGGCTTGCGGTTTAAATGAATGAACGACAGGGGGGGCACGTGCCTTTGTGCCCCCCCTAAATCCGCCACTGGATAGTATAGTATTATATTACTTATGGACGACGAGTGACTACACAGAGGTAGGTACAGCCGTGGCCTACCGTACTGCTGCTTATATATATAATATACTGTATAACGGACCTGGTGGACACTGTCAGCAGACTGCTAAACTAGTATGAAGAAAAAAACAACAACACAGGTATACAATGTAGATGGATGGATAGTATAGTATTATATTACTTATGGACGACGAGTGCACTGACGACACAGAGGTAGGTACAGCCGTGGCCTACCGTACTGCTGCTTATATACATAATATACTGTATAACGGACCTGGTGGACACTGTCAGCAGACTGCTAAACTAGTATGAAGGAAAAAAAAACACCACAGGTATACAATGTAGATGGATGGATAGTATAGTATTATATTACTTATGGACGACGAGTGCACTGACGACACAGAGGTAGGTACAGCCGTGGCCTACCGTACTGCTGCTTATATATATAATATACTGTATAACGGACCTGGTGGACACTGTCAGCAGACTGCTAAACTAGTATGAAGAAAAAAACAAAACACAGGAGTGTTTTTCAGGCAGACAAACGTATACTGGACTGGTGGTCACTGTCAGCAAAACTGTGCACTGTACTCCTGCTATAACTGCTCCCCAGTCCCCACAATTAGGCAGTGTGAGCAGAGCAGTGCACTCAGCACAGATATATCATGCAGCAGTGCAGCATGCTGAGTGAGCACAGATATGGTGGTCGGAGCGTTTTTTTCAGGCAGAGAAACAAAGGATTAAACTCACTGGTGGTATAATCAAAACTCTGCACTGTACTCCCTAACAGCTGCTCCCCGTCCCCAATCCTCCCCACAATTATAACTAACTAAGTCACTCTGTGTTCTACTATAACGGAGAGGACGCCAGCCACGTCCTCTCCCTATCAATCTCAATGCACGTGTGAAAATGGCGGCGACGCGCGGCTCCTTATATAGAATCCGAGTCTCGCGAGAATCCGACAGCGGGATGATGACGTTCGGGCGCGCTCGGGTTAACCGAGCAAGGCGGGAGGATCCGAGTCGCTCAGACCCGTGTAAAAAAAAGGTGAAGTTCGGGCAGGTCGGATTCCGAGGATCCGAACCCGCTCATCACTAATAATATGTCAATGACTAGATAGCAGTGAGCTGAGTAATATATTTAATCTTAAGTAATCCCTTGATGCTTTACTTCACTACTGATTTTCGTGTTAGGACGGTGGTGCATTGCTGACACAGCAAATACAGAGTAAGTGGCATCTTAACATTCTTGCTTTGCAGGAACAAATTGAGTGGATTGATGGATTCAGACAGGGTAGCCAAGACTTCTGGAGGGCAGGGTGCTGAGTGGGCATGGTCACAAAGCATGGCTATAACTCCACATTCAGTAGTTCCTATGGTGGCACAATTAACTCTTACCCACCCTCTCGGAACGCCTTTATTCACAGAGTAGGTCCAGCGATGTCACTGCAACTCAAATGACTGCATTCTCAGTTTTTCAAACAATATTATCAGATTGCATTAGGAATACCTTAAAGTTGGAGATTTGGACTAAGCAGGCTTGGTGACATCTCACTTGGGGCATGGCTATATCTATGGGAATGCCTAGCACTTCTAAACCACTAACACTAGACTGCCGCCAAAACTCCAAAACAATCATAATGTTGTTATGATGTCGCCATCTGTTTAAATGATAACATTCTTTATGTCCACATCTGCAGAATGTTGATATATTCACCATGTCAACATGGTGATCTGTTGACATGTGAAATGTCAATATTTTGCAAGGTACCGAGGATTAGGCTGTGACAGTAGAGAGGGTTAGGGTTAGGCTACGGGAGGGGAGAACCGCAGGACTCAGAAGACAACACTGACGACGCCGGACCCACTGAACCAGGTGAGTCACCACTGGATCTCTAGGAACGATTTGTCAACATTCTAATCATGTCACTATTTCATCAGTGTCGACATGACAGTTGACATTATGAATGTCGAAACAGTACACATATCCCCTCTTAGGGTGGCAGGACAGTCCCTACTAAATTTGTTCTAAATATATGGACGGAAACTGGACTATATGTAATCTAACAGAGTTGCAAATGACAAAAACAATCAATGTATTGTCCTGGATATCTAGTGGCATTTCATGTATACAGATTACATTTTGATGATTGCTCACCTTTTCCTCTTTTATTCCCTCGGCACCGTTACTTATTAAGTTTTCTTCTTATATTGTTCTTATTGCAGTTTTATATTATTAGTTTTTTTGTTATTATGATTATATGTTCTAGTCTTTTTAATCATGTTTACTTTATATGAAAAATGTTAAAATCTGAATAATGAAAATTGAAGAAGGTATAAATCTATAATTTTATGTGAAAATTAGTGCGTTAGTTTCATACAAGTGTAACCTTAGCCTTATTCAAGAGGGATTTTATGGGTGTTATATGAATATAAATAAATGGGATTTTATTTATATAAAGCTGAGTGTCAAAAGGATTGTACTAAATCTTAATAAAACAGATGGTAAAAGGTTAGTCCTGGGAGAAGTAGTTGGATATTCAAATAGCACTCTAACCCCAAGCTTATTGCATGCAGCATATTCCGCATTACATACCAAAAGAATAATATCAATCAAGTACATCTCATCCAAGTGCATTATGGTTTACTGACAGTATTGTCATAATTTTTATGTTTAAGTGCATGCGAAGTAAATAAAATAGAAAACAGAATTAATTGCTTAAAATAGTGGTATAAAGAAACCGTATTTTAAAATTATCATCTCTCTTTCTTACGATCCTCACAATCTTTATTATCTATCACAAGACTAACTCCTTCATTGCTGAAAGCTTTCATAGGGCCTAATTTAACCTAAACTGAAAAGACGATTTTTTTTTCCTGACAAAACTGCTCAGACATTGCCGGGATTTTTTTATTACTTAATAAAGTTTTAAAAGTATCTTTAATAATATATTTAAATATTTTATTTAAAAAAATATATATCTAGAGGTTGTTTTGCACTTTCATCACCCCGCGTGTCCCTAGGCCTCCATTATAAAAACAACGTCACACATCCAATTTGCAATAGGTAGTCTTACATCCTATAATAATAGTACCCCCCACACCCACATTGTAGTAAAACAAAATCATGTTTTATAAACCAACCTCCCCCCTGTAAAATGCCCCTATTTCTGTACCCACCCTACCCTGTGACCAATTTAATGTTTTTCTTTTAATTTTACCTCCTCCCTCCAGCGTAATTGAACTTTATTTTACCCCTCCCCCACCCTCACTAATGATAGATACCCCCAGGGGGATAACCCTTGTACCCAACGCACCCCCATGGTCATTTACCCCCCACATGCAGAGCACACCGAAGTGTGTGTCAGGGGGGAACTGATGCACTCCCCACTGCTGCATCTAATCTCTGTACTTGCAGAGATCAGCCAAACAGTGCTCAGAGGGGAATTAATGCATTCACGGCTGCACTGCATCAGAGCTAATATGCAGGAACACCCATGATGTTGCGCCACCAGCTGTAATACCAGTAGCTCCGTATGAAACAGAGGTCTCTGTGAACAATCAGAGAAACTCATGCACTGTAGGGGGTTATAGGACTCTGTGCTCATGTGCAGCAACAAATAATTGCTCAACTGCACAAACATCAACATTGCGCCCAGTTCTGAATTAGGACCTTAATCCTGTGCCATACTGTATTTATATTTTTATATATATATATATATATATATATATATACAGTGGCGTATCTACCTATAGGCCAGGATGGCACTTGCCAGGGGTGCAAGCCGAGGAGGGAGCGCCGGCCGGCAGTGCCACCCTTGGCCAATGGGTGGAATCACTTAGTAGTGGCATCGCCTGGGCTGGAGGATCTCACAGTAGGCAGGAACAGGTGCCGGCGTTAGGCATCGCAATGCACTAGTGAAGAACGTGAAAGTAAACTACAGTTCCCAGCAGTCCTTGCTGTCGGGAGCTCCTGGCAGCAAGGGTTGCTGGGAGCTGTAGTTTACTTTCACTTTCTTCACGAAGTGTAGTGCGGTGCTGAAGTGTGGTGTTCCTGCCTACGTACTGTGCAATCCTCCAGCCCAGGCGATGCCCAGCTCATCACACTAGGTACTGCAATATATTAATTGATATGTGCTTTGAGGGGGGGAGGACTATATGCAGAGCCGGCCCTAACCAATATGATGCCCTAGGCAAGATTTTGGCTGGTGCCCCCTAGCACCACCGCTGGTTCTGCCTCTGACCTTGCACCTCTTTCCCAGTACCATCACCCCTCATCCATAGCAGTCCTTGTACCCCCTATATTTTAAATAGGAACATTTCGCACATTTGACACACAGCCCAAAAAGGGGCATCTTCTTGCTGGGAAGGGGCATGGCCACACAATAACATAGAAACATAGAATTTGACAGCAGATAAGAACCACTTGGCCCATCTAGTCTGCCCCTTTTTTTTATCCTTTAGGTAATCTCAACCCTTTTTGAACCTTAATTCTTTGTAAGGATATTCATATGCCTATCCCAAGCATGTTTAAATTGCTCTACAGTCTTAGCCTCTACCACCTCTGATAGGAGGCTATTCCACTTATCCACTACCCTTTCTGTGAAGTAATTTTTCCTTAAATTTCCCCTGAACCTGCCTCCCTCCAGTTTCAGTGGCAGGTTCAGGGTAAATTTAAGAAAATAGTAACCCCAATTCCAATTACGCCACACAGTACTGCAACTTTATTCACATTTTATCTTGCGATAGTGTCCATAATTCATATTACATCCCACAGTAGTATCACTTTACCTTATAAACGTTACTCCTCACAGTAGAGCCCCTTATTCACATTACATCACACTGAATTGCTCCTTATTCACATTACACCACACCTTATTGCTGTTTATTCACATTAGACGACACAGTAGTGCCCTTTCTATATGCAACGCCACATAGTAGAGCACCTTATACACATAATGCCACACATTAGTAATGCATTTATACACAATTCCACACAGTAATGCCCCTTACACATATGAGACACATTAATGTCCTTATAAACATAATGCGCCTTACACATTATGACAACCTTTATTAATGCCCTTTTACACATAATGTCCCTTACACATATGCCACACATTATTAATGCCCTTATACACATAATGACACACATAGTGCGCCCTACACATTTGCTGCACATTATTAGTGCCCCTTTACACATAATGACACACATACAGTAGTACCGTTACACATATGCCGCACATTAATGCCCTTATACACATAATGACACACACAGTGCCCCTTACACATATGTTGCACATTATTAATGCATTTTTACATGACACACACAATGCTCCTTACACATATTCCGAACACTACTGCACAACCAACCCACTCACATGCACACAGCATTCACACTTCCACTAACACTGTGACCTCTGCCTCTGCTTGGATACAGATGTCCTCACAAATCTTGCCTCAATGCTAACGTCGGGCACCTTTTTTTTAATGAAAATGCATCTTATTTGCATTGCTATGTGGCTAGGATGCACAAGCAGCTTCTGCTGATTAAACTGATATGCAGCATGCCTATATAATGTGTGAGACTGTGGCTGTATCTGCATATGAAATGCTACATACAGAATATAGGCATGCCGCATATCATTTTAATCAGCAGAAGCTGATGATGCCCCTACGCATATCAAATGCCCTAGGCAATTGCCTAGTTTGTCTATGCCTATGGCCGGCTATGACTATATGCAGGGAAGGGAGAGAACTATATGCAGGGAGGGGGGAGGCTATATGCAGGAAGGTGAAAGGACTATATGCAGGGAGGGGAGAGACACTGTGCTGGGAGGGTAGAGGACTATATGCAGGGAGGGGAAGACTATGTACTGGGAGGGGAGAGAACTATATGCAGGGGGGCGACTATGTGCTGGGAGGGGACTATATGCATGGGGGAGACTCTGTGCTGTGAGGGGAGGGGACTATATGCTGGCGGGACTCTGTGCTAGGAGGGGAAAGGACTATATGCAGGGGGGGGGACTGTGCTGGTAGGGGAGAGAACTATATGCAGGGAGAGGGAGACTCTGTGCTGGGAGGGGAGAGGACTATATCCGGGGGGGAGACTCTGTGCTGGGAGGGTAGAGGACTATATGCAGGGAGGGGAAGACTATGTACTGGGAGGGGAGAGAACTATATGTAGGGAGAGGGAGACTCTGTGCTGGGAGGGGAGAGGACTATATACGGGGGGGTCTCTGTGCTGGGAGAAAAGAGGACTATATGCAGGGGGGAGACTCTGTGCTGGGAGGGGAAATGACTATATGCAGGGGGGGGACTCTGTGCTGGGAGGGGAGAGGACTATATGCAGGGGGGGGGGACTGTGCTGGTAGGGGAGAGAACTATATGCAGGGAGAGGGAGACTCTGTGCTGGGAGGGGAGAGGACTATATCCGGGGGGGAGACTCTGTGCTGGGAGGGTAGAGGACTATATGCAGGGAGGGGAAGACTATGTACTGGGAGGGGAGAGAACTATATGTAGGGAGAGGGAGACTCTGTGCTGGGAGGGGAGAGGACTATATACGGGGGGTCTCTGTGCTGGGAGAAAAGAGGACTATATGCAGGGGGGAGACTCTGTGCTGGGAGGGGAAAGGACTGTATGCAGGGGGGGACTCTGTGCTGGGAGGGGAGAGGACTATATGCAGGGAGGGTGGAGACTCTGCACTGGGAGGGAAGAAGACAATATGCAGGGAAGGGGGAGACCATGGCTATGTGCAGAGGAAGACCATGGCTATGTGCAGGGAGGGGGGAGACCATGGCTATGTGCTGGGAGTGGGGCAACCATGGCTATGTGCTGGGAGGGGGATGGGGGCTACGGCTATGTGCTGGGAGGGGAATGGAGATTACGACTATGTGCTGGGAGGAGGGGGACTATGGCTATGTGCTGGGAGTGGGATGGAGACTGCGACCAGTGTCAGACTGGGGCATGAAGGGCCCACCGGGGAAATGCAGTGGTATTGGCCCATGTTTAGAGACTTAGCAAACTATTAATGTATGATCTGCGCCCCTTGATAAATATATATAGTAAATACTGCTAGTAAATACATGATGATGTACCACATTAATAACAGCAATGTACTGTAGTGAATACACCATAGTCCTGTGCAGTATAAGGTAACCTATGTATAGTGTATAAGCAAGTGCTCAGTCTGGAACCTGATCCCTAGAGGAGAGGGTGGGACCCTAGGCCGTTGGGCCCACCGGTGGTTTGCCCTGTACCCCTGTGGGCCAGTCCGACACTGACTACGGCTATGTGCTGGGAGCGGGATGAAGACTACGGCTATGTGCTGGGATTGGGATGGGGATTACTTCTACTGTATGTGCTGGGAGGGGGTGGGGACTACAGCTAAGTGCTGGGGACAGGAGGTTATCTACCCATTGGCCAGGATGGCACTCACCAGGTACACTGGCAGAGGAGGGGGCGCAGCCTGGTGGTGCCACCCTTGGCCAGGTTGTGGAATAGTGGCAGTGCCTGGGCTTGTGGGTTGCACAGCAACCAAGAGCTGGCATCGGTGTTCAGCACCACAATGCACCATAGTGAAGAAACTCAAAATAAACTACTAGAATGCTATTCTTAATATATCACTACATCACCACTACTAGGTAGTGCGTAAAGATAACTTTTCACTGCCATTAATATGTGATTATACCCCCTGACTGCGGGTGGCATCGCCGGGCAGTGCCCCTGCTTGACCGTGCCAGGCACTGCAGATTTCTCCACAGTGTGACAAGGATTACTGTGTGGGCATGATGTGTAAGGGGCACCAGTGTGTGACATAATGTGTATAAGGGGTACTACTGTGTAACGTAATTTGAATTGGAAGTACTATTGTGTGGTCATGCTCCTATCCCACAAGATCATGCCCCCTTTTGCACATGCACCCTCCCTATTTCTAATATGGGGGACACACAGAGTCCCTTACTCTGCCAGCGGCGCCCGGTCCCCTAGATATACCTCTGTATATAGCTATATATATATATATATATATATATATAAACCTGAAAGAAATATTTTATAGTTTCTGTTTTTGCTTAACCCACCTTTCTTAAATTGCAACCAGCAGGATTCTATGTGTAGGCTTTCACCACAAAATCTATACTTGAAAATGATAATGTGTTTCTTTGTTCTTTGCAATTTTTCATAATCTCAATTTGAACGCTTACAAAGCGTAGGAATAAAAGTGTAGCCCATCAAGGCCTACCAGTTTTTAAACTAGAAAACCTACTGCATTAAATGATGGGACACAAGGTGGGGGAGATCTGGGCTTTATATCTCCCCAGTGTATAATTTGGAAAATGTTTTTTTTTTTCTATACTGTGTACTCCATTGTCTGGTGATAACAATAACTACTAAGAGGGCACAGTGTGTAAAAGGAGGGACTCCCCTCTTCTGAACAAGTGCGCATCATGTGTGCAGACCAGTATGGGCAATAGGACAAAATGCGCCTCACCACCGAAAAGGGGAAATATAATTTTGCCTTAGCACAAGATGATATTGTCATTGGTAAATGACCCTGTCTGGCAGTTATTGTGAGCTACACTTGGAGTACCACAAGTCACTTTTACACTATTTATTTAAAAATGCACATACTTACGAATATACTTACTTATAAATTGAAACTATATAATTATAGGATGTTATAGACATGAGACTTTTCATCCTGCTGTTGGTAGCTAGTATCACAGTGCGTAACTCATCCCTGCCAGCCATGGGTTAACCAGATACCAGTAAGTGGGCCATGCTTGAGGGTAATGCAAGTTCTATTTATTCAGCCTGATTAACATATCCTTTAAAGTAGAAGCACCAGGAAGAGATTAGCAAGAAAAAGAAAACTGTATAAAAGCTTGATTACATCTCCTATGTTCAGTAATCTCTTTAAGAGTGTGCAAATATAAGATTGTCCAGCTCTAGAATTCTCATTTGCTACCATAAAAATTGCAGGAGAAAAGGACATATGGGGAAACCCTTGAGTTTCTAAAGAAGCCTCTCCAGACTTTGCAATTTTCCAGCAAAATTAGCAATCATTTTAGCCATGATGACAAAATAATCTTTTTGCAGACCAAACAGTGAATAAATAACAGAAGACAATAGGCACATATGTGCTGTATCCCCTGGGCAGCCAGAACATTTTCATTACCATCAATTCTAAATTATTGATGGTAATAAGTCACCTTTATACTTGTTCTTTCAGAAACATTGTATCAGACTGACCTCTATTTTATTACTCTGTGTTCCACTAGCTAATAACTTATATAACGGATTCTCATTCTAACCTACAGTATATAATTTAATATCAGCTTCATCAATATTTTCCTAGTCTCTTGTCTATCATTTATCTAACAGTTTAATGTTTAGAGCAGAGATTTTCAACCTTTTACAACTCGCGGCACACTGAACAAGATTGAAATATTGCCAAGGCACATTCATATATAATGGAGATGAATGGTGCAGTTGCGTGTCCTAGGATGTCATGTCGCAGCTTCTCCATAGGTAACGCCTGAGCCACATCTGAGAAAGCCAGGGTGGCCGGCTCGGACCCTCAATTTCTCTCCCTTCACACACACCGCCTAAGAAAGTGAGGACTTTTATGAGTCTTGCATTCAACAAACTGGTCCCCCTTTCCCCTGGGACCCCCCTGACCATGCAGTCAGTAGTGTGTGGACCCTAGCACCGTGGTCTCTGGACATGGTCTCCAGGTCCTTCATGCTCGGAGGATGCAGCAGCTGACATGTGGGTGCATGGGAGAAGCACTGTGCGGGGAGCCGAGGAGCGGGCAACAGCAGGCATGTAGATGCTGGGGAGACAGCAGCGCATGCAGTGGGGGTTTCTGAGTACTCAGAACCCCCTCTCCCCCCCCTGATCAGTGCTGACCGGCAGACACTATCCCCAGCTCCGACCAGAAGATAACATTCTTAATGAGCCGGCTGGGAGCTGGGAGCTGCCGTCAGTGTCACTGCCGAGTGCAGTACATCCGGGTGCACCTAGATGCCCCCATCTCCATTTGTGCTGTCCCATCTGCCAGAGTCAACCCTGGGCCTGCTGATCACAATCACTGAGCAGAGGGGTGGCATGCAGCTTAGAGGCAGGAGCAGGCAGCGTGGGGGAGAGACCTGACTCAGGGAAATTCCAGAGATCCCACTAAGAAGGGTCAGGATCTTTCTCTCTCTCTATAGGGAGTCTATCTATTTATCTATCTATCTATCTATCTATCTATCTATCTATCTATCTATCTATCTATCTATCTTGTATTTGGTAATACAAACTAATAATTAGCATAAGCTGTAGTATCAGAAAGCAGAAATTGTGTAGCAGTTAGTGGTGTAGTCATATTATCACACATATATATGCATTAGGTCCGGAACTACCACTTAAAAAACATTACTTAGGGGGCCATTCCGAGTTGATCGCTCGCTAGCTATTTTTTGCAGCGCTGCGATCAGATAGTCGCCGCCTATGGGGGAGTGTATTTTTGCTTTGCAAGTGTGCGAACGTTTGTGAAGCCGAGCAGTACAAAAACAGTTTGTGCCGTTTCTGAGCGGGTCTGAACTTACTCAGCCGCTGCGATCACTTCAGTCTGTCCGGTCCCGGAATGGACGTCAGACACCCGCCCTGCAAACGCTTGGACACGCCTGCGTTTTTCCAAACAATCCCAGAAACGGTCAGTTGACACCCATAAACGCCTTTTTCCTGTCAATCTTCTTGCGATCGCCTGTGCGAATGGATTCTTCTTTAAATCCATCGCCCAGCACCGATCCGCTTTGTACACGTACGATGCACCTGCACATTGCGGTGCATACGCATGCGCAGTTTTGTCGAGTTTTGACATGATCGCAGCGCTGCAAGAAATAGCTAGCGTGCGATCAGGTCAGAATGACCCCCTTAGCTGGGTGCCCTCACATAATACAGGTACGTAATACAGGTCACTCAAATGGTTATTTATATATATATTTAATTCCTGCGTTTGCCCTGGGGAGAAGCGAGGAGCGGGCAACAGTCATTATGTAGATGCTGGGGAGAAGTGCTGTGCGGAGAGCGTGCAACAGCAGGCATGTAGATGCTGGGAAGAAGCGCTGTGCGGGGAGCGGGCAGCAGCCGGCATGTAGATGCTGGGGAGAAGTGCTGAGAGGGGAGCCGGGGTGGTCAGCAGCCTGTTCAGAGAAACTCGCTGAGGGCACTTGGTCAGGGGTTCATTGCTCTCCAGCCTCTTGAAGTGAGACCCAGCATGAAAGCAGCCACGCAGTACAGGTGCAGAGAGTCAGGGATGCAGCTGCAGGTATGCAGGGAGAATAGTGATTCTTAAATTTGTCACTGATGCAAGCAGTGCCTCCCC
The DNA here is from genome assembly GCF_028390025.1 of Pseudophryne corroboree. NCBI lineage: Eukaryota > Metazoa > Chordata > Amphibia > Anura > Myobatrachidae > Pseudophryne > Pseudophryne corroboree. The sequence goes on from NC_086444.1 coordinate 134,799,060, forward strand.
AGCCACTGACCTCACCGCACATCACTGGTTTATGGACCATCAAGACAAAAAAAAAAAAAAGTGAAATTTATTCTGTCTGTACATTCTGGCATCACACAAAAATTGAATCGCATTTTCACTATTGTACAGCTTAGTGACCTAGAAAAGGACTGAGGTATGTATGGTCTCGATCTAACATCAGGGAGAGGAACAATAAATGAACAACCAGACGCTTGCAGTGTGCAGGCTCCTCAAGTCCAAAAGGAATGCGGTTATGTGACCGGCGGTCACAATACCAGCGCCGGCATCTCGACCACTGACTAACCCGCCGACTGGCATGCCAAGCAACAGGGACTATTCCCATAGAGTGGGAACAGAACCGGTGGCAAGCACAGCGAGCCCGCAAGAGGCTTTGCTGCACTGCCCCCCTTCCACCCCCCCTTCACCGCTGGCCATCTGACAGACGGGTTCCCGGCGTCGGTATGGTAACCGCCGGTCTCCCCACCATCGGTCACCCAATACCAACCCGCCCAAAATGACTGTACAGTATGAGTGGAATTATTAAACTCACTTAGTGCAGCTGGACTTCCAGCGTATAGCACTGCACTGACAGCTGGTGTTCCGGTCATGCTTCTGCGGACCTTGACTATGCCCAGGTTATACAACAGAACCCGACTTTAAGCATACTTACCTACTTTTGAAAAAGCATGTCAGGGAGTTGTGAAAGTAACACCTATCAGTGTGGACGTGTACTGCTACATCTGAGAGGCGTGTCATAAAAATGACTTACATCCAAATGTTAATGGGCCCCAAAGTTAGTAAGATCTACTTGTTGAAAAAAAGACTCTTATATTTTGCAGAATTTGTTCATGTATTGTGCTTTACAAGAGGTTCAATGAGGTATTACAATAGGGGCAGGGCCGGTTCCGGGGCTTCTGGCGCCCCGGGCGGCATTAGGGGGCATGGCTTCATACAGGGGGCGTGGTCTGTTACGCCCCTGTACTGTTGCATCAGTACAGTGAAGGTCCTCTCCAGGAAGAGAAATTAGACGCGTAGCAGCAGCAGCGGATCTTGCCATGGTGCGGCACCCTCCGCAGATTGCTGGACTATTCAGGGAGTCAGGGAGATTGCTTCTATTTCAGGGAGTCTCCTGCAGAATGAGGGAGCGTAGGCAAATATGTTTATACCAACAGAATAATGTGCAAAAAGGCGGCAAACTACATGTACAGTAGTTTAATTTGGACCACATGGCCTGCCTGGTAGTGGTATCACTTCCTATAGCAACAATATTAACACAAGGTCCCAAAGGTCAAAGCGCAACAAAAAAATAAAAAACATTACACTGTTCAACACTTAAGTCACGTAATCGGTCAGGCAGAGATGTACCTCTGTGCCGGTAACCTCAGGGTACCATGTGTAAAACGTGGCACTGGTGCTCCTGAACTGTACATCTCATGTGGAACGCAAAACTGGATATATGCAGCTAGCTCCTCAACAACTTCTAATGCAGCTACCAGTCAGCAAGCAACATCAGTGCACATGTGCAGACCAGTAGGGACCATATGGTAGCACTGATCCAAAGTTTTGAATGACCAGCTAAACTACAGGAATAATTCATTAAACTCTGAATACCCCAAACAGGAGTTAAAGGGAATGTCTCATATCAGCACATACCTAGGCATACAATGCTAGAAAATTCAACGTGATCTTACAATATTACTAGAGATGTGCACAGGACCATTTTTACTGGATTTGGATTTGGCCCTGATTCATCATCTGGCTTTGTATTTGTTGTTTTCCAAACCGCCGTGACTGGTGTCAAAGTCGAAAAATATTGTTATTCTCATGCCTTGTACTAACCCCATGCGCTTGCCCGCTGCGCGTGCACCCACTCCCCCGTGCGTACGCATCCCCTCAGGTTGCGTAAGGGACGCTCTGACGTCTCCTGCGCATGGAGATGTGTATTTACGGCGGAGTTTGCAAGCGTCTAGCGGGCGACTCAATCGTCACATAGTTATTCCAAATAGTGCATTTTGTAGGTTATGATCTCCTTAATAATATCAGTAAGTTTGTTTAGTGTAACTGGTTTATGGACAGAGAAATCCCTCTTTACATGATACGAAGGGTCAGACAGGTTTTGAGCAGTGGTGTTTAGTATGCAACGGTAGAGTATATTATTAGAAACATTCCGGTATTGGTTTGAGAGAAATCAATCGCTCCTGCGAATAGTTATGTCTATAAGAAGTTTATGGACATTTACTATATTTGCAGGTCATTATCCATGCGGCGGGAATCCTGAGATTCCCTCCCACCTGAGCAGTATGAAATAGTCACAGCCCACCTGTTTAAATCAACCTATGACCTTTTGTTATAATGTAGAGACAGATTCCTGTGTCCAATGAACAATGAGATTGTAGGCCCCTTTGTAGTGTACTGTATGCAGTGTATATAAGGCAGCCAGATTGGGCCAGCTCAGTCTACTCTCCACAAAAGGTTTTCATCACTGACTAACTTGAGAGCTGGTACCAGGACTGCGCAGCGATCATTCCCCAGTGTGTAAGTGTTTCTCTGTAACCAACTTGTTCTCTGTTTGTATTTGCCATACTCTCTCTCTCTCTCTCTCTCTCTCTCTATTATTGTTACGCTGTTGTATATTGTATATGTGTAGTTATTATGTTTAGATATTGATGTTAGCCTGTAGTTTATGAAATGTTAACTGTATTTTCCCTTTTTACATAACTAAATCTCGTTAGTAAAGGTTTTGGAACCTTAGCAAGGTATTGTGTGTTTATTACATTGCTGATAGTATACTGAGCGTCTTAATCGCTCCAACAGCTTTCATATGATAAGGGTTAATCAGCGTTGCATTGTGGTAATATTACAGTAATAAGGTTTACAGCATAAGCATATCCTTTCATTGTGTTGCATACAAGGTTTACTGTGTGTCATCCTGTGAGCGTCTGCGCCGCTCGTGTTCCTCTTGTGGGCACGGCGTCCGCTACGCTAGTAGCGTAGCATTACGGTACTCGGACCGCCTATAGCGTGCTCGATACCCAGCCTAAGCCGTGAGCGAACGTGTCGCTCGTGCGTCTCGACCACGGCCTAGCGTCTGCTACGCTAAGTGCGTACCTTTACGGTACCCCGTACGCCCATTGCGTACTGAGTCTCTTACCAATATATAGTGAATGTTATAAGATAAATATTTAGCTTTATCAATTGGCGGCTCGTCCGTCCTCCACATATCCGCTCTAGCGAACACAAGCAGACTTTATCTGTCAGCAAAGGGCGGGAAGGTGTATCCCTTTGTATCCGTGTTGGTGGTGAGGGATACGGTAGTGCTGACTAGATAAGCGTCTGCATCGCTACGCTGTAGGAGTGCTGGTGGAATCCGGAACCGGAAGGTAAGAACAGTACGCTATTGTCTTTTAAAAACTGTTTTATTTCTGTTTGATACGCATTGCGTACGCAACACACGCACACACCTGCATTTGTCATTTGTGTAATTTTCACATCTCACTTTCCTGTTTTGCCATTTATCATTGATAATGTGCTGAGAAAGATTTGTTGCTATTGGTAGTTAAAAGTAAAATTAATACGTAAGGGAGTAATTTTTAAAACACTCGCACGGCTTGCCTAGTATACAAGGAAGTTCTGTGTGGTGTTCAGTAAATGATTACAGTTAAAGATCATTTACATTGATATAAACGTGTTACTTGTGTTACTGTGGACGTGTCTGGCCTGTGTACACGTGTCCCTAACAAAGGGCGGGACAAGCGTACGCGACGCAAGGGCTGACGCACGTAGCGTATATTACGCAACGGAGCGTATGGGTACGCCCACGTAATACAAATCACACGATAGTATTGTTTTAGTAGGCGATACGGAGGCAACGCGATAATAGCGCAAGTCAATCTCAGTGTCCTAAATTTTAGCGTAAATAATCCTTCTCTAGTTGTAACTCCTTTCGGGACTAGACTGTGATACTGAATGAAAGGGATTTCTGCGCAGAAACGAAAGTAAAGAGTATATGAGGTGAAAGAGTGTGTATACATATATAAGTTTCTCATTTTTGGGTGGAATCACAGGAAATCGAGTTCTCGTGAGGTACATACGTGCAAGTGACAGCACTATGGCTTGGGAGGCATCCCTTGTTAACATATTAAAATAAGAGCATTAGAGATAACGGACCAGGAGGTCCAGAGACAGACCAGGAGGTCTAGGTACAGCGGACTAGGAAGTCCGCTACAGATAGAGTCAAGAAGCACAACACCAGGAGGGTTGGTGCAATACCCATATAGGCCATTAAGCTCTGGCTGAAGGAATTCGCAGCCGAAATTTTCGATTCCACTGGTCGTTCCGCACATAAGATTAGTTGCTTATGTGCAGAACGATTGTATCGCATGTAATTGTGTGCATTAGTTAGTAACTTGACCCAGTACCATTTGCGTACGCTAGAGGGGTCATAAACGCTATTTGTACATTCTAACGTGATTTGTGTAATTTTTTTTTATTTTAAGGGAGGTTCGCTGGTCACTCAGGAATTCTCCAGCAACTGATGTTTACTGGGAAGGGTTAAGTGCTCTTCGGATCACACCCACATGTTCCAGTAAATAGAGGTTCAGGTCGCAGGGGCCCTAGGTTGAATATGCCAGCGCTAAGGCAGTGTGTGGGCGTATTGGTAGACGTGGGCGGAGTGAGTGGAGGTACTCGGTAAACTTTCACCGTCAGTCTACCCCAGACATCTTGGTTTTTGTAAGGGTTCGCTGAAGACCCTGATTTGAATGTCAGAGGTAGCGAAAGCAACACCTGCAAAGATGGGGGCCAGTTGTTCAGGTAGGGGGCGATCAACCCTGGTCCAAGTTGATTCAGTAAACCGACCAATCGGGTCGGCAAGGTATATCATGTGTGAGAAATACGGTTCACACACAGAGGTTTTGTGCGATGAATGGGAAAGAATGACTGTGCATGACGGGGAAAAGTTCCCACGGGTAGGCAGTTTTAGCCCCGAGGTGTTACAAAATTTAAGGAGAAGGATATGTCTCATTAAATCTGCAAAGAGACGGATCAAACATTATGATTATTTACAATTATGGCAACAGGAAGGTGAAATACAGAGAGGATTGGCTCAAGTGGCTGGATCTAACCCTATCAGAAAACTGATAGCCACCGCTCCACCACCACCATACATAACGGGAGAGAAAGTGGTTACAGAGAATGGCACACTGGTGTATGATAAACATGCACTTAGTAACTGTATAGATGTTAAGAAAAATGTAACTAAGATTGTTGATGCTAATACTAACTCGTGCAAGCTGTACCCTGTTTTAAACTTTTCCCAGGATTGTGACCAAGAGGATGAACCCACAACAATATCGGCACTCTCTCTAGCAGCCACCATAGCAGAAACAACAGTGGGCACGTCCCAACCAGTAAGAGCAGTATCAAAGGCCCCTAGTGGAGGGACAGGTGAGGTCGTATCAACGAGGTCGTATCACCTGTAAGTACGGCACTGTACACTATGCTTAAACCATTACACCACATGTTGTAGAATCTACTCAGAATGATGTTATTGAACTTAATCCCGTTAGGGTAATTGCAGTACCAAATGGGAAAACTGACACTTCAGGAGTCACTCCTGTCAGAAACATCGCCATGCACTGCCCCTTTTCCCGAACGGAATTAAGATCAATGGTGTCTGAATTCCATGATCCTAGGAAAGATCTAGTTGCAAGCCAGAAGTACATTAGAGAGCTAGGACATACTGTGGAGCCCAATAACAAAGATTGGCGGACATTGCTGAGGCCATGTTTACCCTCCAATGTCGACTCAGCGAGTTTTATAACTGACTGTAGACTAGACGAAGAAGTACCCCTTACTGAGGAGTACAATCAAGATAATGTGAAAAGAATTAACTTGCAGCTGGGAGTATATTTCCCAGCTGTTGCTAAATGGAACAAAATTTTCTCCATCAAGCAAAAGGAGGGAGAAACAGCTGCTGATTATTTTCATCGGGCACTAGAGGAAATGGCTAAGTATACAGGGATAGAAGATATTAAGACAAATGTGAATCATAGAGAAGTAGCAGTATCTGTGTTAATGGATGGTTTAAAGGAAGTATTGAGGACGAGGGTACAGACCACCCAACCATGTTGGCGAGGTTTGTCGGTGGCTACTTTGAGAGAGGCCGCTATTGATCATGATCGGAACATCACCAGACACAGGGAGTCACAGAGTGATAAGCTGATGGCTGTAAGTATACAGGCCCTTACCACAAGGCCAACTCAGCATAAGTCTCAGACCCCTGTGGGTAAGTCAAATGTGGTAACTTGTTATTACTGTCATAAAGAGGGACATTTTGCACGAGACTGTAGATTTAAAAGTACACAAAACTCATATCAACCCCCTAGACAACGACATGACACACGAAATTGGGATCAAGGACCGCAGAGACGGAGTTATGAGCCACACGCAGGGGAAACAAAAAGGTATCCCCCAAAAAGAGACTGGCAAGTCTCTGATAGTTCCCATTTACCCCCTTCACAGGTAATAGCTGCCAGCGCAATGCAGGGAGGTCACCACATACAATAGGGGTGGGGCCACACCTGTAATCTGCAGCCAGTGAAATTAATTGCGAGCCTTGGAAGTGAACCCGAGGTCACAATTGATGTAGCTGGTAAATCTCTAAATTTCCTTGTAGATACGGGGGCGGCCAAGTCAGTGATAAATTAGACCGTGGGCATGAGAACCACTGGTAAAACAATTCCAGCCATGGGAGTAACAGGAGTAGTACAACACTACCCTTTCAGCAAACCTGCAGAGATTACGATAGGGCCTTTGCATACCAAGCATTCTTTTCTGCTGGCTGCATCGGCTCCGACTAATCTCCTAGGGAGAGATTTACTGTGCAAAATGGGATGTGTCATATATTGTACTCCTGAAGGTGTGTTCTTGGACATACCCGAAAACCACGCTCAGGAAGTGCAGGATATGCTAGACTCCCCAACAAGATTAATGTCACACACTGTTATTGTAAATAGGTGTCCGTCCAAGGTAGAGGAAATGATTTCCCAGATACCGGAATCACTTTGGACCAAGGATGGACAAGACACTGGATTAATGGCGAATGTAGCCCCAGTAGTTGTACAAGTAAAAGATGGTAGGATAGCTCCAAAAATCCCACAATACCCTCTGAAGCCAGAGGTGGAGTTAGGAGTTTTCCCTGTAATAGAGCGCTTGCTACAACAGGGCATTCTGGTAAGAACGTCCAGCACTGCCAATAGTCCCATCTTCCCTGTTAAAAAGAGTGGGGGGAGGGGTTACAGATTAGTGCAGGATCTAAGAGGGATCAACAAAATAGTTGAGAGTCAATTCCCCGTAGTGCCAAATCCAGCTGTCATCCTTATGCAAATCCTTCCCACTGCCAAATTTTTCACTGTGATTGACCTCTGCTCCGCCTTCTTCTCGGTACCTCTGCACCCTGACAGTCAATACTTATTCGCATTTACATACAGAGGAGTTCAGTACACCTGGACTCGATTACCACAAGGTTTCATTGACAGTCCAAGTATTTTCTCACAAGCCTTGCATGATTGTTTACAGTCTTTTCAACCTGAGAGTGGATCAATATTAATACAGTACGTGGATGACCTACTGCTGTGTTCAGATTCACTGGAATCATCTCTGAGAGATACGAAACAACTCCTGTTTCATCTTTTAAACACCGGACACAAAGTTTCCAAAGACAAGTTACAATTATGCCAGACCAGGGTAAAATACTTGGGACACTGTCTGACACAAGGACTGAGACACATCACCGCTGATAGAATTCAAGCAATTCGTGACATGACCCTGCCACAAACCCAGCAACAGATTAGAACGTTTTTAGGAATGTGTGGGTATTGCCGTAACTGGATCCCAGGTTTTTCCATACTGGCCTTGCCTTTACAGGAGATGGTCTCCTCAAACAAACCTGATCGGATTTCGCACACAGACGAGTCTGAGATGGCATTTGAGAGACTTAAACAGTGCCTAACGCAGGCACCAGCACTAGGCATGCCAGATTATGGAAAACCCTTTGAGCTGTACGGAACAGAGAGTGCTGGGTGCGCGGCAGGTGTCTTAACCCAGAAGCATGGTGATGCCAGCAGGCCCGTAGCCTACTATAGCGCTCAGCTAGACACGGTAGCGCGATCCCTCCCCACATGCTTGCGAAGCGTTGCAGCAATAGCATTGCTAGTAAGTAAAAGCGAAGATGTAGTGCTAGGACACAACCTCACAATTCATACACCACATGCAGTGTCAGCTTTACTGAATTCGGCCCAAACCAGACACATCTCATCAGCACGGTTTACAAGATGGGAATTGGCGTTGATGGCCCCTGTAAACATCACCATAAGGAGATGCAGCGCACTAAATCCTGCAACATATCTCCCAGGTGTGCCTGGACAGGCACAAAGGGTGGAGGATGAGAGTGATGGTGAAGGAGTATTTAGTAAGGAAAATGACACACATGATTGTATGGAATATTTGGCCCAAAATTTCACGGCAAGGCCTGACATCAGTGACAACCCACTGGAAGATGTAGATTTTACTTTCTACACTGACGGCAGTTGTCACAGACAGACGGACTCGGGAGACTTGTGTACTGGATACACAGTCGTAGATGACCAAGGTACCATAGAAGCGGAACCCCTAGGCCCACCACACTCAGCACAAGTTGCTGAACTGGTTGCCCTAACCAGAGCATGCGAACTGGCTAAAGGCAAGTCAGCCAATATCTACACAGATTCTAGGTACGCCTTTGGAGTAGTCCATGATTTCGGGGCCCTATGGCGCCTCAGAAATTTCATGACGGCAGCTGGCACACCCGTAGCACATGCAGCCCACATCAAAAGACTTCTAACAGCGATACAGGAACCCGACAGAGTGGCTGTTATCAAGTGTAAAGCTCACATGTATAGCCAAGACCCGGTATCACTTGGTAACAGCCGAGCAGACGAAGCTGCTAAATCAGCAGCCAGTAACCCCATACAGACAGACAGCACACAACTGATGGTATTTAATACTGTAAACACACAGAAATTATATGAAATGCAAGATTTGTGTTCACCACAAGAAAAGGCAGTTTGGAGGTCAAAAGGATATGGCCAGGAGTCCTCAGGACTCTGGACAGATGGACAGGGTAAGCCAGTGGCCCCCAGAGCATGCCTTCCAAGTCTAGCGGAAGCGGCACATGGACTGACTCATCTAGGCAAAGAAGGAATGTGTAAGTTGGTAAGAGCTTATTGGTGCGCCCCAGGATTTTCTTCCCATGCGGGTAAAAGAGCAATGACATGTCTCACCTGCTTGAGGAAGAATATCGGAAAGGCAATACCAACAGAGCCATCCCATATCCCTCCTACAGATGGTCCTTTCCAGGTAATACAAATTGATTTCATACAATTGCCACCTTGTAGAAATTTAAAATATGTATTGGTTTGTATTGACGTGTTCTCAAATTGGGTTGAAGCATTTCCCGCGGCCACGAATACCGCTGTGTTTACTGCAAAGAAAATTGTGCAGGAATTTGTGTGTAGGTACGGTATCCCTAGAATCATTGAGAGTGATAGGGGTACCCATTTTACAGGTGAAGTTTTTCAAGCAATGTGTAAGTTGATGGGAATTAATAGTAAGCTGCACACTCCGTACCGCCCCCAGGCGAGTGCGAAAGTGGAAAGAGTAAACAGCACTATTAAAAACAAATTAAGCAAGGTAATGGCTGAAACAGAATTGTTGTGGCCCGAAGCTTTGCCAATCGTATTATACAGCATCAGAACCACTCCCAGGTCCCCTCTTAATCTGTCTCCTTTTGAAATTCTGTTTGGTCGACAACCCCATGTTATGATTAACCCCCAGGATGATTTGAAATGTAACAATGAAGTCACTGTAAAGTATTTGGTTAAAATGAGTAAGCAATTGAGGAATCAGAATGATAATCTAAAGTTGGTGATTCCTGATTTGCCAGACAGTAATTGTCATGACATTGAACCTGGGGATTATGTAATGATACGGAATTTTCTACGCTCAGGTTGCCTTATTGACAGATGGGAAGGACCATATCAAGTCTTATTGACCAGCACGACAGCATTGAAGGTTGCCGAGAGAGAGACTTGGGTCCATTCGTCTCATTGTAAAAAGGTTGCTGACCCAGAGAGGTCCCGTGATAAGGAACAGACGGTAGAGGTTGTATCACTAGAGTGTCTGTTCCGGGAAGGTTGAGACGACACCTGAGCGCTGAGAATAATAAGACCGGAGGCGTTTGTCGAGCCAGATTTCTTTTTCCCTTTTGTTATTTTCTCCAGTTCCCATCTCCCTCCTATTCTCCTTCCCCCTTCTTATTTTTCTCCTTTTCCTCCTATAAGATGGACTTGCCCCAATAGACTGTGATCCGGATTTTCCTGTTGACCATGTTGTTGACCAGAGCAGTCTGTTTCGGTGAGAGTACCATGGAGGTCGAGAAAGGATCTGGAATAGGTTCTGATGACCAGGATGGAGGCGTAGTTTTCCAAGAGCAACATAATCACAGAGTAAAGGCGAGTATCAGAAAACGATCTGGTAGCATTGACAATAGGAGGAATTGTGAAGGATTGTTAGCTGAAGAGAACTGCATCTGTAGGCATTGTGACAACATAGTTGAGGATGGTTGCATCAAGAAATGTCAGTCCAGTTTTAATGTCCACATGGACCGGCATCCATTGAGTGACTATCACTCCTTAGTGGGTAAAGTGTTAAATCAGACAGACTGTTGGGTATGCTCTCAAGTACCTCAAGGTCATAGCAAATCAGGACTAGTACCATTCCCTTTAACTGTAGGAGAGGTACTTGAGTTAAGTGGTGGGAGGCCGGTGGACAAGAGGTTTAATATCTCTAGTCCTCCTAGTTTGAAGCTCCACCAGTATCACGTGGATAAGTCCTTAGTATGCTTTAACATTTCCAATCTCCGAAAGCCAGGAAATTGGGAAGTGTCATGGAGTAATCAAACCACAACATTTTCATATAGAGCCGATAGAATGCCTATAGACACAGAGCTTATACGCCAGATCGCCAACAGTGGAAAATATTTCCGGTATAGGTATACTCTAGGAAGTAGGACCATGCGAGTTGGAGAAGTATCACCAGGATACTGTGCACATATCGTACAACCTGATACGTGTACTAGACAGATGGGAGAGTTAGGGTTAGGAGATCTCACATGGAAAATTTGTAACATGGTAATGTCATACTCTGTCCCATATGTTCTCCCCGATGATGCATATTTCATATACGGGAGAAAGGCGTATAAGTGGCTTGCCCCAAACTCAGAGGGATTGTGTTACATTGGAAAAGTACTGCCTGAAGTAATGACTGTATCCCATAACAAAATGAAAGACATTCACCGCGGTGCCCAAGCTCCTTATACTCACACTCATTACGAGCACGTCGTTAAAAGGCACCTGATAGAGAGGACAGAGCATCCGGCCTCTGATCTGATCCATAAATCCACCGGGATTCAATTCTTACTCGCGTTAGATATCACTCGTACCGCCAGAGGAGTGATAAATTATAAATATATATCTGCACTAGCGAACTTGTTAGACAATATCACCGAAATGTATGACGACACGTTCAGGTACACTGGGAAAGAGTTACAAGCCTACAAAACAGAGCTGGTTCAGCATAGGATGATTCTCAATTATCTCACAGCAGTGACAGGCGGGTATTGTGTTACCCTAGCAACTCAATATGGTGTAAAGTGCTGCACGTATATTACAAACAGCACTGAGGACCCGGCCGAGGTCATAGACCAAAAGAAGGATGACATTTTGCAATTGAAGTGGGAGTTTCGAAGGAAACACAATCTCACACTCGCTGCTGTGGGTAATGAGCTGACCAGTTGGGTGTCATGGTTGAACCCATGAAATTGGTTCTCTGGTTAAGGAGAATGGACCCAAGGTATTATAATGGACGTAGGGAAATTTCTCTTGTGTATTCTGGGAGTCATCATATTGGTTGGCCTGATATTTAGATGCGTTCGGACTTTAACGAAGTGTAAAGGTAGTACCAGAGTGATGAGTCTGAGGAGCGAGGACACTGTAATAACAACAACTAATTTGATTTATGACCCAACGATAGAGACAATGTTGTGATGAAAATGTGATTCCACGGTCCGTTTCTTTCACCCGTTTCTCCTTTGTTTTCCTCCAAGGTACAAAGACATCCGCTTGGAAGAAGAATTTGACAACCTCTTTTATACAGACCATTGATGAACTATGCTACAAGCCCCCAATATCCCTAGTGACTTTAACTTTTACGATAGCCCAATACTTTAGAGACTGTAACTTTATGGACAATGGAAAAGCTTTTTGCTCGCTATTTATAGCAAAAGCACAGAGAGACATCAGACAACATGTACATCAAGACAAGACCTCAGACAAGACCTCAATCGGCGACTGTTTATTTAAACTCACATAGTTTACGACTGCATTTATAATGATTGTTTCTTATCTTCATCTCTACAACCTCCAGGTAATGACACACATAGTCGACAGGGAATATAGACACATATATCAGCATTCACATGTTCCCCCCCTTCATGTATCATCAACTAAATGTGCTCCCCATTTGTTGCAACCAAAAGCCGAAAAGAGCTCGGTAGAGTTTGACAGCCCATCCACAGACCCTTGATACGGGATAAGAAGGATTCAAATGTATACTTCGCAATACCTCGAAGCTTGATTTAAAACACGTATGGCACGATGATACATGACCCCTCAAACATGGATTTCATACACACATGCTTTTACTATCTCACTAGGTCATGCTTTTTTTCCTACCTTCTTCTCTCCTCCCCTTACCCAATCATAAAAAGGTGTTTACATGATGACATATATTTTTCTGTTTTGTTTAGGAAGTGGCAGTTATTGGTGACTGCCAAAGGGTGGACTGTCAAAGTCGAAAAATATCGTTATTCTCATGCCTTGTACTAACCCCATGCGCTTGCCCACTGCTCGTGCACCCACTCCCCCGTGCGTACGCATCCCCTCAGGTTGCGTAAGGGACGCTCCGACGTCTCCTGCGCATGGAGATGTGTATTTACGGCGGAGTTTGCAAGCGTCTAGCGGGCGACTCAATCGTCACATAGTTATTCCAAATAGTGCATTTTGTAGGTTATGGTCTCCTTAATAATATCAGTAAGTTTGTTTAGTGTAACTGGTTTATGGACAGAGAAATCCCTCTTTACATGATACGAAGGGTCAGACAGGTTTTGAGCAGTGGTGTTTAGTATGCAACGGTAGAGTATATTATTAGAAACATTCCGGTATTGGTTTGAGAGAAATCAATCGCTCCTGCGAATAGTTATGTCTATAAGAAGTTTATGGACATTTACTATATTTGCAGGTCATTATCCATGCGGCGGGAATCCTGAGATTCCCTCCCACCTGAGCAGTATGAAATAGTCACAGCCCACCTGTTTGAATCAACCTATGACCTTTTGTTATAATGTAGAGACAGATTCCTGTGTCCAATGAACAATGAGATTGTAGGCCCATTTGTAGTGTACTGTATGCAGTGTATATAAGGCAGCCAGATTGGGCCAGCTCAGTCTACTCTCCACAAAAGGTTTTCATCACTGACTAACTTGAGAGCTGGTACCAGGACTGCGCAGCGATCATTCCCCAGTGTGTAAGTGTTTCTCTGTAACCAACTTGTTCTCTGTTTGTATTTGCCATACTCTCTCTCTCTCTCTCTCTCTATTATTGTTACGCTGTTGTATATTGTATATGTGTAGTTATTATGTTTAGATATTGATGTTAGCCTGTAGTGTATGAAATGTTAACTGTATTTTCCCTTTTTACATAACTAAATCTCGTTAGTAAAGGTTTTGGAACCTTAGCAAGGTATTGTGTGTTTTGTTACATTGCTGATAGTATACTGAACGTCTTAATCGCTCCAACAGCTTTCATATGATAAGGGTTAATCAGCGTTGCATTGTGGTAATATTACAGTAATAAGGTTTACAGCATAAGCATATCCTTTCATTGTGTTGCATACAAGGTTTACTGTGTGTCATCCTGTGAGCGTCTGCGCCGCTCGTGTTCCTCTTGTGGGCACGGCGTCCGCTACGCTAGTAGCGTAGCATTACGGTACTCGGACCGCCTATAGCGTGCTCGATACCCAGCGTAAGCCGTGAGCGAACGTGTCGCTCGTGCGTCTCGACCACGGCCTAGTGTCTGCTACGCTAAGTGCGTACCCTTACGGTACCCCGTACGCCCATTGCGTACTGAGTCTCTTACCAATATATAGTGAATGTTATAAGATAAATATTTAGCTTTATCACTGGTTTTGGTTTTTGTTTTCAAAAATTGACAAACGAAACTAAAATCACATAATTTGTGTTAGGCGCCGAGGGTCCGCCCGTCAGTGCGGCCCGGCGCCTAGCAACTAGGGACGCCGCAGGCAGACAGCCGCCGGCTCCCTAGCAACGCTAGACGCCGGGCGCACGGAGCCGCTCAGACCCTAGCAACGGGGACGCCACGGTCAGACCGCGTTCCCCGTTGCTGGGTCTTAATTAATCAGTGCTTGTGTATTCTGGCCGTGCAGCATGCAGCTGCACGGCATCATTATGTGATTACCCTGTCTGGATCATGATTGGAGGGCTCCCAAATTTAAGCACTCTCAGGACTTCTCACAGACGCCGGTGATAGCTTCCTGTTTGCTGTGTCAGTTACAGAGAGTTTCCAGTCCTGCTCAACCCGGTTGTTCCTGTCCTCAGTGATCCAGTACTCGGAATTTGTCATCTATTCCTGGAGTCCGACCGAGCACCTTTAACATCCTGTGGTGTTCGTGAGTCGCGGCGTAGCCGTGTGTTGCGGCTTGACCGCTACTATTTATTATTTAGTTTATTGTGTTCTGGAGCTTTTGCGGAGGATTCCGCTCCCACAAATCCACTCTGGTATCCAGCGGTGCTGGATAGGAGTAACGGATCAGTGGATCTTTGGTTGTCCTTTTCCCTGGCGGTTTGTCCGCACATACTTTTGGTTTAAGTTAGATAGCTTGTAACCCCTGGCCTGGTTGCTTAGTCAGAGGGCCCCTTGTTATCACCCTGTCTCGGATTTCCCTTTGTCTCCCATTAAGACCTGAGGGGGCATCGGGGTTGGGCAGACATAATCCGCCCTTCGAACGCGGCTGCCATGGGCTCAAGCAACCATAGTCTCGCAGGGGATTTCTGATAACACGGGCGAGACAACGGAGTTAGGGCGCCAGAGGTTACTAGGCATTCCTGCTCCCGTACCAGCATATCCTTCCAGTACTCAGACCTCTGCCATAAAGATCTCCTCTGGTCTGGAGTACGGGAATCATAACATTATCACCGGCCAAACTAAAATTTAAAATTAAACAGGAGTTAATTTTTTCCCTTATTCTGTTGGGAGATTTGTCAGCCTCATGAATCCCTCCGGTGTTGGGCCAAATCCTGGCCAGCTTTTAGTTAGCCAGATTCAAGAGCTTACTCAGATGGTTCAAGATCTGTCCCTTCGGGTGAGGTCACAGGAAGATCTGTTGCGGACTTCCCCGAGGGTCATTCCTGAACCAAAAATGCATCTGCCTGACCGTTTTTCTGGGGATAGAAAGCAGTTTTTTAATTTTAAAGAGTCTTGTAAACTGTATTTTCGTTTAAGACCAGTCTCCTCAGGTACAGAATCTTAGCGGGTAGGAATTATTATTTCTTTGCTACAGGGGGATCCTCAGACCTGGGCTTTTGGCTTAAAGACAGACGATCCGGCTTTATTGTCTGTAGACGCCTTTCTGGGGTCTTTAGGGCTATTGTATGACGACCCTGATAGAGAGGCATCCGCCGAGAGTCAGTTGCGTGCTCTCAGACAGGGTAGGAATCCCGCAGAGATTTATTGTACGGAGTTTCGCCGTTGGTCGAACGACTGTGGATGGAATGACCCAGCCCTGCGCAGTCAGTTTCGCCTCGGCTTATCCGAGTCTATAAAAGACAGTCTCCTTCAGTATCCTGCTCCTGAGACTCTCGATAAACTCATGGAGCTCTCTATTAAGATTGATCGTCGTCTCAGAGAGCGGAGGGCTGAAAAAGGAGCATCTGTCGGGTCTTCTCCTTGTGTTTTTTCCATTCCTGTGGACATAGAGGAGCCCATGCAGATAGGCCTCTCCAAACTGTCTCCTGAAGAAAGAACCAGAAGGCAAAATTCTGGTCTTTGTTTATACTGTGGGGGTAAGGGACATTTTGCCCGTAGTTGTCCGAACAAGTCGGGAAACGCCTCGACCAAGTGAGTTGTGAGGGGGTTCACTTTGGTCTGCAGCTTATCTCCTCAAATAATTCACTGTTGGTTCCAGCTAAAGTTTCCTTTGGCAGCCTCTGTTCCTCGGTCTCGGCTTTTGTGGACTGTGGAGCTGCAGGGAACTTTATGGATTTAACATGGGCTAAGGCCTTAGGTATTCCTCAATTAGCCTTGGGTAGGTGTATCACCATGCATGGTTTAGATGGGAGTCCCTTGTCCAATGGGGTTATTTCTCTCTGTACACCTCCTGTTCTACTTTCGGTAGGAGCTCTGCATTCTGAAAAGATTGAGTTTTTCCTTACCCATTGCCCAGCAGTTCCTGTGGTTCTGGGTCACCCTTGGCTGGCCTTTTATAATCCCATCATTGATTGGCAGTCGGGGGAGATCTTACAATGGGGTACCATCTGTAATAAGGAATGTATTACGCTTCCCATCAGAATAGCTGCTGTCATTCCCGCACCCATTCCTGTGGAATACCAGGATTTTGTTGATGTATTTTCCAAGGGCAATGCGGATATTCTGCCTCCCCATAGGCCTTATGATTGTGCTATCGAGTTAATTCCTGGTGCCACTTTGCCTAAGGGAAGGTTATATGCATTGTCCGGACCTGAAACTGTGGCCATGAATGAGTATGTTAAAGAAAGCCTAGGGAAAGGATTTATCAGGCCATCTAAATCCCCTTTAAGTGCAGGCTTCTTCTTCGTGGAGAAGAAGGATGGATCACTCAGACCTTGCATTGACTTTAGAGCCTTGAATAAAATCTCAGTAAAGAATACTTACCCTTTGCCGCTGATTTCTGTCCTCTTTGATCAGCTACGTTCGGCTGTGATTCTTTCTAAGATTGACCTGAGAGGAGCATATAACCTCATCAGAATCAAGTCAGGGGATGAGTGGAAAACGGCATTCAGTACTCAATCAGGCCACTATGAGTATCTGGTTATGCCATTCGGCCTGTCCAACGCTCCGGCAGTTTTCCAGGATCTCATTAACGATGTGCTCCGTGAATTTCTTGGAAGATTCGTTGTAGTCTACTTAGACGATATATTGATATATTCTGACTCTATTGAACAACATGTTACCCAGGTGCGTCAGGTTCTAAAAAAATTACGTGAAAATCACCTATATGCCAAGCTGGAGAAGTGTGAATTTCATGTCACGGAGGTATCCTTTTTAGGGTACATTATTTCCCCTCGGGGATTCTGTATGGAACCAAAGAAGCTCCAAGCCATCCTTAGTTGGGCGCAACCCACCAATTTAAAAGCAATTCAGCGCTTTTTAGGGTTTGCGAATTACTATAGAAGATTTATTCACTCTTTCTCTGACCTAGTTGCTCCCATTGTGGCACTGACTAAAAAGGGAGCAGATCCTACTAACTGGTCACGTGAAGCGGAGTTATCTTTTCAGGCCTTGAAACAAGCCTTTGTCTCAGCCCCGGTCCTCAGACATCCCAACCCAGAATTGCCTTTCATTGTTGAGGTTGATGCCTCGGAGGTTGGAGTAGGGGCTATCCTATCTCAGAAGGATCCGGATTCCCTGGAATTACATCCTTGTGCCTTTATGTCCAGGAAATTCTCATCTGCTGAATCCAACTACGATGTTGGTAACCGGGAATTACTGGCTATTAAATGGGCTTTTGAGGAGTGGAGGCATTGGCTTGAAGGAGCCACTCATACCATTTCAGTTTTGACTGATCACAAAAATCTTCAATACATTGAATCAGCTAAACGGCTGAATGCCCGGCAAGCTCGTTGGGCTTTATTTTTTACTCGTTTCAAGTTCATTATCACCTTCAGGCCAGGTTCCAAGAATACCAAGGCAGATGCCCTGTCACGCAGTTTTTTTTTCCAGTTCAAGACAACAGTCCTGTTACTCCCATACTTCCGTCTTCAGTCATTCGGGCAGGTCTCACACAAGATTTATTTACCCAGTTAAAGCAGCTTCAACATCAAGCTCCTGGAAATACTCCTGCTGGTCGTCTTTTTGTCCCCGAGTTTTTGAGAGCAACGGTTTTGACAGAGTTTCATGATAGCAAGGTTGCCGGGCATCCGGGGATCGCTAAAACTTTTGAATTAGTTTCCCGCTCGGTATGGTGGCCTGGTCTTTCCAAAGACATTAAGGAGTTTGTTTTTTCTTGTCAGGTCTGTGCACAGCATAAGGTTCCCCGTTCCTTGCCTATCGGTCAACTTATGCCCTTGAATGTTCCTCTTAGGCCATGGTCTCATATTTCCATGGATTTTGTGGTGGACCTCCCTCTGTCAGCCGGATGCAGAGTCATATGGGTGGTAGTGGACCGTTTTAGCAAAATGGCCCATTTCATTGCTCTTCCCCGATTGCCATCTGCCCAGGGATTGGCAGTCTTGTTCCTCCGCCATGTTTTCAGACTCCATGGGTTACCCACTGATATTGTTTCTGATCGGGGTCCACAATTCATTGCACAATTTTGGAAGTCTTTTTGTGCCTCATTAAAGATGAAATTATCTTTAACGTCTGGCTACCATCCCCAATCCAACGGGCAGACTGAGCGAGTTAATCAATCATTAAAACAATATTTGCGTTTGTACTCGGCCAAACTCCAAAATGACTGGTCTGAGTTTCTTCCGTTTGCAGAGTTTGCTTACAACAATGCCTGTCATTCCTCCACCAATGTATCTCCATTTTTTACAGTTTTTGGTTTTCACCCCAGAGCTAATTCCTTTTTTCAACATTCCTCTGTCTCCTCACTGACCTTGACCTCTCATCTCAGACTCATTTGGAGAAAAGTGCACCTGGCTCTCAGAAAAGCGGCATTTCGGGAGAAAAAATTTTCTGACAGGCTCCGGCAGCCGTGCACTTTTAAAGTTGGAGATAGGGTATGGTTGTCGACTCGCAACATTAAACTTCGACAAACCTCAGCCAGATTGGGTCCTAAATTTATTGGACCATTTCTTATTATCAAAAAAGTCAATCCAGTGGCTTTCCGGTTACGTTTACCAAAAACTTTACGGATCGGAAATACCTTCCATTGCTCCTTGTTAAAACCATATGTTTCGTCCAGTAGATTTCCTCGCAAGATCTCTCAGGGGAAATCACCAATAGATGTACAGGGTCAGCAGGAGTTCTTAGTGGAGAAGGTTCTCGATTCCAAGTTGTCCCGGGGTCGGCTTTATTTTTTGGTACATTGGAGAGGTTATGGTCCAGAAGAAAGGTCTTGGGTCCTGGATGAGGATCTCCATGCCCCGAGGCTCAAAAGGGCATTTTTTCGAGAATTTCCTCAGAAACCTGGCCTTAGGGGTTCCTTGACCCCTCCTCAAGGGGGGGGTACTGTTAGGCGCCGAGGGTCCGCCCGTCAGTGCGGCCCGGCGCCTAGCAACTAGGGACGCCGCAGGCAGACAGCCGCCGGCTCCCTAGCAACGCTAGACGCCGGGCGCACGGAGCCGCTCAGACCCTAGCAACGGGGACGCCACGGTCAGACCGCGTTCCCCGTTGCTGGGTCTTAATTAATCAGTGCTTGTGTATTCTGGCCGTGCAGCATGCAGCTGCACGGCATCATTATGTGATTACCCTGTCTGGATCATGATTGGAGGGCTCCCAAATTTAAGCACTCTCAGGACTTCTCACAGACGCCGGTGATAGCTTCCTGTTTGCTGTGTCAGTTACAGAGAGTTTCCAGTCCTGCTCAACCCGGTTGTTCCTGTCCTCAGTGATCCAGTACTCGGAATTTGTCATCTATTCCTGGAGTCCGACCGAGCACCTTTAACATCCTGTGGTGTTCGTGAGTCGCGGCGTAGCCGTGTGTTGCGGCTTGACCGCTACTATTTATTATTTAGTTTATTGTGTTCTGGAGCTTTTGCGGAGGATTCCGCTCCCACAAATCCACTCTGGTATCCAGCGGTGCTGGATAGGAGTAACGGATCAGTGGATCTTTGGTTGTCCTTTTCCCTGGCGGTTTGTCCGCACATACTTTTGGTTTAAGTTAGATAGCTTGTAACCCCTGGCCTGGTTGCTTAGTCAGAGGGCCCCTTGTTATCACCCTGTCTCGGATTTCCCTTTGTCTCCCATTAAGACCTGAGGGGGCATCGGGGTTGGGCAGACATAATCCGCCCTTCGAACGCGGCTGCCATGGGCTCAAGCAACCATAGTCTCGCAGGGGATTTCTGATAACACGGGCGAGACAACGGAGTTAGGGCGCCAGGGGTTACTAGGCTTTCCTGCTCCCGTACCAGCATATCCTTCCAGTACTCAGACCTCTGCCATAAAGATCTCCTCTGGTCTGGAGTACGGGAATCATAACATTTTGTGCCTTTTTTTTTTGTTCCATGGGGATGATTCAGACCTGATCGTAGATGTGCTAAATTTAGCACATCTACGGTCAGATTCTCTGACATGCGGGGGAACGCCCAGCACAGGGCTAGTCCGCCCGGCATGTCAGGCACCCGTAGGAGGCCCGCAGCCATTTTTGTGATCACATCGGCTGCGGGTGATGTCACCCAGCCGCCCTGACTACGCCCCCTGTTTCTCCGTTGCCGCCCCTGTTTTGAAGCCTCGTCCCTGCAATTCTCCATCTCCGCCTTAGAAATGGAGCATTTCTGCTCCCCCCCCCCCCCCCCGTGCAATCGTCTCTGCCTGTTGTCCGCCCTGCATGTCAGGCGGCCGCAGGAGACCCACCGCTATTTTTGTAATCGCAGCGGCTGCGTATGACGTCACGCAGCCGCCCGACTACGCCCCCTGTTTCTTCATTGCCGTCCCCGTTTTGAAGCCTCGTCCCCACAACAACCTGTCTCCGCCTTGGAAATGGAGCATTGCCGTCCCCCGCCCTGTGACCATCTCTACTTCATTGACAGACAAAGGCAAACGCAGAAAATGCAAGCGCATGCACAGGATGGGCCCTGCGCATGAGCCCGCATCCCCTTAGCTATTTTTGCAATTGGATCGCTTATTGCGATTGCAATCCAACCTGAATCAGGCCCTATGTGTACAATATAAAATATACATCACATTATTAGATGCCACTAAGCGAGCAAAACTGCGGCCAAATCGTAGTAATAAAATTTTTCTCATATAATAGTTTTAAATAATAAGTGAAATCACATTTCCCTTAGGTCAGTCATGTAAAAGACAAGGGCCTCAAACTAGAAATAACCAGTCTTAGCCGGTCTGGTGGGGTGTGTGAGGTCATGCTGTGATGTCATAATGGCAACTGCCTATACAGGGCTCTGCTGTTGCTGTCTCTTGCATATGCTTTCAGAGGCCTGGCACGGCATAGCACACTGGTAGAAGGTTAGTGACTGGACAAAGATAAGAGCAGCTTAGTTCGAATCTTCGGCAGACTTTTAGCATGACTATTATAATATATGACTTATGACCTTGGGGATAGAATAGTATTGGATAAAAACAAAATCTCACACCTACTGGGAAAGTGCTGTTAGTTAACATCCACAAGCGGCTGCAAATGTGCCATTGGAGATATTTGAAGAGCACTGTCTAGATGGGCCTATAATCAGAGCCGTCTTAACAGCAGTATAGGCCCCTAGGAGCAGCAATGCACTGTGGCCCCTACCCACCCATTAGTGGTAGGGGTGGGGGGGTGCTATCAGCGGCAGCTTTGATGTTCCGCGGGGGTAGGGGGGTTCTATCTTTCACTCAGCATGTAGGACCTGGAGAAATAATTTCTGCTAATTACTCCTTTACTGCACAAACGGGGCGGGAAGGAGAACACTAAACTGTAGAAGGGGACATTGTGCTGAATGAAGGGGCCCTGGTACATGACTTCCAGGGTGGTAGGGGGTGTTTAATACACAGGGGAGGGGTAGATAGTGGAGTGGGCTTAATATTCATCATTTTCCGGGGGTCAGGGCAGCTTGCTTTACTGCAGATATCTCCAGTTCCTGGAAATAGATTCCTTAGCTTTAGTGGGATAAAAAAAAAACTAGAGAGTCCCACCTTTCACGAAGGTACTGGAGACTTGGGGATCAGACTTCAGGAACCAGAGCAATCCACCAACTGAAATATAAAACTGCATATTAGGCGTGTGGAGCTGGAACAGGGACCAGCTGCTTGAAGGCTGATATCTCTGGTTCTGGACATAGTAGAGACAAGTTGCCTATGTCCACTGAAAGGAAAGAGTCCCAGCTTTTGGAGTATACCCTCAGAAAAACTCTAAGTCAGACAGAATCCGAGATATCTGGCTGGAAAGAACAATTAACAGGCTTGGATGGGGACCACTGCTTTAAAGTCGGATGTCTCTGGTTCCCCAGGGCCGATTTTCAAAAATCTGTTACCCCTGGAAAGAGGGGACCCTCAGCTATCAGCCTAGGGCCCTTTTACTCCTGAGGCCCTTGGGAAAGAGCCCATTGAGCCCATACGAGAAGACGGCCCTGCCTATAAAGTTCCTAATGAAATCCTTTATGTGCGGCTGCACCTACGACATCTCCTTGGAGATGTTTGGTGAGCCTATAATGTTGCAAATTAAATTCTTTACTCTCTCTCTCTCTGCCTGCCTAAATCCCAGTGTGCCAGTGTTGCAGGCTGATCGATTTTTATTAATGCGCAGAGATGTAAGAGAATTATATTGTGCTTTAATCATTACTTTTGTTTTTATCCAATACTATACAGGTATACAGATGTAGCCATGCTGATCATGGCTACATCTGAGGGAAACGTGCACCCTCAACTCAGCTACAGTATGTGTGCCTGTGCCTAGCCGTGCCGAGCTTTGGCATTTGCCGCTCCCATCCATGCGAATGGGGCACACACACATCTTAGACGTCCAGACGTACGCGGTGCGGTTGCGCCTAAGAAGGCGCCATCACCATAAGCTGTAGCCACAATGAGAATGGCTACATTTGTACAGTTGTAATCCCTGCAAGTGTCAGAAATTAATGCTATGGTGGTTAAGACTATCCCCCTCCCTCCCCCTCACTCCTACTCATCTCTTGCTCTCTTTCTGCAGCAGGGTACACTGGATTCCACAGGGAATAACATCGGGGTGTAGAGTTGGATCTTGATCCGAGGCACCACCAGGCTAAAGCTTTGACTGTTCCCAAGATGCACTGCACCGCCTCCTTTATATCCCCACCTCCAGGCACTGGAGCTCAGTTTGTAAGTTGGTGCCTGCATTGCAGTCAGCTAACAGGGAGGGCTGCGCTAGGCAGCCCTGAAAAGAGCTTTTCTGAAGAAAGAAGACTTCAAGGGCCGCAGTGCAGGCACTAGCTGCTATATGTCATTCTGACATATCGTGCTGTGGCTCCCTCACCTCCCCCAGCGGCGCTGTATACTCCCGCACCCTGGTTGCCGGGTACTTACAGTGGAGGCCCTCCGGTCTCATCAGGCACACACACACCGCTGCTGCTCTCCAGGATCGCGTGGCCGCACGTTAAGGGAGGAGGTAAGAGGGTCCCCTAGGCGGGACCCACCGAAATCGCGATCCGGGACGCGGTCTCCGGAGACAGACCGCGCCGCTGGCGTGGACACTGTGGCCGTACAGGGACCCCACTATATCCACCAGGAAAAGGAGCACAGGTCGGATTTACTAAAATCCGCTTTCCATAGGCTCCATAGTAGCCAGTGGTGAAGTCCGGCAAAGGGGAAAGGACGCTGACCTGTAGCCCCTCCCCCAGCCCAGGCGCCATCTACAGAAGATGTTCCCGCCCTGGAGCTGCATCTCTCTCATTCCCTCACTCCCTGTCAGCGTTTGGGCACCATTACACAGAGCTGCGCTGATCCTAGGACTGTATCCTCTGTAAAGCCACCTGCCTCATCAGCGCTGTGCATTTACAGGACACGTAAATATTCTACATGTTGTTTAGACAGTGTTAGTTAAGAACAAGTGCATACCTACAGGAATATTTAGTACAAG
The DNA here is from genome assembly GCF_028390025.1 of Pseudophryne corroboree. Lineage (NCBI taxonomy): Eukaryota > Metazoa > Chordata > Amphibia > Anura > Myobatrachidae > Pseudophryne > Pseudophryne corroboree. Next base: position 134,823,195 of record NC_086444.1, read on the forward strand.
TATTCTGTGATCTACATCCAGTGTTTACTGTGCTTTGTTATATCTGTATACATACATAGCTTTACGTAGTATTGCTAGTCCAGTGCAGTTTTATTGTTGTGTGTAATAATTTCTGCATTGTACATGTGACTGTGTGTGCCTATAGCTGCTGTGTGGTTCCTATTCCGTGTATCTCACACATATTGCTATCCCTATATTCTGTACCCTGAAGGGGGCTAAGTGCATCAGGGTCTCATATATAGTTTCACAGGATATACTGTTTGGTATTTTTCTCTGTGTATTTCAGTCACCATATACAACTTAAATCTTCTGTTTGTGATCTGCATTTGCAATCACACTCCACAGGGTGTTTTTGTCAGGTACTGTGTCTGGCTATATTGTACTGTTACGCCCTGGGGCTACATTTTCCAATAATGTCTGCCTCTCAGGGTGGGAGATTCTTGGCTGATCCTGCATCATGCAGTGCTGACACCGCGGATTTATCTGAGGAAAATATTCCAGCTGAGGGTCCAGGTACTGGGGGTTCTGTACCCCTCAGTCAGCCTACAGCACCGGTGGCACACCAAGTCCCACCTTGGGCTGCTTTTTCTAATTTACTGACTACGCTGGTAATGAGACTTGCGCCACCTGTGGGACCTACTGTGCCTTTACAATCACATATTGTCCCTGTTGCAAATCCACCATGGGCTGATACTCTGTTGACTCAGTTACAGCAGTTAAATCAGTCGTTGGTTAAACAAAAGACTGACCCTCGCCCTCCTAGGACCAAAGGGTCATCTAAATGGGCCATTTCTTCCTCACAATCCACTCATGTTTTGGATACTTCATCCGATGAAGATGGGATATATTCTGATTCATCAGACATTGATGTAGATGCTTCTGATGGGAAATCTACAACACAAGTTGATGTTCCTGACTTCTTGGAGGCTATCAATCTGATTCTGTAAATTGATGATGAAACTGACCCTCCAGATACGTCTAAGAAACCTGCTAAGTTCAAACGTCAGAAGGTTACTAAATTAGTTTTGCCACATTCTGACCATTTAATTGACATACGTCAGGAATCCTTGGAGTCTCAAGGAAAGAAATTCTCCCTGTCGAAAAAGATGCTAGCTCGTTATCCCCTCGCTGCAAAGTTAAGTAAATATTGGGAAACACCACCTCCGTCCAGTGGACTCACATGTCGCGCATCTTGTGGTGTCTTCTACTCTGCCTGTCACTACCGTCACCTCTCTGAAGGAACCGACGGATAAGAGCATTGAGGGTTGTTTGAAGTCTATTTACACTCTTGCGGGTGCTGTACATAGACCTACTATAGCAGCTTCTTGGGCTGCGAAAGCTATTGAAGCCTGGGTTCAAGAAGTTGAGGTGGAGCTACCTCTGAATTTTTCTGATAATGACAAACAGTGTCTTTCATATATTACCACAGCCTCTCATTACATTCAGGAGGCGGCTTCTGATGCCGGTGTGCTGGCGGCCAAAGCGTCTACTACGTCCATTCTGGCTTGCTGGATTCTGTGGTTGCGGTCCTGGTCTGTGGATATGGACTCTAAAAAGACGTTGGAGGTGATCCCTTTTAAGGGAAACATCCTTTTTGGGGAGGATCTGAATAAGATGGTTGCTGACTTAGCGTCTGCTAAAACTGCATGTCTGCCAAGAACTAATCCTTCGGCTCCGAAAGCTAAGAGTACCACCTTTAAGTTCTTTCGACCTCTGAGTAAAGCAAAGGGTCAGGCGTACCCAAAACAGGCTTGCATTTCCAAAACATCTAAACCCAAACCTAAACTTTCCTGGGCTGCCCGTCAGCCTGCTTCCAAATCAGACAAGCCTGCTGCATGACGGGGCGGGCCTCCCCCTGGGGGATCCCTGGGTGAGAGGCCAACTTCTGCGGTTCACCCAGGTATGGTTACAGACCACTTCAGATGCCTGGGTGAGGGAAGTCGACACTCACGGATACGCCATCTCTTTCACGAAACGTCCCCCTCGCCAGTTTTGCTCGACAAATATCCCTCAGGATCCGTTGAAAGCAAAAACTCTACATTTGGTGGTACAATCCCTCCTGGATACAGGAGTGATAGTGCCAGTGTCTCTGTCTCAGAGAGGCAGGAGGTACTGTTCAACACTGTTCCTAGTTCCGAAACCGAATGGATCCTCCCAGCCCAATGTAAACCTCAAGTCTTTGAACAAGTTTGTGAAGGTATCCAAATTCCGTATGGAAACTCTTCGCTCTATTGTTCTGGCTTTGGAGCCCAAGGACTATATGGTATCCCTGGGCATACAGGATGCTTACCTACACATACCTATTGCCATGTCGCATCAGAAATATCTGCGGTTTGCTATTGGCAACCTACATTATCAATTCCAAGCCTTGCCTTTTGGACTGATCACAGCTCCGCGGATCTTCACCAAGGTCATGGCAGTCATGACGGCTCTTCTCCGCCGTCAGGGTATTAGGATCCTGCCATATCTGGACGACTTGTTGATCCTGGTGAACTCGCCAGAGGTTCTCCTCTGTCATCTGGAACTGACGGTCCAATTCCTACAAGCACACGGGTGTCTCATCAGCTGGAAGAAGTCCTCGCTGGTCTCTGCTCAGAGCATGGTGCATTATTAGACACACACAACCAAAGGCTGTTCTAATCTCCAGAAAAGGTCCTGAAACTTCAGGAGATGATAAGATGCTTCCTCTCTCATCCACGAGTGTCGATACACTCGGCAATGCAAGTACTAGGCCTCATGATGTCGGCTTTCGACATGGTGGAGTACGCTCAATTTCATTCTCGCCCTCTGCAGCGGTTAATCCTTTCCAAGTGGGATGGCCTGCCTCACCGGATCAGGTCTCAAATGATCTTCTTGACTCCGGAGGTTCATCTGTCTCTGACCTGGTGGCTCCAGGACCAATGATTGAGCAGGGGTCGTCGCTTCTGGATCTCCAACTAGGTCCCTCTAATGACAGATGCCAGTCTGCGGGGTTGGGGTGTGGTGTTGGAGCAACAGTCTCTTCCGGGTCAGTGGACCAGAGAGGAGTCTCCTCCCAATAAACATTCTGGAGTTGCGGGCAGTGTTCAATGCTTTGAAACTGGCCCTGCATCTGGTACAGAACAGGCATGTTCAGTTACAGTCGGACAATGCCACCATGGTGGCATACATAAATCATCAAAGCAGCACTTGAAGCCGCATGGCAACGATGGAAGTGTCAAAGATTCTTCTATGGGCGGAATGTCATCTGCCAGCAATATCGGCAGTGTTCATTACGGGGGTTCTTAACTGGGAAGTGGACTTCCTCAGTCATCAGGACATACACGCCAGAGAGTGGAGTCTTCATCCAGAAGTCTTTCAACTCCTAGTGGACAAGTGGGGCCTACCAGATGGAGACCTGATGGCATCTCGACACAATCACAAGGTTTCCGGTCTTCAGAGCAAGGGCAAGGAATCCTCAAGCAGCATTCATGGATGCATTGGCCATTCCATGGAACTTTCAGCTTCCGTACGTGTGCCCTCCGGTGTCACTCCTGCCCAGGGTAATAAGGAAGTTCAAGCAAGAAGGACGAATGCTACTTTTAATCGCTCCAGCGTGGCCCAGTCGGCATTGGTTCTTAGACCTACAGGGTCTCTCGATAGAGCGTCCTCTTCTGCTTCCGCAACACCCAGACATCCTCGTTCAGGGCCCTCGTGTCTACCAGGATCTGGTCTGACTGGCTTTGATAGCGTGGCTCTTGAAGCTTCAGTTCTGAGGGCCAAAGGAATTTCTGAGGTGGTCATTCAAACGATGTTGAAGGACTGTAAACCGGCTTCAGCTCAGATTTATTATAGGGTCTGGAATTCTTACTTCACCTGGTGTGCGGCTAAGAATTATGATGCATACAAGTTCAGTGCTGCCAAACTTTTGGCTTTTCTGCAACAAGGCCTGGACTTAGGTCTTCGTCTGGCCTCCCTCAAGGTTCATATTTCAGTCTTGTCGGTATGGTTTCAGAGAAAAATTGCGTCTCTGCCTGACGTTCATACTTTCACTCAGTGTGTTTTAAGGATTCAACCTCCCTATGTCCCTCCTGTGGCTCCTTGGGATTTGTCTGTGGTTCTGGATGCTCTACAAGAGTCTCCGTTTGAACCCCTTGAGTCTGTGGACCTTAAATGGCTTACGCTTAAGGTCTTGTTTTTGCTGGCTATTGCCTCTGCTAGAAGGGTTTCGGATTTGGGTGCCTTATACTGTCGGTCACCCTTTCTGATTTTTCACCATGACCGTGCGGTTCTTAGAACTCGCCCTGGTTATCTACCTAAGGTGGTGTTGTCTTTCCACCTTAACCAAGAGATTGTGGTTCCGGCCTATGTCTCTCCTGGTTTGTCCTCCAAATAACGGTCTTTGGATGTGGTATGGGCTCTCCGTATATATGTGAAGAGAACGGCCTCTCTTAGGAGAGCTGATTCTCTCTTTGTCCTATTTGGTTCTCACAAATGTGTCTGGCCTGTGAATAAGCAGACCTTGGCCAGATGGATTAGAATGATGATTGCACAAGCTTATGTACAGGCTGGACTTCCAGCTCCTGCTACTATCAAGGCCCATTGTACTCGGTCTGTTGGACCTTCTTGGGCGGCCCGCCATGGTGCGTCTCTAGAACAATTGTGCAAGGCGGCTACGTGGTCCTCAGTGAACACGTTCATCAGGTTCTATACCTTTGATACTTCCGCCTCCCAGGATGCTTCCTTTGAATGCCGGGTTCTTGTGCCCGCTGCTGTGCGTCCCCTCCCTTGAAGAACTGCTCTAGGACATCCCCGGTGTTATTCCCTATGGAATACCAATGTACCCCACTGCAGAAAAGGAGATTTATGGTAAGACTTACCATTGTTAAATCTCTTTCTGTGAGGTACACTGGATTCCACAGGGCGCCCACCCTGACGCACTTAGCTTCTTTGGGTTTGTATGGCATTAGCCGCTGGTACCTTCTCCTGTCGTGAGAATGTGGTTATCTGTGGCTAGTAACTACTATCGTCTCTTTTACCTGCTACTGCATTGGACTGGTTAACAAAACTGAGCTCCAGTGCCTGGAGGCGGGGATATAGAGGAGGCGGTGCAGTGCATCCTGGGAACAATCAAAGCTTTAGCCTGTTGGTGCCTCGGATCAAGATCCTAATCTACACCCCGATGTTATTCTCTGTGGAATCCAGTGTACCTCACAGAAAGAGATTTAACAATGGTAAGTCTAACCATAAATCTCCTTTTTTTCACTCTCTCACCATTGACGTATATGTGCATTTTTCTCTGAGTAAATAGGTCAAAATAGCAGATTTGAGGTGACATAAGAGATTACTGGGTTAGGCAAGGTTAGTTGGTGAGCGGGTGGTCTGGGCAAACTCTGCATAGTCTCTTAATGCCTAGAGGGACGTGCAGTCCTTCAGCCATGGGTCCCCAGAGGTTTCCTCCACAAGGGGTTTTTTCCTCTCCTGAGTGCTGAAGGATGACCCTTCATGAGTCATGAGGCTCCTGCCATCTTGTTCCTCTTATAGGACAAGTTTGTAAGGTTACTGGACCAATCTTAGTCTGAAATGCCCTATTTTAGAATGCAGAGTAAGTAACAATATTAATAGTTACAAAATAATAATCATAAGAAGAAGACGAAGAAGAAGAAGAAGAAGAAGTAGAACAAAAACAGGCTACATTTTATTTAATATAAAAATAGACATTTATTTTTTAAATATATTTTGCTTGAAGTTGTCTTTATAAATAAATTCTCTCAAAAGGTGAAGAAATGACAAATATTTGGGGAGACAAATATATTAGGAGAGTTCGGAACCATGCATTGTTTATTCTACACAGGAGAGTACCAGGTGAGGCAGCCATGTTGGGAGCACTACATAGATTACACTGTTCGATAAGTAAAACATGGCAGTAAGGCATACAAGGGTAAAATGAAAAGCAACTAACAAGACAGCTAGTTTGCAGCTTACACAGTAAGGAAAATGGTCTTACTCTATAATTGCTTTTAGATAATTTTCTCCTTTATAACTATTATAAAGTGAGCTGAGGGGAAAATAACAATAGAGGGTCCAGTTACATTTTGAAATAATGAAAAAATATATATATCTGACCAAAAAAAAAAAATGTATAATAATTATCCAACACTCCGAAGATGGTAAGCGCTTATTGTAAATTGCATAGAATATTTATATGAATCCCACTTAATCACTGTTACACACTGGTTCTCACTGAGTGGAGGTTGAGACGAGAGGGGTGTCATTCGGCTCCCCAGCTGATGAGTGTATGCAACAGGTAGCATTGCAGGATCACTGGAAGTGTTGTGGATCTCTGATAATCTCAGGTCTCAGAGGAGTTAAGTTAAAAACTACTGTCTACCACTGAGATGCTCTAAGACATTGACAAGATGGTGCTACACTTATGTGCAGTATTTAGGTCACCAGCCATCTTGGTACAGGGAGTGAAGCCTCCCTGAAGGAACAGTATGGAATCTGCGCAGTAGCGCTCTCCTCTTTCAACACTTTTTACATACAAATAGGATAATAATGATAAAACTCCCACATAGTCATCTAAATGGGATGTAGTCACCGTCCCGGCGGTCAGCATACCGCCACCGGGATCCTGGCCACCAGAATGCCAGAAGGGAGCCGAGGACTATTCCCACTAGTTGGTGTCCATGACACCCATAGAGTGGGAATAGAACCTGTGGCAAGCGTAGCAAGCCACCGAGCCCGCAGCGTGAAGCCTGTATCCAGGGGCTTCGTTTCGCTTGCCCCCCTGCCAGCATTCTGGAGGCTGGGATCCCGATGTCGGTATTTTGGCCGCCAGGATCCTGGCCGCCGGTCAACCATACCCAATGCATCTGAATGATTACTATTGCCTGGTGTAACATTTTCAAATATGTGTAGTTTACTGTATACAAGGATTTAAAACCTTAAAACCTTATAGGAACTGAAATCTAAGGTGTATTACATGTAGTGAAAAAAAAAAAAGTTTATTATATGGCAGTAGTTTCCAAACTGGGAGCCATGACACCCTGGGGTGCCTAGGGAAAGGGCGTGGGGGTACGGGCATAGGCGTGCGCAGCACATTTTATTAGGGGGTGCACCATCGGAGGGGTGTGTCTACCACCGCCTTTTGGGCGTGTCTAGCACCATCTATTGACGGTCAACACAATATAAAGTATCCACCCTTGTACCAATCCTAATAAAGCAGATACATTGTCAAACAAACACCCCTGATGGCACACACTGCAATTACAGTGCTCCTCCTCAGCCTGATCTGGCACCCCCTCTCTATCCCCTGCAAGCTGCAGCAGCTTACTTACAAGTCAGTAACTCACTGACACTGGCAGTCGCAGACTAGTACTGCTGCTGCTGGAAAAAGAGTGACGTGTCAATGTTGCTGCCGACCGCCTGCCAGTATTGAATTTGTCTTCCTAAGAGGAACGCTGGCTGCATGCTGATCGTCATCAGTGGCTGGCATTGGCATAGCATAGAAGGAGCGAGGTGGGCATGTGGCAGGTGGGCGTGCGAGCATGTTTTTGTACATGGAGGTGGAGCCGGGAGTTTGAAAGCCGGTGGCAGTGGCACCCTTGATTAACCCAGGCGTCCGGTCAGTAATGCAGTCCTGACAGGGTGCAACACAGAGGGGACAGTAATCAGCCTGCTCGGCGATCATTGCATCAGGCATGTGAGATTGGGGTGCCAGATATTAGGGGGTGCCTGTGCGCACCAGGCACCCCCCCTGCGCACACCTATGGGTACGGGGGACATTGCAGTGGTGCCGTAGCTTGGTGGTCCATGACCAATTCATATTATTTATACTGAATTTAATTGGCAAAACCAGTCCTTCACCACATAACTGAACCTAAGGATGACATATTATAAACACAATTTCAGTGCCGTAACTAGGAATGTGCCGGCGGTGCCTGGCACACAGCGCATGTGCACTGAGGGCGCAGGACCGCCGGCAACACCTGTGGGCTCCCGCTGCTTAGTGCTCGTCTGCAGAAGCACTGTAGCTGCAGCGGCGGAGCAGGACACTGGGTGTGATTGCCGTATATCCGGTCCTGTGAAGCTAACTTCAGCCTCGTGGTCCTGTGCCTCCTTGTCTCCCAGGCCGGCCTGTCTGTGCTGAAAGGGGGCGTGGCCACGGGTCCGCGATTAGGCCACGCCCCCCGACTTTGCTTTTTGGTTTGTCTGACTCTGCATCCGTCTCTGCTAGAGCGCCTCTCCTTGAGGTAAAGTTGGCACGAGGGGAAGGGGGGAGTTCTGTGTGTGTGTGTGCGGTGTGACTGTAGGTGACAGGCTGTGTGTGTGTGTGTGTGTGTGTGTGTGTGTGTGTGTGTGTGTGTGTGTGTGTGTGTAGGGACTGTCTGCCGTAATGTGTAAAACGGGGGACGCTGTCTGCCGTAATGTGTAAAAAGGGGGACGCTGTCTGCCGTAATGTGTAAAACAGGGGACGCTGTCTGCCGTAATGTGTAAAACGGGATGCTGTCTGCCGTAATGTGTAAAACAGGGGACGCTGTCTGCCGTAATGTGTAATATGGGGACGCTGTCTGCCGTAATGTGTAAAACGGGACGCTGTCTGCCGTAATGTGTAAAACAGGGGAAGCTGCAGCGGCGGAGCAGGACACTGGGTGTGATTGCCGTATATCCGGTCCTGTGAAGCTAACTTCAGCCTCGTGGTCCTGTGCCTCCTTGTCTCCCAGGCCGGCCTGTCTGTGCTGAAAGGGGGCGTGGCCACGGGTCCACGATTAGGCCACGCCCCCGAATTTGCTTTTTGGTCTGTCTGACTCTGCATCCGTCTCTGCTAGAGCGCCTCTCCTTGAGGTAAAGTTGGCACGAGGGGAAGGGGGGAGTTCTGTGTGTGTGTGTGCGGTGTGACTGTAGGTGACAGGCTGTGTGTGTGTGTGTGTGTGTGTGTGTGTGTGTGTGTGTGTGTGTGTGTGTAGGGACTGTCTGCCGTAATGTGTAAAACGGGGGACGCTGTCTGCCGTAATGTGTAAAAAGGGGGACGCTGTCTGCCGTAATGTGTAAAACAGGGGACGCTGTCTGCCGTAATGTGTAAAACGGGATGCTGTCTGCCGTAATGTGTAAAACAGGGGACGCTGTCTGCCGTAATGTGTAAAAAGGGGGACGCTGTCTGCCGTAATGTGTAATATGGGGACGCTGTCTGCCGTAATGTGTAATAAGGGGACGCAATCTGCCGTAATGTGTAATAAGTGGACGCTGTCTGCCGTAATGTGTAAAAAGAGGACGCAGTCTGCTGTAATGTGAAATATGGGGACGCAGTCTGCCGTAATATGTAAAAAGGGGACGCTGTCTGACGTAATGTGTTAAAAGGTGAATCTGTCTGCCATAATATGTAAAAGGGGCTCTACCTGGTGTAGTGGCGCCACTGTGTGGCGTAATTTGAATAATAGAAACTACGGTGCACAGTAATATGAATTGGTATTATTTTGTGGCCACACCCCTTCCCCATGAAGCCGCGCGCCTACATATTTTTTGCACGCCTACGGCGCGCTCTGCCCCTGTTTTGCATAGAGTGGGGGGGGGGGGCGCCGAGGCTGTTTCTTGCACACAGCGCTAAAATGTCTAGTTACGACACTGCACAATTTACTTCATTTTATATTTTTTTCTGAATTTCTCACTAAGAAACTATGGTCTAGGGGTGCTGTGAAAAAAATTCTGATACTCAAGGGCAGGGGTGTCCTTTTGTGGCCCAACCACCTTGCTTGCAGCGAGGGCAGGAGAGAGCAGCGTGCGCCTCTCCTGCTCTTCAGTCCAGTCTCCTGCGGCGGCGCGGGTATCTCAAATCAGGCGCCGGTTCGTGAGCCAATCAGAGCTCGTGGACCAGTAGCCAATCAGGTGCAGCGCCAGAGTCTTTGCTTTCCATGTGCAGCGCCATCTTCCCGAAGAGATCACCAGGCAGATGGTGCCACTGCCACTGGCTACAGCACAGGCATACTGGGGAGGGGTAGCAAACTGGGGCGCCTGCTGGGCCCATCTGGCAGCCCCTCCACCAATACACGTCTTTAAGAATTTTTATAACAACATGGTGACAACACTGTAGCACAGAGATTTTCAACCTTTAACAACTCGCGATATACTTAACAAGATTTAAATATTGCCAAGGCACATTCATATATAATGGTGATGCATGGTGCAGTTGCGCGTCCTAGGATGTCATGTCGCAGCTTCTCCGTAGGTAACGCCTGAGCCACATCTGAGAAAGCCAGAAGAGCCCAACACTGCCCGGGCCCAAATGAGAACTGGCTCTGCAACCGGTAAACCCACCAGTATTGGTCATTTCAGGACTTCAATAGCGGCAAAACACTGACGGGCCTGGCTGAGCTTCTATGGCGGCACACCTGGAGACTGCTCAGGGCACACTAGTGTACCACGGCACAGTGGTTGAAAAACACTGGTTTAGAGAGTAGTGAGGAAACTAAGACATCCATGATCCACCTTGAAGGGGTCATTTAAATCCACTTTTTTGTTACTACTATTATATCATTATTAATACCTTCCCATTAGCCCCACAGTTACCAAAACCCAGTGAAACATTTGTTGTATTCTCCATTGAATGAACAGAATTTGAAGTTGCTAAGACTAATGGATGCTGTCCTCCCCCTCTGCAAACTGTTTTACTGGCTCCTCATCCTCCACAGAATATTGGGGGAGATTTATGAAATCTTGGAGAGAGATAAAGTGTAGAGAGATTAAGGGGGTCATTCAGATCTGATTGCTGCTGTGCGTTTTCACGGGTGATTAGATCAGAACTGCGCATGCGTATGCATCGCAATGTGCAGGTGCGTTGGACAGCTACAACGGGCATCGACCGTCAGCGATGGGATGGTACGAAGGATCCATTTGCATGGGTGTTCGCATGGTGATTCACAGGAAGAGGCCATTTGTGGGTGGCATCTGACCATTTCAGGGAGTGTCCATAAAAACGCAGACGGGCTCAAGCGTTTTTAGGGAAGGTCTGACGTCAACACCAGCCCCGATCAGCAGGATTCAATTGCACTGGAAGAGTAAGTCCTGGGCTGCACAGAGACTGCACAAGCAGCTCAGCTACACATGTGATCGCACACTTGCACAGCTAAAATACACTCCCCCTGTAGGCGGCGACTATCTGATCGCAGGGCAGTAAAAAACGCAGCCCAGCGATCAGATCTGAATTAGGCCCATAATACCAACCAATCAGCTTCCAACGGTCATTTTACAGTCTGTGTTTTAAAAATGACAGGAGCTGATTGGTTGGTACTTTATCTCTCTCCAAGTTTTCATAAATCTCCCCCATTGTTTGAACTCCTCACTCTCACATATAAAGCATTTAATTGCATCACTTCCTCCTACATCAACAACCTAATTTCTGTCCAGCCTAGCACCCACCACCACCTCTCCTCATCTCCACCATCCACTGCCTAACCTCAGCTCTTTCCAACTTTTGTCACTCCTGCTCCCTCTCTCTCTCTCTCTTTCTCTCAGTCTCTCTATCTCTCTGTCTGTCTCTTTCTTTCTCTCTGTCTCTCTCTCTCAGACTTTCTGCCAGTCTTCATAACTTTATACCAGCCCTTAAGACTCACTTTTTAATAAAAGCTTATCAGCCTCAGTTCATTCTCTTTGTTACACCCCCTACCTCATATACTGTAAGCCTTTATATGCAAGGTCCTCTTTACTTGTCCTCTCTTCCTAGCACTAATTCTGACACCAGTGCGCCTTGATCCACCATGACCTTCTTCCCTACTGGTGACAAGGATCCTGTCTGTATCACATTTATTGTTTTGGACCCTACCCACCCCCCTTTCCCCTCCTCATCGAACCCATCAGTCGCCCTATCCTGTACTTCCCCCTAGCCTTTTACCTTAACATTGGTTGTATTATAATTATCCTATGTATTTACAGGGGACGTAGTTATGATCCCGGCGGTCAGGATCCCGGTGGTCAGCATACCGACGACAGGATCCCGGCTTCCAATATGCCGGCAGGGGGCCCAGGACTATTCCCACTCGTGTGTGTCCATGACACCCATAGAGTGGGAATAGAACCTGTGGCGAGCGCAGTGAGCCCGCAAGGGGTTTTGTTGCACTTGCCCCCCTGCCGGCATTCTGGCGGCAGTGATCCAGGTGTCGGTATGCTGACTGCCGGGATCATGACCGCCGGTCACCCGATCTCAAACCATTTACAGTATGTATACTATTTGCTTATCACTATACTTTGCTGTGGACACCATGTGGCACTCAATAATTACTAGAGAATATTATTATTGATATGTTATTGTTACTATTAATCTTCTTCTTCATAATAGTAATCGTATAATAATAATAATAATAATAATCATAATTATCATTATTATTATTAGTATTATTATTATTATTATTATTATCATCATTATTATTATAGAAGTTGAGTAAAACCCCACCACAATATCTCATGGTGGATACGGCTAAAGAGGAAACTGGGCAGACTGAAAAAGAGAAGACATCCCCTCAGCTGTCTCTCATGCTCTGAGAGAAGAGTGGGCTTATTAACATGCTGCACAGGCAGACTTCAAAGTATTGCAGTGCCATAATGGAACTTAAAGGCTATATAAAGTAAATGACATATAAAATAACATAATAATGCTCTTATGGGTTATTGGAGAAACATTGCGATGATGGGTCTTCTTTAATGTATAATTATTCCATGCTTTAAACTACTTGCAGAATTCAGTTATTTTTGCTGTTCATTTTTTTCTTGGCACTTTAAATTATTCCGCTATAACAATGAATGATGGATAACTTCTTCATGAATGACCTTTACTTTGCTGTACTCGGGGAAATGAACTAAGCCTTTGACAAAGATAAAGTGGAGAGAGGTAAAGTACCAGCCATTCAGCTCCAAACTGCCATGTTAGAGGCTGTGTTTGAATAATGACAAGAGCTGATTGGTTGGTACTTTATCTCTCTCCACTTTATCTTTCTCCAATGCTTAGTATATATGCCCACATATCTGATTTCAGAGGAGTCCAGTTGACAGAGTGGAATGAACCAGGAACAAACCATGTTGAAGTAGAGCATAGATACATAAGCCAAAGTCAGTACAGGGTTAATGAAGCATTGACGTGGTCAAGGACAAGACAGGGAAAGAGGAAATTGGTTTAAATAGGTCAGTAATAGAGGTGTAAGACAACAGGCCAGCAACACAGGATAATGGGCCTCAAAGTCCCAGCAGGTCCAATTGCTCACAGTGTGATTGATGATGATGTTTAGGAAAATGAAATAAGAAAATTAATGATGGTCATTAAATACAACAGTAAATCACTTCAAGTTCAAATACTTCAGCTTAATGGGTCACCCCCAATGTCCGCTACTGTTGTACAACATTGTCTCCTTAGACATTCCAATCTTTCCTTATGTTTGAGGCAGTTGAACTATTACAATGACTACTCATCTATATTTTATTATTACCTTTTATTTACATGAGCAACATATAGCAAAGTGACCTAGTACAAGGCTGACCATATAGGACAGTAATACTACTTTCAGACAGAAGAGTCTGAAAGTCACGGCAATTACCCGGCACTTTAATGCCGGGTCGTTTTGCCGGGACCTGCCTGACCCACTTCCCCTTTTCACACAGACATGCAAATTACCGGGTCGAGAATTTTGACCTGGTAATTTGCAGATCAACACGAGTATTTTGTCTGTGTGAAAGGGTCAACCCGTGTCGAAATTCCTGTGTCTCTGTCTCTGACCCCGGTAGATTTCAGGGTCAAAGTCCCGGGAATTACAACACGGGTCGACCCTTTCACACAGAAAAAGGACCCGTGTTTTTAATGAAATTACCGGGTGGAACTGCTTTTCCCAGTAATTTCTGTTTCTGTCTGAGAGGGGTATAACAGAAACCTTTATAACTTTACATATACAGATGTAACCACGTTCATCTATCCTCCCCATGGCGTTTCAACTGATACGGTAGTCACACTGTACTTTGTAGCAGAGCGGCGTATTATGGTGCAGCGTGGTGTATTAAAGCTTAGTGTGGCATATGGAGATGTCGGCGAGTGTAATACTTACATTCCTCCACCAGATGTCGCTGTTGAAAATCACCATTGCGCAGGTGGTGCATGCGTGAGGTTTCCAATGAAATACAGTAAATTAATATAGTGCAAGAACTATTGTACTTTACTGTATGTTAAATGCAGTATACAGATGAGGCGGAAGACACGCAGTGATAACATGCTTTACAGATAAGTGCTGGGCTACAGGATTGCAGAATACAGTATGATCATGCACAGTAATTAGAAATGGGAATATACAGTACAGTACTACTGTATAGTGTACATGCTGTACAAGCGCCAAGCGTAATTTTCCGCCTGCCTTCCACATGAGTGCCAGGCCTCAAGATCGCTATATAAAGTCATGCTTACATTAAAAAAATATATGTTCCCAGTCAGTTGGCTGAGCGCCACAGATGCCCGCAGCTAATCACAGTGGAATGCATAGAGCACAATTGCACGCAGTGTCACTGCAGTATATCACTGCAGGTGATCATCAACTTCCTCTGTGGCTGTTTTGGCCAACTGGAATCACCAATGATTACTATGCCCTTACCTTTGGGTGCGATTCCCGCTTTGGACACAAGCTGTACACTTTTGACAAATAAGGCAGAATTCTGCTCTATCAGTTTTATGCAGGATACTGTATGTAATGTGTGATTTACATTGTAAGGCTCATGTCAACACACACTACAACTTGTATCAATACTTTACTTCAAGCGCCGAGCATTATTTTCTGCCTGCCTTCCACATGAGTGCCAGGCCTCAGGATTGCTACTGTATATAAAGTCATTATGATCCTATCTATAAATGTCTACATTAAAAAATGTATGTTCCCAGTCAGCTGCCTCAGCGTCAGACGCCTGCAGCTAATCACAGTGGAATGCATAGAGTACAATTGCACGCAGTGTCACTGCAGTATATCACTGCAAGTGATCATCAACTTCCTCTCTAGTTATCTTGGTCAACTGGGATCGCCGATGATTACTATGCCCTTACCTTAGGGTTCGATTTTGACATTGGATACAAGCTGTACACTTTAGCAAGATTCAGCTCTGTTATCAATTTTATTTAATTTTTTATTTTTTTTATTTCGATTATAAATGTATGATTGTGTAAAAAATATATAAAAAAATATATATATATTTTTTTAAAAGGACAAAGAAAATATAGTTTCTTCTCACTATCCGGGAATCAAACCCGGGAACATGGGCATGGCACCCAGTCAAGCTACCTCCATGCCACAGAACATGTCTTGTTTCAGGCCAACTTCTAGGTTTTATTCATATTGTAGACAGCCTACCCACTCCGCCTCCACCCAGGAGACTTTTCATTTCATACACAGGGAGGACAGCTTACAGTAAACATTACAGCAATTTATACAGTAGATAGGATTACAGTAACAGGCATTTACAGTATACTGTAGATAAAATCGTAAATGACTTTATATAGCAATCCTGAGGTCCGGCACTCATTTGGTAGGCAAGCGGAAAATGACGCTCGAAGCTTGTAGAATTTTATACAATACTGTAGTTCCAACTAAGAAACAAAGAAAAGACTATTTGTGGGCGCACTCTTAATTAAACAGAAAAGGACTGAAATAAATGTAGATGAATACAAAATATTTTATTAATAAGTTAATTAAAATGAGAGCATTTGATGTATCCTAGACAGACCAACAAGTAAAAAAACACTTAACATGCATGAAGAAAAGACCCACAGAAGGGATCTCAATTAAAAATAGATGAGATGTAGGAATTAAGGCCCAAGATGGGTCAATGTATAGGGGACATACAGGTATGCCAGGGGTTACATGTAGGGCACAGACGGATCAGAATCAGAATAAATGCATGAGTTCAGTGAGGTCCACTGATGTACCAATGAGAGTGTATATGTTACATAAATAAAGAGAGGAGCTAAAAGGAAGGAAAGATCCAAAAGTAGGAGTAGTGAATCTGCTGTCAGTGTTAGGTATGGAGTGAATTACTTGATCCAGGTCCCTACTGCACTAGGTCTTCCTAGGAGGTCTCCCATCCAAGAACTGACCCAGCCCAACACTGCTTAGCTTCCAAGATCAGATAGATTCGGGCATTTACAGTGTGGTATGAGAGTAGGACCGATTCCACTGCCCTTGCTCCGGGATCACTGATGAGCGTTCACAAGGGTTTAGTATGGAAAAATGGTATAGAATAGGAAAACATTTGAAAATAGGATGAATGGATCTGCTGCCAGCGTTAGGCAGTGATAAATGAACAGGGAATGACCAATTCCACCGTATATCACTGGATTGCTGGTGAGAGTCCAAGAAAAAAATGAGAATAATAGTAGCTCCTATACTAGAATGTGATTAAACACTATTGTGAAAGGTAAATTTCTTATACCAATAAAGGGTAATATAAATAATAATAAATATGTCCCAGAATAGGATATTAGGCACTAATTAATGTGATATCAGAGAAGAAGATATTAAGAATTGCCATATTTGCATTAGATCAAGAGAGTGCAGCTGAAAAAATAGTTGAGAAAACAATTGTAACCTTATGTTCTCTGAAACTTGTAATAATGTCAAAGAGTATCCAGAAATGTACTGTATCTATTCACAATGCTACTAATTTCAGATACACAATAACAACAGAGTATCCACGATGTTTAACCTGGTAGCAGTGGGAATATTTATAAATATATAAGATCTCAGAAATGAGATAGTAAACAGTGGTACTGACTGATATGTGAATATGAAACTCACTAAGTGAGCTCACACGGAGGTAGTTAAATCATTTAATTCTGATATCTGCATGAGAATAACGTCCTCATAGTTTAAGTTGTTACCCTTAGTAACCGGACAGTTACTAAATGACAGTTTAACAAGAGGCCACTTTAGCCAATACAGATAATTGATGCACAAATTAATGATTAAGTGATCCCATGGGAGGTAAAATAATATACTATTCCCTACGTATACAATATAGGCATAGGGGTAAATCAAATGATATGTGCTGGAAATAGAAAGATAAATACTGTCCTGGAAATGCAAATGGTGTCCTGCTGTCACCTAGGCATGTTTTCACGTGGTCCGGGTCCCAAGGCGGGTTCCTCCTGCAATATTATTGTATTTAATAGGGAATTTTATTTACTGTACTGTTCACTGGGCCACTTGTCAGGACTTCCTACAGTTGTAACTGTATTCTGTAGTTCCATATCCATCCGCGGTTATTAAGCACTGTTTTCATTAGTGGAGCAATCGCCATCCAGTGGTGAAGCTGTGTAATTACATGTATGTATACTCTTGCACCATAGTACGGCATAGTGCGCTTTAAGGTGTGTACACAGAGTGAGACATATCCTTTTGATTTTGACTATATAGTCAAAATCGCAAAGGAAAGTTAGTGGAAATATCAAGGTGTTAGGCAGCTTGCGATACCGATTCGATCCCGATGCGCTGTCCCGTGGGTTCGGTATCGGACAGACTGTGCAGGCAAGTCAATCTTGACTATCTAGTGTACTATCTAGTACAAAGTATAGTCAAAATTGGCACTTAGTCAAAATTGTACATAGACAAAATCGAGAGTACAGATAGTCAAAATCGGTGCTTCTGGGCTCTGGAGGAGTCCAAGGGAAATTGCATAGTCAAAATCGGGCATAGCAAGGATCTCACCATGTGTACACACCTTTATGTGCAAATTCTGTAGCGTGACCAGTTGACGAGGTATGGCGCGGCAGCAGCAACGATGAGCGTGGCAACATCTGTAAACATAATGTTACACTGCAGAATATATAACGCAGAGATTGAGACCACAGAACTAGAGATGGGCCCTGCTCACAAGAGCTTACATTCCATTCGTATCTTTAAAGAATCTGCTTAAGAACATCTAGATTTGAAATTTGTTAAGAATCACACTTTGAGCATTCAATAGCAAGTCTATGTAGCTTAATGTATCCGAGTTCTTTCCATCTGAACGTTAAAAAAGAAGCCTACTTGGAAAGAAAACCTCAAAAATCACTAAGTTACCGCCAATAAAGTCCCAATACAGGCCAAATGTGGTCCTTCTTCCAGCTGCTCTTGCATGTTGGTTCTATTCACCTTAATATAGTAATATTATTATTATTATTTACTGTACAAACAGGGTGTATCTTTACCTGTAGGGGTGTCATAACACACAATTACTATCCCCCATGCTTTTTGCAGTATACATGCTCCCGCTGGGTGAAATAATCAGGCACCATGGGCTAGTCTACCACTGCTATGCAGATGATACACAACTGTACTTGTCCTTTGCTCTGGGCACTGATAACCCAATAGCAACCCTAAATGGCTGTCTAGCTGAACTCCAGGAGTGGATGAGTGCCAGCTGGCTGCGACTGTACCCGGATAAAACAGAGGTCCTTATGATAGGACTGCAACATCAAAGGACAAGACTGCACCATAGCCAACCAACTGGACTTACACACGGGGATTCAGAATTACAAACCGCTGATCGTGGGCGGAATCTTGGTGTTGTCCTGGTTGGTGGCTTGACACTTAAACATCAGATATCAGCAACAATCAAATCCTCATTCTTTCACCTGAGGAACATAGCCAGAATCAAGCACTTAATTCCCTCAGATGATCTGCCAAAAGTCATCCATGCATTTGTATCATCTCGATTAGACTACTGTAATGCTCTCTACCTTGGTCTCCCAGCAAAAGAATTGCACCACTTACAGCTGGTGCAAAACACAACTGCCAGGCTGTTAACCAACCAGACCCATTCTAGCCACATAACACCCATCCTCTACTCCCTTCACTGGCTGCCTGTAAGATGGCAAATCATCTTCAAGATTGGCTTACTGAGTTTCAAAGCACTACATGACCAGGGCCTAAGGTACCTGAAGCAGCTTCTGACCCAATACTGCCCCACTCGATTACTGCGATCTGTAGATGAAGGACTTTTAGCAATACCTAGAATCTCCCATAATTCACCTGGGAGTCGAGCTTTCAGTCATGTGGCTCCAACTCTATGGAACTCACTTCCCCGCACAGTGGCCCTCATTCCGAGTTGTTCGCTCGTTGCCAATTTTCTCTATATTGCGATTAGTCGCTTACTGCGCATGCGCATGGTTCGCAGAGCGCATACGCTTAGTTATTTTACTCAAAAGTTAGGTATTTTACTCACGACATTACGAGGATTTTTCTTCGTTCTGGTGATCGGAGTGTGATTGACAGGAAGTGGGTGTTTCTGGGCGGAAACTGGCCGTTTTATGGGTGTGTGTGAAAAAACGCTGCCGTTTCTAGGAAAAACGCGGGAGTGGCAGTAGAAACGGGGAAGTGCCTGGGCGAACGCTGGGTGTGTTTGTGACGTCAAACCAGGAACGAAACTGACTGAACTGATCGCAGTGGCAGAGTAAGTGTCGAGCTACTCAGAAACTGCTAAGAAATTTCTATTCACAATTTTGCGAATCTTTCGTTCGCAATTCTGCTAAGCTAAGATACACTGCCAGAGGGTGGCAGCCTAGCGTGTGCAATGCTGCTAAAAGCAGCTAGCGAGCGAACAACTCGGAATGAGGGCCCGTGTGAGAGGCCCCAACTATAGAATCCTTCAAAAGTAGACTCAAGACTTTCCTCTTTACTCAAGCATTCCCATAATGTCCCTTTAGTATCTACATGCTCTCTGTATTTTATGAAAAGCTGTTCTGTACTTTATTATTTTCTGTACTATATTATGCTATGTATCTGTTAAGTGCCTTGAGTCCTATTGGAGAAAGAGCGCTATATAAATAAAATAATAATAATAATTATTATTATTATTATTATTATTAATTAGAAGTTTTAGAGACCAGCCTACACTGCAGAGCAGCATATGAGGATAAAGTATATAGAGTGATAAAGTGGAGAGAGATAAAGTATCAACCAATCAGCTACTAACTGCTTTGTTACAGGTTGTATTTGAAAAATGGCAGGAACTGAATGCTTGGTACTTTATCTCTCTACCCTATATCTCTCTCCACGGCTTAGAACATATAGGGGGAGCAGCGGCATATCAAGAGAGGAGGAGACTTAGGGTCCCCTCCTCTCTAGCCGGCAGCGCTGTAGAGCTCTGGGCACTACGATCTCCGTGGCAGCCATTTTCCCAGTGATTTTCTTATTTTACATGGGCATAACACCGGGAAAATGGTGCCACATCATTTTCCCAGTGATTTCTGCAGTGCTGCTGCTGCGTCACAGGACTCCAGAGGATAAGTATTAAAAATAATGGGTGTAGAGTGTGCGATGTGGGCCCCACCACACACACTGCACCCATTATAAATACGCCAGTGAGGGGGAGGCTTATTAAAGCAAGGAGAGAGATAACGTACAAACAAATTAGCTCCTGTCCTTTTTTGAAATGACAGTTAGATGCTGATTCTTCAAACTTTGATCTATCTCCCTCATAGGCCCCTAAATGTTCTTTATATAGTACTGTATAATATGAGGCACTAGATACAAAAATGGCTGTACATAATAATAGCACAGTACATGTTTTAAAAAAGCCTGAGATGAAATGAAATGGGCTCTGTAGGTGATACACCAACTCATCCTCCTTGGTGGCAGAATTACATAAAAGCTGTAATAAGTCCTGATGGATGTGTAAATCAAAAGCCATTATGATTCCCACTCATTGTTTTTAAATGTCACACGAGCATATTCAGATGAAGTACTGTATCTGCTGTTCTCGCTCGCCAGCTACTGTATTTGGAAGCGTTCTCTTTCATTCTGGTAATACAGTGTAATGGATATTGATTGAAACATCAACATTTTTATAGTGCAATAAACAAGATGTTAAGCAATAGTTATGTTCCACTTTAATATATTGTAAAAAGGTGACTCAATACAGACATCCTATTAAATGGTTAATTATCCAGCTGTATTCAACTCCAAGTCATGCTGCTATATAGACTAGTAATGAGCGGATTCGGTTTTACTCGGTTTTACTCGGTTCTCAAAACTGTGATGTGAAGGTGCATTTGTCCTGTGAAAATGCAGTCTTACATTAAGCTTTTGGTTATTACTCTGTGTCATTAACAAGGTTGTGACATTAACATGGCTGATTGGGGATAACAGTCAAGTAATGCGTTCTTCATTTCACATACTTATAATGTGCAATTGTGGTCTGTAAGTGCCTATTCATAATTACTGTCATATGCAATCAGCCATTGTTACTATGAGTGCTTCTTACGGGCTCTCCCCCAGCCATATGCAGATCTTCTGAACTGCAAATTGTGCCAAAATTTCCAGCCTTGTGTCCTTATCTTGCTTTGACTGACTACAAAACTTTACTGTCCTATTTTTTTTTCAGGTTTTCTTTTTTTTGCTTGTTGTCATGGTTACGCTTTTGCCAGTAAGATTGACGAAGGAGTAACGGAACCAACTGCAACAATCGAGTCCTAGGGAGAGGCTGTAATAAAATATAAGACTAATTTAAAAGATCATTCTTCAATTGTGTTTGTCATTTCTTTATCTTCTCTGAACTCCCCTGAGATTGGGAATATTAGCTATGTTTTCCAGTATCCAGCATTTTACCCTGCTCCTGGCTAAACGTTCTGCAACTGAATATAGAATCCGTGACTCTTCTGCAAAATATACACAAATAAAGGATTGTGACAATCGTATTGATTACAGTTACTGTTTTAAGGGTATGTGCTTATGTGACCGCCGGTCATTAAACTGACACTGAAATCCCGCCCAGTGGAAAGCCCGACAGTCGACTTCCCACTCATTGGTATCCTTCGTTGCACTCGCCCCCGCCGGCAATCTAAACACCAGGATCCCGGTGTTGGTATGGTGACCAGCGGTCTCCCAACCGCCAGTCACCCATACCCAACCCATTCTAAGAGGTGCTCTAAACTTAGGGAGACATTTACTAAGCAGTGATAAGAGCGGAGAAGTGAGCCAGTGGAGAAGTTGCCCATGGCAACCAATCAGCACTGAAGTAACATCTATAATTTGCATACTATAAAATTATACAGAGCTGCTGATTGGTTGATGGGGCAACTTCTCCACTGGCTCACTTCTCCGCTCTTATCACTATTTAGTAAATGTCCCCCATAGTCACTTTCATTCTAAAAAGAATGCAGCAGTTTAGGTTGTCCCAATGGTAGCCTTAGTGGGTTATACAAGTACAGTAGCACTACTTTGAAATTGCATTTGACTAGTATGCAGTACGGTATGTTGTACACTTTTTATTTTTCATGAGATCCATGAACATGCATTTCTACCGCTGAGATTAAATGACTATGGCATATTCTGGTCAAATTATTATTTGGCCATTAACAAATGTTTACCAGCAGCGGCGTAAAGTCATCCCAGTCGGCAGGAGGCAACTTGGAGTTTGGTGCCCCTCCCCCCTCTTAAAAATAGAAAACAAGTATAATGTGTGTATATATAAACATACATGACTTATACCGCTTTCAGATCACAAATGCTGGGTCTCCCCCGAGAATTGGAAATGGGTCCTTCCCAGGTGTGAGCCGGCATTGGACCCTGAGAACTGGCTTCCCGAACCAGCAATTTTCAGGGTCGGGTTGCCATTGGGGGCAAGGACCGCAGTAGCATCAGGGGCGGATGCAAAGGTGGCGCTGGGAGATTATATCATCTCCGCGCATCCTCTCCCTTTGCTGTGAATGGGTACTGGGTCGCATCGACCTGCGTAACCCGTTCACACTGCGCCTGACCCGGTAATAGATCGGGAATAACCCTTCTTTCTTCCCGGGTTAAATTACTGGCTCAGTCGACCTGGGAATTTGGGAGTGATCCTTTCAGACCGCACAGCGACCTGGGTTGACCCAGCAATATACCTGGTCGATACCAGGTTATTTGTGCGGTCTGAAAGGGGTATTATATAACTATAAAGATAGCGCTCTCAGCCTGGTCTACAGCGATCTGCAGCATGCAGAATCAGCGTTCACTGGCAGGTCCCACCTAACAGTCTAGCAGGAGCGGCGGGTGCACTGTCACTTGTTGCACTGCAGACTGAACGGTACCAGACAGGAGTAATCCTGTCTTCTATTGCAGGTGTTAGTATGGCTCCTAGGACAGAGCCAATTAACTCTGCAGCAGCAGATACATCGCAGAGCTCCATTGGAGAGCAGCGGTCACACTTGGATCCCGCTGTGGACCACACAGGTGATGCTGTGCATGCAGGTGCCCTGGAGCCCGGAGACAGTCACCTCCATTGCCTCTGGGAGTTACACCCCTGTTTACCAGGTTAATGGGACAAGCTATAAGACTGCCTGCTGATGCATGGAAACAACTACAGCTACTGTTGCACTATTGCTTCTGTCTGTCACACAAAAGTATTACATGTCTAATAGGGAGGAGCTGCATTTTGGATTTAAGGTGGAATTTGGCTTTGTATGAGCAGTATGAATTGTCGTTGTTGTCATCTCAGTTCTATTTTTATTTTTCAAATGATTTATTGAATGCACCAAAGGAATCATAAGAGTAAGGGTACAGTAATATTATAAGCAATATCAGTACTCAGTGTCATGAGACAATAAAAGTTAGTTAACTATTAATTAACAATATAATCAGTGCACACAGTACCTGTAGTGCACTGTACACATACAAAGGAGGGTGAGATTCAAGAGGGGAGGACAGGGACAGAGGTTACATACAAGAGAAATTAGCTGGTGTGAGCACGAGTGGATCTTGCCGCGGGCAAGCAGGATTTTTGCCTGGGGCGCCGCATCCTTAAGGGTGTTGCCACTGCCGCTGCACCGCCTGACCCTCCCACATGCTGCCATGCAGTGCACCTGAAATCATCGTGCACCGCACGGCATTGTGGGAGCAGCCGCAGACGCTAGAGGTCCTACTTGACCTCTAGTGTCTGTGCGGCGCTATGGGAGAGACGTCATGATGTCTCTCCCATAGATCCGAGGAGCGGGCGGCCAGAGACAGCAGCAGCAGTCGGGAAGCAGGAACGGGGCTGGTGAGTATTTTTTTTTTTTTTTTGTAAGCGGTGCTACTAGGTGCAAAACTACAGGGGGCACAACTCTTCTGGGGGCACAATGCCAGGGTCGGTCTGGTCCACAGGGGTACCAGGGAAACCACTGGTAGGCCCCACTGCCTGAGGGCCCACTCCTTCCTCTAAGGATCAGGTTCCAGACTGTGCACTTGTATTATACATGTTAGATATGTTGCATTACACTGCACTAAACTATTGTGTATTTCAAGCCTCTGTGGAGGCTGGTCACACACCCTTTGTAGGCTGGCCGCACCCCTAAGTATGGGCCCCTATCACTGCATTCCCCCGGTGGGCCCTTCATGCCCCAGTCCGACACTGCACAACGCTACAGGGGGCACAACTACTTGGGACACAACTCTACTGGGGGCACAGCTACAGGGGGCAAAACTACAGGGGGCACAACTCTACTGGGGGTACAGCTACAGGCGGCAAAACTCTACAGGGGGCACAACTACAGGGGCACAACTCTACTGGGGGCAAATCTACTGGGGACACAGCTACAGGGGGCAAAACTGTGGCCACGCTACTTCCCCTATGAAGCCAAGCCCCTATTTTTTTGCACCAAAGGAAACTTTTGCCCTGGGCGCCACAAGGTCTAGAACCGGCCTTGGGTGTGAGATGTGGTGGTCGCTAGTTGTGTTAATTTCAAATAGCACCTGTATAAACAAACAAAGCTCAATGAGGGTTTGATTATGCATGAGATGCAGGGGGGTCCATACTTTATGGAAGGAAGCAGAGGAGTTGGGGGGACACGTACTAAGCAGTGATAACAGTGGAGAAGTGAGCCAGTGGAGAAATTTCCCATGGCAACCAATCAGCTGCTCCATACATTTGTATAGTATGCAAATTAAGAAATGTTACGTCAATGCTGATTGGTTGCCATGGGCAACTTCTCCACTGGCTCACTTCTCCAATTTTATCACTGCTTAGTACATGTCCCCCTTAGTCAGGATGCTTGTATTGTATTCCATTTGATATATGTGTGGCACCCCAGAACATTGTGTGTTTGCCCCTTTAAGAGTGAAAGACAGCAGTGTTTATGGACAAACCTGAGTCCAGTCACGTGTTCTGATTGGTGTTGATTGGACAGAGAACCAGAGGGGCCTCGTGAGAAGAAGGAGATGTTAGAGAGATGCCATTGAAGGAGCTGGACTCGTTGAGATGAGCAGAACGGTAGAAGCTGAATTGGTGCAGAGTGGGTGTTATGCTGAGTGGTGGCTGAGAACAGTGCTGCAGAGTTAGAGCAGCAGGGTGCTTCCGGGAGTGCAAGAACCAGGAGAGCGGCCATGAGACATCACAGTCAGGGAACGGACACCACCTGGCCTATGCAGAGGTGCGGACGCTGCAGCCTTCTTGAGAGACTGAACACCACTGAGACAGGTCCAGCCAGAGTGTGCTATAGCCTGAAAGGTTATGAGTGAATAACCTACAGTTCTGCAAGTATGGTGGTATGGGGCGGTACTGCGTACCGGTAAGAAATTGCCAGCCAGTACACAGTACCGCCAGTCCGACCGCCATGCTTGCAGCCGCTGCTGTGCTGTGTGTGAGGCCAGGAAGGAGAGCGAAGCACGCACCTCTCCTGTGTCCCTCAGTGCTCATCCGGTCTCCGCAGATGGCAGCGTTTTTTTCAAATGAGGCGTCGGTACGTGAGCCAATCAGAGCTCGCGGACAGGCAGCTGCAGCTCTTGATTGGCTGCCGGTCCGCAAGCTCTGATTGGCTCACGAACCGGCGCCTCATTTGACGTGACATCACTGAGCGATATCAATTGCATATAGTTCAGTGTGTACACACTGCCGCCGACCACCCCTGCCCGGGAGCACATCGCCTAGTGTGTACCAACCTTAAGCGCTAAGGTCTACCATCTTATAATAGGAGGCGGGAAGGCCATCCAGGCCAGGGGCAGAGGCTATTTTATTAGAGCATAGGGAAGTGGTGATTTCTTCTTCAGTGATTTCAGAGATTAATATTAAAGCTTCAAATGGGGAACTCTATGAGATTACAAGAATGCATGTGGTCATCAATCTTCTGCTCTAAATCAGAGGGGGAATGATGCAATGATTCCAGTTCTACAAATTGTGGTAGCAGGACTGAAATTTGGTTGTGTACTTGAAATTGTTAAGAAAGTACCCAGTATAAAGCCATAAAACCATTGTATGATATTAATTACAGTATATGATGTTGAAAATGTAATCATATGACATGTATACATTTGTCATAGAAGCTTGTGAGACCATCTTAGGGTGAGTCTGCAGCACAGTCCAAAATTCAAATAGGGGGGCCACACCAATTGTACCCCAAACACTGCCAAACATCTCCAGCCGAGACTTACTGGCAGTTTGTGTGGCTCTTCTACTTGAATTTTGGACTGTGCTGCAACCTCACCTCTGGAGCCACCATTGATTGGGAGCATGTCAATATCTGGTGGCAGCACTACAGCCTTGTAATAGTGAAGCCTGTGAAACTAATGTGTAATGTATCCAGATTTTTACTTTTCCCAGACACAACTTGAAAAGCTCCCATATAACAGGCATCAGTCATCGCTACAGACACCAATGCTGAGATTCATTCTGTCAGCAGGGAATGCTGACTCTTCCACAGAGAAACAATGGGGGTAATTCCAAGTTGATCGCAGCAGGACATTTTTTAGCAGTTGGGCAAAACCATGGACCTCATTCCGAGTTGTTCGCTCGCAAGCTGCTTTTAGCAGCTTTGCACACGCTAAGCCGCCGCCTACTGGGAGTGAATCTTAGCTTATCAAAATAGCGAACGAAAGATTCGCAATATTGCGAAAAGACTTCTCTGTGCAGTTTCTGAGTAGCTCGAGACTTACTCTGCCAGTGCGATCAGTTCAGTGCTTGTCGTTCCTGGTTTGACGTCACAAACACACCCAGCGTTCGCCCAGACACTCCTCCGTTTCTCCAGCCACTCCCGCGTTTTTCCCAGAAACGGCAGCGTTTTTTCACACACTCCATAAAACGGCCTGTTTCCGCCCAGAAACACCCACTTCCTGTCAATCACATTACGATCACCAGAACGAAGAAAAAACCTCGTAATGCCGTGAGTAAAATACTTAACTGCATAGCAAATTTACTTGGCGCAGTCGCACTGCGGACATTGCGCATGCGCATTAGCGACTAATCGCTCCGTTGCGAGAAAAAAATAACGAGCGAACAACTCGGAATGACCACCCATGTGCACTGCAGGGGGGGCAGATATAACATGTGCAGACATGTGCACTGCAGGGGGGGCAGATATAACATGTGCAGAGAGAGTTAGATTTGGGTGGGGTGTGTTCAATCTGCAATCTAAATTGCAGTGTAAAAATAAAGCAGCTAGTACTATTTACCCTGCACAGAAACAATATAACCCACCCAAATCTAACTCTCTCTGCACATGTTATATCTGCCTCCCCTGCAGTGCACGTGGTTTTGCCCAACTGCTAACAAAGATCCTGCTGCGATCAACTCAGAATTACCCCCAATGACGGATTTTGCGCTTTCTTTTTGCAGCCTCTGATGCCTCTGGCCTCTCACCTGTCTCAGGCTCCTCCATCTTCTGCAGCATGTGAAAGAAACTGGTTTATGCTTAGAAATAACTTTTCCAAAACCTGAAATAGACTAACGTGTGAAAGAATAATCTGTCGATGTTAATTGCGGTTTCTTAAGCAACTTGATTCTCTATTTGAAACAAAAAAATAACAGGTTTAAATAAAAAATGTGCAAATTTGTAATTACTCTCTGAATAAACTACACTATAAAATGTAATAAATATACAAACTGTGATATCTTATCTTATGATACATTATATCATGAAATATGAATCTTATGAGCAAAGCAAGCTATACATAATGCATGTCATATTGTTAATGTAAATTATGTGAATTTAAATCTGTAAAGGGTGTTATGAATATAAATATTACATTTACATTTTACTTAAAGTTTTCCCCATGGCTTCAGTATTTCTGGGAATGTTACATCACTAATTGGAGCAAGTCACTGCAAAAAGACAAACGTTACAGCAAAATAAAAAACATCATTGAGCCACCGACAATGCTGCCTGTCACACACTGCAACACACTGAAAATACGACTCACTGGAACACTGAGGCTGTGCTTCCCTAATATCCCTGAAAGTCCGAGTTTTGGCTAATACCTGTGAAATCCCAAGAGATCAGGTCACCTTCCAGCATTCCACCCACTTTTTAGTAACATGAGCAGAACGGGGACATAATGATGTCCTTTTCAGCAAATCACAACATCATGACTAGTGATGAGCGGGTTCGGTTTCTCTGAAACCGAACCCCCCCGAACTTCACCTTGTTTACACGGGTCCGAGGCAGGTTAGAACCTTCCCGCCTTGCACGGCTAACCCGAGCGCGCCCGAACGTCATCATCCTGCTGTCGGATTCTCGCGAGATTCGGATTCTATATAAGCAGCCGCGCGTCGCCGCCATTTTCACTCGTGCATTGGAGATGATAGGGAGAGGACGTGGCTGGCGTCCTCTCCGTTTATTGTAGAAGACAGAACTTGATTCATTGGTTGTTTATTGCTTAATTGTGGGGAGGATTGGGGAGCAGCTGTTAGGAGTACAGTGCAGAGTTTTGCTGATAAGTGACCACCAGTTTTTATCCGTTCTCTGCCTGAAAAAAACGCTTCATACCATATCTGTGCTCAGTGTGCTGCATAATATATCTGTGCTGAGTGCTCACACTGCTTAATTGTGGGGACTGGGGAGCAGCTATAGCAGGAATACAGTGCAGAGTTTTGCTGACAATGACCACCAGTATACGTTGTCTGCCTGAAAAACACTCCATATCTGTGCTCAGTGTGCTGCTTTATTGTGGGGACTGGGAGTGGGGACCACCAGTATAAATAATATTATATAGGAGGAGTACAGTGCAGAGTGCACTGCTGTACCTACCTCTGTGTCATCATCCATTAAGTATACTATCCATCTACATTCTATACCTGTGGTGCATTTTAGTTTTGCAGTTTGCTGACAGTGTCCACCAGTATACTATATATAGCAGTACGGTAGGCCACTGCTGTACCTACCTCTGTGTCGTCACTCGTCATCCATTAAGTATACTATCCATCTACATTCTATACCTGTCGTGCATTTTAGTTTTGCAGTTTGCTGACAGTGTCCACCAGTATGCTATATATATACTTATAGCAGTACGGTAGGCCACTGCTGTACCTACCTCTGTGTCGTCACTCGTCATCCATTAAGTATACTATCCATCTACATTCTATACCTGTGGTGCATTTTAGTTTTGCAGTTTGCTGACAGTGTCCACCAGTATACTATATATAGCAGTACGGTAGGCCACTGCTGTACCTACCTCTGTGTCGTCACTCGTCATCCATTAAGTATACTATCCATCTACATTCTATACCTGTGGTGCATTTTAGACAGTTTTGCAGTTTGCTGACAGTGTCCACCAGTATACTATATATATATACTTATAGCAGTACGGTAGGCCACTGCTGTACCTACCTCTGTGTTGTCACTCGTCATCCATTAAGTATACTATCCATCTACATTCTATACCTGTGGTGCATTT
This sequence comes from Pseudophryne corroboree, assembly GCF_028390025.1. Classification (NCBI taxonomy): domain Eukaryota; kingdom Metazoa; phylum Chordata; class Amphibia; order Anura; family Myobatrachidae; genus Pseudophryne; species Pseudophryne corroboree. The sequence goes on from NC_086444.1 coordinate 134,852,762, forward strand.
TAGACAGTTTTACAGTTTGCTGACAGTGTCCACCAGTTTATTATATATATACTCATAGCAGTACGGTAGGCCACTGCTGTACCTACCTCTGTGTCGTCACTCGTCATCCGTTAAGTATACTATCCATCTATATTCTATACCTGTGGTGCATTTTAGACAGTTTTGCAGTTTGCTGACAGTGTCCACCAGTTTATTATATATATACTTATAGCAGTACGGTAGGCCACTGCTGTACCTACCTCTGTGTCGTCACTCGTCATCCATTAAGTATACTATCCATCTACTTTCTATACCTGTGGTGCATTTTAGACAGTTTTGCAGTTTGCTGACAGTGTCCACCAGTATACTATATATATACTTATAGCAGTACGGTAGGCCA